>NC_085960.1:2076171-2768229 GCF_910591565.1 Cydia splendana | reverse complement strand
GCCCCCTGCACTAAGGCTATGAGTAGAGAATTTATACTATGAGAATGTTCCGAATGTTAGTTAATTAATATGATACCTATGTAATCCAATATGTAAATTATGTACCTGCCTAAATGTATGACGTGTAAAAAACATTGTATCTGTTTTACCAATAAATAATTTGAATCTGAATCTGAGTGTGCACCAGCCTTTACAATAACGTGCGCGAAGTAAATCTCGGCATATGATGTCACGTTTAACTGCCGCTGTTTCATAAATTTCGTAATATCCTTGCTCTTTCATCGTAGTCAGATTGTTAGAACTTGTTCGCTGTGAAAGTTACTGCTAATGTACTAGGTAGTATAACTTTATGAATCTTTAAAAAATACGTGCAATAAACTGTAAAGGTGTGATATGACCCGTAAAAATCATGTCATTAAAGGTTTTGATCACATGTACCGAGTACATTGGCGTGAGACTGCCCTGGGCCGAGTGCTTAGTATAGATGTAGTATAAATAAATAAATAAATAACGTATGTACGAAAGTGTCTTGGCTATTTAAGTCAGTTTCGGTACAAAAAATACTGAATTTGACTGAAGTAGCATGACAAATACGAACGTTTCCGAGAAAATACGATGGAAAATAATGATGCACTAAATCTGTACTCGGTATTCGGCCGAGGTCACTCTCTCGCCACTGTACTCGGTACGTATGATAAAGGCCTCGCTAATTGCTCGCGCACTGCACGCGCTCTGCGCATATTGCCGTCAGCATCTAATAGTTACACCTATGTTGCCATAGAAATAGGGATGTGTTCCGTTATAATGTGTCCACTTTGCCTTGACTCGACCGTGTACGTACTCTACGCAATTGAATGCACCCGTGTACCGTGTAGTAAGCGAGCCTTACAACGGTCCATATTTTGATTTTCACGCATCTACGGCAATCTAATCATAAAGTCTGTCAGAATGACATTTAAGCTGTATTCATCAATCTATTTTCTTCTCTTCTTCCTCGCGTTATCCCGGCATCTTGCCACGGCTCATGGGAGCCTGGGGTCCGCTTGACAACTAATCCTATGATTTGACGCAGGCACTAGTTTTAACTTAATTGAAAATAGATTCATCAATCTATTTTCAATGAAGTTAAATGTACAAATATAAAAGTAGATAGCGCTGACGCGAAACGGTGTCAGTAATAGGTACCTAAATAATAAGTTTGTGAGTTCAAACGCCAGGGCTAAAATTATTGAACTTTTAATAGCATTACATTTAATACGACTTACCAGCTGGCACTATTTGGAAGACACACGGCCTCTTCTGTCGGCCGACAGCGTTTGTCGCGCGACAAAGCAGCGCGCCGTAGTCGCGGTCGCTTGCCGCGCGATAACGCAGCTCGCTCGCTGTGCCGCCAGTAGACACTGTTTGAAAAATGTAACGTTACAGATCTTTTCGAACTTTTGTGCTCCAACAGTGTGTTATTTTTTGGCAAAGAAACTGGATATATTACATCTAAACTCGGAGGAGGAGTGCACCTGGGTACTAACCAAAGATGCATATTGTTCTGTGCGATTTAAGAGGAATTTCCTCCCGCGGACGCTCCGGCTGTGGAATGAGCTCCCTTCCGAGGTTTTACCGAGGGTCCACAGTATGGGATTCTTCAAAAAAGGAGTGTACAGGTTTTTACAAGGTATGCAACGCGCATTTTACACCTCTGGAGTTGCAGGCGTCCATAAGGCTACGGTGACTGCTTACCATCAGGCGGACCGTATGCTTGTTTGCCACCGATGTAGTCTAAAAAAATGCATCATTCATAGAAACATCTTTTATAAATTCACTCTTGTGGTAGATGAACAATCTGAAGAACCAATAGAAAACTCACCATATCTAGCTGGTGACACTTGAAAACTCTCCCCGCTATTATTAAACTGCCAGGAGAACGTGACGTCAGCTGGGTCTGCGCTCACTGTACAGCGTACGCGCAGGGGCTCGTCTAATCGAGCACCAATCAGGAGGGGCGATAGCTGCGCGCACACTGGGGTATCTGCAAAACAAGTGGTCTGGTCAATGGAAGTTTAACGGTCTATTGGAACCTGGGACCTCCTGCTTAGTAAGCAGGGTCACTACCGACCAGGCTATGAGGCCGTATTTGCTTGCTTAATTTACTTCTTCTCCCATTCACTTAGGGATGGGGTGCATGTATTTTTCTCCCATACCTTTATGGCGCCCGTCATATCATCGTTCAGGTGCTTTCTTATCATCTCTCACACAGCCCATCTGGGCCATTTTATTTAAAGTTGTCCCCCACACTTTTTTTTTCAAAATTGGGATTTTTTATGTTATTTCTACTCAGAATCATGAGCTCTTTTGATCCTAATAAGAGAAAAAAAGTGTCCCAAGATTTCCATACATTTTTCGATCTTTCCATTCCGAAACCGCCATACAAAGTCTATGAAAAAATGGTAACTGAATGGGGAAAAAACCTTGGGACACTTTTTTTCTTCTATTAGGATAGAAAGAGCTCGTGATTCTGAGTAGAAATAACATAAAAAATCCCAATTTTGAAAAAATAGTCTAGGGGACAACTTTAAATAAAATGGCCCATCTACCTTTTCCTTGGTTTACCTTTCCTCTACGTCCCTCCGCATATCATTCTTAATACCTCTATCGTCACATGTTCACATGTCCATACCATGATAAGCAATTGTCTATGTACAATAGCGAGAAAAGTTGTGACAATGTTTGTTGCTTACACTGCACCCTCAGGTACACCGCCTGACTGGTCGCCTCTCCTATCTGGTTGGCGGCGCTGCAAGTGTATAACCCACCGTCTCTCCTCGTGACGCCTTGTAGCACCAGCGACTTGGTGCTGAAGATGACGCAGGAAAACATGTTCCTGTCTGTGAGTTTGTCTGTCTTTGGGTAACATAAGTAGATAGTTTCCTTACACTGCACCCTCAAGTACACCGCCTGGCTGGTCGCCTCCCCTATCTGGTTGGCGGCGCTGCAAGTGTATAATCCGCCGTCTCTCCTCGTGACGCCTTGCAGCACCAGCGACTTGGTGCTGAAGATGACGCCGGAAAACATGTTCCTGTCTGTGAGTTTGTCTGTCTTTGGGTAACATAAGTAGATAGTTTCCTTACACTGCACCCTCAAGTACACCGCCTGGCTGGTCGCCTCCCCTATCTGGTTGGCGGCGCTGCAAGTGTATAACCCGCCGTCTCTCCTCGTGACGCCTTGCAGCACCAGCGACTTGGTGCTGAAGATGACGCCGGAAAACATGTTCCTGTCTGTGAGTTTGTCTGTCTTTGGGTAACATAAGTAGATAGTTTCCTTACACTGCACCCTCAGGTACACCGCCTGGCTGGTCGCCTCCCCTATCTGGTTGGCGGCGCTGCAAGTGTATAGCCCGCCGTCTCTCCTCGTGACGCCTTGCAGCACCAGCGACTTGGTGCTCAAGGTGACGCCAGAAAACATGTTCCTGTCTGTGAGTTTGTCTGTCTTTGGGTAAGATAAGTAGATAGTCTCCTTACATTGCACCCTCAGGTACACCGCCTGGCTGGTGGCCTCCCCTATCTGGTTGGCGGCGCTGCAAGTGTAAAGCCCGCCGTCTCTCCTTGTGACGCCTTGTAGCACCAGCGACTTGGTGCTGAAGATGACGCCGGAAGACATGTTCTGGTTTATTTGCTGGTCCTGGGCAGAAAAAGATCAATGTAAGTAAAGGTAAATGGTAAAGTCACCCTAAAGGAAGTTTTTCGATAAGTTGCCATTTTTAATGGGACACACACACATACACACCCTTTTCATTCCTTTTTTCTTTCTTTGAATTTCATAATTTCCTTAACTATTACATATATCACCTATTCGATTAGTCTTTTCTTAACCTTTAGCTTACGAATTACGAATCCGGCTGCCACGTGACAGGCATAGCCTAGTGCGGGGCCACGGGATATTGATATTTGTTAACAAGTTTTTTTCTTTGAAATAAATATTATTCTTATTCTTAAATACGTTAAAAAATAGTAGTTTTGTATATCGTCGCTTGAGAAAGGGCTTAGGCTACCTTTCCACTGAAGCGGAGATGAGGGAGACGTGCGGGAATTAACCAATAGCACTGGTGTAATCCACATCTCTTCTCCGCTCCGCTGGATTAATTTTATAAAAAATGACATTATTTGATTCTCGCACGTTTCCTCTTATGTTCTCTCATCTCCGTCTCAGTGGAAAGGCAGCCTTAGTTCATTTTTAGGCAGACCGACCGGCGGCAATAATGGGAATAGCGATTTACTCGCAAAATAATAGTACACATACCTACCTGTAGATGTAGGTCCCGTGTAAATAAAATAATCATATATATAAAATTGAAAAACCAGAACGGGATAAAAAACGAGCGAAGAAACGAGATGGCGCCTTACAAATTTCTAAAAAAAGTTTTTGACACGTATCTCGAATACGACGCACGTATGATAAGAAAAAACTGTTTAAATCTATTATCTAAATATGAGAATAGAACTAGAGCATACAAACTATCGCTTTCGATGCGTATTTAATTTACAATAAGCAAAAGAAAATTTCATAACAATCTTAATTTTACGATGATCGGCCATTTTCGGCAACTCTCGGTTAGTTTCGTTTCGGTGGTGGTACAGACAAAATTATTTGATGTGGTGCTACAGACATACCCAATGTTTATGTTTGTCATGTTGGTATACAGTTATTGCGGTGTTTTATTACACGAAGTAAAATAAAAAGTGCTGTCAACCTCAACCTTAGTGTATAACCATACGAGTGACTTATGGCATAAATGACTTATCAATCAAATTAGTATTATCGTATGATTATCGTGTTAGTAATTTGTATTTTATTGATTTAAATTTCTTTTTGAGTTATATTATACAGATTGACTTTCACGGCTTCGGCAAACATTGCCATTCGTCCGGGGAACGGGCTGCCGAGATGGGCCAAAAATACAAAGTTGATAGCAAGTTAATATGAAGCCCATCAGTTCAAGGGATGGTGCCCGTAATAATGTGTGTATGATAATTATACTTTAATGACTTTAGAGAAATAACCAATTCGGGAACTGTTTTCTCGCGTAATACGATACGACTCAACCAGGTAGGATTTTTTCTTCTTGCTGAACAGTCACAATCAGATATATCGGAGCGGCCGAGGTATTCACAAATATCTAAACAATGTAAATTATAATGTAGTTAAAGTGCATGTTCAGATACTTTTGAGCGACCTTGGTAGCTCCGATATATATCTAATGGCGACTACACATTCATGAAGCAAATGTACAGTCAGCATCAAATACATATATAGTGACGGCTAAAGTAGCCAAATATATCGTAATATAACTTTGTTGCCATAGAAATAAGGATGTGTTCCGTTATAGAGGTGATATATTTGGGCATTGGAGAGACCAAAGCGGCTAAGCTTCAGTAGCTCGGATACGAGAGAATGGGAGAGGATCGTGCCGTGAAGAGAGCGTACTTGGACGTCCTATAGAGGTATCGGTGGAACGACGTAGTTGCTAAAGATCTGCTCAACCTCGGCCATGGCGACTGGCGAGAGCTATCGCAAGACCGGAAAACATGGTGTTATCTGGTGTCGGAGGCCAGGACTCATTTTGGGTCGTTGCGTCACCGTTGCCGTCGTAAGTAATGTCAATACCGGACAGGGAAATGGGGATTACTTACGTTTGTATGAAAATGCGATTTATGGGCGGTGGTCGTACATTCGTCTTAAGGCGGAAATTAATCTAATGAACGTTTTTGCAATTGGGCTTATAAAAATAAATAATAATTTTATGTTAAACAAGTTTTAAATAAATACCTACGTAGATGAAAAAATACAATCTTGCCTTTTATCAAATCACATAATTTTTTGAGAAATTTGCGAATTAAGTTACCCAAATATCGGTAACAAATAAGAGGTCCCTATTACAGTTATAAACCCTGGCAGGGTTCAATATATAATAATATCGGTATTTAACTAAACATAAGACAAACTCTTTATTTCATTTACGCGAGCGGAGCTGCGGGCCCGTCTAGTATTCTATAATATTTCTGGATCACTGTCGACGGCAAGTACTTTATCTAAGAGAAAAAGTTCGACCGCAAAGAAACGGTCAGTAGCCTTTAGTAATATCTCTGGATGGCTCGACATATTCACCTCTACATAAGTCAAAAGTATAATGAACCGCCATATTCACGTCCAAAGCTATAAAAATACCACTTTCTATATATCACATGTGAAGCGGGTAACTTTACGCACTTGGGCGGAAAACTTTTTAAGGACGTTTTTAAGCACCAATTCGACCCTCCATTCTCCTCCCAACGTTTACGGGCCGACGTAAATAATAAACATGTTACAGTATAATCGAAGACAAGTATGAAATAATGACTGCTAATCAAATTTTTCGGAAGCGATATGCGCCTGTGTTCAACCAAATCAACTTTCAGCCACGCTTGGCTCTTGAAATGCTGTGCCGGATTGTACGTATATTAAGTAACATATTTCGCGGTACTGGAAGTTTCGGCCGGATTCTAATTTTAATATCGGTCAAAAATTGGATCAGAGTGTTAAAAGTGTCATTTTTGTTTGAGAAACGTCACTTTTGACACTGACAGATCCGATCCATATCGTATCAAGATCTAATTTTAGACGTTTATTAAATTTAGAATCAGGTTGTTTGGCACACAGATTTGTCACAACTGAAAAATCTTAAGATTTCAGACTTAAGCAGACTAGGATGCCTAAGTGATATAGATAACGCCGATACTTAAATAATGTATGGAAACCATGACGTGCCTTTTCGTCGCATCTGTCACCCGTGTAGATACGTTTTTCCTTTTCCATTGACATTTGTCGCTAAGCGAAAAGAAAAAATGTGTCGGGATGACAGAAACCATAAATAGTTAAGTGACTATTTCCATAAATTATTTGAGTTTCGATTGGCGTTTTAAATAAATAAATATTATTGGACATTTTTACACAAATTGACTAAGCCCCACGGTAAGCTCAAGAACGCTTGTGTTGTGGGTACTCAGACAACGACATATATAATATCTATATAAATACTTAAATACATAGATAACATCCATGACCCATGAACAAATATCTGTGCTCATCACACAAATAAATGCCCTTACCAGGATTTGAACCCTTTTTCTATAAACGTTTGCCATCCTGGTCTCCAGTTCTTATTTCCCACTCGTCTCCATTATAACGTTCGTGACTCACTCACGTTATGGAACCACGAAATGCGGTGTTCCTTCGGGTTCGCCCTGATGTTGCATTCGAAGTACACGTCGTCCCCCTCCTTGATGTCGTTCGCGTTCAACGTGCTACCCAGCGACATGGCTAATACTGGCTTATCTGCAAAAAAGACTTTATTACTTTAGAGAAAAAGTTCTTATTACATTAGCATTAATAGAAAGAAGGGTAAAGAGCAAAAATGCACTGACGGGAGAGAGCGTTAAAGTTGAGAATTGACTGAAGGAGTTAGGGGGCTAGTTGATAAAAACTACTCACGTAAACTTGCGTAATATAGATCTTATTTTAAACGCTGCAAAGTTTAAAATTTATTAGGAACTGGCAGCTACTTTATAAGCTGCGACGTTAATGTAAATTAGATCTTATTATTAATACTGTTGGGTGCAAATTGAATTGCAGAAGGAAGAGTAAGAAAGTTTATACGTTTTTAAGATATTATGGTGCCCTTAGCTGATGTTTAGTGTCTTTTATTGTTTGTTTCAGTGTACCCATGTTTCACTATGTACTACAGGCGTTTATTATGTTTGGAATGACCCCTAATAGTAAGTTATATGCGGAATATAACGAGTAGGTACTTACTTAAATTTAATTGTGTACCTATACATAACCATCCAGTTTTACATGGTTATCTGATTACATGATTAACTGAATGATTTCAGACCTCAAAGAAAGTTCGCTCGAGAATGTGTAACAATTTTTGCATCAAAATATATTAATATGAAAAGTGCTTTTAAAATAGGTACCATAATAATTTTAATTTTTAACAAGCAGAAACGTCTGCGAACGATGCTGTATAGCTTAGAATAAATTTAAAAGTGGAAAGATTACTGTCTTGGGTGAGACTTGAACTTAGACCCCTGGATAGATACTCCAGTGCTCTCCATCTGAGCCACCCAGACCTCATCCATAGCCAGCAAATCTTTCCACCACATTATAGGTCAAGGGGACCCTTAGCGACATCTACCGCAAGAGTGTTACACTTCTTAAACGGCTACCGGAGTTCCAAGTCATATTGGAAATTCACCAGTTACGATGTGCTTGCTACCCATACTAATTTTAATTTTTAACAAGCAGAAACGTCTGCGAACGATGCTATTAAGCTTAGAATAAATTTAAAAGTGGAAAAATTACTGTCTTGGGTGAGACTTGAACTCACGACCCCTGGATACGCAACACATAAATTTTTCCACTTTTAAATTTATTCTAAGCTTAGGTACCATAATAACTTGACACAAACGCGTATTTCAGTCGCGCTATCGAATAAAATTTACACTACGGACAGGGGTTCTGAACTTACAAACGACGCTCATTTTGAAGGAGTCCTCCAGCGCTGTACGCAGTATGGCGTTGTCGGCGCGACACCGCATCACCGCGCCGTCGTCTTCCGGCTGCGGAACGATCGTCAGGCGATTGACCGACGACGTGTCGTACATGTACTTACAAACGACGCTCATTTTGAAGGAATCCTCCAGCGCTGTACGCAGTATGGCGTTGTCGGCGCGACACCGCATCACCGCGCCGTCGTCTTCCGGCTGCGGGACGATCGTCAGGCGATTGACCGACGTGTCGTTGTAAATTTACTTACATACGACGCTCATTTTGAAGGAGTCCTCCAGCGCTGTACGCAGTATGGCGTTGTCGGCACGACACCGCATCACCGCGCCGTCGTCTTCCGGCTGCGGGACGATCGTCAGGCGATTGACCGACGACGTGTCGTACATGTACTTACATACGACGCTCATTTTGAAGGAGTCCTCCAGCGCTGTACGCAGTATGGCGTTGTCGGCGCGACACCGCATCACCGCGCCGTCGTCTTCCGGCTGCGGGACGATCGTCAGCCGACTGACCGATGTCGTGTCGTTGGATAAGTCGTTGTGCTGGTGGAAAAGAGGACTTATTACTTACAATTTATGTAATTTTATGACATAAAATTATTGTTGAACTGAATTACTGTTGAACGGACTACCTTAGACTCTTCCCCCGCGCGATCGACACTTGTCTTAGTATTTTAAAACGCGTTGATACGAGCTTCCATTGGACCAATGCCCACTGAAGGCTCATTAGTCATTAGTGGTACGGTCTACTTACTAAAGATTTGTAGTGAGGAAATCTCAAAGATGTGTTTAAAATTCAGGTATCCCCAATCCGCAATGCATTATTGTGAAAAGATGCTTGCCATGTCTAACAAATTACATAGCTAATCTTGGAAAAAAATGAGAAATATAAAATTGGTGTCAATGAGTTTAAACTTACTTTCCCTCTAGTATATCGCCTGTTCTCCCTGAACCACGTGATTTGAGCCGGCGGCCTGCTGCCGTGGCTGACGCAGACCAGAGTGACTTCGGTGTCTGCTGACATCTGCCCAGGTTTGTCCGTGATCGCCACTGAGGTTGGACGTACTGCGGACAAATATATTATATGTATCACACCTGCATCGACGAGGCAGCCACTCAGTGTTGTAGCGCCATAGTTTTATAGGAATATGATGATTGTGGTGGCTCATCCCCACTCTGTCGCTTGCCAAGATGTTTTAGATTTTTATTCTTATATTCTTGATATCTTGGATTTCACGGGCCTATAAATCCCGGTCTTTTGATAGGCTTGCGTGGGAATGTAGATCCAACACGTAGAGGCTCCTTGCAGAGCTTTAATGTCTTAATTGATTTTTTTTCCAATGCAGTGTGTGTCTATGAATCTAATTTATTTTTCTTTTATCAATCAAATAATTTTTATGAAATGCTTTTATGGAATGTTTATGAAATAATAGAATAATTCTGATCATATTTTACTAGTCATTAATTTCCATTAGATTAAAATTAGTTTTATGTAGTAAGTACCTAAGGTTTTTGCTGCGCCCTATCAGAGTCCACGCCAATCATTAAGTTGAATGTGTTTTGTACTTGGTTGCAAATAAATCAATTGAATTGAATTGAAGTAAGTGTAGAGTTAGCTTCGATTGACTCTATATATTTAGATTGTTAATTATTGGATGGATTTGTATCGCTCGTTTGTAGACTAATGTTTTTGACGTATAAAATTATTACAGTCAAGTTACATTATATATATTACAGTCGCGATAATTACACCTAAATAAATCTATTAACTGTTTTGCCTCAACAGAAATACAGCCAGATAAATGGCTAGACATAATTAATCTAAGGTTGTTCGGTGAAATAATTTGTGCCAGATAAATTAGTTCGAGGTGAAACTCGTTAGTTTTGGTTGTGTTTAAGTCTGGCGTTAGATATCATAAGATTCATAAGACAATTTTAACTATAAATTTAAGTTATATTCTGTTAAACATTTATTAAAAAAACCGGTCAAGTGCGAGTCGGGCTCGCGTTCCAAGGGTTCCGTAAGTACATTACCCAATTTTTAACAATGTATTTTTTTATGTGGAACGTGAATGAAATGTCTTTAAAAAACCCGTAGGGGTCGGATCAAAAACTAAGTAATTAAGTCCGACTCACGCTTGACTGCACATTTCTAATAGGTTACCCTGTCATAATAAAGAACTATATTATGTATTTTTTTCAAAATTTTAGACCCAGTAGTTTCGGAGATAAAGGGGGGGGGGGGACGACAGATAGACTTACGAGTGATCCTATAAAGGTTCCGTTTTTTCGTTTTGAGCTTCGGAAGTCTAAAAATTGAGCTCGATTCAGAATTCACAACTTGTTACGGTTTTGGTCTTATTTTGATACGACCTTGAGGATCGATAACGCTGATTGGTTCACCAAGACGGTCGTCAAGGTCATGTCAAAACCAGTTCAAAACTATAACAAACTGTTAAATTAGGATCGACTTTATTGATACTTCACGCAAATAATCGGTTGCCAACCCGTATAGTCCACGCACGCTACTTTACGGCTCGGCCACGACATTGCGCGACCGGCGACGGCGGCGGCGGCAACCACAGGCGATCGGACCTTTCGTTGCCACCTTAGGCACTCACATGCTTTTTTTTTGTAACTGTAGTTACCAGCAGTCACCCTTCTTTTATTATAATAATGGAGGTCACTGAAAAATATCAATCATGTGAGTGGTTATGGTCTTAATTGGAAATTCAAACTTGACATTTACCTACACCTCCCGCAAAAATACAAGGAGCTCCTGTCCTGTACCTACTGTTCATGCACGCTCCCTAATCTCCCTATAGGTATTATAAAACCTCATCACGTGTTTCTCCTTCAGAATTGGGTTATATTTTATTACGTGTCTACAATCAAAGGGTCTGAGTTTTTTTCTTTGTTCTTTTAAGTATCTGCAGAGAATGTTGATACTTAGGACAACCCTACAGATCACTCACCTCTAGACGGGACATGGGACTAAGATGATTTGTGGTTAGCAGACTGGCCCGTCCATTTTCACACTAATTTATTAGGTAGGTACCCATAGAGCGGACCCCTCTTTCAGTTGCTTCCACGTGTAGCATCTATGTATACTTATCCCTTCAAGTGGCGCCACCGAAAACGCGAAAAGTAGTCAAGTGGCGGGGCCCCGGTGGGTGGTCAGCGCAGATTAAGAAAATTTTACAAAATCGTCGATTTAAGCTTTTCTATGTTTGAAAGTATATTAAATCACATATTGTTAGAATCAGCGTTATATACATATAGGCTATTTAAATATAGCAATTAAATTATTCTAATGTTTATACATTTGGCCAGACGTAATCAAACTCCGGAAGAAAGTCAGTTTTCCAGCTTCCTTGTTAAAAATGACTACCACCATAAAACTGATTGATTATTGGAGGTAATTGCTATTTAATTATCAAAGGAAGACTTTTATCTTTAAGATTAAATCAATAAAAAAGACATAAGATACAATTTCTTTTACAAAACAACCTCTTAAAAAACGAGACTGACCTTGGACTAGGCGGTCGCTCCCGAATCAATGGTACTCACCAACAAATTTTATACCAAGTGTTTTCGTGTTTCTTATGGTATGCTATCCTTCTCTAACTCACTACCTAATTTTGGGCGCTAGAAGAGCGTAACTGTACTTAAATGCGTTCAATTTCACCTCTAAATACGTCAACACCTCATTAACCACTCACTGGTGGATGACAGTTTACTGGTTTTCGCATCGACCATTCACGGGTTGACCGTCACTTGAAGGGTTATGTAAATTACAATCATCGACAGTAATTTAATTCTAGAGGTAAACATGGATAGTTGCAGCATAAATAAAAATATCACGAGACTTTGTAGTCTAAATGTATGTACGATTCCCACCGACCGGCTGGAGTCGGGCCGCGCCGGAGTGCATTTTCAATGTGCCTATACATTATGTATGGTAGAAGCGATGGAGTCCGCTCGGAGCCGTCCGCGTCCGCGAGCAGGCTATCGGCTTGCGGCCGAACAAATGTGAATGGCATAACAATCACGGAGCGTGACTGTACGTGCAAGAGTCAGCGGCTTTCTTTCAACTAGGTCTTGGGCCTCGCACAAAAACTTGCGATAGGTACTTCGGGTTTTCAGCTATAAAGATCGGCTGGTCATCATACTACTCATTCTTCGGGCTTCAAAGCTCACCGTCGGGTCTACGGCCCACCGGTTCGTATTTTTAATGCAGTTTGAGCTCTGCTATCCTGCAGCACACCTTTCTACGTCGTATGAGAGCGCCTTTGAGCTCTGCTCTCCTGCAGCTCGGTTTCGGCCTCGCATAGCTTACTAGGACGCTTCCTAAAATTGAGTTAGACCATCGCTATACCCATCTGTTACGCTCTGTGTCCGTGCAGCTCCGTTTAAAATACGGCTGCACAAATCGAGTTAAGTCGTTATTCTGAGAGCGCCATAAATATGGGGCCATTGTACGTTGCGACGTTATTGTTGCAAGAATGTATGGGTTTTAAAACTAAATACTTAATTTTATAGTGGACAGTAGCAATATATTGGCATATAAACTTTAAACACACACCAATAGATAAGTGCTGTGTTAAGGATATCGATCGATTGTTTGGTAAAAGTCAAAGAGGTTAATTTTGACTCACAAATTGATTTTATTTTGACATCATTCGCCTGTGAATCTCATTCAGAACGTTTACCTATATTGGTAACATATTTTTAAACTTTGAACTGTAATAGTTAACTTATAAAGTTTCTAACGAAATTAGGCTTTTAAACGCTAAGAATGGAATTTAAACCTGTAACTCAAACTACATCGGCTTACAACTTAACGGCAACACACCAAAATCGTTCGTTATCTTTGAATTATCTAAGAAGGAACATAGTAAACGTCTCGAAATCTGCGAACACATGAATAACCCAGATAATGGAACTTTTAATAGGAACACCTTAACCAAACAAATGTCACCCGTGAAACTTTAAACCCATTCCAAAACAGGTTTAAATCGTTATTCCTGAGAGCACCATAAATTTCCGCCATCGCGAGGCCACTTAAGAGATTTAAAACTCCCGTATATCGCGGAAACTACTGACTTTCAAAAGGATTTAACCGCCATATGTGTCAGACGGACATGTAATCTTTTTAGACAATAATGCTCGTTTGTTTGCTTCCTGTGCTAGTGATGTGAAATTGCAAGTCATTTCTAGGAATATGGCGATTAGTATCATAGCTTTTATTAGAAATGCTGAGGCCATCTTGAAAAACATATTTAAAAGTTAACGGATACTGTTTACTCTGCGCCAGATTACTGCGACTTCAACATATAAGTTCTTGCACCAAGGAATATTATATGTTTCAAGATTTTTCGATTTTCTAAAATTCTTATCCCACGACTTTCAATCTTGAATTTTGGGAATTTAACATTCTTGAACCGTTGGTTGGTTTTCTTGGATCAAGATATATCAATTGAGACACTGGTTCTTATCTACAAGATATCTTGGATCAAGATAAATATTAGATAGGTACCTGTATCAGTTGAGACATATCTGGTTCTTGTTTCAAAATATGTAAGTAAGCATTGGTTTCCCGTTTTGATCGACATAACCAGCTGGCACTGCGGCTGCAGATCTCTGGATTTTTTTTTATTTATTTAACATACATGGGAAACCCCAGAAGGGGTTAACACATCACTACGTTTATTTCGTATTCCGAACCATCGAGCCCTTTGTACGAGTGTCTGCGCCCAAATCTGCTGTTTACGCAAATGACGCGCGCTTTTAAATGACTACGCCGATGTGGTGTGAAGATTGGTGACTAATAATGTTGTGGGTTTGTTTATTTCAATGCGGAAGTCGCAAGAATGAAAGGAAACGGGGCTGTTTCCCTTGAATTTGGGTTAGAACTAAATTTTTTTTGTCATTGATTGATAAAAAAAGTTAATTAAATCAAATTCATAAAATTTGAAGGAACTGATAGCTACATAGTCACAAACAAATGAAGAAAAATATTGAGATAGTTGTCTTAAAAAACCACAATCAAAAGACGCGGGTTCAGAATATGTTTTCCAAGATCCAAATGGTTTTACATATTAAGAGACATAAATAAAGGCAAGACAGGGTACTCACAATGCATTTAGAAACGCACAGTGTTGTTCAACCACTGTTTCTTGAGGGTGTGGTCATAATCATAACATAAGACACGAAGTGGTACTTACAGTGCATCTCAACCCTGGCCGCTCTTTCATGCGGACTGAGTAAAGGAGTGTTAGCAGCTTGGCATCGCACAGTGTGGTTCAGCCAGCTTCGCTCCGCACCACTGACTGTGATGCGGGAAACCATGACTTTCCCGTCGTTCTTGAGGAGGGTGTGGTCTTCCACTGGCTTATTGTTGATCAACCAGGTTAGAGTGGGTTGTGGGCGGCCTGGAACAAGGGAATTACTGTTACGATCTGGTCCTTAAATGGAGGGTCAAACAGATCACTGTGTTATGTCTTTCCTGTAGACATACACAAGAGTTAAGGGCTATAAAGGTTAATTTTCTTATTTAACCCTTATCCACATGAAAAGGTCCTCCTTTTATTTAGAGAACTATGATAAAATCATTACTTACATGCCCACAAGCTGTTAACTATTGCCCACAGGAGAGAAAACTAGTGTGTTATCGCGAACAGTACATTTTTGTGGGCAATAGTTAACAGCTTGTGGGCATGTAAGCAATGATTTTATCATAGTTCTCTAAATAAAAGGAGGACCTTTTCATGTGGATAAGGGTTAAATAAGAAAATTAACCTTTATAGCCCTTAACTCTTGTGTATGTCTACAGGAAAGACATAACACAGTGATCTGTTTGACCCTGGAGGCTGATGTAATTTATTTGGTAAGGTATATAACCGCTTCTAGGAACCTCGCTTATGAAGTTAAAAATCCCGAAGTTTTTAATCCCGGTCAGGGCGCTTTTATGTGATGCGTTTGAATATTCTTCTTCAGTACTTTATATTTATTATCGTTGCCACGAACTTTAACAACATTAAAAACTTTATTCAGTTTTATTAAAAAGGCGTAGATTTAGTTATAAAATTCATCGGTCAAATAAACTCATGTTTAAATATTATGTACATAGAATAGTCAGGTAAAATATATTATTATGATATCCGATATCATTGGCAAAAAATGGAACCGACTTACCTATGTTTAATTTTTGTTCATGGATTTACCTTGAATGTATTTTTTTAAATCTGTTTTATATTTTTCAGGTGAAATGAGACCAAATCTAATAAGTTAATAATAACATAACGAGGCAAATTTAATTTAATTTTACTTTACTGCGAACCGAACATACCTACCAATGTTTGCCAGTAAAACATGCCGTGGTAGGTATAAAAACATTTTTGTCACCGTATTTTTGTGCCAGCCTATAATTTATACATACCTATCTAATAGGTAAAGTAATCTGTGAATTAATACAACATTGAATTAGAGAATTTAATATTTTATTTGATTTGTGATATAGTAAAGGATAAACCGTCTTTCATTTATCAAATTAAACTCTCTAATTAAAATTCTTATTTAGACTTGTAGTGATTATTAAATTCATAGTTTTTACGACAAGCGATTTTTAATGAAATTAACCCATATATGCCCATTAGGTCATTTTTGACCCAATGAATAAAACTCGTTTCGACTCATTAAAATTAGCCTGTAACCTCAAGGAGTTCAGAGCGAAAACAAGTTTTGGTCATATATGGGTTAAATAATTAAATAATGACCGCCACACGTGTAAAATATCATAGAGTGCCTTTCTCACAAACTAGCAATTCCCGTTCCTCCATAGTTGATACCCTATCAGAGAATACTTGGAGCGGTCAACTGCATATTTTCCTCCCGGAATGCATCGTCCACGTCCCTGTAGGCTTTGAAACTAGTTTCCGACGTTCTTTGATCAAAGCTATTTATATTTCCGATAGTTGTAACTTTGATCAGATGGGTTTTCGTAAATTGACTTAAGTTATATGATTATTATTTACCATTCCAGTAATTTAAAGCTAAGCCTAATCCGGTAGCGACCCGGCCTACTAAGCAGGAGGTTCCGGGTTCGAATCCTGGTAGCAGACCACCAATACCACCATATAAGAAAAATCGACAGTCAAATTTGAATCAATGGTGGGTATTAGTAAATAGAAATGAATTCGATTTGTTTTAAAATCTTCTTCTTCTTCCTCAGCGAGTATGCGCCCACTGTTGGGCATACGCCTCTGTAAATCTCCTCCAAGCAGCCCGATTTGCTGCTTCTCTCCTCCAGCGTGGGCCTGCAATCTTTGTAATATCATCCTCTCATCTTGTTGGAGGTCTGAGATTTGGTATTTTTGAATGAGGCCTTTTTAAAATCTAACGAAATAAAACAAAAGCGATTCTGTTCCATTTAATGATTTAAATTACCTACAATGAAAAAGGTTGATGTTAACCTGAAGAGGTTAAGTATTTTTGTATATGTATCGTCACCCAGTTATCAAAACACAAGCCTTATTGAGCTTATTGTGGGACTAGGTTGATTTTTGCAAGATTGTCGCATTTAATATTTATTTTATATATTATTTATTCGTAAGTATTATTATTAACGCTATCCAGCTACAATATAACAATGACAAAGCTATTAGTAACCTATCGATAACACGCACTACCTGCAGCGAGCGTATAATTTAGACCTGTATAATGACGGGCCACATAATCCGCCACCGACCTGACAGCTTGATGCATCGCACCATTTGCTGAACATGCGAACTGTCCAAATGGCGAACTGATTTAACTAGCGGATTGGACAATAATTATAGGAGGTAATGGACGTGTTATTAATATGTCGCCTTTTGTTTTATAAAGATGTTTAGTACAATAAATACAGAATTTTTCAAATGGCGCCCCACGTTGGGCGCCATTTTATAAAATATTCCAGAGGAAAAGGATTTGATTAAATTAAATAAGTACGCAGACAATGTCATGAATACATTAACTTTGTCTATGTTTCTTGATTATAGCAAAGTCTAAAGGAAAATTGATTGATTAATTGGTTCTAATGGTTTTACAACGGGGGCAATAAGTACGTTTGCTTGTGTCATCTACCGCAACGCAACGCCAAAAGTACTGAGTCAATTTCACTTGTCGAAAAGATTATTTTAAATTGAATTGGCTGTTACTAAATTAGCCAAAAATCAAAATTACATTTTGACCATTGTAGAAGATCAAACAGTCAGATAAAATAAGAGTATCAGTTAATTGACGAAATTTTGGTCGGTATCAAAGTTGGAGGCGTTTGTTTTAATAGCAAAATTCACAATGTTTATTGGCAAAAAAGACGAATAGAGAAACTTTAATCCGTATAATTTGAACTAAAAACACATGACAGCAAACTCGTAACAAAGTACATCAAAAATTAAAGCATAATGTATGAAAAGTAAGGTGTAAAAAACGTTTCTTTTTTGTACTCGTACAAACGATAACACTATACAAAATAACACAGGATATTTTATAATAAACAATGCAAGATCAAACGCAAAGAAAAATTGTGTTCAGGCGTCAATTGTTTCTTCTTTGTGTGGCAAAACAATTGCGTTATGGGGTAAGCGGTAAGCCTGCCTATTGTCAGCACCCTTCCAAGATAATAGCTATTCTGTGATATGTGTGTGTGTGTGTGGTGGCGAAGTGTTGTTCAATGTCTATAGATACTTAAGTAAACCTTGATGTATTTTGTTAATATGCGCATTACAAACGAAGTGATTGCCTTACCGATACCGATATGAACGTTTGTCCTTGGAAATTTGTTGCTGAATCACGCAATGGTTGATGTCATAGATCCCCGACTACAAAATAGAGCTCATGATATAAGTTGCGGTCATCTAACTACTCAATTGATCTCGGCGCTTTGTTTAAAATGTGTCTACTATTACGATCTGTACTCGGGAACTTTCGGTTGAATTTCAAAATGGTGAAGTCGTTTCGAGAATATTTTTTGTTTTTTTTGCTTATTAATGTTGCTGGGCCTTATATAAAAATGGAAAAGTAAGTTCTACTCGTAGCTTAGTATTTTACAAATTTCACCAATGTGATGACCTGATCACCTCAAATTCGTCAACATAATGCGGTGTCTGTTATGTACCTACTCAAATCTTGTAGGTAGCTTTAATTTTACGAACTCCACAAGATAAAATTTACATCTTAAAACGGAGCATATAAATTGAAAATCAATATGAACATAGCGTGAAATCACAGGCTGGCGCGCAATCACTAGGTTTCTGAGCAAAAAAATCTTTTTGTGACTTTTATCGCGTACTGTTGAATGGAGAAAAGCGGGCGAAGCGTTTACTGTAGCTATTTTAGTTGTTAAAAATGTTTTAGTGCAGGTATATGGATAAGAAATGGCAGATGTGTGTGTTTTTATCATCGCATCAAGTAGTCTACCAGATAATTAGCCTATCATCGTTGACAACTTCACACAGTCAATGGCCCATGCGTAGTAATATTAGGTCATTACCTATGAAATTGGCGTTTTGTTCGGAGAATTTCAACGAAACACGAATTTCCATACAATTAATTTTGCGGATATTTTTTTGATGGCTAATTCAAACCAAACAAAATTTTTCCAGTAATTTTTGACACCTTTAAGGTATGTTTTCAATATCTCCATTTCTTGAAAATTGGTACCATTAGAAAAATATAAGTAATTTTAATACTCGAACCGACAGCACATGAAAAGACCTATTTTCAAGGCTTAATTCTGAACACTTAACAATAAAAAATAACAATTAATTGCTGTCAAGCAGTTTGGCGAAATCATATTGTAGTTTTATTGTAATTGTGTATGTACTTTTGTAAAAAAAAAAAAAACTAGGATCAGACTTATATCTATGAACAAAAACGCCAATTTCATAGGTAAGGACCCAATATAGTAAGCGTCAGGTGATGATGATGAAAGTCAAGTTTTTTTTGTCAGTATTTTGATGACGTGTATGCCTAAATACTGCATACCTCTTGGCTATGTGCGAAGTTGAAGGTGGATTAACCGGTAAGTATTTTCATACGACTTAGGTAGGTACCTAAAAATTCATGTAAGGAAATGGCAAAATAGTGAAATGCTTCCTTAGTGAAGACTAAGGAAGCATTTCACTATTTTGCCATTTCACTAGTCACTTTCCTAAGTGACTAGTGAAATCCTAAGTCCTCTTAGGGAAGATATATTTCTTCAAAAGTTTTGAAAATGGAATATTTTTCGTTTAATCATGTGAAATATTGGCTTTAACATTATACAATCAAAAACCGCTTAAAAATTATACAATCCAAAACCAAAATTCGACTTTTATCCTTAGAAAAACGAAAGAGAGTATGGAGCTCAGAGAAACAAGGAAGCGAAACTTTGGTGGAATGCTCCAATATATTGAAAATGGCGTCCGACTGTACTTCCGCATTAAGCCAATCGGCGAATATTTACGAGGTCTCGTTAAAATTTATTCCCCCTGTTTGTCGTGTTTCCACTGCCTGACGAATGTGACCCGACTTCTAGCTGAATGAATTAGAAACCCCACTAAAGTTTGTATATAAAGTTGTTTCTTTTCATTTTGATGGGGGGTACGTCCACCCTGTGTGTCATGACATGTCTATAGAGCTAGTTCAAGAAAAGTCTGCAGCGATTTTGATAGCCCACGCAGTGCAAGTGTTATTTTAAGCGCCAAACTTCTATGAAATAAATCACACTTGCACTGCGTGGGCTATCAAAATCGCTGCAGACTTTTCTCGGTCTAACTCTATTTTATTTTGTCAACTCACTCATTTTTGCAAGAAAAAGTTCTATGTCTGATACCTAATAAAATATTAAGAACAGATTTTAAAAAGTCGAATGCTGTTCCAGCCTATACCTGTATAAGTGTACACGTTGTTAAGAGTTCCTAACGAATTTGACTTTGGTGAAATTAAACAGCCGGGCTAGTGAGTTGGTATCGTTTCCGGTCAATTTAGAGTTGATTAACGGAAAGCTGCGATGGCAGCATGGTTGCATTTTGATCGCCTGTCACTTTCGCACTTAGATATTTGTTAGAACGTGACAGGCATAGTGACAGGTGACAAAAATGTGACCGTGCTACCGCCGCTAAGCATAGTAAATTAATGTAAGTACTTCATCATTTGGAAAATCTTTCCAGGGTGGCTGATACTTTTGGTTCGTTGTTTCATTCCCTACAAAATTTTGGTTAATGGTGAATGTATACAAATAAAGTGAATGAAAAGTACAGGCGACGTATAAAGTCGTTCTTTTTTGACATCTGTTAAATATGGGCGGCATAAATAACTGCTACGCTTTCACAGAATTCACACCACCAATCGGCAGCGCTATGGTGACACATTGACAAATAGGTCGAGACAAGTAACACGATTTTTATAACAACTACATATATGTAGATCATCAATTCTACCGTGCGTGTAATATAAAACTGTAATGTGTGGGAAATTGTAGGCTAGGTATTCGAAAACTTTCGGGTGTTTTTTAAACTAGACATTGTTTTTAACACCTGACGCAAAAATGTGGTGGTGATGTCGTGTGGTGTGGTGGGGTGGTGGTGTGTGGTGGTGGTGTGGTGTGGTGGACATCCGTCTGTTTTAAGTATGACCACTATGTGTCACCGTAGCGCTAAATGGGTAAACCGATTTGGATGCGTTTTTTTTAAGTCAAAACTTCTTTAGCTGCGCTGGGCACTTTTTGGGGTGGGGAAAAATGATAAACTCGAGACAGCGTAAGGCAATCACGTGACCGTAAGGTTTAGGCCACTCATTTAGATGGCATTTAAATCAATAAAGATAAACTCAATGACATTACATGAAAAAGGTTCTAATCTTGTACGGGTTGAAATACGAGGATCTCACAGTAGTCTGTTCGAGATCCTGAAAACGGAGAAAAACAGAGATACTACTCCTAAAAATACGTGTGATACCTCATTAGATTCGTCATGATGCCTAGAAAAATGTATTCGAAGCGTGTATTTGCACACAAAATCAAAAGTTATAAACAAAAAAAGGGAGAAAAGGTAGATATTTTTTTATTTCCCCAATATCTCAAAAAGTATTAATATTTAAGAAACCAAAATCAATATAATAAAAGAGGAGGATATTTCCAATCAAACATTCCATACTTGCAGAACTGTATTCCATTATTTATACTTTTTATTCAACGCTAATTTTTGAGAATCGCGCGCGGCGTGAAAAACGATTACGTAATATTAAATATAATTTTAAAGGTATCAAATATTCATTGAAAAATTTAAAAAAAATATGGTGCATTTAAAACACGTCAACAAATGTACTACTTGTAGAAATTTATCTTAAAGTTATTTTTTCATCAAGTTGGGCAATTGTTAATTAACAAATTTTTCTCAAACTTCCTTCTTCATTGAAAACGAAAAAGAATGTATAAATAACTATTGTAAAATTTTGTCACTTTCTAGAGCCGTTTTCATATACATGCTTAATAAGATCACATTATAAAAGTTTTAATAAAGTTAATAGTTTGGTTATAATGTTGTTTTAAGTTTTACAATGTTACCTTGATTTTTCGTTTTTCGTCAATTTACTATGTTATTCTAAAACTTATTTTAAGCAAAGTATTAACTTTACTAAAACTTTTATAATGTGATCTTATTAAGCATGTATATGAGAAGGGCTCTAGAAAGCGAGAAAATTTTACAATAGTTATTTATACATTTTTAGGGTTCCGTACCCAAAGGGTAAAACGGGACCCTATTACTAAGACTTCGCTGTCCGTCCGTCCGTCCGTCCGTCCGTCCGTCCGTCCGTCTGTCACCAGGCTGTATCTCACGAACCGTGATAGCTAGACAGTTGAAATTTTCACAGATGATGTATTTCTGTTGCCGCTATAACAACAAATACTAAAAACAGAATAAAATAAAGATTTAAATGGGGCTCCCATACAACAAACGTGATTTTTGACCAAAGTTAAGCAACGTCGGGTGTGGTCAGTATTTGGATGGGTGACCGTTTTTTTTTTGCTTTTTTTTTGTTTTTTTTTTTGCATTATGGTACGGAACCTTTCGTGCGCGAGTCCGACTCGCACTTGCCCGGTTTTGTCCGTTTTCAATAAAGAAGGAATTACGAGAAAATTTTGTTCATTAACAATTGCCTAATTTGTTGAAAAAATAACTTTAAGATAAATTTCTACAAGTATTACATTTGTTGACATGTTTTAAATATTCCTATTAAAAAAAAATTTCAATGAATATTTGATACCTTTAAAATCATATTTAATGTTACGTAATCGTTTTTTCAGACCGCGCGCGTTTCTCGATAATGAGGCGCGGAGGGCTGTGTTCTGCGTTGAATAAAAAGTATAAATAATGGAGATACAGTTCTGCAAGTATGGAATGTTTGATTGGAAATATCCTCCTCTTTTATTATATTGATTTTGGTTTCTTAAATATTAATACTTTTTGAGATATTGGGGAAATAAAAAATATCTACTTTTTTCTCCCTTTTTTGTTTATAACTTTTGATAATTTTTGTGTGCTAATACACGCTTCGAATACATTTTTCTAGGCATCATGACGAATCTAATGAGGTATCACACGTATTTTTAGGAGTAGTATCTCTATTTTTCACCGTTTTCAGGATCTCGAACAGACTACAGTTAGGCTACGTTCACACGGCGTAATTTTTCCCGTATACGAGATTTTATCGAATATCGTAGTGACAGCAAAATTTGTATGGCAACTCTGAAAATCGTTCACTCGGCGTCTATACGAGAAAATCTCGTATTCGAGACATATTTTTTACCGTATACCGTAGGGTCTTGCCACCGGGAATGCGAGATTCTCGAAACGATTTTATCGAATGCGATACTCAGTGGCGCTTACGTTTACGTTGAGTCGTTCACACGGACAAACTGGTTTTTCGTATACGAGACGCGCGCGGGGGCAGGCAGCCGGCAGTTGTGTTTGAAACGTCGTTTGCAATCTCATGTTGGTGTTAGTACGTGGCAAGGTGGCCTGCTCCAATCTTGATAATAAATTGTCAAAGCTGGCTACTGACATACGAAAATAATTAAAGAACACATGTTCATCATTAGTGATGTCTTGAAAAAACGCTTTGAATCTTCTTTATCGGTGCCAACCTGATTTTAATAAAGGATGGACCCAATATCTTCTAGGGCTCCGATGCCTCCTCCTTAAATACCAATATAAAAGAATTGGAATACGGGGATCCATGTCGGCGTGCACTCAACGACTGGTGGTGTGGCGGCAGGTAAATTGCATCGAATAGACGCCGTGTGAGCGGCTGTCACGTATACGGGAATACCGCATACGAGAAAAAACCGAATGGATCTTGCGCCGTGTGAACAGACGTCCCGTATACGATAAAACCGTATGCGAGAAAATATCGAATCGAATAGTCGCCGTGTGAACGTAGCCTTACATTCTAACTTTATATCACTCAAATATAATTCAATAAAGCTACATCTTGATGAAATCGCTAATAAAAGTGAACTCTAGTACTGGTGAATAAAACTCAAAATATCATGACCAAATATATTTAGATGCGAGGTTTGCAAGGTAACTTTACAATTTCTATTCGAATTTTAAACAATTAACGCTACAAATTTGAATTTCGAATTTTAAACAAGTTCACTGACCAGCAATTTCGGAACTAAAATTTTTCAATAGAAAGGAGGATGGGTCAATTATACATAGTGCTGCAGACATTTTGGACTAGTCATTGAGTTTTCACTTCTGTCGGCACTCCCGGAGTGCAACCCGTTGTTTTTTTATTTATTTATTTGAAAGCAGGTTTTCATAGCGCTGGTTCTACAGACATATTTTTGGGTCGGTTTATCCATTTATATACTAGTGGCTCTGTGAGCTGTAGACCTCGCGAGCAGAGTTTAAAACTGAATAAATGTATGGTTCCGTTGTTTTGAAGAATTTAGAGAATCTAATTTGACCATAAAAACTTAACTATCAATTGCTTACAAAATTCGGGAATTGGTTTAGATATGCGACCTGTAGAGTAGAACATATGGACATACGAAACAATTTTTGGCTAACAGGCCAATTCAAACTTACACTGATATCAGAAAGACATCTAACTGATGTCATTTAGTTATCGTGCATTTCACTCGTTCTTGTCCGTACATGTATTGGCGCAAGCGAGACGCACGATGACTACTACATAACATGATAAAAATATCATCCCGATGTCAGTGTACGGTCGATGCCCCTTAAGTATACACGTCGCCATACTAATTGCATAGAAAAGTGGATAGAGTTAGACCAAGAAAAGTCTGCAGATATTTTGACAGCACACGCAGTGCCAATGTTATTTGTGCCAGTGTCAAAATCTCTGCAGACTTTTCTTGGTCTAACTCTACTTATGTCAGGAAACCAACATTACCTTTGAATTAACCTGTAAACTGCAACTAAGAAGCTTCGTGCGCGAGTGTGGCCCATAATTTCCGAAAATCTTTTTTTCTTCGAGGCAATTACTCCGTTCTCATATTTTGCGTTGCCCATAATTTCCCGAAATCATTCATTCTCGGTAGCAATTACTCCGTTCCCATATTTTCCCAATGGTTTTCTTCCGCAATCGCCTATTTTTAATATTTTTAAATTAATCTTTTCCTTATAGTTTTCGTTCTTTTAAATATCTAGGATAATATTTTCTTGTTACTGTATGTTAATAGTGTAGTAATTATATTTGTTACTTGTAGGTATTTCACATACAACAAATATCAAAAACACTAAAATTAAAGCATAATCTAAAAAACTACAAGTAAAAAACCAAACGCTGTCAGCCAATAACTCTAACCTACCTATCTCTGGGAGCAGATTCGTTTTTAGGGTCATCAAAAAAAAATAACCCTAACCTACCTATCTCTGGGAGCAGATTCGTTTTTAGGGTCATCAAAAAAAAATAACCCTAACCTACCTATTGGAAAAAATCCTGGTTATTTTTACCACTAGCATTAAAAAAAAGAGAAAATATGGAGATAGAGAATATTTAGTTAGTGAAAAAAAAACCTACTGGTTATTTTAACTACTAGGATTAAAAAGAAAAGGGAATAAATTGAGAAAAGGAATATTTAGTTTATGAAAAAATGTACACGAAAAATTAAATAATAGCGAAGAAATTCCACTGGGAAAAAATGAGAACGGAGTAATTGCCTCGAAGAAAAAATGATTTGCGGAAATTATGGGCCATCCAAATTAAAAGGCTCAAAGTTAACATTATTGTTAGTTAGACTTTGAGCCCGGGAAAGCGCAACGTACGAGCAACCTACAGCTAGTTCCCTGAGCCCAAGGTCGACCACTACCCTAGGCAATGTTAACCCCTGCGATTTATGGATGGTGACCGCCCATGCTATAAACGTAAGTGGAAATTGACTCCTGGAACAGCCATGCCCTTGAACTAAAACCGCTAAAAAAATGTTCAAACAAAAACTCAAACGAATACGCTTACCTCGCGCTTCGCGCTCGCTTGATCAATCAGCAATACGATGTTTAAGTGCAAAAAATAAATAAAAAAATTGGCATTTACTGGGGATCGAACCGGGTACCTATCCCATATCCTTGCTTGTAAGCGTCTTTCCAACTGCGCTATGATAGCATTTAGATCAGCTGACGAAATTTGGTTACTTATTCTCGAGTAAGAATTTAAATATCTAATCTAAAGAGAATAAAGTGTATAGGGGACGTGCATGAACTATAGGGGGCAGCACAGGAGCCGTCAGATCTTTGGCGCGAAGCGTAGATGAGTAGTTTATGATTCCGATGTAGCCCACGAGATGGCAGAACCTACTATGCACAAGGAAACGTACTTACGAGAACGGTAGATGGTAGCACTTGCTTTGGCAATGTACATGTGCACATATGTTTCCGATTCAGGCCACAAGATGGCAGGTCCTCCAACGCGCACGGTCCCTATAGTGGGCGTGCGTGAACTATAGGGGGTTGCATAGGAGCCGTCAGATTTTTGGCGTGAGGCGTAAATGTGACGTTTATGCTTCCGATGTAGCCCACAAGATGATAGAACCTACTATGCATAAGGAAACGTACCTACAAGAACGGTAGATGGTTGAACTTGTTTTGGGAATGTACATGTTTCCGATTCAGGCCACAAGATGGCAGACCCTCCAACGCGCACGGTCCCTATATGTAGTAGAGGGTTATTGTCATACTAAATTTTGTAGTCACAGTAAATTTACTGCCATCTTTCGATACAGGATTAAAATGAAAATGAAAAAAAAATATCAATAAATGTATATATGTATGGATAAATGATTTCTTTTATTTTTAGAACGCCATATGATTTTGACCCATGTTCTTTTACTGATATGAGTAAAAATTGTTAAATATTAAATGGTGTCGCCATCTAGACGAGCATAGGCCAAAGGTATGGCGCCGTATATTCAAGAATCAAATTTTCTTAGCGCAGAAAGCCATCATCTCTTACAGAAAATAAACGAATGCGCTTAGCCCGCGCTTGATAAATAAAAAATACGATTTTTTTAATTTTTTCAAAATAAAAAATAAAATAAAAAACAATAATTGATACAAAATTTCAGTATAAAAAAATACAAAAAGTTATGTAGCAGCATACAATTACTGGGGATGGAACCAGGGACCTCCCTATGCAAACAAAAAAGCGAACGTTTGCAAAATGCGCCATGATAGTTCTTACTAAAGCTGACGAAATTTAGCTACTCATTCTCAAGTAAAAACTAAATATCTAAATACCGCCGAAACCAGCGATACAAATTTTCTGAATTTTTGGCCATTTAATCTATAAACATATATCAAAAAGAAAAAACTCTTATAATATCGATACGACTATTTGTTTAGGCGCCAGGTATCACGACTCCGCCATTTTTAAAAATTTCCAAAAACCGGATTGACAAAAAAATTTTATTTAGTCATAGAATCTGGTCACAAAATTTCATGAGAATCGGTTAAGAATTGCGACCTGTAGAGGAGAACATCCGGAAATACAAAACTAAATATCTAAATACCGCCTAAACCAGCGATAATTTTTTTCTGCATTTTTTGCTATTAACTCTGTAAACATGTCTCAAAAAGAAAAAACTCTTATGATATCGATACGACTATTTGTTTAGGCGCCAGGTATCACGACTCCGCCATTTTTAAAAATTTCCAAAAACCGGATTGACAAAAAAATTTTATTTAGTCATAAAATTCGGTCACAAAATTTCACGAGAATCGGTTAAGAATTGCGACCTGTAAAGGAGAACATCCGGACATACGAAAGCAAAATGCCCGAGTCAAAACGTAGACCTTCGCTTCGCTTCGGTCAATTAAAGGTTTTTATATTAAAATGTTTATGTTATCGTGTATTAGGTATTAATTATATTCATGGATAACTCGGATATCTATAAAAACAATTTGCATGATTTTAAATTAAATATAAGTACTTCATTTTAATTTTCAAGAACCATTTGTTTTTCTTTTAATTTCAAAAACTACTTTCATTTCTCATTTTCGATAGGTTGATATAATATTTTTAAGTTAATTACATTGTGAAAGGCAATAACAGAAATCTGGTTTGCGAATACGTAGTACATTTTTCTAATTACTTCGGCTGTGATATTATTATCTAAACTAAAGTGTGTATATTTTAAGAAGTTAAGTATTAGCATAGTCTAATAAAACATGGACTTCCATTCCCAGAGTGACACGGGCCTAAGTCACAACAACATGGCCGCTATATATAGCGCTATCGCATATTATCATATAGCGCTGTCGCATGATGACGTAGGCCCGTGTCAGTTAGGTGACCTAGAAAAGACGGGAATGGAGTACCAGGCGGAGTATATTATTATACCATGAGTATTAGTGAGATTATGAGTTCGCGGCGCTTGCAGTGGAAACAATGGGTCCTTGGTCGGCGGACATGAAAACTTTCATGGGGGACTTGTCGACACGGCTGGTCGACGCCTCGGGAGACCATAGGGCTGGCGCTTACCTCTCCCAGCGCATATCGCTGGCAATACAGAGAGGTAACGCAGCCAGCGTTATGGGCTCAATGCCGCAGGCGGAGGTTCTAGAAGGGGTATTCTTCTTATAACTTCCTTTTATTTTCATATATTTTATTAGTATATTTTTGTTTTTATATAATATTATGAGTAATAGTTTAATTTTTAAGTAGGTTTATTTTAATTTTAGTTTAGTTTTTAGATCTTTAATTCATAGTTAGTTTTAATGTTTCTTTTTATAATATAGAACAAAGTTGAACTCTAAATGAATGAATAAAAATGGTTTTTATAGTTTGTCAATTACATAATTACGATTGTAGTATTAGTTAGTAGACAATAATTCCCTAACAAACTATTCAGATGCCTCCGGAAACGTTCCAGAATCTCCAAGGACGCACAAGTATCAAAGATAATGATTACATTTTTCGCCTTATCACAAAGGAGTAAGGTACAAAATCTACGTCGACTGAACAGAAACAGAGGACCGACGTAGTGTTGGCAGGAACTCGAGTTTTAGTCTTTTGAGTCTAAATTTGAAAAACTTGACTCGTTTTTAGACTGTGCTAAAAAAAACTCTCGAGTCTCTCAAGTCGCAATTTTTTTTATAATATAGGAGGCAAACGAGCAAACAGATCGCCTGATGGCAAGCGGTTACCGCCGCCCATGGGGTTCAAATATTAATTAAGCCTTTTTAAGCGCAACTCAAAAAGACTCAGGGTCCCTAGCCAACGTGCCAATCGTTAACGCTCCGTGGCGTAGCGTAGTCATCTCTCTCTATCTCTCTTCGACGAGAGCGAGGTTCGCTACGGGTCATAAACGATTGGCACGTTGGCTACGCACCCTGGCCTCTAAACAATTCTCAAAAACTCTCGACAATTTATAGGTTATAAAATAAAATAAAATAAATAAAATAAAATAGCCTTTTATTTCGACCTTAAATTTTTAAATGGTACAGTTTTGTCATGTTATTGAATATTTGTCAAATTAGTCATACTAGTCAAACATATTACACTATTATTATTATAATTTGATTTAGAATAAGGTTGGTTGTCATTTTTGTTAGAGTTGACATCGGTCGACTTGCCTCCCGGCATAGGCCTCCCCTAAGACCTTCCATTCCTCTCTGTTAGTTGCTCTTCTTGATGTCCATGTTGGTCCAGCGATAGCTCTAATGTCGTCTTCCCATCTGCGGTAAGGTCTGCCTCTTTTCCTTTTCCCGTCTTTGGGGTACCAGGTTGTAACAATTTTTGACCATTTTTGTCCTGGCTCTCTGAGCATGTGTCCAAAAAAAGACTCGGATCTCTAACAAGTTGAAAAGAACTCGAGTTTCGGCGTAATTACATGAGTCTGAAAAACACAGTCGAGTTAAAGCACCATTCAAAAGACTCGAGTCTTAACCAACACTAGTAACCGACGTACCCTAGGGGACACATCAGGAAGCTTCGGCTTATCGCTTAAGGAAGGTCATGGGACTCATGGGCGAAACAACATGCACCACTTGGAATATACGCGTCTTTACCTTATCTTACATTTTGAGATGTTTCTGGTTTCTGTACCCCTAGTGCAAATTTCACGCGAAACGCAAACTTAACTGCGTTAAGTGTTATTTTGTGTGGGATTTTGAGTTTCCCAAACGTCCCGCTTGGCGCGCTGTTCAAAATCCCATACAAAAATAGACATAACGAAAACGCGAGCGCTCGTCACGCCTTTGAAATTTACACTAGGGCTTCCGTAGTCTTTATAATGTTGAAATTGATGTTTCGAAATACTTGAAAACTCCATAATGTTTGTACACGCAAAAATATTTGAAGATCGACGACAACTTTATTGGCATCGAGACGAATCTGTCTTTACGTTAAATTTTGAAGAACGAGAGTATTTCATCGAGTTTGAAGTGTGGGCGGTGTGGGTGTATCAACATAGATTGATTACGGCGGGGGAATATCGTTGGCTGTAAGCCGATGTAAATGTAGGTTTTATAAATCTTTATCTCGGTGTACGGGTTTTTTAACTACCTATTAAACAGTCATATCTAGAATTGAAAAGAGTAGGTACCTAAGCTAACTTTTACGGGCGTGTATTCATTGAGATTACCATTACTTTATTTTGGTGCACATGAGAAGGCTTTTACTTTCACTAAAATGTCGAAAAAATAATAATAGACTTCAAAATTCTGAATATCACTGTAGATCGCATTCTGTAAATTTATGATAGACGTCAATTAAAATTCTTCATTATTTTCTATTATTACTTATCTGCAAATGGATACATGTTTTGATACATAAAGACTAGTCTTAAAAAAATTACATCTTTACAGTTACAGTTAAATAAATAGGTATTTTATCAATAACAAAGAAATAACTGTAATACACGTATTTCACATTCGCTTCATTCAACTGACGTATTAAATACATAATTTATCCAGAACGAATTAAAAATGGCAAATTACTTTATCAAATTGTATTGGTTCAAGAAACGCGGTACCTGCATGAATAAGCCTGGACACTGAATTACTCGTAAATAAGTAATAGGTGGCAGCGAAAATTAATTTCTCTCTTCGGTCACAGTGACAGCTATAAGGCGATGCCTCTATTTGACATGTTCACAAAGACCAGTAGTGGATTATTGTTTTGAAGAGTTGGTTTCATTTTTAATATAATTTTTATCAATATAATATATTGATCTTATATTATATATATATGCATTACACATTAGGTTCATAATAATATTATATAGATACTAACATGTAAATTATTTGCGTATTATTTATAATTTGCCGCTAGACTATTGCCAGTTTTGTAGCATGTTTCATTTATATACTGACATATATTTAATAGTTAATTTAATTATACATTCTATTTGTGGCTAAACATGCATGGCTAATCTTTTGTAAATTTAATACAATAAAGTATTACATTAATTAATTTATCTACACACATATCATAAACCCTCTATGATGCCTTCAAAATCCGTAAATAATGGCCAACATTAAGATAAGCTGGTTTGTTACAGCAAATTTCTTATCTGTGAAAATGTTGTAATAGCTTCATTAAATGACATTAAAATTCGAACATCTCTGAAAAAAAAAGCAATTTGATTTGACCCACCATTTGATAAGTCGAGATGACGTTTTATTCGAAATGAAATGTCAATTGCATACAATTTTGACAAATCTCGCATGTTAGTTGGTATCGAACAACATGGCAATCGACCCCAACTCTAGTTTGTCTCTGAATTAAAAAAAAACTTCGGATGCGTGACGTGCGTTTCATTTGACGTACAGTTTATCTTTTAGTTAGTTTGTAAGTATAAAAATAATTTGTTATGTTGTTTTTTAAGTAACTATAGCAAAAGTTGCGTGTAAAATGTGCGATAAAGATATTTCGGAGCCGCCACCTCATATCCGCGAGTTCCGCCAGAGAGCAAAGTGCCCCAATGTCGGCTGTATTATGTATTAGGTTAGTGAATATTACATAATATTATATTATAATATGTGTGTAGATAAAGCAGTGTATGTAACTGTACAATAATTATGCATTAAAACACTCACTTAGTTCGTTTCATAAACCCACAATCGAGTTTTAATGTCTCTCATTATGTAGCAGTCACATAAACTACTATAAATGTCGGATCGGATATCATAATAACATTAAAAAGTAGCTTTCTTTTATTTGCTCATGTCTGCCTTTAATTAATTCGGTAAACTGTAGCTGACAATGGCGACACGCGACAATATGTTCCGCTACTTTACAAACACATTTTTTGTGGTAAGTACCTATTATGTATTAAAAATTGTAATTCGGAGGTCGCGGGGTGGCGGGTTCAAACCCCGGCTCGTACCAATGTGTTTTTCGGAACTTAGGTAATATGTACGAAATACTTTTCGGTGAAGGAAAACATCGTGAGGAAACCGGACTAATCCCAATGAGGCCCAGTTTACCCTTTGGGTTGGAAGGTCAGATGGCAGTCGCTTTCGTAAAAACTAGTCTACCCAAAGCCTACGCCAATTCTTAGGATTAGTTGCCAAGCAGACCCCAGGGTCCCATGAGCCGTGGCGAAATGCCGGGACAACGCGAGAAAGAAGAGGAGACCTATGTATAAAAAATAAATTATAATTCAATTTACTCCTGATTCAATTATTTATTACAATGAAAATGTTATTTATGCCGCTTAAGCTGAGACCACACCCAAATAATACCTTTGTAAAACGAGCGACAACGAGCACAAATGAAAAAGTATGGAACCGAGCCGCACCATTAAACAATTTAACTTAATGTAGACGGATCATCTCGGGTGCTGTAAATAAGCTGAATATGCGGCTTATATATAGACCTAGAGGCCTATTTGAAGAAAAAAGATCTAAACTTTTTCTTAATGGATATGATACGAATATGACACGAAATAGCACTGTGAGTCGTATCAAGTTCATAGTCATATTCAAATTGTTTTGGTCGTTGCTCTAAGATCTGCTATTAAATATGACGATAGCGCTCTAGTCATTATTTATTGTTTATTTATCTATAGATCAAATAGAGAAAGATGTACCTTATCGATTAAGCCTCCAGAATCTTACTTTGTTTATTAATTTTTTTTATATTATAAAATTTATAAAGTCTAGGTAGGTGCGTTTTCTATAGGTACCTATGATTAGATTAGAATATTACTAATTAGACTTTATTTTACCAGTGCCTTATTAAAAATGACAATAATCTCAAAGTAAATATTTAAAAAATGTTGGCGAGAAAGTTACTCTATACCTACTTGTTATTTCAGAATATAAGTTATCTGTGTACATAATTGGAGCATCAAACAGCCAAATATCGAAACAAACTTTCACATTTATAATATCGATGGAAGAACAGTGGAAGAAGCTGTCAGCGAGAAAAATGGTCCATACACAAACGTAATTTGTAACGCTAATAGTTTGCCGGTTATTTGCCGACAGAGTGCGCCTTTGTGCGCCTGTCGGGCTGACGGATGGGGTTTGATTCGAGCATTATACTCGTATCCCGAATTCCGAATTGAGGTATAGGTGTTGATTTTGCGAAAAAAAGGAGCGACCTCACAAAACAGTCTAACATTCAATCATTTTATGGTTTTCATTTTACAGTTCTACTTTATCAAATAAATGGCGTTTTGTTTTACTAATGTATATGGACGAATAATTATTTACCTATTGTAAATTGTCATTTCCTAAAAAGTTTTTCCCATAAATTCGTTTATACGTATCTTTGATCGCATGTGTATTTTTCGCAAATAATTATTCATCAAAAAGTAGGTATAAGTAGCAGCCTATACGTGTACGTAACCGTACGTAAATTATTATTTCGCTTGTATGAAACCATTAAAAAAAAATATGAATTTGGTAAACGTTGGTTTGCGATCATAACTCATCCTGTGATTATTTGGGAAATGAAAACATGTGATAAAGTTCGCCAAAGTAACAGTAGAGCAAAGTACATAGTTGATTCTGCGTGAGAAAACTTTCCTTAAAACAGCTAAAGTGCGTTTTGTACTAAATTCCTTTGAAAATACACGAATTTCGACACAAGCTAAAATAGTGACAGCAAATAGTTTCGTGCAGTAACTTCCAACAATAAAGCTGCATATTTGACTTAGCGCTAACTTCACTTTATTGTGCGTTTATACTAATTCTAGAACGACCTATCGACCATCTACTTAAGTGAGAGCTACGCTAACGCAACGTTACACGTTTTAATCATGGACAAATGCCACGAAGACAAAAACAAAGTTGGATAGAAAAAAAAAATTACCAAAACATGTCACATTTTCATTAAATTTCAGTTGTATATATCGTTACCCTGCATACCACAGAGCAGAGCAATTTTAACGTAAGATAGCTAGTGATCGATAAGTATAGATAGATAAGCGAAAAATAACTAATTTTTCAGAGTAATTTAAGTAAAATGTTATTAAAAGAGCGTTTTCCAAATAAACATATTGAAAACGAATTCCAACTCAGAATCATTAGCATATTCAATCCTGATGCAAAAAAAATGTCCCTATAATTTGTGCGTATGGAAATTTTACTTTCCACTAGGTACCTACGTCATGCACTAGATAGGCATATCCCATAGTTCTTAATTCGCTGACATAAGAGGTAAGGGACATATTTTTGAAATGATTTGTGCACCCATATTTTTACACTTGACTGTCCTAAAAACGTGACGTAATGGAACGGGCGTTTTAGGATTTTTTAAAGGGTAGGATAGAAAATACTAACAATTCTGAGTATAATGCGCTCAAGAAAGTCACAATTATGTTTTTAGTATTTTTTTTTAAAACGCTTATTCCTTTTTATTCCGCGTAATATTCTTATCTTCTGTCGCAAGTTTCACGCGGCGCGCAATAAATCTTTTATCCCTTTCTAATTACCTTTTTTTCTGGCTTTCCACCTCCTCTTAAAGAGACATACATCTGTTCGGTTCTGCGCGTGAGTTTCTGAAGTTAATTTCGGCAAGGCGCCGTGTCACTTTCATTGTTAATGGAAGGAGATAGAGCTACCCTGTTTGTTTTCCTGTTAAAACACGCTCAACTAATTAGTTATGTTAATTGTTTGACTGTTTAGTATGAAATGGGTATAGTTTGTGGATATAATAGTTATTTTACAAGGACGAAGAGTTTGGAACTATTTACATACTGTTGTAAATAGTTTCTTGATAAGAGCTTTGTATGTGTATTCAATTTTTTCTTGCATTTTGTGGTATAAATTCAATGCAGGCATACATTCAATTGCTTTTTATACATTACAAATATATAGGGTCTTTATTTCTACCTTGGTGCAAGACATTTAATGTTTTCCGTCAGTAGGAAAAGGCGATAAAAAAAAACAGCGGGCTGTTCACCTATATTATTAATATAAAACCGGACAAGTGCGAGTTAGACTCGCCCACCCTTCCCTTACTTTTTAGTATTTGTTGTTATAGCGGCAACAGAAATACATGATCTTTGAAAACTTGAACTGTCTAGCTATCACGGTTCATGAGATACAGCCTGGAGCCTGGTGACAGACAGACGAAACAGACGGACAGTGGAGTCTTAGTAATAGGGTCCCGTTTTTGGGTACGGAACCCTAAAATGAGGCTTCCATCTTATCGTTTGCGACGCGTCATCGTACACCATGTATAACGCACGAAGGTTAATATTGGGCTGTAGCCGCGCGCGTCAGTTGACCTCTTTGACGGTCAAATGGTGATACGACTATTTTGTTATTTATCTATTTCGATATATGTTCCAACTCACCCCCCCTAAGCTCGCAGAGAAGCGTGAAGTTTCCGCCCTCTTCTAAAGGCCCAACCACACCGGCGACGTCGCGGCCCTGCTCGTCGTACAGCAGCAGCTTGTGTGGAGGTACTACAACAAACAATTATGATATGATACACACTATACACAGATCATAAACATAACTAGGCAATTAGCTAAGTCTACCCATATATATTTTAAGGGAGGCAACTCCAACAAACTGGCCTGCAGTTTGGCAGAAGAATAAAAAGTAAAATTGGGTTTATTTCTCCTTGCGGTCACTTCTGTATGAGATTAGCTCAGGACCGGGACAAGTGGCGTACTAGAAGAGAGACTTATACCCTGAGTCAAGACACATCGGTGATCGATGCAGCAAGAAATGCCGATCGGCCATTAGCCTATACAGTCATCGCAGTCGATATAGGCTGTAGACTACCTCCTCAAAATACCTCTTTAGTCGCTGCAACTATCATCTGCAAAGATGCTGTGGCCAATGATGAAACGAGGACTTACCAACGACAGTGAGTCGTATCTGAAAGTTCCTTGTCGGCGAATTCTTAAAGTCGACTCGACACCGATATACACCCTCGTCGTCCAGCTGCACCGCATCGACGACCAGCGACGCTGGTCGAGACATGGTCACGAAGTAGGCCCGCCGGCCGAACGCCAGCGGGTCGGACCAGTGGAGGGCCTTGTTGAAACTGCGGCCGCGGACGTCGAAACTGGGGACAGAAAGGAGGAAAAAGTAAGATGCGGTTTTTCAGTAACAATTTATAATCATGATACTCCTCGGAGTATTGAGTGCGGGAATGATTTTGTGTAGTTTATTGTAAAACAGTTACCGAACTAGTAAGTTCAAAATGTTCATAGGAATGTTAAAATAGTTTCTGCTTTTACAATTAAGTACCTATACCTATTTTTATTAAAACATTCCATTGAAAATTAATTAAATTCATGTTCATTATGTTAACCGTAACCATTGGTTCTAAAGGGCTTTCAAATGTAGATTTATTTAGATCTACAAGCATACTTCCTAAAGTATCTCCAATTGAGTATCCATTGCGTTTTAATTAAGTTGAAAATCCCACGACGCCTCATTACTGTAGAGTAATTAAATACAGGCTGTTTGCTTCGCACATATCGTGTAGTCATATAGTCATTATCGTTTGAAACTGAGCCTCGTAGCACCGTAGCGTCTCCGTAGAGCGTCTACGGGCGTAGCGAGACCACAGATAATTTTACTTACCAGAGGAACTGCATCGAACCAAAAATTGTTGCCAAAAATTTAATTAGCAATCTTGAGGATGAGGTATATTAGTTATGTGCCAAAAAATACCTATGATAAAAGAAAAAAACAGCGCACAGCGTGAAAAAATTGTCTGGGACGGGTCCCCTTTATTGACAGAGCGCTAGCGAAGGTCTCCGTTTCAGCTGGGGCAAAAGTGCTTTGGTATGTCCGGATGTTCTCCTCTGTAGGCCGCAACCGATTCCCGTGGAACTTTGTGAGTAGGTTCGGTAGTTAGGAGTGATTCTCAAAATAGTGGCATCTTAACCTGTCATCGAGTATTGAATGAATGTATGTAATGTATGCTCATTTGCTCTTTTTCATATGAAACAAAAATGTTTATTGATAAACAAAAACAATGTTTATCGAGGCTAAGTCATTATTTTTATTATTATTTAATACTTATGATGAAAAAAAAAATTAAGAGTACCACTTTTCACTGTAACCTGTCTTGTCCAAATGCATCGCTCTTCCAGTTTTAGTTCTTTATAATAAGCACCAATTAATGTTAATAAAATATCATGCTATAATCTTATATAGCAGCTATAATAATTACATAGACAATATCTTTTAAAATGTACGTTGCACTGGTCTTATATATAATTTTTGTACAATAATATGCACGCACGAGGTTTGTCCAAGGATATTTCACTGTAACCTGTACATCCACGGTATCGTATCTCACTCACGCACACAAAATTATATTTAGATCATAACTGTGGCAAAATATTAGGTAAGTATCAAACTAACCACCGTAGGGAATCATTATGACCCAAGTGTCGTAGTTTCGGAGAGACAAGTGATTATAGGCAGGAATCTGGAGTTTGTAACAAAATGTTAACTTTAACTTGTCTCGATTATTTTACGAAATTGGTATGGGGCATAGTGTAATAAATAATATTATTTTAATTTTGTATGAAGGTATATTCATCTATGCTAAAAGTGAGACATTCGTATTATTATCCGTTTAAGAGATAAAATATAAAAAAATGTATTTTCCACTGCAACTTTAACCTGTGATCAATGTACAGGTTAATGTAAATCTTGACAGGTTTTTGTGACTTCTGACTCGATACATATATGTACAAGACCTTTCAGTCTATATATGTCCGCTTTCACTAGCATAATAACAACGTCAGCTCGTACTGGCCGTCTGGATGTTCACACAGTAAATGCAAGACGTGATTTTAGACTCTATCAATTTGATTATATATGTCGGACCCTGACACCAGAAAGACGTATTGCAGCGTTATAGTTCATTATTTTAGACGCCTGTATAAAATCGATTAGCAATGTTGAGCTACGTATTATTTGGTTGTAACGAAATAAATAAAGTTGCGTAGAGAGTAACGCCACCTATTGGCGTGTTGTTGAACTGAGATGACAGGTAGAAGGCTTTGGAACGTCGAGAGGTTTCTCTCGAGTGAGCGTAGGCACGAGTTGGCATTTTTGTCGGTATGTTGGTAGACTGGTCGAGTAGGTTTGCCAACTTGACTTTGAGGCGGGAGCAGAGAGGCTCCGCCGCTGGTAGTTCTTCTTGATCGGACCGCGCTAGAGATCGGACGTACTCGTTAGCCAACCTCGTGCCTAACTCGCCGCGTTCCTGAAGGCTTATACCTGAAGGATTATTCTGATAGCTTATAGAATCCCGCGTTCTTTAACCATTTAGCTAAGTGTTTTATTTCAAGTGTTATTTTGATTTCTTATGTTTCATTAGAAGCTTACTTTTGCGAAATAAAGAAAGGATGTGTTATGTGTTGTTTTGAAAAGATATGTCCCTCTTGAGTTTGTTGCCGGTCCCATATTGGGCTAAATCTTCTCAGGTCAGGGGTTAGGGTTTGAGCCGGCCTAGTTTGACATCTTTTTATTTTCAATTTTACCAGTCAACATCTTAATAGCAATTAGTTCTTTTTATCATTTAGTTCTTAAATATAGTAGGCACTAGTATGGTTAACGAGTCAGTATGTTTATTTCATGCACTGGTAGCATGGTAGCATACTGGTTTAGCTGTGAAGTAATACATCGAGATACTACCCCACGCGCCCACCGCCTTTACTCGACATCAGCAAGTGGGATGGATGCGGAGTTTCATGTATTGCTTACACAGCCACCTGGGAGCGTGGTGTATTTCCGTGTGTAATGGTGACCTACATTCCATAATCTGGACACGTGGTAATGGCACAGTACAAGAACAGTAGTGAATCTTCATAGAAATGAGCCGCTGCCGGCTTGAATGTGTGCGTGCGCGCCGGGCGCCCTGTACGCACGCGCTGCCACGCACACATTAGCATAATATACGGGGGAATACGGTGGCGGCAGTGTGGGCTGTACCGCGACTGTGATCGCGCGCATTCGAGTACGCTGCCCGCCCGCTCGCATTTGTCTGCTCTGACAGTAGGCCTTAATTTTTTTGATCATGACTTCGAACAGAGACAATAGTATAAGTAAGGTACGAGATTCAAAAGCTTGATTATATCACTATTGTATACAATACTTTTTCTACGAATCAACAAAAATAATACTTTAAACTAGTAGAATCATACAAACGAACCAAACCAAAAGTATACAGTTAATTGTAAGATACGCGAGCAACCGCGATACCTTCATACTGGTACGCGCCTCGGCCGCCGCGCCCGGCGCGTTAGTCAACGACACCTTCTCGTAACTCATGAGGCCCTGGTACTTGCTCCGCGCTAAATTAAATTTTTAGACAGTTGTTTTCTCGATTTTTGCCACCGTAGCCTATGGAGACTAATAAGCAACACTAAGTGGTTTTCGTAGTCTATGGATGTTGCTATATTAAGGGTGTCACATGCGCGTTTCTGACTTATGAACCAATTGTTTCTACTATACAAACTAAAATTAATAATTAATTTGAGCTATGGTTTTATTTCGTCCTCTTGACCGCGGCGAGCTGTGATTGGTCAATTTCATTATAGTTGACTAAACTGTATCGAAATGAATATTATAGTTGAGTTGGGAGCTCATACATTAAAAATACCCATTTGCAGTTTGGTATAAGAAATGTTAATACAAAAATTACAGTCGACGAGTAGAAAAAAAAAATTTAGTGTCTCAATAACGACTCCTCAAACCCGGACTTGTCATTCTTCATAATACCTACTTGCCCATGCTTCCCTAAAACCTTTTTACTAAAGTTATACGTAAGGATGAGAATTTACTTTACTTTAACCGCTAACAATAAAGCGTTCCGAACATGCAGAAACCGGAGGATTTTTTTTCTGTATTGAATTTATATTTTTTTTAATAAATGCCATTTCCTAATGTAAATATTTAAAAAGCGTTTTATTTATACTTAATTTATGAATTGATAGAACATTTCATTATATTATAATAAATAGAAACGTAGTGCTACTCATAATACGCAAATAATATTTAACTAAAAATAAAAGTGACAACCCTAAGCGCCAACGCAAGAGTAGGCAAATAACTTGCCGAGCGGCCTTAGATTCACTACTGTTCTTAGTGTACTGTGGTAATGGTAAGCTCACGTGTCCAACCTTATTGAAAGGTGAGTGCAATTCATTGTTATTTGGTGAGAATTATTGTGAAATTGTGAAGCATAACGGTTGTGACGTGACGTCATCTCTGGGATCGTTACGTTTCTTTGTAATTAATTTTTGTAATCCATTTAAATCGAAGCGATCTTGAGTTATTTTGATTTGAAATCCATACTGTTAATTAAAACCGAGTATTAGCTATTACAACGTAATGTTATTTCATCGCTTACTTGTGAATTTACCCTCAATAATTGATTTTTCATGAAAATACAATTCATTTTTATAACCCATTTAAATCTAAGTGATCTTGAATTATTTTGAAGTGAAATCCATTTTGTTAATTACAACCAAGTATTAGCTATCACGACGTGATATTATTTTATCGCTCACTTGTGCATCTACCCTCAAAAAATATTTTTTTTTCATGAAAATACAATGCACCGTTAGAAATTGATCCTGCCGATTTGCCGATGCATAGGATTACGTAATACTACTTACTTACTTTACGTTACCCTGTAACGTTTAGTAATTAGTAAAATTGCTACAAATTATTGCCCGTAATGCCGTGATAGATCACAAATCGTGCATACTATGAAAGCATGAGCTACGCATATGAAAATTAATGTTACAGTGTGCTGCAACCTGAGCAGGGACAACTTACAGACGCCATCACACCTGTAACACAGAAGCAGCTGTGCAGTATCGTCTGTTCTGGAGATTTGGAAATAAAAGGACAGGTTTCGTTCCAATTGTTTATTAGTGAATTTTATTTTCAGTGTAATGGCGAAGCATAACAATCGAACGTAACTAATTAGCTGCCACTTTTCGTATTGGCTCATTTTACCGTGTTACTTATTTTTGGAACACGTGTTTGTTTGTTCATAGAAGGAAATAAAACGCACTCATTGAAGTTTAAATTTTATTCTGAGCTAAAGTCCCGTATCCTATGGCAACATGTCTTTAGTGTCCACTACTAGGGCATTTCGTAAACCTTTGAGTTTAGCCTGCATACATGATAAATGATAAATCTGATACCGTGCAAATGATGATTTCAGTAACAGCCAGCTATGATGAACCACCGCTCTGTCAAGAGTGTCCCGATCAAAATGATGAACCACATCGTGCATCTCGCCATCTGCCGCAGCAACGGCAACTGCAAGTCGGAAAGCATCAGCCTTCGTGCTTGGGTTGGACTTCACCACCACCTTTGACTGGGACGCGTGCATCATGCTTTATTAATCTGGTGAGCAGTTCCCATTTTGTTGGGATTATTTTGAGAGGATTTACTTCTGCATAGAAGTTTTGAGCGAGTTTCTGTTGTTAAAGCTAAAGTAGAAAGCTGAGTTTCTGTTGTTAAAGCTAAAGTAGAAAGCTACATTTAGTGATTTTGATCAGTGATGTTCAGTTTCAGTTGATCAGTTGACGCTGATAGTACCAATGGTTCTGAGTAACATGATTTAAAGAACCGTTTTTATTTTCTTTTTGGAATTCACTCTTAACATTGTTTTTGCTTTCGATGGACTGAAAGCTTGTACTTTCGAAGGACTGAAAGTACGCCCGATGGACTGGGCAATACTGTCATGCTTTCGATGGACTGAAGGCACGCCCGATGGACTGGGCACTACTGTTTTGCTTTCGATGGACTGAAGGCACGCCCGATGGACTGGGCACTACTGTTTTGCTTTCGATGGACTGAAGGCACGCCCGATGGACTGGGCACTAATGTTTTGCTTTAGATGGACTGGGTATTGTTTAGTGACCGCATCAGAAGTGCCGGAGCATGTAAGAGGTGCACGTGGTCTGCTTTTTATGTGCAGAATGCTCTTTGCAAGGAGTAGCACTTACGCGGCTGAGATGGTTTCTTCTGACGAGGGTCTGGTATCTGCCGAAGGACTGGCAATGCACCGAAGGACTGGTGTTGTTTTGTTAAGAATGAATTCCCGTTGATGTACTGTGGGCATATGAGTAAAATTGGCATTATTAAGTCAGAGTGCTATTTATTTTAAGATGTCCTACAATGACCAAAATATTTTTTTTAATGCCAGATAATTTCCCCGTAAATTGATATTGATGACAATAGTAGTGATACTGTCGAGCAATGAATTAGAGCTGTTGTGATTTGTGTTTTTGATGTTTGAGATTGTTCTCTTTTCACGTAAATTTGAGTGTATCCGCCAGATGGAGGCGATGATTATTGAAGTGTATCCGCTAGATAGCGGCGATGATTACTGATGACTATTTTTATTTAGTCGTTGCTGGATGGACTATTTTTGACTAGAGAAATGAGGATTGTTTAATGACTTTGAACTATTTTCTGGTTTGATTGATAAAACAGTTTGATTTTAATAGTAATTTGAGAGAGACCCAAATTGTGGGTCAGGAATGACCGATGAGATACTGTGCTGAGTATTTTGTTACAGAATCAAATGCATACACCCACACACGAGGACGTGTGTAGCGCAGGACGGCCGTGTCGGACCCTGACACCAGAAAGACGTATTGCAGCGTTATAGTTCATTATTTTAGACGCCTGTATAAAATCGATTAGCAATGTTGAGCTACGTATTATTTGGTTGTAACGAAATAAATAAAGTTGCGTAGAGAGTAACGACACCTATTGGCGTGTTGTTGAACTGAGATGACAGGTAGAAGGCTTTGGAACGTCGAGAGGTTTCTCTCGAGTGAGCGTAGGCACGAGTTGGCATTTTTGTCGGTATGTTGGTAGACTGGTCGAGCAGGTTTGCCAACTTGACTTTGAGGCGGGAGCAGAGAGGCTCCGCCGCTGGTAGTTCTTCTTGATCGGACCGCGCTAGAGATCGGACGTACTCGTTAGCCAACCTCGTGCCTAACTCGCCGCGTTCCTGAAGGCTTATACCTGAAGGATTATTCTGATTGTGATATATATTATTATTTGAAATAAACGACAACCATATCTAGTTTGGTCTAAGAATGATTCTTTATTCATCTATTCAATCATAGACACAAAAACATAAAAGTCAAAGACAAACTAAACATACTCTACATCTCCCTTTTCAACATAAAGTAAAATAATAAAATATAATGGTTAAGAATTAAATAGTACACACATAATCGTTGAGATGCCTAGGAGGTCTAACATCTCTGTTAGATCTTCTGAGAGGCATTGGAAGAGCAGGTGCCTCAGTAGCACTCATCGACTCCATCTCAGACTCAGGACTTGCAGCTGGATTCAAGTTAGTAGCAGGTAACTGCTGGACAGCGATCTGAGACCAGGCCGACTGTACATGCGGTTGGACAGGCTCTCTACTTTTGTCCACTTTGATGAACCACGAGTTCCTAGTTTTTAAGTTTCCATAACCCTTCGGGTGGCAGCACCTCCGGTTGAACGGTAGGGGAAATGGCGCGGCCATTTTTTTAAATATGCCTCTGCGTGGCAGAGGCCGCGAGAAGGTTCGGTCTTAACAAGCCCGTAATTGGCAGAGACCGTCTCGCGGCATCTGTGCGACGCTGCATTTCGTGCCTAAAACAAAACCGTTAAAACTATGCCTTGCTTGCTCACTCTTGCAAGATGCATTCGTCAATAAACAAGGATGGTATTCCCTAACGGTCGAATTCCCGCGTAAAACAAAGTTTGTTAGAAATGACGTGATGTTCCTGCCCCACCTCGCCCATTACGCGCCGACCATCGTCGAGCCGCGAACATTCAAACGGAATAATAATAATAATATAGCCGTTTATTTCCAATAGAAAACGATACATGCTTGATTCATTATAAAAAACATTAAGTAATTACATTTTCAGTAACTTAATCTAATTATAATCTAGTGTTATGAAAACATATTATTTAAAATTCTATTTTTGCGATTTTATTATTAAATTGTTTTTTTTTTTCTATTGGATGCCCATTTATGGACATAGGCCTCCACCATACTATGCCATAATGTTATTTTCTGAGATTTTTGTTTTATTGCTTTTAAGTACTTATGTATTATTATGCTTTGTCTTTCCTTCGATTGTCTGGTTTAGTATGGAGGGTGCTGGTCTTCTACTCCCACGGTGACCAACCGGCTTGGGAGAGTTTTGTATCTTATATTCGTTTTGTTTAAATTTTCATTTCAGTAGTAGATGGAGTCCTTGTTGATTGCTATGTTCTGACTGGTTCCGTGGCATTTGAATCAGATTCTGACTCTGCGGATGGCCCGTTTGTGCGCCAGTATGACGTCAGGGTGCTATTCGCTGCTGTTTTGTTTTTCTTACTCTTCCTGGTAAAGTTATCTTTGCTACGTGATGCGTTAGAGGTCTCCGGGGATGGCGACATGTTACGTTTGTTGGTATTTTGTTTGTTCGTTGTTTGTTTTAAAGGTGGCTTATTTTGTAAGATAACGATGCGATCGTATTTTAAAATAGCATTTTTTCCTTCTTCTCTTAGTGTTTTTAATTCCTCCGCTAAGGCTCTACGCTTTTCTAGTACATCGGGGGGGAAGTCCTCCTTCATATAGTAATTACTGTTATCTAAGCTTTTTTTGTTTTTTAAAAGTGTTATTTTTGAGCCCAGCGTTGATAGGGTTATCGCTATTGGTCTGACTTTATTTTCATCTTTTTTACCCCGTCTTGAAACAGACTCTATATCTGTTCTAGAGAGCTGTGTTTTCATCGTGTTGTTAATAATGTTCAGTATGTTTTTTTCTAAATTTTCATAGCTTGACTCCGTTTCAGGTACTCCAAAAAGTAAGACGTTTCTTTTCCTTATTTCTTTTTCTAGGTATTTCAATCGATTTTCTTGTTTTTCAATTTTCTCTTCCATGTCTTGGTATTTTCCTTCGAGAAAATCAAATCTATCATCTAACTTCTGTGTAATAGTATTTGTTATCCTATTTTCCATTTCCTTGTTATCTTGTTTTAATTGTTTCATATCTTCCTGAATACTTTTTAACATGTTTATCAGCTCGTCCATTTTTAATATTTACGCCCTCTGTGTCCCCTTAGCGTAACTACTTAAAGTGTTGCGTAGGCGCAACAGTTGGGTGCGACTAGTGTGGGTTTCGGACTAGTGCCCTTAAGTGATCTTAGTAGTTGTTACTCAATCTCAGAGATGGCAGCACTTCCTCTTTGATAACAGCGACATCTATTGGCGACGTAGTAAATGTGACGTGGTTTGTAATTATTTTAGGTTATACAATTTTGATCAAAAGGAAAATGTCTGTAAATTCACGAATCGTTTTTCACTTCACACAGTTAAGGTCATTTTTCACTGATTTTAGTTTCACACAGGTTTTAGTGGGTTCAGAATTAGGTTTTTTCAACGTTGTAAACAACGCCGCATTTTGTCAGTTTCTCCACGAATTACTGAATGTTCCCATTGTACTGATAGTTCACCAAGTGGTTTATAGTGCACTTTATATATTCACAACGTTTAATCGTGGTTTTACAACACAATAATATTTTTATTCTTCAAAAGTAAACAGAGCTAACGTTAAGGGTGCGACAGTGGCGCCAGGATCAAACGGAATACGCACTGATAAAAAGTGAAATAAACTGTGTGAATCGTGTTAAATGTATTGTTTTGTCATAAAGACTGCTTTTTCTACAATCAATTGTTTTATTTCGTAATTATACGTATTTTTACATGAAAGTAGAAAAAAATTGGTGATATTCGATTAGGACAAGTCTAGCATAATTCACATAAATAGAATAGAATTCATTGGTATACAATCAAATAACCCATTTTATGCTGAATTCAGTGATATATAGTTTATATATATCATTTATACATTTTTTTTGGGAAACGGTCATATTTCTAACACGCGCCAAATTCGCGATGATCACCCGTTGAGGCCCCGCCACTTGACGTATATTTTTCCAAAATGGCTGCGCCACTCAACCGGCTTGTTATGTCTGTCCGTCTCGCGGCCACCGCCACTTACCGTAGAGACCTCGAGGAGGACAATGCCACTCGAAGGGATAAAAGTCTTTTATTGTTACAGATCGTGGATTACTGGTGATTTTGTAAACCGTGCCTGGTTTCCAAATACTACTATTTTCATTTTCTTTATATACTATCTTTTGCCCTTCTTCTAAATTGTCACTTCTAGGTTTTGTGTGTTGATCGTAGTATAATTTATTTTTATTACAATTATTCAGTAATTTATCTTGTATATCATTATGTAGTTTTGGTTTTAATAAAGCGTTATTTATTGGAAGTTTGGTTCTACATAGTCTATTGAACAACAGCTCAGAGGGGGAACAGTTCAGACTGATAATTGGGGTATTTCTATATTCTAACAAAAACAACTCAATATCAGTTTTCGTTTCAGCAGATTTCTTTAGAAACCCTTTACAGGTCTGCACTGCCCTTTCTGCAGCTCCATTGCTCTGGTGATAATGAGGACTTGAAAACACCGTTTTAAAACCCCATTCGACGCTAAAATCCCGGAATGCTAATGAGTTAAATGGCATGTTATCGGAGTATATAACTTCTGGTATGCCATGCGTTGAAAATATACACTTCAAGACAGAAATGGTTGCCTCAGCTGTTTTACTGTTGAGTTTGTGTAACTCGATCCACTTTGAGTAGTGGTCAAATAGAGTAAAATAATCATTATTACCATATTGCAAAATGTCTACGGAAATATGCTGAAAAGGCAGTTCAGGTAATTCTCTCATAACCATTGGTTCTTTCATGTTGTTATTAGAATGTTTAAGGCACACACTACAGCCAGAAATGAAATTGTCTATATCAGAAAACATATTCTTCCAGTAGAATAATGTTTTCGCTCGAGCTTTGGTCTTAGACATGCCAAAATGACACTCGTGCAGTTTTGTCAGTATTAGTATTTGTAGAGATGTTGGGACGTAAAGCCTATGGTCTATAAATATCAAGTCATCCTCATAGCAAATGGTTTTTCGGATGTCATAATAGAATTTCAGTTCAGTCGGTACCTTAGATACAGAAGTTGGCCATCCTTTTTTGAAGAAATCAATCAATTTTGATGCTATAGGATCTACTTTTATTTCTTGTTTCAATTGAGACAGTATTGCATCTGAAACGTTAACACTGTGAATTACTACATTGAGATCACTATCACAGTCTTGACTAGCCGTGGAGCAGGCTCGACTTAATGCATCTGCTATGTGCATTTGTGTACCTGGTACATGCTTCATGGTTAAGTCGTATTTACTTAATTTTAATTTTATTCTCTGCAGGCGAGTTGACGGAATGTCATGTAAGTCTTTTTTCATTATGGAAATCAGCGGTAAATGATCTGTCAACATAAGAACTTTTTGACCATAAATAAATGAGTGAAACTTCTTACAAGAGAATAATACAGCAAGAAATTCTTTCTCTATCTGACCATAATTTATTTCAGTCTCTGTTAAGGATTTTGAGGCATAATAAACGGGTTTATTATCCTGCAGAAGTACACAACCTATGCCTGTCTTGCTCGAGTCAGTCTGAATCACGATCTCTTTACTGGGATCAAAAGTCTGCAGAACTGGATTCGTCGATAAGATAGTCTTAATTCGCTCAAAAGCATCAGTATGAATTTTTTGCCAGTCAAATATCGTGTTTTTCTTTAGTAAATCTCTCAATGGGCTAGTGAGTGAAGCCAGATTGGGAATATATGGTCGTAAATAGTTAATTAGACCTAAAAGTCTTTGTAAGTCAGACTTGTCATTGGGTCTGTCAAAATTAGTTATAGCTTTAATCGCGTCGTCATCGGGTCGGACTGTACCATTTTCAAATATTTGCCCTAAGTATTTAACTTCTCTAATCATGTATTGAAACTTTTTTTTGTTGAATCGAACATTGCATTCCCTTGCCTTTTCGAACACTTTAGATAAGATGTTATGCATTTCTTCCTCAGTTTCTGAAAAACATAGCACATCATCAATATAGTTTACAACACCATCAATTGAGCTAAAAATGTCAGATAACCGTTTCTGAAACACTTCTGACGCTAATACGATGCCAAAAGGCAGACGATTAAATTTATATGTTCCAAACATTGTGGAAAATGTGCAATATTTTGAGGAACTCTCAGTCAAAGCAATGTGCCAAAAGGCGTCTTTCAAGTCTAATACAGAAAAGTATTTAGCATTCTTAATTTTCGCAGATAAGTCTTCAATAGTAGGAATATAACAATAATCTTTTACTATCGCGTTGTTAAGATCTTTCGGGTCTAGGCACACTCTAATAGACTTATCAGGTTTTTCAATCACCACTAACCTGTTAACCCATTCCGATGGTTCCGTGACTTTGCTTATTATGCCGAGACCCTCAAGTCTTTCCAACTCTTCTTTTAATTTTGGCCTTATTTTTAGAGGAACTCTGTATGGAGGTTTGGATGTAGGTATAGCATCAGCTTTTAATTTGATTTCGTAAGGATCATTAAACTTACCCAAACCTACAAACAAGTCCTCATTTTCACGAACTAATTGTTGTTTTCTATCATCTCTAGCTTCGATAGATGAAACTCTTTTTACTAAATTTAAACGATCACACGTATCTCGAGATAGAATCGGTGTTGCGTCCTCTTTTCCCGCGATGCAAAACGTTTCGGAGTACATCTTGCCATTTACTTCTATGTTGAATGTTGCTAATCCTTTGACTTGCGTTTTGTAGCCATTCCAGCTCTCGAGTGTCGACATTGTTTTCTTGAGGGGAACAGGGTGTGAAGATATGACCTTTTCATAGATGTGTACTGGTAATATGTTGACATCAGCTCCTGGGTCGAGTTTGAATTGCACCGGATTGTTTCCAGGCAGTGTTACCTTTTGGAACCACGCTAACGAGTCAACAGATATGTCTGAAGTCACAGACTCTACATAGTAATCAGAATCATCTTGCAAGTTTACCTCATTCGATGTGACTTTACTGGAACGACACATTTTAGCGAAATGATGTCTCTTCTTACAGTTGACACACGTCTTGTTATACGCCGGACATTGACCGTAGATATGATGGTATCCACAGTTCGAACAGGTCTTCTGGGTGCTTTTAGGCACTGTGACCGCATCAACATCGGGTTTGTTGTCAGTTATATCTTTGACATGTGCATTCGTGATCTCAGATATTCTGAGCGATGACACCACATCGTCCAGGGGTGGGTCTCCTTTCTTTATCAACTTTTTTTGACAATCCGTGTCACTCGAACCTAATACAAGACGGTCCCTTAGAATTTCATCTTTATTTTTGAAATCACAGTCATTGCATAATTGTTTTACGTCAGTCAAATAATTGTCAAACGATTCTCCTGCTTTCTGATTTCTATTATAAAATAGGTACCTAGAATGAAGTATGTTCTTCTTGGGATTGCAGTATGTTTCAAATACCTTTAATGTATCTTCGAGAGTTTTCACCTCTTCCGACTTTACATCTAGAGTATTGTAGACGGCAAGAGCCTCCTCACCAATTAGATTTAGCAAAAGTGAGATTTTCCTTGCCTCTGTCACTTCGGAGAGACCCGCGGCATTCAAGTATATATTGAATGATTGCTTGAATTTTCTAAAGTTCTCACTTAAGTTCCCCACTAGGGATAACTTGGAAGGTAAATGATATCCTGTAGCCATACTTGACTGCGCCATGTGATATATATTATTATTTGAAATAAACGACAACCATATCTAGTTTGGTCTAAGAATGATTCTTTATTCATCTGTTCAATCATAGACACAAAAACATAAAAGTCAAAGACAAACTAAACATACTCTACACTGATAGCTTATAGAATCCCGCGTTCTTTAACCATTTAGCTAAGTGTTTTATTTCAAGTGTTATTTTGATTTCTTATGTTTCATTAGAAGCTTACTTTTGCGAAATAAAGAAAGGATGTGTTATGTGTTGTTTTGAAAAGATATGTCCCTCTTGAGTTTGTTGCCGGTCCCATATTGGGCTAAATCTTCTCAGGTCAGGGGTTAGGGTTTGAGCCGGCCTAGTTTGACTTAAATAAAGATTTTAACGGTTTCATGTGATCTTTTTATTTTCAATTTTACCAGTCAACATCTTAATAGAAATTAGTTCTTTTTATCATTTAGTTCTTAAATATAGTAGGCACTAGTATGGTTAACGAGTCAGTATGTTTATTTCATGCACTGGTAGCATGGTAGCATACTGGTTTAGCTGTGAAGTAATACATCGAGATACTACCCCACGCGCCCACCGCCTTTAAGACCCTCGGTACTCGACATATATTATTTTATACTAAAACTCACTTTAACCTGCTACATTTCCCTCCTACCCTGTGTAATAGTGTAACTTTAACCTCATCTCAAAACTTCAAGTCGCCATCATTTCGTTCCCTTTTTGAAATTTGGGTTACTTGAAGTAGTAACAAATATTTTTTCATTCTTAAAACTGAAAAAAAAAAAAACAAAAATTTTTCTTCGTTAACTTTAACCTGTAGATGCCACTATTTTGAGAATCACTCTTAGATAGTTTTTTTGTCATTTCGTGTTTTGGAAAAGTTTAAAATGGCTGAAATTAGCATAAAAATATTGTGAGTTCGCTGTGAAAATGTCTATCATTCTGGTCAGAATGACGCCAGAATTTGCGTGTAACCGATGTCATAGATGTAAGTATTTCTAATTTTTTTAAGCTTATCCGAGGTCTACAGCTCACAGAGTACTTATACTATAACCGCCAGACGCCACTGAACACATAAAAAACAAAATTGAATCTGAAACTCTGTTTGGTTCCATTCTCTGTGACTCTGCGCCGTGGGTTTAAACCAACACAGAACAGAATGTCTCGAATTTACTCATTTTCAAGTACACTTTGATTGCTGCTCTGTTTTAAAGCTACTCTCGTCTTATTCAGTAATGATGTGAAAAGTTTTCCTGAAAAAAAATAACTTAACATGTTGTTGAGTCTCGCGTTTGTGTTAACTAAATTTAGTTTAGATAAGAGAAGATTAGATTTAGATTTAGTTTAGTTTAGAATTAGTTTAGAGAAGAACGATGTCTAAGTCGCTACATACCTTAATAAATTAAATTGAACTATTGTATTGGCGTAATATAGGTAAGTACGAGTAATTGTATATTCGCGTACTGTTCCATTTATTTTTATTGTATTAGAGGACAAATGCTAGGTAATCCTAGCTAAATCGTAAAACATAGAAACGTGACATATCACGTAAAGGGTGAGATGTTTTAAAATCAATACTTATCACAACTTTGTTGTAAGGTTGACTGAGATAAAAACAACTATGGGCTTATTGCGTCTGTTTTAGTTATTTTATTAAACAACTTGAATTACATGAGCTAGTCATCTAGTGATATAAGCCTGAGCTACTTGGAAATAAAGTTATGTACTCACTGAGTATAATTGCATGAATTCTATAGTAATTTAAATTGTATTTTTCTTAATTACTCGTAATGCATGTTAATTATAAGATGTAATAATGTTTTGAAAAGATGTGTCCCGCCGAGTTTGTTGCCGGTCCCATATTGGGATACCCTCCTCCAATTGAGGGGGGATTTAAATCTTCTCGGGGCAGAGGTGTACGGTTGGAGCCGGTAAAGGTTTATTTGACGTTCATAAGCGCATTGTAATATACCTACTTGAATAAACTATTATTTATCTTTATCTTATCTTAAAGCGTAAAAACATAGCAGGCGTTTCGAGCAATCATATTATAGATGTCGGAGAATGGCTGAAATGTGCCATCTATCGCCTTCAAGAGGCGTTTTGTCATGTTGTCATAGCAAACTAGGGTGTTACGTACACTTGAGTGGCGTTCGACGCAGTTCCGCCAAGACGTCATAGAGTGCGCTCTTAAAACAATTGAAGTCCAGAACAATTGAAGTTATGCTGTCAATCAATCTTCAGAAGGAGCACGATGAGAACGAACGGGAGAAGATGACGTCTGTGGCGGCTCCTGGGTCTAATCCACTGGTTTGCTTAAGATAAGAAACGTAACGCGTGCTGTGATTTGTAATGAGTCTTGTGCAGTAAAGATTGTGAGTTGAACATCGTATTTCATTGATGGCCCTCGTCATCCACGATTGAAGGTTCTGATGTGCTGCCGATAGTATGATACGCCCACAATTCCCGACATCAGAAGTGTGGCCGAACACAGGGAATTCGCTACGGAATTCCTCTTGAAAGCTCAAATTTGCCAAATGAAGGTGGACTGAAGGTCCCAAAAATCTACCCTGATTTTGAAAATCCCTGGCATTCCTTAATTCAAGAGTTTTAAAGGCCTTAGAAAATGAAGAAATCTCATGCTATCGCTGGTGGAAAATAAAGAAGTATCGTGATGGAAAATATTTGAAGTGAAATGACAGTTGACATATTTGATATTTTATAAATTGTGATCCAGTTTTTGCATTGCTTTTTATGTTGTTGTGTGAAATTTTCGTGAATGTTGTTAATGTTGTAACTCTAAGTAATACGTTTACAGTCCTTTGCACCATGAAGAATGAAGATAGTTGCTGCGAGATCTCCCGTCTCGCACGGGTTGGAGCTGCGGTTGCAGAAACGTGGGTGCCTTAGTTTGTTTACAGAAGCTGAGAGGAGCTGCATATTTACTGGTTGCCAGACTGTCGCTGGAAGTTGGAAATCGCGTGAGTTGCGTCCATTGTTTTATGATCTGTAACTGTGTTGAGTGTACCTCACAAAGCCGGCGTGATGGGATCTAGTTAGGAAAATATGAGAACAGATACCTACCTACGAGATATCTACTCTAGCCTTTAATGGTCAGAATCAGAATGTATGTAAAAAAACTTTTGGTACGTGGACTTGTAATCTGCTGTTAAGACGATGTAAGGCTGTTTAACGATTTTCTGAGCACTATGGCATGTAATACCGTCACAACTTGAATAGCTTCTAGCAAAATGCACCTTAATTTTTTTGTGTGGAGACGTACTATTTCAAATTGTGTCGTGGACCAAATAATATTATCGTGAGAAGCGCCACGAGTGGTTGATGCCATTATTCGATCACACTGTGAATATAAAATTCTCACCTTTAAGTATGATTTCTATTTTGCTAGCTTGTGCCTATGATGGTGGTAAGTATGTGCGTGATATTTTTTTTTTTGATATGAAAAGTAAACCGAGAACTTAGTGGTAAAGTTCATGACCGTTGACGGATAGTTCTGACTTAGTTTTAATCATGTGCAATTGTGCATTCCTTTGATTACTTAAAATGACTTCACATCCAAAATTAACTAGTCAAAACGAAACGTAAACGTAATGAGTGAAAATTGTGTGTTCCTATTTGAAGAACCTAAATGGTGATTATTTTAACCGCATCGAAGCCGAAGGAATCCTTTTGTGGTCATTTTTGCAGTCAGATTTTAGAGTTTACAGTACCTACAGAACAATTTTAAATTTGGACCCGACATTAAATTTTTCAATAATTCTGTGATTCAGTGATATGTTGTTTGCGATGTGTATCTGTCAAAGGGCCATTATGATTATCAAATTGAATTTGATGAACAATGATAAAATAATTTAAAATTAATTGATTAACTTTGGATTCGATTTGACACTTGATTTGACTTACTTATCACTCAATGGGTTAAGATAATTTTGCATATTGCATGAATAATAATAGCTGAGTAAGCAGTTTGAGAAGGATATTATTCATTGATTTATTAAAACACTACCTATTTAAAGGGACACATTTTGGGATTAGATTTCTCTACGTAGGTATACCACTTTCCGCGTTGGTTTTATGACATTGTCGTAAGAAACGAAACGTGAAGTTCATGCCTCTTTGAGGATAGTTTATTTGAGAGGTTCATCACTTGAGTTGGCGGTCGCAACCGGAACCTGAGTTGTCCAGAGGGCGTTTGAGGGCTGGGTGCTGGAGGGCACAGTCCTATTCGTAACTGCAATTCATGGGGGTTTCGGACCGGGCGATGAGGCTGTGTGTTGGAACCAAGCTGTTGTAAAGCCAAGGTGTTGGCACTGTTATTTGGAAGTTGGTGTTGACTTGTAGGCATTGGTTGATGTATGTGAAAAGAAAGTATTAATGATTAATTATGTGTGTATTCCAAAGAAAAAAAAAAACGTGTCAATGATTATGTGCAGATAGACACATTTTTAGTTTTTCGCTCGACACTCAAAGCTGTGCGCGCGTGCGTCCATTAGGGACAAAACACACGCAACGTGATTTAAAACAAATTTTAAAATTCCTCATATTGTGGTTAAAATTATTGTTCCCCTTAAATGTGAAGGCAAATGACAGAACGGTTTTGGCATGCTATTTTAGTATTTTTCGGTAGAAGGCAGCAAAAATGAGACTTGAAAAAAAAGGGAAAATAACGCTTTGTCTATTACACTTATTATCCAAAATTATTAAAGTATGTTACAACGTACGCTATTACGCACGTTATGGAACTAGTACAAAAAGTTGTTCGTACTCCTTACAGTAATTATAATGTTCCTTATGATCTTTTACGAAACTAGTTGTCGATGTTTAGCGAATAGAGTCGAACGCATTTATTTTCTGTTTGATCGATAAAGAAGTTAGCAAAATTTGAGTACCTACAGCGGTTTGATTTAGAATAGAAATTCTGCCACTAATACCTGTTACGCTAGATCGTTCGTTGTAAAACGAGTTGTGAACTTCTTTATTAATTTCATGCATGTTCAACCTTTTTGAACCTCTTTGAGAGCTATTTGGTTTTTGAAGTATTGTGTCAGTCAGCTAAAGACATGTCGTGTCAGTGTGTAAATATCACATAATGATCAAGTTTTCTTGCCTTTTTCTTAATAAAAATTATGAAAGCGATAAAAAAAATACAATTTGGTTTTCGTAGAAAGTATAATACTGGACTTACCTGATAATATATCAAGTTTTGAAAATTTCTCAAGCTGTCTTGTAAATGTGTTGTCCGTACAGAAGGAATAAAATAGAGAAGTCGGTTTAAACTGAACTGAACGCAATTTTGGTACGTGTTTAAACTATTTAATATGAGAATCGAATAAGTAGACTGTCGTAGTCCTATTCCGAAACTTAAAATTATGTGTCGATTAATTACAATATGCTTCTTTTTGTTTATGGAATTAATGATTGTGTTTAGGAATACACAAATAATTAATGGTGCCAAAATTTAATCAAAATATTCAGGGTATGGTAGAAAGCTGGTTTGAAATCAATTGACCTGGCTCAATCTTTTTATACTTAGGTGGGTGATCGAACGAGCGAGCGAAGCGAAGTGAAGTTCTTACATTCAACTTGGAACACACGGCTGGCTAGGGGCACGTCCCGGCATTTCGATGTTTTTAAGCTGAGCTATCAGAGGATAGTTTGATACACAATAACTTAAGTAAATTTGTTCTAATTTAAATGAAATTGGGTAAACGTGTAGTTGAGGGCATTGTATTTTAGTCATTAAATTATGAGCAGGCTCGATCAAGGTGTTATTGAGTCAGAAGAGCTTAAAAGGCTAGAAAGCTATTTGTGAGGGGTCTTGCTTTTCTGGTCATCTTATTTGCAAGAAAGTATGGTCAAGTTTGGTATCAAATGAAAGTGCTCGGCTTTTATAATATTGTTTTTAAGTTTACCATTTTTAAATAATTAACAAGATAAAAATAAACATAATATAGGTATTTGACATTTGACAAGAAAGATAACGGCTTACCACAGATACAGTTTATTTTAATCTCTATGGTGTTGTGATGGGCTCCGCAGACCTTGCAATAAATCACATGCGGTTTTCGATCCTTTGCCGACTAAGTAGTAGGTTCATTAAATTGATCTAACTTTTTGGCGAACCGCGAGTTCTCAGTTCGGGGCGAACTACTAGTTTAAATCAAACTTACTAAACATTTTAACCATGAGATAACGGAGATGATACACGCGTCTTGGGTGAGAGGCCATTGTGTGCGTGCGGCCAAGTATCTTTCAAACGGATAAACTAATTTCATCGCTGTTTTCTGTGATCCTAGCTAACATTTTGAGGTAATGATTAAAATGGCAAATAGATCTGGATCAAGGTATCAATGAAATCAAATAAGAAAATCTATTAGTGGGAACACTAAACTTTTAGGGAATACTAAACGTTTAAGTAAAGAATAGGTGCGCAGATAATGTTCATAAAATCAGTTAAATATGGAAAACCATTTATTTTCGAGAACTCAATACAAGATGTGTTTCAACTGAGGGGAATCTCTGTGGTGAGGTTCATTTAAAAGCTAGTTTGTATTGTATCTTTATGGTGATATTATTTTCACGCTGTTTGGATTATGGTGATATTATTTTCACGCTGTTGCATTTTAAGTCTCTTAATGAATTGTTCGAAATGTATCTCTACCCCATTTCCGTTGAAATATGGCCTGATTGAATATCGTGATGCTACTGATGCTGAACTTGTTCATTCACAACAATGATCTATGTGCGTGTTATTGAAAGAGTTGAGTTGAGTTGCCTGTCAGTATCCAAAAGTTATGGAGGAACTTACTTTGGTCAGGTAGGCCGAGCAATGAGCTTAGATACCTCAGATTGTTGTATTCTGTCCGCAGATGTATGCAGTGATGCATACAATGTCAGGATGCCGTGGTGGTGCAGATGATCTGCGCTCTACAGTCTCTTTTGGGAGAAGAAGATCTCATCTTCGCTCTAGTCTACCAGTGAAAATCATAAAGGGGGATGGATACGTACGGAGGGACCCGTACAATGTCAGGTTGGCCGTGTCGGAGAATGGCTGAAATGTGCCATCTATCGCCTTCAAGAGGCGTTTTGTCATGTTGTCATAGCAAACTAGGGTGTTACGTACACTTGAGTGGCGTTCGACGCAGTTCCGCCAAGACGTCATAGAGTGCGCTCTTAAAACAATTGAAGTCCAGAACAATTGAAGTTATGCTGTCAATCAATCTTCAGAAGGAGCACGATGAGAACGAACGGGAGAAGATGACGTCTGTGGCGGCTCCTGGGTCTAATCCACTGGTTTGCTTAAGATAAGAAACGTAACGCGTGCTGTGATTTGTAATGAGTCTTGTGCAGTAAAGATTGTGAGTTGAACATCGTATTTCATTGATGGCCCTCGTCATCCACGATTGAAGGTTCTGATGTGCTGCCGATAGTATGATACGCCCACAATTCCCGACATAGAAATAAATAAATAGACGCAATAATCCCATAGTTGCATTTACCCCCGTTGACCTTATATAATAAGTAATAATAACGTACAAATATTAATATTACATCTTTACTTTCGTTCCTGATAATGAACGTAGAAACTGACGTGAATAAATAATTAATTCTATTCTATTTTTTGACATAAATATTTGCGAATACTGGTAATAAAATATTGTTCAAATTGTTCTTATTGAAGTGTACCTCTCTCCGCATATTGTCAGAACTCTAATATTTTGTTTATTTTCCGAGAAATGATATATGTTGAATAAACAATTTCCCTGTGAAGGGAAATATTTGAACACTGTCTCTCCATTTATTCTAACGTAAGAAGTACGTAGATTCGTGGAAAAAATTAAATATTACAAGCATAAATAAATTATATGAATTCAGTAGAAAGTATGTACTAAACTTAATTAAATGTATACTTGAATAAATGTTTATCGCATGTCTAATCTTATAACTAAAAAAAACCGTTCGAAAATAAGGTGACTTTAAAAACCACTATGAAGAAAATATTGAATTATAAAACTCTTAACATGGCCATTGACTAGTCTGGTAGGTAAAATGCTTTTTAGGGTTCCGTACCCAAAGGGTAAAAACGGGACCCTATTACTAAGACTCCGCTGTCCGTCCGTCCGTTCGTCCATCCGTCCGTCTGTCACCAGGCTGTATCTCATGAACCGTGATAGCTAGGCAGTTGAAATTTTCACAGATGATGTATTTCTGTTGCCGCTATAACAACAAATACTAAAAAGTACGGAACCCTCGGTGGGCGAGTCCGACTCGCACTTGTCCGGTTTTTAATATTAAATGGACTCCTAAAGTCGTCTGTTTAAAATATAATACATAACCAGCAACAACCAGCTCCTTGCCTCGACAATAATACTTATATAAGTTAATCTAGATAAGTATGTCGTGGCTAGATCATAGAATATTATCATTTCATGAAATGCCATTTCAGAATTAATCACTTCATGATATGGTTAGGTTAGGTTTGACCTTGTCATGGTGGTCAACCGGTCATTACTTAAAATGATTGCAATGAAATGATCAATTCTAAAATCTGGCCGAGATATGTAATTATGTATAATCGACAAGTATGGTCCAAATTATCTGAAACGCTAATATGGGCTAATTAGAATCTAAATAGCGTAAATTCGCCTCATCCACATGACATCACATCTCCGTTGCCTCAAAAGCTGTTCATTAGTCAAGATTCCCAATACCCATTTGCAACTAGGACCCATACTGTACCCTTACCATGAGTATATAGATCAAGTAATTGACCGAAGCGAAGCGAAGGTCTACGTTTTGACTCGGGCATTTTGCTTTCGTATGTCCGGATGTTCTCCTCTACAGGTCGCAATTCTTAACCGATTCTCATGAAATTTTGTGACCGAATTTTATGACTAAATAAAATTTTTTTGTCAATCCGGTTTTTGGAAATTTTTAAAAATGGCGGAGTCGTGATACCTGGCGCCTAAACAAATAGTCGTATCGATATCATAAGACTTTTTTCTTTTTGAAACATGTTTACAGAGTTAATAGCAAAAAATGCAGAAAAAAATTATCGCTGGTTTAGGCGGTATTTAGATATTTAATTTTAACTAATTTTAATTTGAGAAGGAGTAGCTAAATTTCGTCAACCCATCTAAGAACTATTTGGCTCAGTTTGTAAACGTTCGCTTTTTCTGTTTGCACAGAGGGTCTGGGTTCGATCCCCAGTAATTGTATGCTGGGATATTATAACTTTTTGTATTTTTTTACACATAAATTTCGTATTGTTTTTCTTAAATTTACTATACACCGTGTTTTTATTGAATTCCGTTAACTTCGGGGTATAGTTAAGTACGTTTATAAGAACTAAATGGCATAGTTAATTTTCAAAAAAAAAATTTTTTTTTGTTTTCTTTTTTGTTTTTTTTTTTGTTTAAAAAGTAATTAAATGTAGCATATAGCGTTGTTGTAACACGGGCATTACATTTAACTCAACCAAACAATTGAAATCTGTGACATATCAATGTCATTTCGTACATCAATCGACCGAGATTGTACTTAAGTTTAGTAGCAAATGTATGAACTCATTCTAAACACTAATCAATATGTAAGCCGGCCCTAAGGCAAGTGTACACGCTTGTAGAGGCCTTATAGTAAAAAAATAAATTATGGATTATCTCCGAAATGGACTTAATTAGAACATCGGTGTCTTTGAGAAAGGTGTATTTAAAGCTCTTAGCACCATGTTATTTCAAGCTCTGCTCGCGAGGTCTACAGCTCACAGAGCCACTAGTAGTATTTCATACTGAATAGGCAGTCTCCACTCCGCCTTGAATGAAATACCTCACCAATAGGCAGCTTTGACAGAATCTCAGTTCGATTAACAGCGTGCAACCTTAGGCTCGCCGTTGAGGCAGCGTCTCCACTTGCGCGGCCTCGGAGCGTAACAGCCGCTCAACCTGAGGCTGCCTCTAGTGGATACGCGACTGAAGAACAAAATGCATCACGCGCGCGTGATTGGTCGCAACTAATAGTTGCTTTAGACTGCACGATTGGCTAGGTAGATACTTGAGTGTTCTTGTGAAATTTTATAATGTCGTTTTAAACTGAGAGCGTAATTTCGATTGTATGGCGGTGCCTAGGTTCGAGTGACTTAAACTCATGGTAAGAGCACTATTCATTAGTCTGTCAAGATTCCCAATACCCGTTTGCGACGATTTTCACGTGTCAATTACTATTCCATTGCTCAACGGATGCCGTCTGTGCAACTGCAACAACCACCTTAATTCAACAGATCGTATGTCGATATGAAATTAATATAGAGATAAGTCTTTTTGTTACTTGTGACGGTAGATTTCGCTGGACCGTTATTTACTCCGAAAACTGAATGACTTAAGACGCTCTAAATTGAATGAAAATGGCGAACATCTATAGTCTGTATCTTTAGGTATTTAAGTAAAAGTAAACAAACAATTTGTACATTTTCGGGTATTTATAACATTTATTGGTTAACCAACCCAATACAAAACCAAAGTGACTGAACGACCTGACTTTAACCTACATTATTTGATCATGTAATGTTTTCATCTACCCTCAACTGGCTTAAGGAGCCATTTGAGGGTAGATTTTGTTTACTGTTATTTAAATACCTAAATATACAGACTATAAGAAGAGTAAGACTGGTTTTTCCGTTTCCGGTACTAGAACTGTCAACACTACAGTGATAATATCCAGTGAAATTAAACGAACAAAAATAGTTATAGCGCACTTGGAACAGGGACTTCGTAACAAAACACGAGTAAAACTACTAAGAAGTGTTAACAAATAATCAGAACTGTGTTACTGTGGAAGATCACTGAAAATTAAAACCACGGATCATCGCGGAGTTGAGGTTAGAAACACAACAGACAAGACAATATTATTACTCATTGACATTGTCAAACACCGCCAACAAAATTGACGTTACAGTCAGTGTTGCCAACTGCAATAAACATTTCTACCATTTTCTACTATTACGTTCCAACATACGCAAATACAACTAAATAATAGTAAAATGGAGGGACAATTCCAAACATTATTTGATAATTTGAAGATCGAGATGCAAAAACAGAATGAAGATTTGAAACAATCCGTCACAAAAAATATTTTAGACAAAATGGAAGAGAAGTTAATTCCTATAGTGGAAGAAAATAAAACCCTAAAGGTCAGAGTAGAAAAATTGGAAAAAGAAATAGAGTATCTAAAAAAAGGAGGGAGAGAGAATAATATCATAGTATTCGGCCTGGATGAGAAAGAAACGTCTACCATTGAGTTATTACGGGAATTTAAGGAAAATCTGAAAAACGACTTAAATATTAATATGGAAGACTATGAAATAAACAAGATCTATCGTTAGGTAAGAAAAACAGAGAAAGCAACAAGCCGAGGCCGGTATTATGTTCGTTTATAAATAACTGGAAAAAGATGGAAATCATTAAAAACAAAAAACACCTAAAGAAAATTCATGTATCTGAGGACTACTCAAAAGAAGTATTAGAAAAGAGAAAAACACTACAAGCAGATTTAGCTGAAGAGAGGAAAAAAGGCAATATAGCATATTTGAGACACGACAAACTAATAATAAAAGAGACCAACAACAACAGCCAAGAGAAAAGGAAAAGGGAATCATCTGCCTCACCCTCTGATTATAACAATCAGCCTAAAAAGCAACTGACTGTATCCACAACCAAGACCAACAGAACAAACGCTTTTGATATGATGCGTTCCAGCTCTCTTTCTAATATATCTACTACCAAAAAACAATAGCAATTAAGAATCGGCAAACGGAATCCAAAACCAACCGACGAAACTATTAACAACAAAGAAACAGAAAACTACCAAACTCCCCCAAGCCGACTGGTCCTCGTGGGGGAAAGAGACCACAACCCTCCGGCAATAACTGGCAACAACAACAACAACAAAAACCATAAACAACAAACATCGAAATTTTACATCGGAGCCCTAAATGTACTTACCCTAAAAAATGAAGAAAATCTTACAGAACTAATGTATGCGTTAGAACACATCAAATGGGACATCGTTGGCCTGAGCGAAGTGAGAAGAATGGGTGAAAATATCACGTCACATCCAGAATACATGCTTTACCATATAGGGGAGACCCCGGGCCTTCATGGCGTTGGATTTATTATCAAAAAGCATATTACAAAGTATATAGAAGGATTCATCGGTATCTCGGAGCGTATCGCGATAATGAATTTGAAAATACCTGGATACAAAGATCCTTGGTCCATTGTACAAATTTATTCTCCTACTGAACAAGCAAATCTGGAAACAATAAATAAATTCTACATTGATCTAAACAAAGCGATCCAAGATCACGGTCATAAAAACCTTATAGTAATGGGAGACTGCAATGGACAAATTGGGGAAAAGCGCCCAGAAGAAAATATGATACTAGGACCATTCACATATAGTAACAAAACTAGAAGTAGAAATGGAGAATTTATCACGAACTTTGCACTAGAAAATAACCTTACCATCTTAAATACTATGTTCATGAAAAAGAAGAAAAACATGTGGACCTGGATCTCGCCTGACGGTAAAACAAAAAATGAAATTGATTTCATAATGACCAACAGAAACAGCTACTTCACTAACTTTACCGTAATCAATAAATTGAACTTTAACACTAACCATAAACTAATTAGAGCAGAACTGGTATCAAAGCAACCAAAGAAACCTAGACCAAGGCAACACCCAGAAAACATAAACTTCGGAAAACACCAGTTAGAACAAATAACAGTTGCCCTAAAAGACAAATTCACAGACATCCAATCTAAAACGAAAGGATTAGGGACACAAGATAAATACAACTGGATCGAAAACACCATTAAAGCTCAGATACAACTCAGTGCAAATGCCAAAACCGAGCCGAAGAAATGGCTAACTACAAATACCACAAATCTCCTAGAAGAAAGAAACCACTTAATTAGTGCAAGAGATGCTCCAGACAGACGAAAACATTTAACGAAAATTAACAAAGAAATCAGAGAAAGTATAAGAAAGGATCGAAAACAAAGCAGAATGGAAATTATAGAAAAGTATATAAGTAAAACGGGAGGAGTAAAAAAAGCATACAAAGAATTAAAGAATTCAATGGATTGGATAGTTAAAATGAAAAAAGACAATGGAAAATGTAAACACAACAGAACGGACATATTAGGCACAGCTACATCCTATTACAAGAAACTGTACGAAAATAACACAACAGAAGACGAAATTGATTTAGCAGAAAACTCAGACATTCCTAGCATTATCCAAGCTGAAGTCGAGAAAGCTATAGATACACAAAAATTAGACAAAGCACCAGGTCCCGACGGTATAAATAACGTTATCTTAAAACAATGCAAAGAAGTCTTAACACCAGTCCTTACAAACATATTTAATGATATCCTACACACTGAAATAATTCCCCAGCAATGGACAGAATCCAACATAACCCTACTATATAAAAAAGGGGATAAACACGAAATCGGAAATTATCGCCCTATCAGCCTTATGTCCAACATTTATAAAGTATTCGCAAAGATCATTTTAAAACGGATTGAAAGAACACTAGATGAACATCAACCTATCGAGCAGGCTGGATTTCGGAAAGACTACTCGGTGATCGACCACATCCATGTAGTACGTCAAATTCTAGAGAAGTATCACGAATACCAGCTCACATACTACATCGCATTCATTGACTACAGCAAAGCTTTCGATTCTCTACTACATAATAACATCTGGGAAGCATTAGTAGATCAAGGGATTGAACATAAATACATTCGACTGATCAGGAACGTATATAGGAATAGTACAGCTAGAATCCAACTAGAAAAGAAAGGTAATCCATTCAAAATAGGAAAAGGCGTCAGACAGGGAGACCCCCTATCTCCAAAACTATTCTCGGCGGTACTAGAATCAATTTTCAGACGACTTAATTGGCAAAATCTCGGGATTAATGTGAATGGTGCATTGCTGACGCATTTAAGATTTGCTGACGACATAGTGATATTCGCTGAAACACCTGACGTCATCAATCGAATGATAAAAGATCTTACGTTAGAAAGTGGAAAAGTAGGGTTAAAGCTAAATCCCGAAAAGACTAAGATGATGACAAACGGAAACAAAATTACGATACAGTTAGACAACACCGAAATCAAGTACACCGATGAATACATATATCTGGGGCAGCTCATAACACAAGAAGAACCTATGCGAAAAGAAGTAGAGCGAAGAGTGACGAACGCCTGGAAAAGATACTGGAGCTTAAAAGAGGCTATGAAAGACAAAAAATTGCACATAAACATCAAAAGTCAACTATTTAACACGTGTATACTACCCGTCCTTATATATGGCTGCCAATCATGGAATTTAAATCAGGAAATGACCAGAAAACTCACAACCTGCCAATACGCTATGGAAAGGAGTATGCTAAGTGTCAAGAAATCAGATAGACTGGGAAATCATGTCATCAGAAATAAAACAAAAACCATAGATGTAACACGGAAAATGAGAAGACTCAAATGGAAATGGGCAGGGCACATGATTAGAGGTAATGATAAATGGAGTAAGAAAGTGACAGGATGGTACCCCAGGAAAAGCAAAAGGAAGAGATGTAGACCACGGAAAAGGTGGGACGATGATATTAGAAAAGTGGCAGGAGTAACATGGAACAGAGTGGCTCAAGATAGATCGGAATGGAAAAGGTTGGAGGAGGCCTTTGCCGATTGGCAAACAGATCTACAAAGAATAAGCAAGAAGCAAATACTAGAATAAGTTTTTATGTTTATATTATCTTTTGTTTGAATCAGTTTAATGTTATTAGGTTAAGTGGATCTGAATAAAAGGCTATATTATTATTATTGTATGTCTTTCCCATCACGGAACAATGGTGTTCCGGACCTTTGGGAGGCGTGCGCGGAGCCGAAGCCAATGCGTAGAGGCCCTTTTGACACTTTAATGAAATGTAAGGGGTACACCGAGCGGAGGCTGCCCTTGCCCGTGTCATGGGACGCACGCAGAGGCAGCACCCGCCAGGGCGTAAGGACTATTGAGAGTTGATGGAATCTAAAATGAACTAGGTTATTGGGTGAAAGCGATGGACTAAGAACTGAGCTATGGGGTAAAAAACCGGACGCCTGCCTAATAAAACGGTATGCAATTTTATTTCCGGCAGACGGTGACTCGCCCTCACAAGATGGGCCCCCACAAAAAGCGACATCTAGGATGGCTCAAGGGCAACACCGGTGTGAGCGGCTCAGGGGTGTCGAGAGGTGTGCGCCGCTTTCTACCCAGTGGCTGTTAACAGCCACTGTGCCAACTCGCGTCTTATGCATATTTCACTTCCACCCCTGGAGCTTATAGCTCTAACGACTCCGCTCTGGCCGGCCGGCTAAGGCAAGCCAGAGGCAGAGAATCCTGTCCCACCCACCCTCCTTGCGGGTAACAGAACTCTCCAGGAGTACTCGGGTACGTGAGGTCGCTAATCCCCAACAGCTCGCCACAAGCTGCCCTGCGTTGACTGATTGCACTGGTAAAACCAGCGGGCGATGGGGTCGTCACATCCCTACGCCTTATTACTATTATTATTGTTCTCTTTATTTATTTTTCGTCTTACGTTAGGGTTTTTATAATATGAATATAAAAGTAAAATATAAAAACACTTACAAAACGATAAAAAATACATATAAACACATTATAAAAAACCTAACCTAGGGTGCCGCCAGCAGCGGGGCAAGGCCCAAGCTACCGGTGGTCAGGGCTGCAGAGAGAGGAACCGGCGGACTATCCGCGCCGTGTCCAAGATCACCGCCTTCTGCATCTGACCCTTGATCCAACCACCTAGCGAGAGTCTCTCAAGATGTTGGTCGAGACTCTTCGCTATTAGACCGTTCACTGAAACGACTATCGGGACAATGATCGTCGAATCAACATCCCACATGGCGGTTATCTCGTGAGCCAAGTCTAGGTACTTACTGGACTTGTCCTTCTCGGCCTTCACGAGATTCTCATCATGGGGGATGGTGATGTCAACGAGCACGGCCCGACGTTGCGATCGATCTATTATCACAATGTCAGGCTTATTGGCTACAATAGTCCTGTCTGTGATGATAGATCGATCCCAATAGAGCGTGGCACGACCATTCTCGAGAACAGGCGCAGGTAAGTACTTGTAGTACGGTACTTCGCGGTCCACAAGGCCATATAGAAGAGCAAGTTGCTGGTGAATAATTCTGGCTACGAGATTATGTCTGTGCAAGTACTCGCCGTTAGCAAGATGAGAACAACCGGAAATGATATGCCTGAGTGACTCTCCGGGACGGCGGCATGCCCGACAAATGTCGACCGTACCGTCCTTCAGGATATATTTCCGATAGTTGTTCGTCATCATCACTTCGTCCGCAATTGCACAGGCAAAACCCTCGGTTTCTCCGAAGAGGTCCCCGAATCGTAACCAGTTCACCGACGCGAGCAGGTCCACATCGGGTCCCGTGAGGGCCTTGTAGAACCGCCCGTGTAGCACCTTACTCTCCCATGCCGCCTTGCGATCCGCAGTACTTAGTACCACAGGTTTGCGCCAGTTCTCGTTTGCCAAGGAGAGCGGCGTGAGGTTCCTGTCTACTGCCACCACATCACGATGCATCCCACACTCGTTGTTAAGGAAATAATTCCTGAGATTGTACACCTCGCGGTTGTGGAGATCCTTGGCGTTTAGGAAGCCTCGGCCTCCACACTTCCGTGGGATGTACAATCTCATAACTGACGAGCGTATTTTTCGTCTAGCATGCGATGTGAGGTGAGCAGTGACCGGACCCTCCGATCCAGGGCGTCCAGCTCGGTCTGAGTCCACCTTAGTATGCCAAAGGAGTATGTGAGTAGGGGCATTACCCAGGCGTTGAAGGCGCGCACTTTGTTGCCTCCTGACAAAAGACTGTTAAGGACTTTTGTGAGCCGACTGAAAAAACGCTCCTTCACCGACCGTCTAATACCCTCGTCCTCAATACCCAACGACTGTGACATGCCAAGGTATTTATAGGTTTCTGATTCAGAGATAGATCTGAAAGACATTGTCTCAGAGAGTTGTAAATTTGTTGAATTTACAACCCTCCCCCGCTGTACATGCATAACCGCACATTTATCGACACCAAACTCCATGTTGATGGCACTACTGAAACCTTCGGTGGTTTTCAGTAGCTCCGACAAGTCTTGGCTATTTGGTGCAAATAATTTGAGGTCATCCATGTACAGAAGGTGAGAAATGATTTCACCCTCTCTCCGAAGCCGGCAACCTAGTCCCAAATCCTTCAGCAGGGTACTGAGGGGATTGAGAGCTAGGCAGAACCATAGGGGACTCAGACTGTCACCCTGAAATATTCCTCGCTCAATCCTTATAAAATCCTGCGGGTCAGGGGGGTCATCCCCGTCTCCTGGTTGACGAAGGACTGTGGTCCACTGCCTCATACACGCGCTTAGGAAGGCTCTCAAAGCTGCATCAACTTTATACAACTCTAAGACCCTCCCCAACCATGAATGAGGCACCGAATCATAGGCCTTCTTGTAGTCAATCCAAGCGGCTGAGAGGGCCCCCTTGTTCCGCCGGATTTGTTGGCAGATGGTCATGTCTATGAGGAGGAGCTCTTTAGTACCACGGGACCCAACCCTACATCCATTTTGAGCGGAAGCCAGAATATTGTTTGCGACAATGTGCGCGTTGATTTTTGCTCTCAAAATGGATGTAAGGAGCTTGTAGAGTGTAGGCAAGCATGTGATGGGTCTGTAGTTTTTCGCTTCCGTGGTACTACCGGACTTATAGAGCAGGTAGGTGACACCAGTTGTTAAGGAAGGTGGGAGAGAACCAAGCTCGAGGGCTTGTTGGAATTGTGCTGCCAAGCGCGAGTGCGAGCATCGGAACCACTTTAGCCAGAAGTTGTGCAATCCATCCGGTCCAGGACTTTTCCAATTCTGGGCCGTGCGGATGGCACAACTGACGTCATCCGGGCTGATGGTGACTGCCCCCATAGGTTCGATGAACTCGCACTCACGCTCGACAACACTCATCCAACCCCCCTCGGTATGTCCAACAGGCATCGACCAGATGCTACGCCAGAAGTCAGTCATGGCAGTAGCATCCGGCGGCCGCGTGTCGGGCGTACGAAGGTTGGTTTCCTCCCACTTTCGGTACACCTTCCTTTGGTCACTTTGAAAAAGGCGATTCTGCTGGAATCGATCCACACGCTCTCTGTAACGGCGAATACGGTTTGCCCATGCATAGACTTTCTGCTTTAGAAAGTCGATGCGCTCTGTGACATTGGCCATGTAGTCGCGGGGCCTGATATCCGTCCCCGCGAACGCCTGGTTCACAAAGCGCATTACTCGGGGGCGATTGTTGCCCCCCCTGAAGCAGATTAGCTTTGCGATGAGAGTCCTAAACGAGCTGATACGTCGCTCGATCCGCGCTTGCCATGCAGGGACACCTCCGACGGTCCTAGGTGCACGTTCAGCGTCCGGGAACTTGACGCGAGCAACACGGCACGCCGCGATGGCTCCGCAGTACAAGATCGAGTGCGTATCATCTAAATCTTTACTAGTCCGTAAATGTGGCTCTAGTAAAGCGTTTAGGGCTCCCATTAGCGCTAGATTGCGTCTATTCATAGGCAGACGTGGTAATCGTGGCCTAGAGTTAGTTGTGGCGCGATATTGCGTAATCACCTCTTCCAAAGTCCTCCTCAGTTGCTCATTAGCAGTTGTACTCACATTCTGACTCACGAAGTCCCCCTCGTCGGTACAGAAATCAACCCGTGGCGCCCCCGGTGCCAGGTCGGGTGCGGGCACCGGATCCGGCGACGTGGCGGGCAGATCCCGCACCGAGATGGAGTCCGCGCGAGCAGAGAGAGCCTCCTGGCGAAGCCGATCAAGTGTCGCGTCATCCAAGCGCTTTAGCCGCTGAATAACGCGCACCTGATCCGATAATCGCTGCTCCGACACGGTGATGGTGGGTTCAAGAGTCTGAAACAGAGGCAGTATTCTCGAACGGTAGGCGGACAGCTGTGTTCCCCCCTCTGTAGCCCCATAATAGGCGCGCATGACATTCTCGTTCATGTCTCGAGTCCATCTCATGCGTCGCACTATACCACCGGTAGCGGGAGCCGTGGGCGGGGCAGGATGTCCCGCAGGCCCCAAGCGTGCCGGCAGCGGTGGCCGCCCTCGTCGCGCAGGTGGTCGTGGCGGCGGCGGCGGCGGCCCGCTCTCGTCACTGGACCCGTCTGTGTCAGGCGCCGTTGCGAACTCGTCGCCTGACGACGATGTGGACGAGGAAGTGGACGAGGCGGGCGGGGGTGGTGGGCGTGCGCTTGTCGTTACCGCTTTAGCTCGACTCCTTGTAATCATTTCGTTCGTGGTTTTGCCGGTGGTGTATGACAAATGTTATTATTATTATTCTCTTTATTCATTTCTCATCTTAAGTTAGGTTATTTATAATATGAATATAAAAGTAAAATATAAAAACACTTACAAAACAATAAAAATTAATATAAACACATTATAAAAAACCTAACCTAGGGTGCCGCCAGCAGCGGGGCAAGGCCCAAGCTACCGGTGGTCAGGGCTGCAGAGAGAGGAACCGGCGGACTATCCGCGCCGTGTCCAAGATCACCGCCTTCTGCATCTGACCCTTGATCCAACCACCTAGCGAGAGTCTCTCAAGGTGTTGGTCGAGACTCTTCGCTATTAGACCGTTTACTGAAACGACTATCGGGACAATGATCGTCGAATCAACATCCCACATGGCTGTTATCTCGTGAGCCAAGTCTAGGTACTTACTGGACTTGTCCTTCTCGGCTTTCACGAGATTCTCATCATGGGGGATGGTGATGTCAACGAGCACGGCCCGACGTTGCGATCGATCTATTATCACGATGTCAGGCTTATTGGCTACAATAGTCCTGTCAGTGATGATAGATCGATCCCAATAGAGCGTGGCACGACCATTCTCGAGAACAGGCGCAGGTAAGTACTTGTAGTACGGTACTTCGCGGTCCACAAGGCCGTATAGAAGAGCAAGTTGCTGGTGAATAATCCTGGCTACGAGATTATGTCTGTGCAAGTACTCGCCGTTAGCAAGATGAGAACAACCGGAAATGATATGCCTGAGTGACTCTCCGGGACGGCGGCATGCCCGACAAATGTCGACCGTACCGTCCTTCAGGATATATTTCCGATAGTTGTTCGTCATCATCACTTCGTCCGCAATTGCACAGGCAAAACCCTCGGTTTCTCCGAAGAGGTCCCCGAATCGTAACCAGTTCACCGACGCGAGCAGGTCCACGTCGGGTCCCGTGAGGGCCTTGTAGAACCGCCCGTGTAGCACCTTACTCTCCCATGCCGCCTTGCGATCCGCAGTACTTAGTACCACAGGTTTGCGCCAGTTCTCGTTTGCCAAGGAGAGCGGCGTTAGGTTCCTGTCTACTGCCACCACATCACGATGCATCCCACACTCGTTGTTAAGGAAATAATTCCTGAGATTGTACACCTCGCGGTTATGGAGATCCTTGGCATTTAGGAAGCCTCGGCCTCCACACTTCCGTGGGATGTACAATCTCATAACTGACGAGCGTGGGTGTAGCATACGATGTGTGGTGAACAGTGATCGGACCCTCCGATCCAGGGCGTCAAGCTCGGTCTGAGTCCACCTTAGTATGCCAAAGGAGTATGTGAGTAGGGGCATTACCCAGGCGTTGAAGGCGCGCACTTTGTTGCCTCCTGACAAAAGACTGTTTAGGACTTTTGTGAGCCGACTGAAAAAGCGCTCCTTCACCGACCGTCTAATACCCTCATCCTCAATACCCAACGACTGTGACATACCAAGGTATTTATAGGTTTCTGATTCAGAGATAGATCTGAAAGACATTGTCTCAGAGAGTTGTAAATTTGTTGAATTTACAACCCTCCCCCGCTGTACATGCATAACCGCACATTTATCGATACCAAATTCCATGTTGATGGCATTACTGAAGACTTCGGTGGTTTTCAGTAGCTCCAACAAGTCTTGGCTATTTGGTGCAAATAATTTGAGGTCATCCATGTACAGAAGGTGAGAAATGACTTCACCCTCTCTCTGAAGCCGGCAACCTAGTCCCAAATCTTTCAGCAGGGTGCTGAGGGGATTCAGAGCTAGGCAGAACCACAGGGGACTCAGACTGTCGCCCTGAAAGATTCCTCGCTCAATCCTTATAAAATCCTGCGGGCCAGGGCGGTCATCCCCGCCTCCTGGTTGACGAAGGACTGTGGTCCACTGCCTCATACACGTGCTTAGGAAGGCTCTCAAAGCTGCATCAACTTTATACAACTCTAAGACCCTCCCCAACCATGAATGAGGCACCGAATCATAGGCCTTCTTGTAGTCAATCCAAGCGGCTGAGAGGGCCCCCCTGTTCCGTCGGATTTGTTGGCAGATGGTCATGTCTATAAGGAGGAGCTCTTTAGTACCACGGGACCCAACCCTACATCCATTTTGAGCGGAAGCCAGAATATTGTTTGCAACAATGTGCGCGTTGATTTTTGCTCTCAAAATGGATGTAAGGAGCTTGTATAGTGTAGGCAAGCATGTGATGGGTCTGTAGTTCTTCGCTTCCGTGGTACTACCGGACTTATAGAGCAGGAAGGTGACACCAGTTGTTAAGGAAGGTGGAAGAGAACCAAGCTCGAGGGCTTGTTGAAATATTATTATTATTATTATTAAGACTGGTTTAGCACGGCTGCCAGTTCGTTAGGTGCAGAGTAACGAAGCATGCTGTGTCTAGTCACCCCGGTTAATCTTACTCAATACTGTGCCACATAGTACTACGTACAGCTTTCTTATGTGATATCACGAATAATATTGTCCTTCTCTAACGAATAAATTTGAGATCTCTGGGCTTTCACGAGTCTGAAGACCATATACCCACCATGGAGATAGATCGCATATTTAGTATAAAATCTAAGTAAGTAGTACTTATATTTCGAATGCTCCAGGTTGTTTATTTACGAAAACCTAAACTCGGTTTTTATTATAGCGTCTTTATTAAGTACGTAACGCAATTATCAATTTCCTCATAAAGTTTAAAGTATCTTATTTATCCTCTTTGCTCGCGAGGATTATCGCAAATCGGCTCAGCACGAGACGAGCAAGCGTAAATTGTGGGACAAGCTACAAGCGGTGAGCGGGAGCCGATAGAGATGCTCGCGCGGTGGCCGAATATCAAGTAAGAGTGTATCAACCTTCGTGCATTCGTAAACCTAGTTACGATGACGCGATTGGCGATAAGGGTTCAGTCAGGAAATTAGGCTTTATTAGCCTTTAACGTTGTGCACAAGAAAAACACGAACTTCATTGTTGTGTAATGCCCCACATGCTTACCCAAATACCCATCGTAGTATCTAAAACATGCGTTGACGCAAAGCGAACTATATATTTTACTAGAAAAAGTTCTGTTTGTTTTATGAAGATACTAACTGCTGTCTGAAATTGACACAGCATCTGTTGCTTTTCTTTCCTGATTAAGGTTTTATGTGAAGTTAGTAAGCTAACTTCATAGTCTTACCTAATCCAATAAAATAAATACGCAATGCCAGAGAATCTGCTCTGCTAAACACAATCGAATAAATCGGTTATGACTTGTCCACGATTTAACGCTACTTTAAATTTCATGCGAATCTTATTTTCCGACTTAGATTACCTACGTATTTTTGAGAAATGCTTTCGCTTATGGCTTACAGTGCCGCATTATTTAATGTCTTCGAGCTAACGAGCCGTACTTCATATGGAGTTTTACGCCTCAGACATAAACTCGATAGACATTTATCCGCATTTTATAGATTCGCTACCACGAGCCCTATGGGGAACATTAGGTGAAGTTTTTATCGTACTGAAAAGTTTAGTAGTTTAGGTTCTCCTTTTCAACATTTGATATAAATTAAATGTCTACAATTACTTACCATAATAAGGGATCCAATTTCGTTATCTAAATCCATCTAGGCGGTTTTCTGTGGCAAAATGAGAGCTCAAACTGCACGTTAGAACCGCTACCGCTTAAAACTGACACTGCCGCCTTAGTTTATGTCAGAGCCAACGATGCAGGCGTCATAAGCTATGTACTTCTGATAAATATAGGTACGTAGCTTAAAATGGCTTATATTTAAGATCGTTATATTGAATAAAAGTGTTAGTTAATATTGTAAAGCTAACAATAAGCCAGGCGTCGTGAGCTTTATGCTTCCGATAAACATAAATATTAATAATACAACCTACTTCTCTACCGCTTATATCTTGCAACGCAGTGTTACTAAATGTCCCAGAACTAACGAGCCGGGCGTCATGAGCAAATATTAAACTTCAGATAAATATACACATTTAAGATTAAATCAGCCTACAATCGCTCATGTTTAAGAATCGCTACCGCTTGTAACTTGCGACGCAGTGTTAGTAAATGCCGCAGATGTAACGCTTCGGGCATCATGAGAAGATTTGTGCTTCTGAACATAAGTATAAAACCTACTAATTAACTTAAAATCGCTACCGCTCATGACTTGCGACGCGGTGTTAGTTAATGTCGCAGAGCTAACGAGCTGGGCGTCATGTGAAGCTTTGTGCTTCTGATAAATACGAGAGGGATTTAGCGGGGCCGATAACGGCGTGTTTTAAAAAGGCCACGGTTTAGGGTGCGGTCGATAGGCAGCGATTTTACTCTTTACTACCTCAATATTAGTAACCTTATCTAAAAACACTTATGTTGCAAGAATTCCAAATAAAAAAGTGATTAAGTATCTCACAAGTTGTGTAAGTCATTTTCACCAAAATCCATTTCTACATATATCCCTAAGTTACGTATTTGCGTCATAACTTTTGTTAAATTTGTTGCTTGCTACATTTGCACCTGTGTTTTAGCGTTTACAATAGGGTTACATGTCGATTAAATTTATAATATTGTAGGTACTGTGTTGTTGTAGTGTACCGTTGACTTGTTTTTACTTGTCAAGCTACATATTTAGGTATAATAATCTAAATAGTTAATAAATTACAGACATAACTGAAACATTTCTCAATTAAGCTGTAAATACTAGTAGGATTAGAAATACCTACGAATTACTACAAATATTCCTAGGTGTCAACATCCATCTTTTCATCAGCATGAAAGCCGTATCTTTGCAACAAAACGTTTCTACTGAATCGACATTTGATTCTTTATGCATATAAAAAGCACTCGTGAGAAAACGCTGCCTAAAAGGCCTCAGCCTGATCGCACCGATAGCGTATTAACGACGCTGTTTGGAGAGCTCTGAAAAATCGCTGCACCGACTACGACCGACGCATTCGGGGAACCGCTAATTGGTCCCGAAAATCGCTTTGGCGAAAACCCCCTTTATTTTTGGGGTCGAACCTCACGATTTTTCAACTGGACGGCGTTATGTAGAAGCAAACAAGCGGCATTGAGTTAAAAGTTAGAATATGATGTATAACATTTTAATTGGCTGTTATTTCCTAGCCCATTTGAGTGTCCCACTTCTGGACAAAGGCCTCTCCCCTTGATTTCCATGACTCCTGATTTGGTGTCTCCTCCGGCCAGTTATTCAGGAAGCTGTCCAGGTCATCCCGCAATTTCCGTTTGGCTTGTTAATTGGTAACATTTAAAATAAGGGTTCTTTTGTACCTTTTTGATACGGAACCCTAAAAACTCAAGTTATCAATTCGACCTCGTCTTCTTCTTGCCTTTTTCCCATTCTCAATTGGGGTCGAGCATCCTTGTACGTAGGCGCCAGGACTGTCTGTCCTGGGTTGTCGATGGCAAAATATTCAGGGCTTTGAGAGACCCTTCTTTATTCTGGTCCACGAGGTATGTTTTGTTTCTTGACCATGAGGTCTTGTAGGATATTTGATGCTGCCTTTACGACCTTTTCGTATACAAGGAAGTAAAAGTTATTTCAGAAACACATAAGTACTTATAAATTGTCTAGATTATAGTTTATCAATTATAAGACCTAGCATCGAATTGCATTCATTACTTAATTTCGGTTTCTTCCATTAACTCGTTAAATGTCACTTGTTACATAACGCAATCCAACTTTCGTGCTCTCGTTGGATGGAAGCGGAGCTTTTTGGAAGCTGCGAGGAAAACTGGTGAACGGTATCAAAGATTGAAAACCTTTCAAATACACGGTGTCGCGTTCAATATTGTACAGAATAGGGAACTCTATATATCCACCAAAAATCTAATTCTGACGAAAAACATACAACTACATAAAAAACGGAGCACCGGCGGCAGCATTGATAACCATCAGAAGAGTTTTCAGTTCAATTTGATTAAAATGTAGTAGATTCTGGTCTCCTGACTATTGTTTTCTTACATGTGCCGTTCACTTACATTCATACTTTTTTAAATAATCAATACCTATATCTACAAAGGTTAGGTTGGCATGATTTAAAACAAACAAAATCGATGATTATGTTATGAGCTAGGTGATCACCTTTAACTATTGATTTAAAAAAAAACGAATGACGGAGTAGTGATGACATCTATTGACGAACTCTAAAATTTTACTTTTCAAAATGTATAAAGTACCTACGTCAAACAAATTTCAACTGGACGGCAAATGCTAATTTATAAATAATAATACTCGTAAAACAGTGCAAAAACATTGTGAAATTACGGTCTAATTCTCTCTCTTACTAGGTGCGGAAAATTTTATTAGCCGCCACTGTAGTACAAAGCAAATCCATTAAGAACAAAACTTTAAAGTTGCCAAGCGAAAATATGTGTTATTCCATAGTAATAAGCAAAGTTTCTAACGACTGTAACGACGAATAAAACTTGACAGGTTTATTAAACTGTCGTCAACTTCACCTGCAAGAAAAACCGAACTAGGCTAACTTGGTAAAATTACGAACAATCCGAGTGAAATTCGAAAATTCGAGCTAAATTGGGCCAGCGCTTGAAGCTGGGAGAGGTTGCGATTGCTTGTAGGTATAGAGACGAGTCATTCATTCGTGCAAACCAGTTTAACATCCCATCTGTGTCATCATTCTCTTGCCCTTGTCTCATTCACTTGGGGTCGGCGCAGCATGTCTTTCTCTTCCACACCTCTATGTAGCCCGTCATTTCATCATTCACTTGCGTTCGTTTCATATCATCTCTCACACAGTCCATCCACCTTTTCCTCGGTTTTCCTTTCCTCGTACTTCCCTCCACATTCATTCGTAATCCTTTCTCGTCACATGACTTTCATAAGTGTATCACATCTCATCTGTGTATGATAAAGATACTGACCGAATTGTATAATTTTAACCATTTTTGCATTTTTTTCGAGCTCTATAAAGCAAAATTGAAGTAAACCCACGATTTTCGACCACGCAGATTATGAAAGGTTAAAAAAGTTTCAATTTTAACTAAACGTTGCTCATACCTATTGACGACCGTTCTGGCCTAGTGGGTAGTGACCCTGCCTGTGAAGCCGATGGTCCTGGGTTCGAATCCCGGTAAGGGCATTTATTTGTGTGATGAACACAAATATTTATCCCTGAGTCATGGGTGTTTTCTATGTATTTACGTATGTATTTATCTATATAAGTATGTATATCACCGCCTAGCACCCATTTAGGGATTGCAATCCGGTCCGGTGGATCCGGTAATCCGGCCGGATCCGGCACTTTTTAGGAGCAACCGGATCCGGTTAAAATCACCGGATCCGGACCGGATCCGGGAAAATAGAAAAAAAGACCGCACACAGTACCCTCTGTGCGTTTTAGTTGAGATAAAGGCGACGGATGGAAGAAAGAAGTTAGACAGAATAAAGAACAAATGAATAAGTCAAGATTTAGTAAAATAAGAAGATATTTAATATGACGATGACTGAGAACAGAAGAGGATTTCCTCTTCTTTCAGGTTGGTGGCACGAATCGGCACGATACGACGATTACTTAGAAGTAAAAAATTAAAGGATGGAGATGTCATGGAAGGCATTTATAACGACCGGTCTGGCCTAGTGGGTAGTGACCATTCAGTAACCCTGCCTATGAAGCCGATGGTCGTGGGTTTAAATAAGGGCATTTATTTGTGTGATGAACACAGATATTTGTTCCTGAGTCATGGGTGTTTTCTATGTACAGTCAGCAGCAGAAGTTGCTAAGCGGGCCAGGTGTTCAAAATGATCTTGACGCGACTTTATTGTTAAGAGAATAAGAGCGTGTCAAGGTAATTTGGAATACCTCGCCCGCTTAGCAACTTCTGCTGCTGACTGTATATAAGCATGTATTTATTAATATACTATAAGTATCGGGGGGCACGGCAGTGCCCCCGCCAAGTCGAGCGCGAAGCAAACACTGCCGTACCATCCTTTACTGGAACCATTTCGCCGCATTTTCAGGTCCCTATTTGAGAACCTCTGGATAAGACCAGAACGCAGAAATTTTCGTCATCCAGTAAGCTATAATCACATACTTAAAATCCACAATTTCAAGTCTGTAGGTCATTTAGTTCCGAAGTTAAGCGAAAGCAAAGTTTCGCATTTATGACACACACTCACTCACTTATGATCATCAGAATAGAACTAGTACTTCCCATAAACTCAGAGAGCTGAAATTTGGTACAGAGTTAGGGTTTAATGGCCACATAAAGGGAAAACTATAAAAACTAGGATAATCGAAGATCTGGAGTACCTGGTGACCCTGATTAGAAAACACAAGAGCCCAACCAAACTATTGGAAATGGACATACCGCCTTTACAAAAAATATTCAAATTGGTGGGCCGCTTCATTTGATGTCAAAAATCGAAGGTCTGAAGTATCTGATGAAGAACCCTCAGCTGGTCTCAGCTGTATTAAGGCTCCGTCAGACATAGGCGTTTTGCTTGGTGCAACATATGTACACACTGTTTTGGTCATCCGACACGCCTTGATGAGCCTTTGGGAAAGTAGTACCCAAGATGGAGCTGATGCTGAACCCTGGCTGTACCTAGTGGAACTCAGGCTTGGTGCAACATATGCACACACTGTTTTGATCATCCGACACGCCTTGATGATCCTTTGGGAGAGTAGTACCCAAGATGGAGCTGATGCTGAACCCTGGCTGTACCTAGTGGAACTCAGGTTTGGTGCAACATACGCCCACGCTATTTTGGTCATCCGTCACATCTTGATGAGCACTTGGGAGAGCAGTACCCAAGATAGAGCTGATGCTGAACCCTGGCTGTACCTAGTGGAACTCAGGTTTGGTGCAACATAGGCCCACGCTATTTTGGTCATCCGTCACATCTTGATGAGCACTTGGGAGAGCAGTACCTGAAATAGAGCTGATGCTGAACGCTAGCTGTACCTAGTGGAACTCAGGTTTGGTGCAACATAGGGGCTATTCATAAATTACGTCATTTCAAATTAGGGGGGGGGGGGGTCTGGACATCGGATGACGGTAGCATGAAGTAGGAGGAAATGGGGTCATTTGAAGCATGATTTTTGGATGATTATAGGGGGGGGGGGTCCAAAATCGTCAAAAATCGATGACGTAATTTATGGACAGCCCCATAGGCCAACGCTATTTTGGTCATCCGTCACATCTTGATGAGCACTTGGGAGAGCAGTACCCAAGATAGAGCTAATGCTGAACCCTGGCTGTACCTACTGGAACTCAGGTTTGGTGCAACATAGGCCAACGCTAGTTTGGTCATCCATCACATCTTGATGAGCACTTGGGAGAGCAGTACCTGAAATAGAGCTGATGCTGAACCCTGGCTGTACCTAGTGGAACTTAGGTTTGGTGCAACATAGCCCCACGCTATTTTGGTCATCCGTTACATCTTGATGACCGCCTAGTGGAACTCTGCAACAGGCACACGACGACAAGTCGGTTAACCAAAACAAAGTGTGCCTATGTTGCACCAAACCTGAGTTCCACTAGGTACAGCCAGGGTTCAGCATCAGCTCTATCTTGGGTACTGCTCTCCCAAGTGCTCATCAAGATGTGACGGATGACCAAAATAGCGTGGGCTTATGTTGTACCAAACCTGAGTTCCACTAGGTACAGCCAGGGTTCAGCATCAGCTCTGTCTAAGGTACTGCTCTCCCAAGTGCTCATCAAGATGTGACGGATGACCAATAGCGTGGGCTTATGTTGCACTAAACCTGAGTTCCACTAGGTACAGCCAGGGTTCAGCATCAGCTCAGATCTATGTATACTAAAACCTTTACCAGAATGTAACAAACACTTTTCTGAAAACCGCATCAAAATCGGTTCAGCCAAACGCGAGATAATCGCGAACAAACATACATACGGGTCAAACTGAGAACCTTTATTTTAAGGCGGTTAAAAATACATCAACTTTGACATTTTTGGCAGTAATGCAGTCGGCAGCTACACTGCAGCAGGATTGCAGCATGCACTACTGCCGACTGAATTACTGAGGTAAATATCAAAAATTCGGTCAGTATCATCGTATTTGACATTTGCTGCAGTAATGCAGTCGGCAGTATTGTCGCAATATACTGCTGCAGGCTACAAAACGCTCGTGAAACTATTCAACGTCGAACGTTCAGTAATCGAGTGACCGCTCGCAACATGCGCTGTGTTGTGTGTGACTGCGCGGGCGTGATCAAAGCGGGTCGCGCGCGCAGCGCGCCGGCGGGCGCTCGCGTCACGCTCGCATCGTCCCCGCTCACGCCGCGCTTTGAAAACGCTCATGTGTGACGGAGCCTTTAGAGATATGGTAATAAAAAAACTACTAAAAAGAAAAAAAATATGTCAAATAAGAAAATCTAATAAAATAAATCAATATGCCCAGGTTTCTACAAAAAGAAGTGAAATCCCACCAAAAACATTCTGTAAAAAACTAGCCAAGTCTCGATGGAGCTGCTTGTTTATCTCTAAAAAGTAATGAAATCTAGACAAAGTCGTGCCAAGTCTAAGGTTCCTTACTGCGATTTCTTTATTATTATAGTTAATGTTGTGTGACTTGGCCGTTGAAGGGTACACAAGGGTACAAAACCAGGTGCTCCATGACACCAAACATACAGTATAAAAAATTATTTCCAGTACAGACGGACTTCTAATCATTGATAGAAGTCCGTCTGTACGTCTATTTTATGTTAGATCGATGGTCGATTTGACGCTTCAAAAAGAAGTGTTTGTTTCAGGCTCGCCTATACATAAGTACTATTGAAATACGCAGCTTTATCAAGCCTACAATTGACTGGTTATTGAATCAACGTTTTCCAAGTGGCAATTTTCCATCGTCAATGGGTAGCGGTTCTGGCGACAGGTTGGTGCAATGGTGTCATGGAGCACCTGGTTTTGTACCCTTGTGTACCCTTCAACGGCCAAGTCACACAACATTAACTATAATAATAAAGAAATCGCAGTAAGGAACCTTAGACTTGGCACGACTTTGTCTAGATTTCATTACTTTTTAGAGATAAACAAGCAGCTCCATCGAGACTTGGCTAGTTTTTTACAGAATGTTTTTGGTGGGATATATATCGTCGCCTAGTAGTACTACCTAGCTTGCTAGCACCCATAGTACAAGCTTTGCTTGGTTTGGTTGGGGCTACGATCGATCGAGGTCGATCTGTATAAGATTATCCCCAAATATTTATTCATGAATTATTTATTTATTTGTGATTTAGGCTATAAAACTATTTTCACGGATAAAAAATGAAAGCAAGATAATATTGGAGCGCATTTCATATAATTTTGGTTAAAAGTAAAATATCTTGTTATTAGAATGGACAGCGTTACAAATAATACCATCAAAGAACAGTTATGAAAACTTGTCCTTGTAAAGAGTTCCAATTCCCATCCCATAATTATCCCACTAACAGGCTTTGGAATCTAATCAAATTTATAATTTTAATGTAAACGTAAATTTGAGCAGAAAGTGAATGATTAAATAGGTACAATAATATTAATAAATGACTTAGATTACAAATGGTATTTTTAAATTGAGAATGACATTGTGACACTTTTTAATACTTTGTTTTATTTTATTGTTAAAAATTTATTTCTTATTAACTTCAAATTGTTGTTTTATGAATACATTTGTAAAAATACCCTTTGTTTCTCATATAACGCATAAAACTTGAAAAATATGTCATTTAATTAACTTTAATATCCTTATACCTCCATCCATCCATCCAGGATCCAGCCGGATTGTGGCTAAAATCCGGCCGGATCCGGCCGGATTGAAAATCAATCCGGTTTGCAATCCCTACACCCATTACAAGCTTTGCTTAGTTTGGGGCTAGATTGATTTGTGTAAGATGTTTATTTATTTATTTAATATAAAGGCAGGGCGGGAGTGACTCTCTTCATACATTTGTACATGTTAATGCAAATGTCAAAATCGATGTTGCTGCACGAATTTTTGACATATGCTGCAATACTGCTGCAGTAATTCTGCTGTACCTAGTCAGTGTCAAAACGGTAGGGACCTTAACTTTTATTTCATACATTGCGATTAACTACCTACTCATATTTTTCTCTCTCAGGGTCCCACAACTTAGGTCCATCGTTCGACTCCTGCCTCCAATAGCAACATGGAACCCTAATTGCCTCGTTCGAATCGGCGACATTCGGGTGCTATTGATTTATAAATTAACTTCCTTAGTGTGACATTGGCATAGCTAAGTAAGCTTGGTTCTAGGAGGCATCGTAATCAATGTAATCATAGACTTTGTATGGTGACCACACGGCATCGCCCAGAGATATATTTGTCACTCGTCTAATTAATAGTTAGGAGAAGTTGCTAATACTGATGGATGGCTGTCTTGTATTTTGTAAAAATATACATTTGCCGTTTTAGGTAAGGGGCACAATGATACGGAACGGAAAAAAAAGTATGAACATTTTTAACTGTTTGTTTTCTATTTGGATCGAAAGATCGTTATTCTAAAAATAACATAAAAATACCTAAATCTAGGAAAGTTCAGTGTCGTACAACTTTTAAATAAAATTGCCTAGTTACGTAATACTAGAAGACATCGTAATTTAGCTTGCTAAGTAAAACGTATGACATAAGTAACTATGTAAGGATTTATGTCTAACCTAACCTAACATGGAAAATGAGACCAAGGTTCTCCGAAACATGTCGCAAGTGGTAATATGAATACCGTAGAATTCATATGCATACTACAAAAATAACCAGATGTGAATCACATGCAATAGTATTTGGGCGTTTTCAGAAATAAATATTGAAAACCTGATTCTTTCACATCTGGACGTTCTTGGGCTCATTCTACTCAGAATCGACAGCATTCTCCATCCCACCATTAAAAAAAGATGTCTCAAAATGTCCATTCCATTACGTCACGTTTTAGTATGAAATTTTTTTTCACTTGTATGTGCGTGACGTAGTGGAATGTACGATTTTCATAAAAAATTTTGGGACATTTTATTTTATCATCAGAATTGAATATGCTAGTGATTCTGAGTTGAAAGAACCCAAAAACACCGGGATCTGTGAGAATCGGGTTTTCGATATTTATTTCTGAAAACGCCCTTTTTATACAATAGTGATATAATAGAGAGTTTTTCAGTCGAGTACCGTGTTTAGGCAACTAAGCTTACTGAGTTGCCTAAGTAAGGTACGAGATTGAAAAGCTTGATAATATCACTATAATATTGTATACAATACTTTTTCTACGAGTCAACACAAATAATACTTTAAACTAGTAGAATCATACAAACAAACCAAACCAAAAGTATACAGCTAAGATTCGCGAGCAGCCGCGATACCTTCATACTGGTACGCGCCCCGGCCGCCGCCGCAGCCCGGCGCGTTGGTCAACGACACCTTCTCGTAACTCATGAGGCCCTGGTACCTGCTCCCCGCTAAATTCAATTTTTAGACAGTTGTTTTCTCGATTTTGGCCACCGTAGCCTATGGAGACTAACAAGCAACACTAAGTGGTTTTCGTAGTTTATGGATGTTGCTATATAAAGGGTATCACATGCGCGTTTCTGACTTATGAACCAATTGTTTCTACTATACAACCTAAAATTAATAATTAATTTGAGCTATGGTTTTGTTTCGTCCTCTTGATCGCGGCGAATTGTGATTGGTCAATTTCATTATAGTTAACTAAACTGTATCGAAATGAATATTAAAGTTCAGTTGGGAGCCCATACATTAAAAATACCCAATTGCAGTTTGGTATAAGAAAGAGTAGAAAAAAGGTTTTATGATTATCTTTAGTTTGTTTATCTAATACCTTTATACGAGCAATTCTTGTTTATAAATATATTTCGGGGATCTCGGAAACGGCTCTAACGATTTCGATGAAATTTGCTATATGGGGGTTTTTGGGGGCGATAAATCGATCATTTTTTAGATTTTATATGTTTTCCGAGCTAAGGTCGGTCTCCCAGATATTGGTAATAATACTAAAAACATTTATAAAAGTGCTCAACTATACCTACTCGACAACGATAAAAAAAAATTACAACTTTTGTTTTTAAGTAATTTTCTTCTCAAAAACTTCGCATGCAGATTTTGCGTTATAAATGTTATTATACTTATTCGTTCTCTCTAAAGAAATAAGAAAAAAACCGCCCAGCGAGACAAACGAAAGCGAGTAACCCTCAACACATTCCAATATAGGTGACACAACCTTACCAATTCACGTGCAATTTCCATCCGATCTTCCAAAGTCAAAGCAGGATTTATTTCGGCAACGGCATAGTTAAGTTTGTAATCTAAGCTTTGTAAATGCAGGAATGTGACGGCGTAGGTTAAATGGTGTTGATTGAACAGGATTGCTTGTTCGTGTTGCTTGGAGACCTCGCCGCCTCGGCCGGCCAGTCTACTCGAAAATATCATATTGAAAACTACTAGCATGAACACGACCTTTTCCTTTTTTCAAAACTTGCAAAATATATATTTTTTGTTTTGAAGCGAAACCTAGAATATATCAAGAGACCGGGCAAGTGCGAGTCGGACTCGCCCATCGAGGGTTCCGTACTTTTTAGTATTTGTTGTTATAGCGGCAACAGAAATACATCATCTGTGAAAATTTCAACTGTCTGACTATCACGCTTCATGAGACTCACTCCTCCTCCTCCTCCTCTCACTTAGCTAATAATCTATTATAGTGTAGATTAGGTTAAGTAAGTCCATAAATATTGAAAATTTTATTTATAATAAACAGTTTAAAGTTTGTTTTTTTAGATACAGCCTGGTGATTAGATCAAGACTTGTAGAGTTCCGATGCGCCTGATTTGTTTTTGTGAGGTTCTAACTAATAAATTGTTTGAGGCGATGATCTCAGTGAACAATAGCAACACATAGCCAGAGGTTGTGTGTATGCCTGGCGGCTCCGCGGTCCGGACGCGGCGACGCGCACAAGTCTGTGATGTGTCTCTGTGATCCCTTTGAGCGGTCACCATAAACAGATGTAGGGGATCGAGCCGCAAATACGAGACTGTGGGTTTTCGATAGCGTGAATATTACGGTGTCTGTGCAATATTTCACCTGGATTTTTCGAATTAAAAGTGATCGGTGATACTAATAAATATTTTACGGTTTTTAAGCGAGCTGAGGCACTTTGAATACTTGATTGGAGGCCTAGGCTCTCTAATACCTACATGTAGTGCCACATCAAACCCCTGGCTATTATCCATATTCGAGAATCCAATACATGTAGTACGTAGTGACAATAAATACTTCAGTTATACCGTAATATCATTTTATTGTGAATTTTCATATGTCATAAATGTTTTTTTGTCATTTTAATTACTTTAAAGGAGTACTTATGATAAAAAGTTTACGTTACTTTAAAGACAGAGACGTTTAAAAAACCAGTCAAATCAACCACTGGTGTTCTACACGTCCATACCTACGGTAACCGCTTACTATCAGGGTGGACCGTAAACCAACGATATGATATAAAAGTAAAAAAAAAAAATTAAAGCCTGACTGCGGTGATTCAATGCCTGATGAACCGCGAGCGAACAAACGGGCTACGACATTGCAATGTCAAGATTCATTAGGTACCGTGAACCGGGGGTGTGAATAGGGATAGAAACTGGCAATTCAATTTACTTGATAATTTCTTAAAAACTACCCATACAAATTGTATCATGCGATTGATAATTTTAGTAGATTTTAGATAATACAATTTGTGTGATTTTAAAGAATATCAGGAAAATTGCGTTCCCGTTATTTTGTCCCTATTCATCTCAACGTCCCTGTTCATCCCGGTTGACCTCCGGCGGAGGGGTAATGAAAATACATACAATACACTATTTGAGATCGATCATTGGAGTAAGAGAAAGTAAGTAAGACTAACCTGTATAAAGGTTTCCCTCCAGAATGCCTGAACCACAGCACCATATAAACTCGGTCTTCGTTGGTGTCCGGTTCTATGTCGCGGGGCAGGGAGGCGCTCCGCCCCACCACGGCCGCCACTTCGACCATGTTATAATACTAACCTGTATAGAGGCTTCCCTCCAGAATGCCTGAACCACAGCACCATATAAACTCGGTCTTCGTTGGTGTCCGGTTCTATGTCGCAGGGCAGGGAGGCGCTCCGTCCCACCACGGCCGCCACTTCGACCATGTTATAATACTAACCTGTATAAAGGCTTCCCTCCAGAATGCCTGAACCACAGCACCATATAAACTCGGTCTTCGTTGGTGTCCGGTTCTATGTCGCAGGGCAGGGAGGCGCTCCGCCCCACCACGGCCTCCACTTCCATCGTGGACACTGGAACAAAGTCGACTGTATTTTAATTAGCTTGCCACTTTGCCAACAATTGCATGGGTGAATCAATTTTTCGAGATGGTGTTTGGGTGATCGTTCTTAACTGAGCTACCGAAGCTTAAGTGCGAATCTTTCCACGGTGGCAACCGTTATATTTGCTTAATTTTTATCACAATTAGAGAATTTATTAATGCCGTCCTAGCGCCTTAGAACGAGGAGAGCCGACCCCAAAGATGGGAAGTGGCAAGGAAGAAGAAGAAGAAAAAGAAGAAGAAGAAGACAATTTGAGGATTTATTAATGATGTCCCATCCAACCTGTTCAAACGAGACCGAGAGTTAACTGATAAAATAAACTTTTCATATCTCATGCTCTGAAAGTGGGTCGTTGTTGTTCTAAAAAGTGCGCAGAAAGTGATACGTTTCTGCTCTAGCACAGAAAAGTGGTGTACTCCTCTGCGTCCCCGTCCCACGAGCAACTGGGTGGAAACAAAATGGAAAAATAGTGTCTTTATTTCCCCGCTTGGAACAATTGGTAATTGTTCAATTTTACTAATCCCGTATTGAATTCTTTTCATCGAAAATGATGTACCTAGTAAATTATTAAAATAAATTATTCTTGATTTCTTATGTTGAATTGTATTTACTCGATACACCAAAAATATTTTTTTTTAAACCTTGCTTTTGCGTAAATGAGCAAAGGCAGAATCTTATACATTCTGCCTTTGCTCATTTACCACAGTTAAACGTTCGTACGTTATTAAATGGGTTTTTAATGTTGTTTAGCACTATATTAATGAAAATGAAATAAAATACAAGATAAAAATTGCTTATTTCATTCATCAATTGTTATTTAAAAATATTTAAATTCTTAAAATAATTTTAGCGTGGTAGTCTGTTACGGCTTTTAGAACGAAAAAGTAAAAAATTAAAAAGTAAGAGGCCATCCCGCTGATTTTCATACTAGATTATTAATAATGAACGAATCATTTTGAAATACTGCAGTTTGTTAAAATATGTGTTTTTTTCGTAAGTATTGCAATCTAAATGTTTTTAGCTTGTGGTTATTTATCTTCACACATGTAAAGTCTCCGATTGCAAGTAAGTCCTTAGGAAAAAAGATCATGGTCGTAGGTCTATTAGGTAAGTAGTTGAATTACTGATTTTGCAAAATTGTCTTGTCTTGTTTGGTTTTCTCGCATTCGATATGAAAAGTAGAATGTTTAATTTCTCATGCTCTGAAAGAGGGTCATTGTTGTTCTACCTAAAAGGTGTGCAGTAAATGATACGTTTCTGCACTAGAGCATTTTAGGTTCCAAGTACGATTATTATTTTTTTACGATAAACAATTGAAATTTGGGTATAAATGGATTTGTTATACAATTTCCATTCTGATATTTGACTCCCCATTCCATAAATAACGATACTTTTGCCTAAATTATTAATTGAAAGTACCCTAAAAAAATACTATAAAAATGTATACTTAGTCATGTTTAAAAAAAAACCACATGCATTTTACTTTCCTCGTATTCGAAATGAAAAGTAGAGTGTTTAACTCGGGTGAAAGGCATCATTTCTGCTGAGGTAGTTTGGCACTCGAACGCAGTGAGAGTTTCATCCCTATCTATTATTGACATTCATTTAATCCACAACGCAGGTAAAGCTATATATCCATTTTCCACTTGAAAAGGGCAACATTTCTCTGCAATTATTATCTCTTTAAAAGAACTTGTTTTTCCCGTTTAACGAGCCAAACGTGCCTAAAGCCCTGAATGCAAACAGCTTGCCAATTAGAGGTCTTAAAAGACTCCGAATTCTGTAAGAGCCCGTGTTGTGAGTTTCTACCGAATAAACTAGTTCATTACGAGAATATAAACTAATTTCGCTTCTTGGGGGTTTGAATGTATAGTTAATATAAGAAACGATATTCTTATTTTGTAATACCTATATAATTGGTAGGTAGGTACGCACGAAAGGAACCTGTGTTGATGTTGTAAATTATATGCTTACTAGCTACATTTAGAAAAAAATCTTTTCGCATTATCTGATCCGATCCGAGAAGCAGAAAATAAAAAGTGTATTTCTATTTTTATAAAATCGATCCAGCAGTTTGAAGAGTATCAGCTCTTTTCCAAAATGATGTAAAGTATTTTTAGTATAGAATAGCTTTTTAATGCGTTTTTTTTTATTTAATAGTTATCAACTAATAGCAGTATACATACTTTTAAACCGTATGTTTCTGTGAGTGAAATAATTTAGCATGCACGACACTGCGCACATGTCGCGTCGTCAGCGAAGCGACTCAGATTTATCTTAATTCCGACATTCTATTGCGATTCTGAATTCTCTAATTTATGTGAATTTTGTCTATTTGTACTAGAGATGTAGAAACTAAATATAATACTTTCTTATCTATAAGTAATTCGAATATTGCAGGTATAATGTATATCAAATAGTAATTTGATCAGATCGGGGAAATTCTGAAGAAAGGGCAGGTCAAGAGCACCCTAAACCGGCGAGCTTGTATGAGGAATGTTATGAAAGTAAAGGAAGCGAAAGAGGTATGTCAGGATCGTAGCATGTGGAAATCCGTGGTCTCTGCCTACCCCTCCGAGAAATAAGCGTGATTATATGTATGTATGTATGTAAAACACACATACACAAACAGACACCACACAGAAACGGACAGAAACGGCTTTGGACAGAGTAGCATGGCGGTCTTTGGTGTCGGAGGCCAAGATCCACTTCGGGTCGTTGCGCCACAGCAGTAAGTAAGTAAGTAAAGTATGTATATAAATAGTAATTTGTTAATCTCAAATGAATTTAAATCAAGTTTTATAGATACGATCCGAGTAAGGAAATAAAACTAGTAGGGTGTCTGCCTATAGCTATTGGCCACTCAAAGGTTAACTGGAAGAAATCCCTTAAAGGGATAAGTTCGCCTTTGTACTGCCTATCCTGTGCCATAAATTTGTGTTTTGTGTTTTGTACAATAAAGAGTTTATACTTACATACATACATACTACATAGTAATTGGCCACTGCTAACAATAAGACTTCTTTTCGCTTATTTCTTTCTGAATTGTTAGGAAAGGCCAATTAAGAATAAGAATACGAATAATTTATTGAGAGAACCTTATTACTAATGTTACATTGAGCATTGCGTACATTGTTACGTTCACCTGAACTAGGGATATATAATCCTGTATCTCAGGCAAAGAGATAATATGCTAATTTAAATAACAATAAAACGTGTAAAATTTTGCTATGTACCTAGTGGCCAATAAATATAGCAACCACCTAGCTCTGTGAGCTGTAGACCTCGTGGACATAGCTTAAAACTGGATAAATGTATGACTCCGTCATTTTGAAAAAATAAATGAATAAATAAAATTCAGACAAAAAAATTATACATATTAATTATCATCATCATTCATCATCGAACGTGCTCATAAAATTTCATAAGTCGGTTGAGAATTGCGACCTATAGAGGAGAACATCCGGACATACGAATGCATTTTTGCCCAAGCTGAACCGGAGACCTTCGCTGACGCTCGATCAATTAAATGCCTTTATTGTCAACATATTTATTTTCTTATTTAACTGTAATCATATTAATTTCAAATAAATAATATATCAATTAAAATGTGTTTATTTATATGTATTTTTTACTGTTTTGTAAGTAAACGGAAAATAAATTCATTTCATAATTTTAATAACACTTAAACTAAACTTAAATATAAATATAAACTAAACAAGTATAAAGTAAATTACCTACTGAAGCCCGTGCCGGGCTGCCCCCGACGCAAAGGTGCCCATCACGCTCGCTGCGTTGCCGCGTTGGATTGCGATCCGATGGACAACCTTTGCATCAGGAAAAACCAGGAGCGGGGTTAAGGCCCCTTTCAAGCAGGCGACGACGATTAAAATGAAAATTACATTTAGTAACCTACGATTTGATTCAGGTAAATAGCTAAATCTATTTTCTAATAAATCCAATAATCCGGAATTGTAATAAATATACAACGTTATCATTTTTATTAGCCTAATTTAGTGTCCCGCTGATGGGAAAAGGCCTCTCGTGACTCCCGTCGTCCAAATTGTAATTCGGTATTTCGCCAGTAACTGGCCACTTTTAGTAATTGGCCACCCTAATCTAAAAATGAATTCTAAACCTATAAACAAAATTCATTTTAGTATAAAGTTTCAATAACTGGCCAGCGTTCAATAACTAGCCGCCTTAGCGCCACATGCACCATTCCACTAACCCGGGGTTAACCGGTTAAACCTGAAGTTACCATGGTTACCAGTACAATTTTACACTGGGTTATCGGTTTAACCGGTTAATGCCGGGTTAGCGGGATGGTGCAAGTGGCGCTTAGGGTAACATTCCATTTCTGACCGCAGCTGCACTACTAGTGCAAACGCGTCGGTGTTTTTGTCAATTTCCATAGTAAAATCAAGTAAAATGAATGGTAGTGCTGCTATCGTTGGAAATGGACTGTCACCTTTATACTAAAATTAAATAAACACAACAGCTGAGCACTCAACCACAACAAAACTACATTATTATTCTGTCATAATGTGTATTGAATTTTAATAAATCTAATACCTTTAAACGAGCAATTCTTGTTTATTTATATATATATTTCGGGGATCTCGGAAACGGCTCTAACAATTTCAATGATATGTGCTATATAACCCCCATATAGCAAATTTAATTTCATTTCGGGGGCGATAAATCGATCTAGCTAGGTCTTATCTCTAGGAAAACGCGCGTTTTTCCGAGAAAAGCTCGGTCTCCCAGATATATTTTACTTTAAATGTGTGTGTAGACGCTCTATGGCAGGACGCGCACTTTAAAAACATGAAAAACATCTCCCAAGTATTTTTACCTTCCATGGCAGAAACAAACTGCAGAAATACTCTTACCAAGCTATATTTCCGATGACTCTACAAGTTTCTTTGCTCTATCATCACTAATATCATAAAAGCTCAATCGTGGAAGCTTTTCCCGAGATATTGAGCTTTAAACCCCTTAAGCTCAGTAACGAGCACCTGTTCAGTTTCGATCTGAAGCCAATAAAAAGATTTAACAATGTACTATTAGTAGCTGAAGTAGTAGAGCGGACGAAGCGGTCAAAATTATCTGCACAAGTACAGCATCTTAGTTTTTGGATACACAATTTATTGCCAACTGTATTAAATTGAATTCAGCGAATGAAACAGTAGTTGATTACCGAAGAATCACGATTAGGTACACTTGTAGTTTGATATATCAATTCCAAAGTAATCAATTACATATTCTATCATCGGGAATAATTACAGCATGATGGACAACTTTTACGTTTACCCTACTAACTAGGGCACAGTTCATAATATAACGCAAAAGAATGTAGTTTTAATAAGAAAACTTCCGTGAGACACAGATATATTACATATATTAAGAACGGGTTACTTACTTATTTTAAGTAGAAAAATTATCTCATTTTATCATTATTTAATTTTCTTTTCATTAGTATCTTATTTTTCGACTTAAAATACGTGAGTCGTTCTTAATAAATTTTTAATTATAGTTTCTCACACAATTTAATTCCATCCATAAGTGAGTCGCTTAACTTCAAACTCGGGTGAATCCATCTGTCAGATTATACGATTTTGGTATTAAGAAAAGGTAATAGGGTAGATATTTGCTGAAAGGGTCGAATGGATTTACCCGAGTTTGAAGTTAAGCGACACAAGTAACATTAGCTACCGTCGACCTGGGGCCTGGTGAGATATAACTGCGGTCGTTGATCGGCTCGCAGGTGTCGGTGCGGGATTGAGATAGCTTTGTACACATAGCTCGAGGCGATGGACAATAAACTGAAATATATGTCATATACGAAAGATAAAGTGACCAAGGCTGGAATCGAACTGGCGTCCTCTGAATTCGCAAAATATGCCTATACCACTGGGCCACTTAGGCCACGGTGGCATGGGTTGAATTTTCTCAAATACCTGTATGCAATCTATAGATGTACAACTAGGGAGACATATCAAATTATTAGTCACATATAAATTCTTCTTCCTGGCGCTATCCCGTCATTTTGCCACGGCTCATGGGAGCCTGGGGTTCGCTTGACAAATAATCCCTAGAATTGACGTAGGCACTAGATTTTACGAAAGCGACTGCCATCTGATCGTCCAACCCAGAGTGGAAACAAAGTGATAAATTATAAAATGAAATTATATGTCATATTACTTAGTATAAAAAGTGGCCAAGTTCACGGGTGGCCGAGGCCGGAATCGAACGGCATCTTAAGCTTCACGTGGCTAACATCCCGATCACTAGACCACCCGGCCACAGAGCCGAGCTTGTGGCTTTTTCTTTGGCATATAACATCTACCTATTTCAGTTTATATGGAATCTCGTAGGACGTGTTTTTAAAAACTTGAGATAACACCAATTCAAATATTTACATAAAACAAATTGATTTGTTTCCTAGTAATATAATCTAAGATGGATTGTTCTCAAACTCCGTATGTAGCGACCAAGACAAATTCCTGTAACCTCTCTTTTATTGGCGGGAATATCTAGCAACTATACCAGTGCACCATCTCAAATCTTTATACCCCACGACATAGGACTCATTTTCCACCGACCAGTGCAGAATTAAGTTTGCACAGTCCCGATGGGTACGAGCGGACTGGAATAGATTTCAAGGAATCAATTCTAGATTTTGTAGCAATCTTTTGCGGTTTAGAAGTTTCTGGAAATTGCATTACACTTCTAGATCGTTGTTTGTAAACGAAAGTTATTGGAGTTGTCTTGTAGTCGACGTCAAAGATATGTTTACATTTTTCGCCTTATTACAAAGGGGTAAGGTGCAAAAGAGTCAACATATCTTTGACGTCGACTGTACCTATAGTTCGGTAAATTCTAACGTTTTGTAATGGAACGCAAGTACCGTCGACCACACTGTTAACTGTACATCGATGGACTGTAATAAGGTCAAGGTAAGGTGGTACACTGTACAGTTAGGAGTGTTGCTGTTTGTACAATTTATAGCGGAATGAGAATTGCTTCTGCAGCCTTTTTATATAGATTTATAACGAAATAGAATTGTGGACAAAGTTACCCTGAGCCCCACCCTGGTATACGTTTCCAAATGTTTCAAATGTGACACAGTTCAGGTAAATTACAAAATTGTATTTTTTAAATTAATGAATGTTTATTACAAGATGTATTGTTTTAAAAGATGTGTCCCGCAGAGTTATCTCCCCGTATTGGGGTACCCTCCTCCAATGTAGGAGGAATTTAACTCTCGGGCAGAGGTGTAGGGTTAGAGCCGGTGTTACATTGTAATATGCCTACTTGAAAAATAAATTATCTTTATCTAAATAGGGATATTTAGCTTCAGTTCGTATTCAAAAGTAGGTATCTGTCGCAGTATAATTGTTCTAGTAGTAGTAGTAGTAATCACTTTATTGTACACAACACAGGTTTACAAAAATAAATTACAGTAATGGAAGTACAAAGGCGAACTTATCCCTATAAGGGATCTCTTCCAGCTAACCTTCGATTAGATGAGAGGAAAACTCCAGTCAGGTCAGATAGACAAACTTACGGGATGTACAGTAATATTTAGAAAAATATATATAAAAGTGATATTTTGTTCTACATGTAGAGTCACATCTTTTTAGGGTTCCGTTGTTTTGTTAAATCATTACAGACTGGAAGATACTGTTTGATCCGCTACTTTTGATGCTGCTCTACCTAATTTTTATAGCCTATATTGTGTCTCTTTGCTGGGCAAAGGCCTCCCCTGTCTTTCGCCACTCGTCACGACTTTGTGCATGCTCCCGCCAGTCGCCACAGAATGAGTTCAGGTCGTTTCGCAATTTCGTTTTTGGCCTGCGTCTGCCTCGGGTGATCTGTGGTTCCCATTCGGTCGCCATTTTGGACAATCTGTCCGGGTGCGTCCTACAGATGTGTCCCGCCCAATTCCACTTGAGCTTGGCGGCCTTCACACCCACATCTGCGATGCCAGTTTTGGAGCGCAGCTCTGTTCCTTATCCGATCACGGACTCCGAGTATGCTGCGGTCCATTGCTCGCTTGCAAACCTTAAGTCTCTACATAAATAAATAAATAAAAAGGAAAAAGTGACTCAGACTGACTAACACAGACCTCGTTACATAATTAAATGTATAATTAAAGCACACACTATAAATTACATACCAGCTACGTTCAAAGCGGCTGCATCTCGCATAAACATTGCCTAGGTTCATTTCATAGAACAAAGCACTACAATACTAGCCTTTCTAGTGATGCTGACAGGCATATTTCCGATACCTATTCTACTCCCGACCTTAGCCTACATTCTCAATGCTGAAATGATGTTACAAATGTAATTATGCTAACTGTGGAAAAATCAAAACTAAGACGGTTATCAGGGCAGTTTTCCGATGTTTTGAGATACAGGTAGTGGCGGAATGTGATCAGGTATGCCTATTTAATTACACAAATGGGTCCACCGTGATATAATTTCATTATTTTTACCTTAAATTCCCACGTTTCACCTGAGTTGCACCAGCTGTGGTCACGGAAAGACTGACGTCCCAGCAAATGTTAACGGAAATATAAATAAAACACCACTAAACTACCCGAAAGGTTAGATTATAATAAATAATGTTCGGGGTAGACAAAGAAATTGCAGCTACCCGTTAAAGTTTAATGTTTATTGTCCACGGCACGACACGCAACACTCACAGTATCCGTAAACTAGTCCGAAGATTCAATTATCCGCTGGTTTCAAGATTTGAATCACAGCACTGGTTCCCACTTCCCACATAGACGATAATTTGTACCCGTCCTCTCTAACAATGAAATACAATGAAATTATATCGCGGTAGACCCGTTTGTGTAATTAAATATGTGTACAAAACGCGAGAGTTTTAAGTGTTATATCAGGTATGCCTAGTCACATTTCTAGAGAACGAGATTACTAAGAGCATTCGGTTCCGACCGCCTCAACCATCATCATAATCAAGACCACCACCTGAGGGGTGCAGTTATTTTGACATGACGATAAGTTGTCCTCTGGATTATGATCGCAGCAGTGTTGCTATTGCGTTGACGTGGTGCAATTCCAAGAATCAGAGTTTTTTTTATTAGCCTATAAGTGTCCCACTGCTGGGCAAAAGCCTCCCTTCTTTCCCACCTTTTGGTCCTATCCTACCTTATGCAGACTCCCGCCACTCTTTACAATATGTATAGAGTTAGACCAAGATAAGTGTTCAACGATTTTGATAGCACATGCAGTGTAAGACTGTAAGTGTCATTTATACGTCATAATTTCATAGAAGTTTGACGTTTAAAATAAAACTTGCACTGCGTGTGCTATCAAAATCGTTAAAGACTTCTTGGTCAAACTCTAAGAGGTTTTCCCGTAGAATTAGAGTAAGCATTAGGTAATTCCTAATAAAGAAAAAACATAAACATAGTATTTACAACTTTACCGGCCTCTCAGACAGGGTAGCACTTCTGCAAATGAACTATCAAAACGAAATACTCTCTATAATACAAGTTTATGCCCCTACGGAAAGCTCGACAGACGAGGAAATCAGCAGCTTTTACGAAACGCTAGAACAGGCACACAAGATCGCTAGTGAAAAACTGATCGTAATCGGAGACTTTAACGCAAAGATCGGTCTACCAAAAGTATTGAACTCTCAACGCCCAATATAGCCGACGATAGCAGTTGGAGAAGGTAACTGGTCTACTGGCGCCTCGCTCGAAACCGCAGTCGCCCCAGCCTACTAGATGCCCATGTGCGAAGCCCTCGACGAATATCTTCAACCGCCTCGCGATAAAGAATAAACTACACGATTTAAAAAAAACTGACTTTTATTACGCGGTACAAATATAAAAATACTCCTACAACGATTAGGCGGTACAGCTTCGGATCCCTCAGGTCTTCCTTGGTTTTCTTCCTTTGGTTTTCTTCCTTTTGGTTTTTCCTTTTCGGCTGCTCCTGGTGTACTGTACGATCCGAAGCGGTTCCGTCTTACTTTTATACGAAAAATCAAGAAAGAGAGTCACCTACGATAGGGAGATAAAATCATGTCTTAATTCGCGGAATTAATCGGCCTGTGATTGGTCGCTTACGTCATACGGTCATTTTCGGGTGAATTTTCATTATCCCGCTATCGTTCTGCGACTCATATTACATACATCCGATTAATTACTGACTTAAAACTATTACAAATAGTTAACTACGTTCATTAGTTATAAAAACAAACGATAACAAGTTCACTAGTCCTTACGACTTGGCTTACAATAGATAGGAAAGCGGCCGAAATGAATACAATGGATGGTTTATGGCCCTTTTGCCGACTCGCAGGCCTTTGTCTACCTGTGACTGCCTTATGATTCTTATCTAACTAGGTGACTAGGCTAACGACCTATAATATCTACAAATATTGTTATGATGTAACTTTAACAGGTTACGAATTAATTAATGAAACGTGTATGTTTCTAAGTGAAAATTACGCTGTATCGGAGCGCTGAGCTCGAATTTGGCCGACCAATGAGAAGCGGTCATTCTGTCCCTTTCATATTGAGACTTCCTTGTCTTGATCCGCCTTTCTTTGGTTAACCAATGACAGAGCCTACATTATTTTACTAAGTTTATAGTGATTACTTGGGAATTGGGAAATAGGTTTAACCATGTTTTTTCCTAACTTACTGGGTGACCTAAAACTTATTACGAACCTACGAGTTAAATAACGGATATTTTGAATACTTATGACTACTGACAATCTAATCGCGGTTTTCCCTACCTATCAAATAAATCTTTATTGAGAATACAGTCTTAATCGAATTTGATCTTAATCTAACTTATAATTATCCGCGTCTTGTCGTAGCGTCGCTAACATTTTGTCCCCGCAGTCGAAGACTCCTGGTGCATGGGTTGCGACGCGATGACCGCCAGCTTGCAGCTCGGCCTGCGTAGCGTCCCGTGCCTCGTTCTGACGTCTGCGGAGCGAACCCTCCCGTCGGGTCCATGATAGACGGTCTCGACGACTCCTTTAGGCCACACGCTGCGTGGTCCGTTGGGTTCAGAAATGATGACAACATCTCCCGGCTGGATCTGTCGCCCTCCGTCGTCGGATGATTTGCGTGGTGCCAGCAGTGGAAAGTACTCCTTGGTCCAGCGCCGCCAGAAGTGGTCTGCTAGCGCCTGGGCAGCCCTCCATTGTCGCTTGTCGTTTTCCTCGTAAGCGCCAATCATAGGTAAGTTAGCGTTATGAAGTAGAAGAAAGTGCGCAGGTGTGAGACTTTCTTCGCTCTCTGGGTCGACGTTCACGTGTGTTAACGGCCTTCTGTTAACGATATTCTCGATCTCTGCCAGTAGAGTCTCGAACACTTCGGTTTTCGGTGCTCTAGTGTTGAAGGTATAGAGCATCGCTGTCTTCACGGTGCGTACCATTCGCTCCCAAGCTCCGCCTGCAGATGGGTTGCCGGGGGGAATGAATTTCCAATCCATTCGTCGCTGCACGCCGTAGTGTTGCAATTGCGGAAGCCATTGCCTGTAGGCCTCGCGCAGCTCGTTCGATGCCGCCTTGAAGCAGGTTGCGTTATCGCTATACATAACGCTCGGCCATCCTCTTCGTGCGGCGAAGCGCCTTAGCGCCAGTAGAGCGCTATCCGTAGACAGGCTATGTACAGTTTCGAGGTGAATAGCCCGAGTTACTAGGCATGTGTACAGACACACCCAGCGTTTCTCTCGTCGTCGTCCTATGGTCACGTACATAGGCCCGAGGTAGTCTTGCGCGGTGTAGGTGAATGGCCTCTGGTAAGCCTGTAGCCGCTCGGGTGGTAGATCGCCAAGGGGCTGCGCTCGCGGTGAAGCTCGACGTAGCTTACACAGCGCGCAGTCTCGCGCTACAGCTTTCACAGTAGGTCGCAGTTGTAATATCCAGTAATGTTGTCGTAGCTGATTTACCACTGCCTCGTTATGAATGTGCGCCATTCGCCTGTGTGCGCGTTGGACCATTAGTCTGGTAAATGAGTCCTTGCCGTCCAATATTACGGGTCGTACCGATGTGTACAACACTGGAGCGTTTCCTAACCTCGTCTTCATTCGCAGCACGCCGTCGTCGCACAGCTCGGGTGCTAGATTGTATATTCGCGATTTCTTGTCCAAATCGCGTCCTGCGCTTAGAGTGCGCAGCTCGTCCGGGAAACTTCTTCGTTGGCTATTCTGTAGCCACATATGCTCGGCTCGCTTTATGTGGTTCACTTGCAGCTGCAGCGTCTTGTTCTTATTTTTCATCTTATCTATGAAAAGTAGAACGTAGGCCGTCGAATTCATTAGCCTATCGTAATTACTGAAGCGTCGTATGTCAGGTAGCACGCTCGACGGATCTGACTTTGACGTAGTAGTAGATAACGTAGTCTCTACTGTGACTCCGCTTTTCCTTTCAGGAAGGTCTTCAGTCGGTCTGCCTATTTCTTGACTCGGCCACTCCACTTCTGGTCGGTGAAGAAATGACGGTCCTTTGTACCATTCGTCGTGAGCGGTGATTTTCCTCGCCGGCTTCCCTCTCGTAGCGTGGTCTGCGGGGTTCACGTCGGTTGGCACGTACATCCACGCCCGCCGGTCCGATTTTTCAGCTATTTCAGCCAAACGGTGTGACACGAACGGCTTGTAGTTTCTTGCGTCGTCTTTGATCCATCCTAGCAATACTCGAGAGTCCGTCCAGTAGATAATTTTCTTGACGTTGTATCGTTGCTCCTTTTTAATCGTCTCGGCCAATCGAACTCCGATTACTGCGGCTGTAAGCTCTAGTCGTGGTACTGACAATACTTTCAGGGGGCAAACTCTGCTTTTGCCCGCTGCTAGGCTGACTCGTACATCTTCTTTGTTCTCGATACGCCAATACGCCACGGCGCAATAGGCTTCAGTTGACGCGTCGGTAAAAACGTGTAACGTGTATCTCGTAGCTCCGCCCGGTGACTCATACCTTCTAGGTATGCGTAGCGCCGCTACGTGTTTCAGTGCGTTCTGCCACTGAAAAAAGTCTTCAGCTTCTTTATCTGGTAGCGGTGCGTCCCACGTAGTGCCTTTTGTCCAAACTCGCTGAAATATCATTTTAGCGCTGATGACGTAGTGAGCGATAAGTCCCATGGGGTCGTATATGGACATTATCGCGCTGAGAAGTTCCCTTTTTGTCGGCGGCCGTTCTTGCGTCTTCACAGCCTCGGGAACTCGCAGCATTTTCGTGTTGTAGCCCAGAGTGTCCGTCCTAGGGTCCCACGTCATGCCTAGAACTGTGGGTTGACCTTCGCCCAGATGCGTCGGTCCTTGCGCTGCGTGTAGTTCGTGCTCGACGCTTGCCAGCATTCGCGTACTGTTGCTCGCGTAGCCTCGTAGATGAAAACTGCCCTCCGCGTGCGAGTCTCGCACTTGTTGTGATACTCGTAGCAGCTCATCCTCGGTCTCGTACGATGCCACGTAATCGTCCATATAATGATTATTGTGGATGTCGTAGACCGCGTCCGGATATTTGTCCTGGTTGTCGAGCGCGTTCCTATTACGCACCGAATGCGCGAGGAAAGGCGATGACACGTTGCCAAAACAAACTCTGTTTAGTTTGTACACCTGGGGCTCCATATCTCTTCTAGTGCCGCGCCACAGGAAGAGTTGGCTCTGTTGATCTTCTTCTCGCATTTGAATTTGCAGGAACATTTCTTGTATGTCCGCGACCACCGCGAAATTCCATTCGCGGAATCGTAGCAAAATTCCTAATAGGCTTCGTAGTAGGTCTGGCCCCGATAAAATATAGTCATTCAGACTATTTCCTTGACTTTTTGCCGCGCAGTCAAAAACGGCTCTTCCTTTGCCTTTATTTAAATTAAATACATTAAAGTGCGGCAAAAACCAGGTTCGGTCGGTCTGCGGCGGCTCCATGATACGTTCCGCGTATCCTTTCTGTAGTAACTTCTGAATTTGGGCTTCGTAGTCTTCAGCGAAGTCCTTGTTGCGCCGCATTTTCATCTCCAAGTTGTGTAGCCTCGACCGCGCCATTACGTAGCTCGGTGGTAGCTTCACGTTGTCCGACGCCCACAGTTGACCGACCTCGTACCGGCCCCCTGCAGTCTTGCGTACCGTAGCGTTGAAAATGTCGATGGCTCGCTGATCGCTCGGACTGACGTTTTCTTTATTCGTTACTCCTAACGCTTCGATCGACCAATGCTTCTTAACTTGATCGATTAATTTGTCGTCCTCTGTGCGGCAATGAAGTACGGTTTGCTCGATCGTGCGAATGATGCGCGGCATTCGCCCAAAAAATACCCAACCCAAGGGTGTCTTCATTGCGCAAGGCTCGTCCTCTCCGCCCTGCCTGATCTCGATGGGAGTCTTCAGGTGGCAGAAATCGCCTCCAATCAGCATCTGCGGTACTCCTGTACCCACGTAGCATTCGTCGCCCAAATCTTCTAAGTGTTTGTGCTTCATCAATTCGGCCTTGTTGAGTGATTGCGATCGTATGCCAAGTCCTTCTACGGTCTTCATGACGATCTCGTGCACGGTGCCTCCTCGCAGCGGTCCCACTTGCGCCTTTACAGTTTGCGTGATAGATGTGTGCTTCAGGTTTCTTATCCCACGTAGACAGAGAGGTTCGTCTTCGCCTACTGCTCCGATTTCATCTGCGACGTCTTGATCTATCATGGAAAGCGTTGACCCGTCGTCGAGGAAAGCGAATATTTGAGCCGTACCCTTCGGCCCCGTGACTGTTACAGGCAGCACCTTCAGTAGCACGTTGAAGTTTGGGGTTGACGACACGTAGACGCGCGGATCGTTGTCCTCTCGTTCTGTAGGCCGCGACTCCGTTTCGGCCGCTGCCGCAAACGATGACGTCACTCTCGGTGAGGCGACCGCTCGATGCGTCGACTGAGCTACCGCTATTGTAGCCCCACTGCTGTTGTTCGCCTGTGTAGGCTCGGTGTGCAGCAAACGGTGATGCGTGTGCGGGCAGCCTGTCACGCCGCACCCTTTCGCGTTGCATTGCGACTTCAAATGTTTCGCGTCCATACATCTGAAGCATATACGATTGAGTCTTGCCCATTCCCATCTAGCGCCTATACTCTGTGCGGCCAGCTTGCGACAATCTGTAGTAATGTGATTGCCACCGCAGTACAAACACGTGCTCTTCGCTGTGATTTGTCGAGCCGCATACGTCGCCTTCTGCCCTCCGCTGCATCGATTTGCGGCCGGAGCTGGAGTGGGGATGGGATAGCGCGGCGCGGGCGCGTTCAGTCTAGCGCCAGGCGCGCGCGCGTACGGTGCTGTCATCGGTCCCTGCGCGCGCTTCGCTGGTGCGCGCGCGTGACAGAATGACATCTCTAGCTCGCTCTCTTCCATCAGAAAATCAGCCAACTGCAGGATCTCGGGGTCGTCAGTATCGCGATGTCTGTTGGCGTAGTCGCACCATCTGCTTCGTAGATGAGGCGATAATCGATCGGTTACTTCCCGTATCAGCATCGGGTTGTCGGCGTAGTGTCTTCTATCTATGTCCATGATAGTAGATACGACGTTCATAATCTTGATCGCAAACGTATTGAGGTCGTTCGCGCTCGGCCCCAACGGTGGCAGTCTTCGTAGGTCCTCGATTGCTTTATCCAAAAGCACCTCGCTTCGGCCAAACTGCTTCTTCAAAATACGTATAACCATGTCTGGACGAGTAGCTGTAGACAGGACATGTGACACGCACATCTTAGCGTCCCCGCGTAACGCCATACGCAGTCTTGCAACGTTCTCGTAGTCGGTGAACTTGTAGCGCTTCGATGTCTCGATGTAGGTATTGTAAAAGCTTCGCCATTCGCTCACATCTCCATAGAAGTGAGGTAGCTCGAAGATATCTTTAGGTGCCGGACGAGCCGCCATCTGCATCTTCTCGAACAAATGCAGCATAGACTCCGCAACTGTGCCTTCTTGCGTGTGTTGCGTACGCGCCGTGTGCGGCGTACGGGGCTCCTCCGGTGGCGATTCCGATCGCCGTTGACGTTCCACGCGGCTCGGTGAGCGGCGTCGCATATGTCGCTCGTCCCGCAGAGGCCGTCTAGGAGTCTCGTAGTCCGGTGGTGGCTCGTTGGCTAACCCCTTCTTAACTGGCTCGGTTATAGTCTTGTCATCCTGAGAGTCGTCCATCCACTTCAGGATTCGTTTCTGTTGTGGCTCGATGTCACCCGCATCTGAGACTGCGCCCGTGCTTCCTTCCGCTATAATCTGTGATTTCTGCGCCTCTAGCCTCTTCTTTATTAAGTCGGCTTCGATCCGCAACTCTTTTCGCTGAATTTCTGCTAGACGTTCGCTCGCCTCAAGCTCCACTTGAGATAGCCTTGCCTCGATGACCGTACTAGCGCATGAGTGCACGGACTGAGTAGGGGCAGGTGCATACGGAGTGCTCGACTCCATAGTGCCTCCCTGCTGCGTAGCTGCGACGTCCTTAAGTTTCGTTCTCGCCCGTCGCAGTGGTAACGGTGTGGGCCTCGCAAGTCGTCGTAACCGCTTGCGGAGCTCTCTGCTCCACAGCAGTGTATTTACTTGCGAGGGAGACCCCGGTGGCCTCGTGAAGTCGTCCGCCCTGAGGGAGTGCTGTGGTGCGGCCGCTACGCCAAACGGCTCGGCGCTAGCCGCGCGCGGACGCTCGCTGAGCGCGTCGGACGACGTTACAGGGGTGAGGAGGGGGCGCGCCGCCTCGGCGCCCTCTGACCTCTCGGCGTCCGCGCGGGCAGCCCTCTGAGCCGCTGCCGCGCCCTCCGCTAGGTAACGCCGCCTATCTTCGTCGCTCTGCATCGACGCAGCCTTTCGCGAACGCGTACCGACCATTTTATCGGTCATTTGTGACGTTTCTTCGCAGCAAGTGTAGACTTGAGCACGACGTCCCGGTGCGCTGACAGTAGATCCGGCTCGAAGGACCAGAAAATATTGAACTCTCAACGCCCAATATAGCCGACGATAGCAGTTGGAGAAGGTAACTGGTCTACTGGCGCCTCGCTCGAAACCGCAGTCGCCCCAGCCTACTAGATGCCCATGTGCGAAGCCCTCGACGAATATCTTCAACCGCCTCGCGATAAAGAATAAACTACACGATTTAAAAAAAACTGACTTTTATTACGCGGTACAAATATAAAAATACTCCTACAACGATTAGGCGGTACAGCTTCGGATCCCTCAGGTCTTCCTTGGTTTTCTTCCTTTGGTTTTCTTCCTTTTGGTTTTTCCTTTTCGGCTGCTCCTGGTGTACTGTACGATCCGAAGCGGTTCCGTCTTACTTTTATACGAAAAATCAAGAAAGAGAGTCACCTACGATAGGGAGATAAAATCATGTCTTAATTCGCGGAATTAATCGGCCTGTGATTGGTCGCTTACGTCATACGGTCATTTTCGGGTGAATTTTCATTATCCCGCTATCGTTCTGCGACTCATATTACATACATCCGATTAATTACTGACTTAAAACTATTACAAATAGTTAACTACGTTCATTAGTTATAAAAACAAACGATAACAAGTTCACTAGTCCTTACGACTTGGCTTACAATAGATAGGAAAGCGGCCGAAATGAATACAATGGATGGTTTATGGCCCTTTTGCCGACTCGCAGGCCTTTGTCTACCTGTGACTGCCTTATGATTCTTATCTAACTAGGTGACTAGGCTAACGACCTATAATATCTACAAATATTGTTATGATGTAACTTTAACAGGTTACGAATTAATTAATGAAACGTGTATGTTTCTAAGTGAAAATTACGCTGTATCGGAGCGCTGAGCTCGAATTTGGCCGACCAATGAGAAGCGGTCATTCTGTCCCTTTCATATTGAGACTTCCTTGTCTTGATCCGCCTTTCTTTGGTTAACCAATGACAGAGCCTACATTATTTTACTAAGTTTATAGTGATTACTTGGGAATTGGGAAATAGGTTTAACCATGTTTTTTCCTAACTTACTGGGTGACCTAAAACTTATTACGAACCTACGAGTTAAATAACGGATATTTTGAATACTTATGACTACTGACAATCTAATCGCGGTTTTCCCTACCTATCAAATAAATCTTTATTGAGAATACAGTCTTAATCGAATTTGATCTTAATCTAACTTATAATTATCCGCGTCTTGTCGTAGCGTCGCTAACAAAAAGAAAATGAAGATACCATTATGGGTAAATATGGCTACGGGGAAAGAAATGCAAGAGGAGAAATATTAGCACAATACGCAAACGAATACAAGCTAAAGATCATGAACACTTATTTCAAAAAGAAAAACAAAAGAAAATGGACGTGGATTTCCCCTGATTTAAAAACAAAAAATGAAATTGATTATATTTTAACAAACAAACCAAATAACGTAATAAATTTAGAAGTTCTAAATAATGTGGCATTCCCGTCGGATCATCGTCTAGTACGAGCTACATGGAAAATCAACAACCCTGTGAAAAAGAGCAGAACTAACTACAAATCGACAAGTAACAGACCTAAAACAGATAAGGAAATCGAATCATATGTTCAAAACTTGCAAAATAACTTACAAGAACTCTATACCTGTCAAAAAAGCACACAATTACAAACATTCTGCGACGCAATAGAAACTGCCATCATAAATAGTTTAAAAATAAATAATAAAGAAATACCAACAAAAGAAAATCGAATCATAAGTCAAAAAACTAAAGAACTCATTACAAGAAGATCAGAATTAATTAAAATGCATCAAAAGTCAAAAGAAGATAAACAAGAACTCGGCCAAATATTTAAAACGGCTAGCAAAGCGTTAAGGAAAGATTACCAGCTCTACAGAAATAATGTTATAACGAGAAACTTAAAATGCTACAGAAGCACAAAAAGAGCTTTTAAAGAGCTGAATACCCAAAAAACTTGGATACAAAGCTTAAAATCTAACGACAAAGAGACAAAAACAAGGAAAGATATAATAAACAACGCAACTCAATTCTATAGAGAGCTATACAGCCAAACAAATAAAAGCTTTCAAGAAATTGAACCACCTAGAGCAACAAACCAATACGAAACCATTAAACCCATAGAGTCAATAGAGTTACTAACTCACATTAAAAAACTGAAAATGGACAAGAGCCCGGGGCCGGACGGCATTACAAACGAAGCTCTAAAACTTGGAAAAGCCCAACTTACTCCGATACTGACAAAACTCTTCAATATGGTCCTAGCCACAGGCGAAGCGCCAGCACAATGGAAAAGCTCTGAAATAATTTTATTATATAAAAAAGGAGACCCCAAGGATATTGCTAACTATCGCCCGATCAGCCTCTTATCCACTATATATAAACTATTTACATCAATTTTACAAAGTAGAATGAACGCAAAAATAGAAAACATTCAACCGATAGAGCAAGCTGGTTTTCGCTCTGGCTTTTCAACAACGGATCACCTTCATGTGATGCAACAAATAATAGAAAAATATAGAGAATTTAAGCAACCTTTATACGTAGCTTTCATCGACTACGCGAAAGCTTTCGATACCATCTCTCACGACTCTATCTGGGAAGCGCTCTACCAAGCCGAAATAAATACTCAATACATTAACGTCCTAAAAAACTTATATAAGAATAGCACCAGTAGAGTAAAACTGGAAGCGAAAGGAGATATTATTCCGATATGCAGAGGCGTGAGACAGGGAGATCCCATCTCACCGAAACTTTTTATTGCCGTATTAGAGACCATATTCACAAAGCTAAAATGGCAACAAGAAGGAATACAAATAAACGGTAGACACCTAAGCCACCTCAGGTTCGCGGATGACATCGTACTACTCGCCTCTACCAGCAGAAAATTAGAAAAAATGATTAACTCCCTCAGAGAAGAAAGCGAGAAAATAGGATTGAAGATGAATGAAAACAAAACAAAGATTATGACAAATAGCTTCCAACAACCAATTAATCTGGAACATACGACTCTGGAATACGTGGAACGCTACATATACCTCGGAAAAGAAATTTCTTTTTGCAAAGACAATACACAAGACGAAATAGAACGACGTATAGCCTTAAGTTGGAAAAAGTACTGGTCTTTAAAAGAAATACTTAAAGGAGAATACCCATTACACATGAAAAAAATAGTGATGGATACCAATATTTTGCCGACGCTAACATATGGCTGCCAAACCTGGAGTCACTCTGTAAAGACGAAAGCCAGAATAATCACTACCCAACGAGCGATGGAAAGGAGCATGCTAAAGCTAAGGAAAATACATAAAGTGAGAAGTGAACGCATAAGAAACAAAACGAAAATAACAGATGCCCTAAAATATGCACTTAAAATGAAATGGCGATGGGCCGGCCACGTAGCGAGGTACACAGATAAAAGGTGGACAAAAGAAGTGACTCTATGGAAAGGCCCCGACGTAAAAAGAAAATCAGGACGACCACGAAAGCGATGGAGCGACGACATAGTAGCCACGGCCGGTCAAAGATGGCTAAGTAAGGCAAAAGACAGAGACGAATGGAACAAATTGGAGGAGGCCTATACCCAATAAAGTGGGGTTCCTATCAACTTTTAGTTTTTAAATACATCAATACAAAATTAAATTATACGAACCAATTAAAATAAGTTAGTAAAAAAGTAAACATATATATTAGTTACAATAAATTAACATTATTAATTAATTAATAGTATGTACCTTAATGATAAGTTTGTAAGTAGTTGATAAGAAAATAAAGAGGCTTTTATTATTATTATTTGTATGTCTTTCCCATCACGGAACAATGGTGTTCCGGACCTTTGGGAGGCGTGCGCGGAGCCGAAGCCAACACGTAGAGGCCCTTTTGACACTTTAATGAAATGTAAGGGGTACACCGAGCGGAGGCTGCCCTTGCCCGTGTCATGGGACGCACGCAGAGGCAGCACCCGCCAGGGTGTAAGGACTATTGAGAGTTGATGGAATCTAAAATGAACTAGGTTATTGGGTGAAAGCGATGGACTAAGAATTGAGCTATGGGGTAAAAAACCGGACGCCTGCCTAATAAAACGGTATGCAATTTTATTTCCGGCAGACGGTGACTCGCCCTCACAAGATGGGCCCCCACAAAAAGCGACATCTAGGATGGCTCAAGGGCAACACCGGTGTGAGCGGCTCAGGGGTGTCGAGAGGTGTGCGCCGCTTTCTACCCAGTGGCTGTTAACAGCCACTGTGCCAACTCGCGTCTTATGCATATTTCACTTCCACCCCTGGAGCTTATAGCTCTAACGACTCCACTCTGGCCGGCCGGCTAAGGCAAGCCAGAGGCAGAGAATCCTGTCCCACCCACCCTCCTTGCGGGTAACAGAACTCCCCAGGAGCACTCGGGTACGTGAGGTCGCTAATCCCCAACAGCTCGCCACAAGCTGCCCTGCGTTGACTGATTGCACTGGTAAAACCAGCGGGCGATGGGGTCGTCACATCCCTACATTTATTATTATTATTTGTATGTCTGTTCCATATCTCGGGACCATGGGGTCCCGGACCTTTGGGAGGCGTACGTGGGGCCGAAGCCAACAGCGCAGAGGCCCTTTAAGACACTTTAATCTAAAAGCAAGGGATACACGTGGCGGATACCATCCCCGAACGCACAATGTGATACATTCGGAGATGGTCCCCGCCAGGTGCAAAGACTATTGCAGTGCAGCACTTTTGTGCTGCGATGGAAACTAAGGTCATAGGCTATTTGATTTGAATGTTGGATGGACTGGATATAGGGCTATGGGAGGAGACTAGCGGACACCTGCCGTGACAATCAGTCTCAAAATTGTATAAGACAGGTGGTGACTCGCCAGCTCATTGAGTGGGCCCCGCAACGGCCGCACGCACAGTGCGACAACAGGGCAACACTTTGGAGTGGCTGTGAGGTTGTCGAGAGGTGAGTCTGCGGTAGCCAGATCCCGGTAATCCGTTCAGCAGGCCGCCGGCGTTATGACATTTTACACTTCCAACCTGGAGCATAGGTCCCGCTCTTGCGACTCCACTCTGGCCGGCCAATCAAGGCAAGCACAGAGGTGAGGGCCAGATGAAAGTGCCCTCTGGAATAGGGGTCCGCGGTGTCGCCACTCACCGTCAGCTCGCCACAAGCTGCCCCCGCGGGGTTATTATTATTATTATTATATTATTAGGTAATTACAAAGCAATTGTTACATATCCTCTGGTTACAACAATCCCTCAAGACTCAGAATTGTAAAACATAGTGTCCGTGTGGCTTAAAAACCTATAAAGGTTTGAATTGAACTTTAAATGGTATTTCGATTTGCCAGACAACGGACGGCCCATTAGCCTGGCTTCGTTTGATATTCAACCGAAATGCATTCCATTTAAGATTCATAAAGCGGTGGCTTGTTTTTTAGTTAGGCTTGTTTTACTATTGAATAATTCATAAAAGCTTGCTTGCTATTGAAAGAAACAGAAACTTAAAAAATTGAATAAATAAATGACCTCTTTATTAATTAAACTTGGCAACCTCTTACCGACCTCTATCAAAATGACAGATAGCAACAAACGATTAGGTAATAACGATTTGTTAAATTTGACAGACGTTTATGAATATAGTTCAACGAGGGGGAAGCAAGATTTTGTAAACGAGGTCTATGATTCAGGCTGGCAGGAATTAAAGACTCGAGTTTACAATATTCTTAATTTCTTACCCCCGGAGTTACACACAATGTTTTTCATCACACTTGCGAAGCAAAACTAAATAGCGTTTACTTATTTACCAATACACAATACGTAATTGCTGAATAATATTACTTAGTTTTACACCTTTCCCCGTCTAAACAAATTTTCAGTGACACGCAACTCGCAATACTATATTTTATTAGTATGAGCATGCAGTAACGTTTACCGAACTTTTCCCCCTAGTGCACTAGCCGCCAAAAAGGCATTAGCAGTAAATTCAGGCATTTCCTTCGATTCCATGCATATGAGAGCTATTTGGACGATATCGGCGCGAATGCAACGTGATTTGGTAAAACGAGGCATATTTGCTTTTACAGTGAGCGCCAATTTTTTGGCATCTGATGAGATATTTTAAAGAGACTTCAAAATTTTGGATCGTTGGGGATCTTTGTTTAATTTTTTTGTATAATTCTTGATTTCCCGAAGATGGTTGATGAAATGATGTATTATTGTTTTTGTTTAAAAAGTATACGGAATTGTGTGATGAAGTTGATTGGTCCCATTGTCTAACTAACTAACTATTTTGGCTCAGCGATCCAAAGAGAATCTTGGCCTCCGAAACGAGAGCATGCCACCTGTCCCGATCCTGCGCAACTTCCTGCCAGTTACTGACGCGAAGCAGATCCGCCGTCACTGTCTTCCCAACGATACCTGCATGGGCCGACCCACCGGACGGCTACCAGTCGTGCAGTCGGTCGTCCCAAGAACGCCCTCTTGACAGCCCGATCCTCTCCCATTCTGAGTAAGTAGGTGACCGAACCGGCGAAGTCTGTGCGCTTTCGTTTCGCCGACGATATTGGGTTCGGCCACTAACTCTTCGATCTCGGCATTTTTCCGGATCCTCCAGGTGCCGTCATCTCTCTGAATGGGTCCCAGGATCTTGCGAAAAACTTTTCTCTCTGCTACCAGGAACAGACTTTCTTCTTTTAGTGTTAGGCACTTGTCCCACCAAGAGCGAGTAAGCAATCTATCGGCAATTTTCTCGCCCAAGAAACGAACAAAAGATTAGGATCCTGTGTTAGTAAAAGAGACACATATATTAATAGTTCATCGCTGGCTGTTCACACTGCCGGCGAGAACACTCGCTCTACTAGTTTGTCGCCGCGATAAATAAAACTAGCTCAGCGGTACTCGCTCGGCGATGCTCGCTTCGTAGTTAGAACTCAAGCTGAGAGACCAATCAGTCTGCGTGTTCGGCTACGCTGCACCGCCCGAGCGAGTGACGCGAGTAATAGCCCGTCGCACTCGAACACTCGCCTATAGCCGAGCGACAAAACTATTGGAGCTAACACTCGCTTCTCGCCGCTCGCCCACTCATTTCTAGTTTATCGTTCTACTCGCTTATCGCTCATCGTCGGCGGTGGGACAAGTGCCTTAGGGTCCCATGTCTACATTTTCAAATTTCAGAAGGACTTTTCATATACTACAATATTCACACGTTTAAAAATAAAATACACTATTACAGATAAACTATTTTAAAGTCCGTAGCTATTACTTTATGTCATTGTCCAAATTATATTTACAAAAAGTTATAAAACGTCAAATAAACACAACTTTTAAGCTATAGTGCGAGATAAAATAGTAGAAATTAAATATAATGGAACTAAAAAATTCCATACTAAATTGTTGCCATGTTTAAGCATTTTACGTCAAAAATGTGACAGTTAAGTAGTGGCGCCCTCAATAATTTTCTACAATTTCTTGTCGGCCTATACAAAAACGTTTCATAACGTAGTCTATTAATAATTTCAAACCCTACAGTAGGTATCGCTGGATCTGTCTCGAGTCCCTAAGGGCGCAATCAGGATGCTCTAATCGACATAGCACGATTAAGGGCAGATAATGGCGGAGCGGCGATAAACGGGACAAGATTACACCTAATGTAACCACTCTGGAGAAGCTTTTAAACTGTTAGTGCGGTGCGGTAAAATTACCTGGTTTGCAATGGAATAAAAATCAGAGGGTGATTTTTGTTTGAAAAATGTAACCTGTGTTGGCGCTGTAAACACATTGGTGTCTAGACAGGTAGACAGTAAATCATCATTCATCGCTGACGCAAAAAATAAAAACATAAATTAGAACAATATTTTATTGATATAAAAAAAACCGACTTCAAAAAGGATAAAATAAAATATTATCCCTTTCATATACGCTAGCAACAGATATGTTTGAAGGCGGTGTCAAGCTAAATCTTAAAAGCGTTTACACACTGTCGAATCGAAAGCCAATCCTGCGGGCTTAGCAAGGTTATATCATATTGCGCGTGGAATCTACTGTCGTCTTTTAACGATAGTCGTATTTTTATCGTTTTGCTGAACATGGTTACGGGCTACGATAAGAATACCACGTCGATATCGTATAAAGTTATCCACTATCATTCGTAAGTGACCACGATTGTCTATGCCTAGAGTTTATGAAAAATCCATTTAATGCCTGGCTTTATTAAAATGTCGGACGTGTGTCGGAAGATGTTTGAAAACGAATAGTTAGTTTTATTACTACACTTCCAAATTGAAAAATGTTTAAATGAGTGACAGCTTTATACAAATTGACTTACATTATAACATGCACGGATAATCGTGTTTTCTCAACTGACAATTCACTTGACATTGACAAGCATCGCGTACGCGCATGATTCAGTGAATTTAGTGAAAATACAAACCAAGTCGAAGAAAAATACTGATTTGCTGTGTAAACTAAAGGAAATGCCACCCAAAATGTAAGTTTCTCTAATTTATTAATAGAAAAAGTTATAGTTCGTTTGATCATTAACTGGTTTTGTCATGAATATGTTTAATTTCAGTCGATGCTTCGGCGCACAAGAAAATGCTAGCCAAATATATAACTCAGCATCCCCTGTTCGCCTACACCTACAGGGAGATTCATGAGCCTCTCGGAACCCAGAGATACAAAATGCAATGCTGCACAGTGCACACAAGTTCTAAGATCTAGAAGAAAGGATTGAAGATGTAAGTACACCTTTCTTAAACTAAAATCATGAAAAGTTTCTGGTGCCTTTTAATATTATTGACACTTAATATCTATTTCTTCTCATTCTATCTATTATGTTCTACTAAGTGACAAAAGTTTGTTAAAAACCTGTTCTATCACTACTATAATTGCAGGAAGTTGATTTGGCAACAATGATGTGTAAAAGTTACACTACAACACTACCTATGCATACATTTATTCACACTGCATAAAAAGTGCATACTTAAGGGTTCTAACAAATATTAAAATCTTTGAAACCCGTAGACCTCACTTTAAAAACTTATATATTTTTTTACTCTGTTTGTATATTCTAGAAGCTGGTTTTGTAGCAAGAATAAAAGTTTATTGAAAAAGAAAAAGACACACTTTATGCCATAAATCTAAGACATAAAGATAAAATATTATTAATAAGTATTTAGTTTTTATGCCCGTTCCGGATGTCCCGCTCACTTAAACTTTAAGTCCTTCCTCTTCATAACCGTTTTATGTCTGATTGTTTTGCCGTTCAGGCAACCTATCTATGGAATGCACTCCCTCTACCTGTAAGACAAGCCCCAAGAAAATTTGTTTTTTTGAGTAGTCATGCTCGGTAGTTATCTGCTAAATGTCTCATCTAGTGTCTATCATCCCATATACATATTAGTACATTTATTTTTATAACATATATGTATGTTTATGTTAGTATGTATATCTAAGATATACCTACTGCATTTGCTTTTTGATTGGTTTTTGCACCAACCTTTAGTGTTTATATGTGACGTCCCACGGGTAAAGGTACCTTATGGCGGTTGGCGCTTACGCTATTAACTATTAACGCCGCTCCAATATTATTGCGGCGCTATGCGACGTAAGCACCAGCCGCCATAAGGTACCTTTTGCTGTGGAACGTCACATATTTGTTTCTATGGTTGACTAGTAGGTGATAGATAATGCCTTTTGGCATTAAGTTCGCCATTTTTACGTAATTCTATATTTTTGTGCAATAAAGTTTATAAATTAAATAAATAAAGTAGCCATACCCACAAGTAACTTACAAATTCCCTGCAAGAGTTAGGCCGGCGCCCCACTGCTGCGCACGCTATGTACACGACCCACGTTCCTATACAAAATTTCGTGGGCTTGCCCACGGTTTGTATTAAAACGTGGGCCGTGGATGTAGCGTGCGCAGCAGTGGGGCGCCGGCCTTATTCAATACAAATAAATTGTATTAGTACCTATTCTACTAAGATTATAAAATAATATAATACCTACTCGTACAATATTCTTACTTATAACATGTAGGTAATATAGGAATACTAGGAACAGTTATGTTAGCACTAAAGCTGGCCATATACATTTGACAGCTAAGTTTGACCCACTTCCCGATTTCCGATTGAGCTGAAATTTTGCATACATAACAATATGTAAATCGGATGACAATTGCAATATTATGATGACATGGAGCTGATCTGATGATGGAGACATGAGGTGGCCATGGGAACACTGTGATAAAACAACGCAAACTAATTGTGCTTGGTGTTGTTAGAATGGACTCATGGAGTATTAGTTGCCTGTTGAAAGAAAAGTACAGTCAGCGATAAAAGCTTGTACCAAAAATTATATTTTTGCCAAAAACTTATTTATATTGTTAGGGCTTGGGAGTAGAAGCTGGTTTCTTTACTGCTGGCAGCTGGAATATTTTTTTTGTGTTTGGTAAAGTGGTCTATTGTACCTATACCTGACTATGGGAATGATTTTAGCAGCCTATGTATGTGTGTGGGTATGTTTGTGTCGTATATTACCCTAGCATAGAATATCTGAGATACATTTTGATAAATAAGGTGTTCGTTGGTTTGTTTTTATGACGCAAGTGGTACAGAACTACACTTGATACATAATACAACTTTAATAACGGATAAATAATTACTAGAACAAAATTCAATTTATTTTCAATCGATAATTTGGACAACTGTAACAAAAAAATCCCCTTGGCTTAAAAACGAGAGCTTTCTAAAAGTGACATTAATTTCACATAATTTGCCAATGAACCGCTGTAAGTACTAGCCTGCGCCTGACCTCATCTAATATAATTTGTTTCTGTTTCAGTCATAACATATTGGAGGCTTGAAAGTGCACATACCCATAGATTGGACGTTAAGCTCAACGAGACCATGCGATGCATCTCAGGCACTATCCGATCTACAACCGCCACTGGCTGCCGGCATTGAGTCACATTGCCCCTCCTCACATCCGACGACTCAAGGCGTTGAAGAGGGAGGCTGAGAATATCACGAATAACCCCACAATGCATGTCCACGAGGAATTCTGCCGCCCGACTGCCCGCCGACCCTGTGCTACAGCTGGGAGCCTGAGCAGCTTTAATATTTCGGATAGGTGGATAGCGGAATGGTCAGCTTCGGCAGCTCGGAGTTGCTGTATATCTGACCCAACTAAAAAACCAAAAGGGTTTGACCTTCCTCGGAAAATCTGGTGCCGCCTGAGAACCGGACATGGCCGCTGCAATTCAGCCACACAAATGGAGATAGACGGCTTTCCCACTTTGCGAATGCAGAATGCAGACCACTTAGCATATCTTCCAACGCTGCCCACTCCACTCCTCCTCCACTCCTGGGCCTGTTGAGGACCTGAAGACCGTGACACCTGACTTGGTTGCTTGGCTTGGCAACCTTAAGGCTACACTCTGAATGCCCTCATCAGTTTATGATATGAAATGAAATCACTTTATTGGAGCATTCCACGAGCTGTCCCGTACAAACGCATTTTATTTCCTGTGTTGCGACTTTTTTTTTCGCCATTTAAAGCAAGCGATTAATTTTCCGTGCATGTTTGACCATTTGTCATAGAAAAGGAAACTCTTATACCTGCAAATCTCCAGAAAATCTGCATTTCTACGGGACAAACGGTAGACAATTGCATGGAATGCTCCATTGCCAAAACATGATAAGTTGATGGTAGAAAAAATATTAGGAATACAAACCATATACCTACATATAAATTCTATGTTAAGTATGTACTAAGTTATTCTAGGTTAAGTACTAACTTATTGTCTACTCTATACATAGGTAATTACATTTAGCAAGACATGTTGGCCGTGGGTACCAAGCTCAGCATGTGCTAGACTGGCGTCCAGCGCTGGTTTTCAGTTTGGCCCCTTTTTGTTGGAGGTCTGAGGAGGTCTGCACGTGCCCCGGGCGCCGTCAAAGGGGGGCGCCAAAATGGGCTAAAGACTACCTCTCCGCCTTGCCAAAGGCAGCAGGGAAACTTTTGTCAGTCGTATTTACCACCACTGTGAAGTGTGAAATGCGGATGATAATCTGGCCCACAGCGCAAAAGAGAAAGACGATCTTTTAGGAACTCTTTTTGCATCGAACTCGACCTTGAAAGACGACGGTAGCGCCCTACCGCCCACCACCCCGTAGTGTGAATACTCTATGCCAGAAACTTCTATCAAGCAGAGGGATATTCGGCGGGAGTTGCTATGCTTTCGTTTTATAAGGCGAGCGGGCCAAGTGCTTCAGAGTTGTGTCCAGTGTTAGCGCGTCTTACGTTAGGGGTCTCCTGTCGAAGTTACCATCTTATGGACTGTCCAATAGACTACCTATTATGCAAGTGGATCGCTAGCCCTTTGTCCGGCAGGCGCATATGAGCCGTAGTTGACGGAACCTGCTTCAATAGCTGCTGCTGCATATCTGTGACATGTTGTCTATCGAGTCTACCGACGACATTCATCGATATGTGGACTACTGAGGCTTCCTATACACTATACAGGATGGCTAAAAAATAACTACATTCCCGTTGCCAGGGAGGTTTTGGGATTATACTGAGTAACTTTTGCTACGGGACCAACCTCGAAATCGCGAAAAAAATAGTTTACCCTCCCATAGAAATTGGACCAGCCAAAATGTATGAAACAGCCAAATTTTTTTTCGCGACTTAGGGGTTGGTCCCATTTCGTTTCGGAGAGGGGGGGGGGGAGGCGCAAATTTGGTGCCTGCCCCGGGCGCCATATGACGTTCCTGGTACAAAAGCTGTTCATACTTCATAGTAATCCAGCGATAAAGCTGCTGGCATGATGGGCACTTTCACACCGGGTACGGCAGCCAATGATTTGTTTGTACACCTACATTTAATGTGTAAATAAACTTTGTTAATTTTTTGGCAATTTGTTTTATTTACCCATTTATAATATTCTCTCTAACACAGAGCCGAAATTGTTAACTTATCTATAGAGTTTAGTAAACAAAAAAGACTTGACAACACCACAAGTGACGAGAATTGTCATTCTTGTATCTACCTAAATGGAATTTAACATAGTTTTTAATATTCAACATTAGTTATTGGCGTATTGAGTCTGACCGCAGTTATAGTCACTAAAGTAGACTTATTAGTATAATAGAGCATTTAGGAATATTCTTATTTGACCTTTTCACCGCCAGACTCACTAGACGCGTCTTTTCATACAAACGTAGTCCACATTTTTCTCTCTGGATAATAACATTAAATATTTTGATACAATTTGTTGTATATCATATCAACATCAACTACAGCCATGCCCCTACGTTTGTTCTTTTTTTTTAATTTTTAATTATTATAAGAGTTAGAAGCATTTAAAAATTTGTATGTAATCTGTTTTCCGCTCCTAATTTTTACAATAATCAAAAATTCGAACGTAGGGGCATAGCTATATGGTTAATATACATTAAATTATGTAAAAATATTTTCCATAATGTCAATATCCAGAGAGGAAAATGAGGACTACGTTTGTATGGAGAAGCGGAAGCGGCCATCTCCCTTTCCTCTTAAGTAAGAACGTGCCTAAAATGTTTTTATTACCTATGCTTTCATTGTACTATACTGCATATGAGTCGGATTTTACATTTAGAAGCTATAATATCACAAATTTTGTACGCATAAGGCTAAAATGAAAAATAAGAACCTACATTGAAGCATGCCCGGGAATGGTGTTCTGTGTGAAGATTATCCGTCTTGAATGTTTACTAGTCTCTACTTGTATAGAAATATAGGTAAATTAGGTAGGTATTTGTGTGATAGTAAAACATAGTAATAGGCGAAATATGTATTTATTAAGCTTATTAAGAGCCGGTTTTGTGCATGCTTGCATGCTTAGGAAGTTTTTTAGGAGCGTCTTCTCTAATTTTTCCCTTGATCCACGAGAAGTTTTCTGGAAGAAAAAGAAGGAAATAAGTAAAAGTAGGTTCATGTGGCAGCGATGGAGTAAGTATTTTCACATGAGTGCAGTCTAGTGCACTCAAGATATATACTAAACAATCGCCAGGAATAATATCCATTAAACAAGGCAGCACATTAGAACTAGGTGCCTTAGTTAAACCTAATAAGTATTGCATTCCCAGATTATATATCCCAGAGATAACTACTTATCATACATAACTATCAAACAATGGGTAGGTACATATCTCAATGCATAATACAGCCGCACTCATACTTATTCAAAAAAGGAAAAGTTACTAAGACAGTCCTTGTGGAAAGTCACAGTTTTTTATGTCTAATACTTAATTCAGTGCTCAAAAGATCTTACCTTCTGTTTACAGCATCTACAAACTGCTCGAGGTTCAGGCTTACAGTAGTGTGGCCAATCCAGTCAGTAGTGCTCCAATGGACAAGCCATGATCTTGACTAGTCCCACGTTGGTAGTTAATTGCCATCAGCTAGCAGGTGTAACTGTTACACACCAGCAGCTGCTGCTGCTGCTGCTGGTGTAGGTGTGCTGCTGGTGTGGTGTATACTGTTAGAACCTAAAACAAATAAGTACCTAATTACAGTACCGGCCAATAATATATCACCTCCATGCTTTTACGGTATAACTTTTTTTTATATTTGTGAGTGACTTCCACAGCTTTAGGTAGTTTAGTAGTATTCCTTGTCCAGTGATGAGAAAAATTGGTCTATGTACTTAATGATTTTTTCATAGAGGTTTTTTGTTTTAATGTATGGTCAACTTCATTATTTTTAAAGAGCTTTTTTAGTAATATGCTGAGTCTCTTATTGTAGTTCACAGTATTTCAGTATTCATAATATCTTATACCTTTAAACGAGCAATTCTTGTATATTTATTTATTTATATGTATATATATTTCGGGGATATCGGAAACGGCTCCAACGATTTCGATGAAATTTGCTATATGGGGGTTTTCGGGGGCGAAAAATCAATCTAGCTAGGTCTCATCTCTGGAAAAACATGCATATTTATATAAAATGACTAGTAAAATATGAAATCTACAAACTAACCTACTACAAGTTCATACAAAAACACACAAAGGTGATATGTTATTGACCGGTACTGTAAATCAAATTTTGTCAAGTAGATTTTCCCCCTGGAGGTTAGGATATGAATGTTGAAGTAAATAGTAGCTTAAGTAACCTCTGTTAGTAGGTTAGTAGCATAAGTAAGAGATTGTACAACAGATATCTTAACATACTAACTTTTACATATAATAATGAGGCCGGTACCTAGTATTGAAGAGTTTAGTAGCATTGTCATTAAGACGTCTGTTTTACATAGAATCAATGATTTCAAATATAATAGGGGTCTATGCATAGAATACATATTAACTTTATAAGAAACACTGCAATTTTATAGCTTTACCTTTGAGATGTTTTGGTAGGTAACCCATCACCGTTTTGAAGCGCGGCGTTAAATTCGGCACATAAGTAAATGCACTGCACACTCCTTACGCACTCTGTAAATATGCCGAAACTCTTCGTCCGTCATATCAAATGGGCTGCAAGTGTTTCTTAAAGCTGTTTACGATATTTTTCTTCAACAGCAGCCGCGAGTAGGAATAATAAAATTTGACTTCCCTGCGAAGAAAATATTGACAGAATTATATACAGCGGAACATTGTAACTAATAACTCTCAATATAATCATAGAAAACCTGATATTTACCTGTAATTTAAACCTTAAAATATGATTATTCACTACTTTTGCTTTCACGACAAGGCTTATCGTCATCTAAGAAGCACGTAGTTAAAATTAACTAAGTTGAACTGTCAAAATGGGACAATCTGTCAAATTATCCACATCTTATCCAACGACCATGTTATGCAAATTGTCTTCTATCATCTACCGCTGTCAAATGTGGATAACTCCATATATCGTCTGCAACCATAGTATGGATGATAAAACCGACGATAACGGCCGTTTTATCCACACCTATTGCGTGATAACTACCTTGTCGTACAACCTTGCTAAGCCCGCTGGTGCGATTCGACAAGCAAGAAAGCTGTTCATTATTTGCTTGGGGGTATTATTGACCAGTTGTATTATATATATATTGTATATAATTGATAATTAAGAATACGGATATATAAATAAATTATTGACCTGCCCTAGTAGCACGGTCGCATTTTTATCATTTGTCACCATGCCGGTCACGTTCTAACAAGTATGTAAGTGCGAAAGTGACGGACATAGTGATAGTCGATAAAAATGGAACCATGCTGAGCCCGCAGTATTGTATTGTAAATACTTGGCTTGGCACCGACTTCAAACATAGCGGATCAGATGCTAGCTGGGGCCTATATTCAGAGGGTCTAATCGGTCTGTGATATGGCCATCATTAGTTATACCTACCTATTTACGTCTAGATTTTAGTAAACTGCGCGTATTTTAAGGTAGGTACCAAGCCAATTATAGTGATAATTTAAACCTAGATAGCTAACAAACTTTGAACTCAAATTATATTATTATTTAATGTACTACGAAATAATTACTATTTGTAGGTGTCATCATTTAATTTGCAAGCTTCTACCTATTTCAGAACAATCCTTATTAAATCCAGTTGCATACAATTTCAACCTACTACTATGTAAACGCATCATGTAGGTACCTACACTATTATTAAACTATGTAGTGTCTACCACATTAAACACAATGTATGAAATTTACAATACTTTTGCCTCAAAACCTCACCACGTACGCAAACTTCGTAAAAACACCGTCCAAAAACTCGTTTTTACGATTTTATGCATAAAACAAGTCATTTCGTCGTCAAAAAATACGCAATACTCATGAGTCTCGGTCGTAGTAGTCGCCATTTTGTTGAGTCGTAAAACGTTACGAGCAGTCGCAAATGACTGCGGCAGCGTAGTGTGCGCGCGCCCTAATGCTGGCGATATGAGTGGCTAGTTGTCGGGTTCATTAGCTTGAACAAAGCGGAATTCAATTTAAAAAAAAACCGGCTAGGTGCGAGTCGGACTCGCCCACCGACGGTTCTGTCCAAATTTAACTATTTTTTGGACGGACGGGCAGACGGACGGACGGACAGTGATCCTATAAGGGTTCCATTAATGCGAAACTTAAATGGAAATGGGCCGGACACGTCGCAAGACTAGACGACAACAGATAGAGTCAACGTGTTGTGCACTGGTTCACCAGACGAGCAGAGGGCAAACGGAAACACGGACATCCTCTTCGCCGCTGGAAAGATGACATCGTGGCAGTGGCTGGACCCGCTTGGCCCAAAACAGGAACGACTGGCATGAGATGGAGGAGGCCTTCGTCAAGAAATGGATGATTACCGCGTAACAAACCAATTGTTACCACTTAATTTTAGAATTATAATTTGTTTTTTTTTTTTTGTTTTATACGTAAATAAGTTAATCACTGTGTACCTACTTTCAGGGAAATAAAGGGTATTTTTATTTTATTTTATTTATAAGGGTTCCATTTTTCCGTTTGAGGTATGGAACCTTAAAGGGGTCCACTGATTAATAGTCCGCCGGACGGTATCGGCCTGTCAGTTAGAACAAAATTTTGACAGTTCTGAACAACTGACAGGCCGATACCATCCGGCGGACTGTTAATCAGTGGGCCCCTTAACAAAAATGTTTGATCTCAAGTTGACATCACCTGCTATCGCTCATTCGCATCAATATATATGTGTAGCAAAATACATAGGCACAGAATAACTAATAGACATAGGTAAGGTTCACTGGGATAACTTCGACAACGGGGTAATTTTGAAAATAGCTAATATTTTCTAGAATGGAAGCAATTCATACTTTGACAACAATACTTACGCTACTACAACGTTGCCTCAGTAGAAAGTCCTTCCCAGTTTAGAAGATAGTAGTGATAGTACTTTATTAGCAATATCCATATTTATACTTAACTAGCGACCCGCCCCGGCTTCGTACCAACCGTAACAAATTATACACCTAAACCTTCCTTAAGAATCACTCTATTGATAGGTGAAAACCGCTTGAAAATCAGTTCAGTAGTTTTTTAAGTTTATCGCCAAGTATATACACACAACCAGACAGACGCGGCGGGGGACTTTGTTTTACAAGATGTATACATAGATTTTATTAGGATCGAGTTAAGAAAGCACATCTTAAGGGGCCCACTGATTAACAGTCCGCCGGACGGTATCGGCCTGTCAGTTGTTCGAAACTGTAAAATTTTTGTTCTAGGCCCCTTCAGATTAAAACGATCTGGTACACAAAAAGTAACTTTAAAATACCTATAAGTATTTCTATTTTATACTTCAAACACATTTCTTCAAATTCTACAAAATAGTGGCAATAAAATAAAGTCCCAAACCTCATGCTATTCAGCATTTCACATTCCCAGTCACCTAAAACCTCAAAACCGATTCCACACCTAATGGTTTCAAATAACAATTTGTACAAACGACACATTTACACGGCAACCTCACACGACAGTGCCCTTACCACGAGATTACAACAATTCAATATAGTAATACCTACAAAATGTTTCACGTAGGTAGGTACATCTTAAATAATAATCTTGCGGGGTGGGTTATTTGATTAGTTTTTATAGGTTAGTTTATAATAATAATAATAAATTATTTATTTAAAGCCATCAAGGATCATTGTGTTAGTAATATAAATAATCTTATCAGAATGTTAGTTTAGGTTTAGTTGTATTTATAGTTTTAGGTTACTGATAATTTATTTCTTAGTTCTTAAGTGAAATTAATGTATAATTAGGGCAGCTTGTGGCGAGCTGTTGGGGAGTAACGACCCCACGGACCCGAGTGCTCCCGAGAGTCGATCAGGGTCTCCGTCTCCGGCGTGTCTTCGTCGGTCGGAGTGGACCCCAAGGGGACCCGCAGGACTCTCAGCTCTGGCTTGCCTTAATTGGCCGTCCAGAGAGGAGTCGTTAGAGCTATATGCTCCAGGGGTGGAAGTGAAAGATGCATAAGACGCGAGTTGGCACAGTGGCTGGTAACAGCCACTGGGTAGAAAGCGGCGCACACCTCTCGACACCCCTGAGCCGCTCACACCGATGTTGCTCCTGGTCGTCTTCGCGACGGCAGTTGCAGGGGCCCATCTAGTCAGCGGCAAGTCACCACCTGCCTCGATAACGTGTTTTAGCATTGTTATGGCAGGTGTCCGGACTTCTCTACAATAGCCCAGTCTCATTGTCCATCCAAACTTCAATCCATAGACCGGTATACTATTCACTTTTTCTACAATAGTCCCAATGCCTGCTGCGACCGGTTCATGGGTGTTTATTGTTGCGCCTGTGAACGGGTTCCAGCAGGCGTTCTACATGACATTAAAGCTCTCCAAGGGGCCTCTACGTGTTGGATCTATATCCCCACGCAAGCCTATCAAAAGACCGGGATTTGTAGACCCGTGAATTCCAAAATGGAGAAACAAATAATAATTATTTATTTAAAGCCATCAAGGATCATTGTGTTAGTAATATAAATAATCTTATCAGAATGTTAGTTTAGGTTTAGTTGTATTTATAGTTTTAGGTTACTGATAATTTATTTCTTAGTTCTTAAGTGAAATTAATGTATAATTAAATAAGTAAATAATAATTATAATGGTTAGGTTTTTTATAATGTGTTTATATGTATTTTTTATTGTTTTTTATGTGCTTTTGTATTTTACTTTTATATTCATGTTATAAACAACCTAACTTAAGAAGAAAAATAAATAGAGAGAATTATAATAAATAAATAGATAATTTAAAACATTATTTCACAAATCGATTTTTCAAATCTATCTTCTTCTATCTATTCTTATATATATATACACCGTGTTTTTTTTTATTTCCGTTAATTTCAAGGGTGCATTCCTGAGCTTAAATCAAGTAACTTTCTCAAAGACACCGATATTCTAATTAACTCCATTTCGGAGATAATCAATCTTTTTTTTTCCTATAAGGCCTCTACAAGCGTGTAGACTTGCCTTAGGGCCGGTTTACATATTTAGTGTTTAGGATGAGTTCATACATTTGCTACTAAACTTAAGTACAATCTCGGTCGATCGATGTTCGAAATGACATTGATAATTATGTCACAGATTTCAATTGTTGGCTTGAGTTAAATGTAATGCCCGTGTTACAACAACGCTACGCCCGTGCTACATTTAGTTACTTTTTAAACTTAAATTTTGTTTTAAAAAAAAGCCAAAAAGAAAATTTTTTTTTAAAAACTAACTATGCCATTTAGTTCTCTTAAATGTACTTATATTAACCATACCCCGAAGTTAACGGAATTCAATAAAAACACGGTGTATATAAATGCAAGTGTCCCTGACTGACTGAATCATCAACTCAGAGCCGAAACTACAAAAGACAGAAAGTTGAAATTTGCACACCAGATTAAATTTATAAAGTGTACAAGAGCTAAGAAGCGATTTTGAGAAATTCAACCCCTAAGGTTTATCACCCAAAAGGGGATGAAAGTTTGTATGGGGTTCAAGTTTTATTTTAAGCTAGGAATTTGAAACTTCGTAAAAAGATATATTATTAAAATACAAGAAAACTGATTTTAGCGTTTTTGAAAATTCATCCCCCAAGGTGGTGAAAAAGGGGTTTCAACCAAAGTTTGTATGGAGATCAAATATTTTGTGAGTGCGGAACTTGTCTCTTTGTATAAGGGCATATTATTAGAATACAAGAAAACAAATTTCAAAGTTTTTAAAATTCATTCCTTAAAAGGGTTAAAAGGGGGTTGAAAATTTGTATAGGGTTCAAATTTAATTTTTAGCTAGGAATATTTAATTTCGTAAAAACTTATTTCAGTAAAAGAGAAGATAACTAATTTCAGTTTGTTTAATTTCATCCCTTAAAGTGGTGAAAAAGGCGATGAAAGTTTGTATGGAAGTCAAACATTTTTTTAAGTGCGGACTTGAATTGTTGTATAAGAGCATATTATTAGAATGCAAGAAAAGTAATTTAAGCATGTTTTAATATTCATCCCAATTCAAGGGTTAAAAAGGTGTTGAAAGTTTAAATTCATTACAAATGCTTTGAAATTTCTTAGAAAACTATAATATAAGATTACAAAAAAGTTATTTCAACGTTCTTAAAAATTCAACCCCTAAGGGGGTTAAAAAGGGGATGTAAGTTTATATGTGGTATAAATTTTCTTTCAAGCTAGGAACTTCAAACTTGGTAAAAGGGCATTAACATTATATTAAAAGTTTGTATTATAAAGTTTGCATCGATTAAAATTATAGGTACTAAAGATGTAAAATATTGAAGATAAGATTCCACGCGGACGAAGTCGCGGGCAACAGCTATACTTAAATACATAGAAAACACCCGTGACTCAGGAACAAATATTCGTGCTCATCACACAAATAAATGCCCTTAATTACCCTTTCTTGCTGCTTTATAGGCAATGTATCATAAATCAACGTGCCATAAAGGTACAGAATAAAGTTTTATTTTTTAATTTTAGCTAGTTCGATTCCTGGGTGAGGGAAGCGTATTTTTCTAAATCTTTGAATGCAGTTTTGTTTCTGTTCGAAAATAAAGGAATGTTTCTTTTAAGGGAAATTTGCTATCTCCATTATTTAGAGTACTTTCCCAGGTGGTATTAGAAAATTCCATCCTGTATACGTAGATTTCAATTCGAAGCTAAATAAAAGCTCGAGTGTTGGCACATTACACCCAATAAAGCAGAACAAGGAACTAATAGAGCTAATTATGTTGTGATGGGGACGGCGGGGTAAGATGTCTATTAGTGGGCGATGCAATCTTAGATGGGGGGTTTTGTGGATATTAGTTGACTGTGGTTTGATTATAATAAAACCCCATTATCAATATTGCAATTCATTGAAAAGAATGGCAATAGCTGCATTTATTTATGTTAATCGACCGCCTTTGGGTACATTATAGGTATTCGTTATGTGTACCAAAGTAAAGCAGTTTCGGGTGTAGCTTTATTTGACGTTCATAAGCGCATTGTAATATGCCTAGTTGAATAAACTATTTTATATCTTTTTTATCTTTTTTTTATCGGAGCAAATCGCCTGTGATAGACGGAGAGACTGACAAACAGACACACGAATGATCCTATAAGGATTCCGTTTTTTTACTTTTCAGGTACATTCTTTAAATATTATCTTTGTGCGTGAAATCACAAATCATCAGAGCCCACTGTACGTCTACCATCAGTTTTGACATTGACATATACGCTCACGTCTACGTAACTTACTTTCTATGCATCTCGCTCGTACTCGCATATTAGTGCATGCGAGATGTACAGAAAGTAAATTACGTAGACGTGAGCGTTATGTCAATGTAAAAACTGGTGGTAGACGTACTGGAGATGTTAATTTTCTTCACGAACAAGTCGTAACATTTAGTTTTAAGACTAGTTTGGCTAACTTTTATACCGACATATGGAACTATTAAGGTCTCTAAAGCGTCAAGTTTTGTATTGACGTCATGTTGAATAGCTAAGGTAGGTACCTACGTAAGTTTCTGGTTTTGGCGTGTGCTTCGTGAACAAGCTAGTTTGCGAGGAAATCGTACGGTTTCCGTCAGCTAATATACTAGGTACGCCACTGCTTTGAAATGTGTTCGCGCAATCATGTGTTGATGAGTTGTAAGCAACGAACTTAAATAACTATAGAACTCTAAATATAGCTCAAATATTACCCCACATGTATTGTGGCGCTAACCTAGACCAGCCGAGTTGGTATAGTAATACCAACTCCAACTTCGTAGGCAGGATGAGTACATCCTGCCTACGAAGTTGGACGGCCCAGGTTCGAATCCCGGTGCGAGGGCATTTATTTGTGTGTTATCACGAATATTTGTTCCGGAGTTTTGAATTATTTCTATGTATTTAATTGTTTATCTGTATAGTAGTGGGGCTATTAGGTCGATTTGTGTAAGATTGTCCTAAAACATTTATTAATTTAATAGCGCAATTACACTATATCGATTCTGGGCATCAAACAATGTCGGTCGCCTGTCCACCCCATACTTTGATTCCACCGCATTCTACCTATATGAACCGCCGACTGTAATTGCATCCACCTGCTCTAAGATTAACTAGAAATCTCACAACTTACATTATTATTTCGTAGCTCACACACTTAGTTTTAAAACTAATCCCCCAACTTCATGTAAACAGAATTTTATATGGTCTCAAGCTTGCCTTACGCCTGGTTGCTTAACATTCCCAGAATCAGCATCAACTTTATAAACATGAAAGTTCATAACGAAATCGTATGGATTCCTTCAGCTAACGCTACGTGATTTGTTAAAGTTAATTTTTATTTATTTTATTCATACTTTATTGCACAAAAGATATTTATTTTGTGTACAAAAGGCAAACTTAATGCCATGAGGCATAAGGCATTTATGTTCTGTGTATTTAGGGGACGATGAGGGAATTGCGGACGCTGAAAGAAAATATGTAGGTACCTAATGTACAATTATTAGCAATAATTTGTCTGACTTTATTAATTATTAAACTCCGGTATAATAATTATACGAGATCAATCAAAGGAAGGGGAAGGAAGTGGGTTGGAAGGTCAGATGGCAGTCGCTTTCGTAAAAAGTAGTGCCTACGTCAAATTATGGGATTAATTGTCAAGCGGACCCCAGGCTCCCATGAGCCGTGGCAAAATGCCGGGATAACGCAAGGAAGAAGAAGAGAGGAGACGAGATCAATCAACAATTATAAGTTTTAAAGGAAAATCAATATGTTGTCTGTCCGTAATTAATCGTAATAGCTCTTGGGGTAAACACGGACAGAGATATTTATTTATTTCTTGCCATTCTTGGCATCCTCCTCTAAAGTAAACGCACAGTCATCGTCTCTTCTTTAATAAGACGCCATTATGAATTTCTTAGTTTTTGATCCGATGGCATTAAACATTGATAGTAATTTATTTATTAAACAAACATCGCTAGACGCCGCCATGTGAAAATATTCAGAAAATATACATACAACTTTCGTCTTTATATTTATTTAGCAGTTTCTAGTACATACATTACGCCAAGTGAAGGCTGTTTAACATTCAGATCCAAGGCATTTCCGAGCTAAAGAAATGCATCTAACGTTTACATAACTAGTACGGACTGCAAAACAACTGAATTTCGTCGAATAAATTAGTTATAACCATTAGCCGCCCAGAAGCCTATTGGGAGCGCGCATGAACTGCAAGGAACATGAGGCGTAAATGTGAAGTTTAATATTATGCTTCCGATGTAGCTCACAAGATGGCAGAACCTACTATGCACAAGAAAACGTACGAGAACGGTAAATGGTAGCACTTGCTTTGGCAATGTATGTAAAGGTTTATGTTTTCGATTCAGGCCACAGGATGGCAGACCCTCCAGCGCGCACGGTCACTATAAAAAGTTCATCATTTCATTCTAATTTCTCAAGGGTCGGCAACGCTTAAGTGGCTCCTGTGATGTTGCTTATGTCCATGGGCGACGATGACCGCTTCCCATCAGGCGGCTCGTTTGCTGACTATTACATAAAAAAAAATTGAATCTTTAAATACTTAAAGATTCAATTTTTTTACTTATACAAGTTTAATTTGGTGTCGAGTAAGTTTATCGTGTAATATTTCAGTAGCCAGACTCTAATAACATTGGCCTGTCGTCTCAGATCCCAGGGAGATGGCGTTTCGATGTGTCTTAGCCCTCTCAAACACTCAAACTTGAAAACGCGGATCGCACATTAGCATTTGATCACTGTATTCACTATCAACATAGAAACTAGTATTAGGTACCTTTATTTGATGTAAGATGAAATGTATCTGCCATTTTAATGTAGTAATTGAATGTTTAATAATGAATTATTTTAATCAAATATCTATTTGGAATTTTAACCTACTCCTTATTTTACTGGCGAGAAGATTTTAAATCACATATGTAGATGATGATGTTTGACAGAAACCAAATATTCAGATAATATTTTACTGACCACTCTATATTATATCTACTTTTATATAATCTCAATCCATCTTAATTTCTACTAAACCTATCTTTACCTGTGCTTGTCCACTAAAACATTTCTAAAAATATGGTTGTCTGTAAAATCGGTTTACGGACGATAATTTTGCGTGATAACGTCATAAGAAAACATTACCGTTACCTACGTAATGGGTAACGTTACCATGGAGATTTGTCCACAACGTTACCATGGAGGTCCGTCCACAACGTGACACTTTTTCGTGCATGCTACCGGTGTTCATCGATTTATAAGACGTTATCACGTCAAAAATGTTTTATACGCTCGACTTTTTAAGGACTTAGAAGTTTTTGCCGACCGTACATCTTAGCGTTGCTTAGGCCAAGTGAAATAAGAGGCTTTAAAAAGCCTGAGGAAAGGCAAATCGTACGATAGAGCTTTTTGCCAGGCTAAAGTAAGGTCGAGGCTACAAAGGAACTTGAAGTTTTAAACAGGCCTTTTAAGTTCAAGAGTACGCAGAAAGTATCAAGAAGCATGTTGTAAAATTGTAATATAATAGGCGATATTTTAAATACAAAACCGTCAAAAGCAGACATGTTAAAAATATTTAAATGGGTCACAAGCTCACAAGGGTATTCCTCTTTTTTTTTAACGAATAGCTACTGCATTGAAGTTCTACAATTATAATTCTCTAGCTGCAGTATTTTGGTGGTATCAACTATTCCCACTCTAGTTAATAAGAATTTTTACTAGTTACCATAAAAATGAGTTGGTGGTAACTACTGGGAATTATTTTTCTCCGTTGTTACCACATGGGGACAGGAGAGAAATAAGAATCATTTGTTACTACTGGTAACGACTTGGTGGTAACAAGTGGGAAAAACCCCTTCGCAGTCGCTTGGCCAAACACGCTCCAAAATGCAAAATTAAGTTAGTCTTGTGTATGTATTTATTCATCACTTCGCCTTGAGGGCACATTATGCATTGCACTCTGATATAATGGCTGCTGCATCATGGGCAGCCATTTCCATTTGCATAAGTGATCTTCAGCGCGAGGACCAATTTAACTTAGGCTGTCTCATGGCTGTCTAGACAAGTCAATTAGTTAGTTGAAATATATTGTCATATTATTTTTGCTAAAAATGTATAAGTACATAACTTAGACTTATATCGACCGGGATATGAACCGTGATTACCTTTTCTATTGTTCATATTCCGGTCGATATAAGTCTAGTGATACTAACCGTGAAACATTCAAAACTATTATGTTACTTACCCATACGTAATTAAGTAATTAGAAACTATACCTTTTTAACTGACTTCAAAGGGGGAGTTCAGTTATTATTCACAAGAGTATTTGCTACCTGTAGCCAATTATATTGTGCCTACATAAAAAAATTCAAGAGCAGGATTGAAATTGAGGAGCAGGCCACGTAGACAACATGCAAATCGCTAACGCTCCGTAGCGAAAGAAACGCAAATGTCACTGTCACATAGGGAAGAGCGATAGAGAGACACAAAGCGATTCGATGGCTAAGCGCAAGCAATTGTCACCTTGGCTAGACCGACTGGTTCAGATTTGAAGATTTGTTGAGGTTTAACCTCCTGGGACCCAGAAGCAATTGTTTTGTTTTTGAAATTGGAACCCTTAGTTACACAATAAAAGTTCAAAATAGATTTTGGAATATGTACAAAAATTTGTACGCAGGGACTTAGGAGGTTAAGTTTTTCTTTATTCGGCTGGTGCATTGCTAGGCGTGACAAGGTCGTAACCAAAACCTTATCATATTGTAAAATATCGCTCAAGATCGCAAAAGTAGCGTGTAATAGGCACGGGCATCCGCGGGCGGATATTGTGCGCGTCTCGGCTCGCCTTTGACACGTTTGACTGTTCTACCGGAAAATTATACTTACCCTTAAGAGGATACATTAGTGGTCATTTTTCCATACAAACTTTCTCGACATTTTCCTCTGAATTTTGGTCCTAGCTGAGTAATTTATATGAGTTCAATATTACCAGTATCTGTGTCTGTATTACGTTTTGCTTTTTCTGATATTCTTGTTTTTATAAGAACTAGGTTAGGTTAAGATTTAAAGGTTAAAAAAGATATATTTAAAGCGATGAAGAGTTAGTTTTTGCCTAAGCTGAAATGGAGACCATCGCTAACGCTCGGTCAATAATTAGTTAAATCTTAAGGTCTGTCCTAGTGGGTATTAGTGACCCTTCCTATGAAGCCGATGGTCCCGGATTCAAATCCCGGTAAAGGCATTTATTTGTGTGATGAGCACAGATATTTGTTCTGGAGTCATGGTTGTTTTTTTATGTATTATATATATCGATGTCTGAGTACCCACAACACAAGCCTTCTAGAGGTTATCGTGGGGCTTAGTCAATTTGTGTAAGAAATCATCATCATCATCATCATCTCAGCCATAAGAAGACGTCCACTGCTGAACATAGGCCTCCCCCTTGGACCTCCATTCGTACCGGTTGTGTAAGAAATGTCCTATTATAAATATTTTATTTAAGGTACCTACCTATTATTTTCACATGCAACCTAAGGCGATTAAAATATTTACCGCAGCACTGTATATTTACATATTTGTAAACCTTCATTGTGCACGCAAGTGTACTTCTAAGCTCTTTACCAGGCTAAGGGATATATATATATATATATATATTTGCAGATATTTTAACAGATGATACTTTACTTTAAAACAATTAACTTTAAATAGAAATTAAGAATATTTAATAATTTCCTTTTTGTTTTAATTTACCGAACAAAAAATTGATTATAAGGAAAACTGCAAAAGGTTATTAGGATGAAGTGCATGGCCACACAGTTAGGTGTTAGGTAAGAGAGGTACTATAGAATCTGTTCAATGAGTTCACATTTAATAATCACATTAACAGGGTGTTTTTACGTAGCAAATTAGTTTTTCAGTTTTCTCCAAAAAAACACCGTAAAAGCTATAATGTTTCATACTTAAATATACTCCAGGAACCGAGTACTATCAGCTGTATAAATACCTGTAACTAATAAGGTAGCACGGGTAGCACCGTATAGTTCCCACGTACGGCACTTCAAACATGTGTTCTATTTTGGATGCGTAAGACTGACATTCGATTGTTAGGGTTCCGTACCCAAAGGGTAAAACAGGACCCTATTACTAAGACTTCGCTGTCCGTCCGTCCGTCCGTCCGTCCGTCCGTCTGTCTGTCTGTCACCAGGCTGTATCTCACGAACCGTGATAGCTAGACAGTTGAAATTTTCACAGATGATGTATTTCTGTTGCCGCTATAACAACAAATACTAAAAACAGAATAAAATAAAGATTTAAGTGGGGCTCCCATACAGCAAACGTGATTTTTGACGAAAGTTAAGCAACGTCGGGCGTGGTCAGTACTTGGATGGGTGACCGTTTTCTTTTTGCATTTTTTTCCGTTTTTTTTTTGCATTATGGTACGGAACCCTTCGTGCGCGAGTCCGACTTGCACTTGCCCGGTTTTAAACTGTCAGCCTGGTAAAGGGTTAAGTAAAACTAATCGTGCATAACTTATCCTTTTGGTAAATAAAATTGGGGTTTCACAAAGAGTTTACAGTTTAACGGTTCCCGACGAACTATACAAGTTTAGGCCCTCAGGTCAAAGACTTCAAATATTTCGATTTGGAACCTTATTCGAATGATATAAGGTTCTTATTTCTAAGGTAAGTTTGAGGAATGAAGTAAATATCCACTTTGTGTCTGTCTGGACTGGCGCTTTTAGTTCAAAATAGTTCAAATGGATTATTTAATTACCTGACAGTACCTACTTTGGGTACAAATATTTTATAAACTTAGTACTTCAATTAAAAATTGATGGGATGTGTAGGTTAGTCGCATTTTGTATGGTGCAATAAAAAATATGTATGAAAAGTACACTTTATACTTATGAATAACAAAAATCTGGCGGCACGGCCGTGCCCCCGCCAAGACGAGACAAAGGGCATAAGGCAGTGCATATCTTTTCTCGGCACGTTTCGTCGTATTTTCGAACCCTCGTAGTTTCGGCTTGGATAATGCTAGAAAGCTGATTTTTTTTGTATATTATGTACTTAGTGGTCTTATCAAAAACACCAAGTTTTATTAGGCTACCTATTATACTTAAAATTTTATAGATACTTTCATTTTCACTGTCCGAACCATATGAAATTCGTGTCATAGAAAATACAGACTACTTCCTGAAGACCTAGAAGGCTGAAATTTGGCATGTAAAGATAGGTCTGTATGCTAACACATATGGTGATGAGAAATCTGTAACTTTCGCCCTGCAACCCCTTGAAATGGGGGTACCTCAAAATTGCTGTTAACCGGAAAACATTGGTTCCTGAAGTCCTAGAATCGTGAAATTTTGTGTGGTAGCAGTGATTGGAGTGCTAATAAAGAAACAACAATAAAAAAACCAAATAGTTATCGAAGTGCAGATTTGAACCAGCTTCACGTAAACCAGCCAAGTAGCGCTCTCTATATTGGCACTGTTCTTGTCGTAAACTTTTCGAAACCTTACTTACCTACAACTTCAAACACAAGGGAGGTTCTGTGAGCTGAAGAACCTCGCGAACATAGCCTAAATAAGTGTAGCCTATTAGAAGTGTAGCCTGTATTGATACTAAAATTGTTTTATCGAACCTGAATAGCAGTTAAAGGAGATCGTCGATTTTGTTCGGCACTTGGGCCCAGAACAAAGTTGAGCGTTTTGGATTGAAACGAACGTTAATAAAACCGTCATAATCTCAAGATTACGAAAGTAAACACAGAATTACGAAATAAAACGGGAATGATGAGAAATCCTGCAGTGAAAACATGAATCTAGAAAGAAACACTTTTTTACACCTATGCGTATACCATTCATAATATTCCGTAAATAAAACTGCGGTTTCTTGTTTCAGAAAAAATTACAAAATCTGGCGTGTAAATATAACTGAAATCTTTTTCTCATATAATATGACGCAATATTTTGATTTTGTTTGTAGTTCATTATTTCCGAATTCTGCGTCGGTGGCGCCACTACCACTATCTGTCACAATCTGGGGGTCTACCGCGAAACAAGAGATTCGAAATTTCGTTATCTAACCACTCTATCACTCTTGCATATTCGAGCGATAAAGAAGCAGGTAACTCAATTTCGATTTTCGCATTTCCCGGTAGGCCCTTGTTAACAAAAACTTGATGCATCAATGTCATATTTTATTGTCTGTGAAAACTCGTCAAAAAACAGTTTAATGTAGTATGTATAAGTTACTCTATGATTTTACTAGAGGCGGTAGTGCTGCACTCTGGCGGCATAACATTGCAGTAATATCCCCTTTTGACCATTTGTAATACTTCTTTCAACAATAATAAGGTTTATTTAAGGTTGGCGTTGCTTGCAAATATGTGACAGATTGACGGCCAAGCCGTACTGTTTGACCAAGATGTTGGCTTTATACAGTTCGAGCTTATAAAGTTAGGACTGACAGAGTAAAAGTCTTGGTACCTACTACGGGATCTGATATCTTTTTAGTGTAAAAGCTTTATGCGCCTAGTCTTGGCAACACTTTACATGAAATGTTTTTGGTGGGATTATCTTTTCCATAAATCCTAACACGAGTGAAGCAAAAAATAAATAAACCGCAAATTATCAAATAATAGCCCGCATTTACCCCGGTGTCACTCACGAATTCGAGCCAATCGTGCAGTCTAACGCAACTTAGCTGCGACCAATCGCGCGCATGATGCGAACTCATCAACCAATCGCGTTGTGTCAATGGTTAGGTACGCTCGTAGCGCGTAGCTCGCGCTGCCACTGAATGTGTTAAAATGACAGCTACGTTGACACGATAAAGGACTAACCCATTTAAATAAGGAAATTTATTTGCCATATCTGTATCCCTTAGCTTACCTTCCTAATTTGGTGTGTGGTATTAAATAACTCCTGTTAACGCCTCAGCTGATTAGTCCACGTCCACACGCATCAACGCAATTATGAACGCCATTACCCGTCGCAGTCGGCTAAAGTAATGCGGTCAAGTTTGAATCGAAGTCACTTATCGAAGGTTTTTCACCGAGACGGTTAAACAATGTTGGGAATCCCCGATTTAATGTCATGATATGATGAAATAATTTGGTTTGCCGTGTCTATACACTGAGAAAAAAAATCTTTTAGAACAATTGAAATTGCATTAACGTTTAATGCTTTAAAGTTTAAACAGTTCCATATGAGCCTATCGAACCAAGCAGTACCTAAAGTTTACTGTTCGTACGTTACGTACAAACGAACGTACTATATTGTAATAGCAGTTAATCTTAATGAAATAATTTTAATGTGTGCTCGATAGCCCCTAATTTTTTCAGTGTATTGATTAGAAAACCTTCCTAATTTGGTGTGCGGTGTTAAATAACTTATGTTAACGCCTCAGCTGATTCGGCAACGTCCACACGCATTATCGCAATTATTAGCGCCTGTCGCAATCGGCTAAAATATTATGCGAACAAGTTGGAATCGGAGTCACTTATCGAAGGTTTTGTACCGAGACGGTTAAAAAATGTTGGGAATCCCCGATTTAATGTCATGATATGATGAAATAAGTTGATTTGCCGTGTCTATATTGCTAAGGAAACCTTCCTAATTTGGTGTGCGGTGTTAAATAACTCCTGTTAACGCCTCTGCTGATTCGTCAACGTCCACACGCATTAACGCAATTATGAGCGCCATTACCCGTCGCAGTCGGCTAGAATAGTATGCGGTCAAGTCGGAATCGGAGCCACTTATCGAAGGTTTTTTACCGAGACGGTTAAAAAAGTTGGGAATCCCTGATTTAAAGTCAGACGGAAACCACAAAAAACACGCGCCCTTTTATTTATTGATAAGGCTTTATGAACCCTAGCTACGCTACGTCAAGGACGCGCGCGGCGCGCCCGACTGTCAGTAAGCAAGTTGAAAATATTTAAAAAAGTATTTTTTGGAGGGGTAAGTCATGCTTACTATGTTTCATGATATTTTTAGTTAGGTAATTCATACGGTCAATTATGTATGATGAAATTTAGGGTTTTAGTTTAGCTACCTAGAACTTCGGAAGCGATGACTGAATGTTGAAATTACCCAAATACACCTTACTTAGTTACGCTAATTTAATTACTTATATTTAATTGAAGATAATATTTCCGGTTCTCAAGACACAAAAATACATTTTTGAACGCCGAAGACACCTTAAATTTAAGTTTGCTTAATAAAAATGTTTATTCGCTTTCACAGACTGCCATTATTACGAAGTCATATTTATGCCCTTTCAAACTATCGTTATAAACTAACTTTCAAGCTATCCCAATTACGATAAGAGATTTCACGGGTGGTTACCTACCCTTAAAATTTCATATAAAAGTGTAGTGACTACGGAACCCTAACTACGCTCGGTTACGGCACGCGAATATAACACTAACCCAGTTCTGGCTGCGGGGTGAAGTGATAAACCAACTAATAAAGCGTAGCGCTCCCATGAAATTAAACTTTGATATTGTCTATGATAATATATAAAATACTGTGAATTACTATAAATATACTGTGAAAGTGTTACAGTTCAGATACAGATGTAGCACATAAAATTGTTTTCCATCGTATTTTCTCGGAAACGTATGTGTTTCTCATGCTACTTCAGTCAACCTCGGTACTTTTTGCACCGAGACTGCCTGAAATAGCAAGACACGTTCATATGTGTCCGTGAAAATACGATGGAAAAGAATTATGCACTGTAGTGTACACACTATATTTTAGAAAACGGGAGCTGTACATTTGAACTTAACAAATATCTTTACATATTTTTGTAATAAATGTCAAAATAAAATCAATGTGTAAACGAATGTTCTAGTGCAGTAGTCTAGAAAAATAGGTATTTGATATTGCCAAATTGCATACTGTATGAGCGCGTAAGATGCACCGGGGGTAATATGTTATCAAAATTAAATTTTAAGTACAAATTGCGCTCGTGTCTAGTTTATACATTAATTGCAAAGCAATTTCAGAGTAGGTACTTAGTCAAAATCCATCAAAAACATGAGTAAAGTGCTCTAGATATAATATTAAAACGTTAATTAAATTTAGCATAGGTACATTGCATACTTCGTGAATTTATTAAAAGGTTTGCATTAATTAAAACACTCAAAAACTCAAACGCTAAACGTTGCAAATAGGCTGAAATATATTAAAAATAAAATACAGAAATACCACTCAAAACATTATAAATCTAATAATCAACTTTTCACGTTTAAACATAAGATTAAAACAAACTTAGTGTTCATTTCAGTCTACACACGTCCCACTGCTGGGCACAGGCCTCCTCTCATGCGCAAGAGGGCTTGGGCTATAGTCCCCACGCTAGCTCAATGCGGATTGGGGACTTCACATATACCTTTGAATCCCTTCGCAGAGGTATGCAGATTTCCTCACGATGTTTTCCTTCACCGAAAAACTGGTGGTAAGTATCAAATGAGATTTCATACATAAGTTCCGAAAAACTCATTGGTACGAGCCAGGATTTGAACCCGCGTCCTCCGGATTGAAAGTCAATGTTCATTTATGACATACTAAACCCGTTCAGTCCAATAACAGTATAATCCATCTTCTACACAATAAAGATAAATAACTAACAATGCAAGCGTGAAAAAGTATGCAATCCCGCCATTAAAACACCCGATCGATGCACTCTGTGAGAGTAATAAATCAAAGTTAGCTCCGAGGTAAATCGTTCCCGTAATAATGCGCGATATGACGTTGCCACGGAAATTGCTTTCCGGAAGTCTTTCGAGACTTTAGATACAAAGTTATAAACACACACATGTAACAAGATATGTACAAAATACGGACGGACGGACGGACGGACGGACGGACGGACGGACGGACGGACAGACAGCGGAGTCTTAGTAACAGGGTCCCGTTTTTACCCTTTGGGTACGGAACCGTAAAAAGTACTTGGGAAAGAGCTTTTTTTAAAATCTTATCAACAATATACAGGGTGATTCATGAGACGTGAGCAGGACGAATCCTGCACACTCAGTAACTGATAATTGATCGGTCACCGTCGTACTTAGGTGAAACAACCACACTTTTTCCTATTTTTTAACTTTTTGGTGAGGGCAAATTTAATCCTCTACAATCATAAACTGTCAAACTTGAGTGAGATACGAGTTTTCAAAAGTAACCAGACCGCGATGACAGTGGTGACATTCAATTTGACACAGAATATCGGTAGTTTAGTATTCTAATTTTAGGGTGACCACGCATGTCGTAAATAAATTAATAACTTTTTTTTCAACACGTCTAGAAAATTAACGTTAACCTCACTAATACTGATACGAAAGTGTTGCTTATAATCTACGAAATGCGCAGTATTAGTCCTGCTCACGTCTCCTGAATCACCCTGTATAATATTCTAAATAATATTCAAACCTTTATCACTTTCTAAACTAGAACGAATCAAACAACAACTTATCAACAATACTTATACTCGGTAAACATGATTATCCCTTTTCCTAGTAGTGTGAAAAGTATGTGAGTAATAAATCAAAGTTAGCGCGTGGCGAATCGTTCCCGTAAATCCCGTAATTATACGTGATATGATGTGATGCAGGGAAATTGCTTTCCGTAAGTCTTTGGAACTCTGTATACAGTCATGATAAATATTAGTACACAACTGAGGTAAGTATGTTACTTCCACAATTCAGAGAAAAATAATAAAGTAATGATATCTCACACGTTAAAAACCAACAAAGAATTCTGGATTTAGTGCTTTGACAAATAAATTGACATAAACATCCACATACTCGAAAAACACTATGTACCATTGATTTTCAAATGCAGGGGCGACTTTAAAATTCTAGTTTTTAAGCCATAATACATATTTATGCGAGATTTTTTACAGTAGGTGAATATGAATATATAGTAATCTAACTAGTTATAGGAACATTTTCAGTAAATAATGTAATAAATTTTCCAAAGTCACCCCGGTCTACGGTACTTTCACAATTTAACTAGTTGTACTAATAAAAAGTATGCATTTTCGCTATCTAAACTCCAATATGTGCATTATGTGAGAGTAATAAATCAAGGTAGGTAGGTACCTCAGCGCGAGGTAAATCGTTCCCGTAATAATGCGCGATATGATGTTGCCAGGGAAATTGCGTTGTGAATTGCCTATTTTTCGCACTTCTATCTTAAATATCTAATAAGCTATTTCAGATAATAATGATTCGTTTATTATGTATCCCTTTACGAGGTCAAAACCGTATCATTATACGTTCCCTGTATGTATGGAATCCTAAAACTAGTCGATATCATTCGATACACGTCGTTTAAGTGAGGTCAAATAGGCTTGTCTTGAAAGATTAGGTACAAACAGCAACACTTAATTGTCCACCGGTAGACCTTATGCCTTTTGTCACAAGGATGGTACGTACAATAATAATAACATATATAAGGTCTACATGACAAAAGCTCTCCAAGGGGCCTCTACGTGTTGGATCTGTGTCCCCATGCAAGCCTATCAAAAAACCGGGATTATAGGCCCGTGATATCCAAGGAGATACATATATAATAATAAACATTTCAGCCTATATACGTCCCACTGTTGGGCACAGGCCTCTCATGCGCGAGAGGCCTTGGGCTATATCCGCATTGGGCTAGCGTGGGTAGGTACGTATAAATAATCTTAAAATCTGTGTACTTACAGTGACTCCTGGATTTCTGAATATTGGTACGGATGGATTACAAATTCTTACCTGAAATTAGGAAAATATAAAATTTATTAGTGTTATAAATTAACTCTCAATATAAAAATAAATAAATTACCAGGCAAGTAATGAATCGTTTTTGGCGAGAAACCGTACTTTAAGACTCTAAGAGGAAAGGTATAACCGATTCTCCATACAAACGTGGACTAAGTACGTTTGTATGGAGAAAAATAAAGTTTCTTCTCTGGGTATTCACATTATAGAAAGTATGTTTAGAAAAATTTATGTAATGATCATATTGAACATAATTACTATGCCCCTTCGTTTGACTTTTTTTATTATTATAAGAGTTAGGAGCAAAAAACAAATTCCATACAAAATTTTAAGAGGTGCCTATCGATGCGTTTTCCGGCTCGGTTAACTTAAGTCCCCAGCAACCTCGGTTGTTCATACAAAAGTAGTTACGCTCTCATTTTAAAATGACTAGCTAGATTGCTCTGAAACTTTGTACTTACAATAGGATAAAGTGTATCTAGTCTTGTAATTAGTTTATGTAGATTCAGATACCATAGTTAAAAAAGTACAGCTAATTTAACCTTTTCATACAATACTTATTTTTTTGCTCTGTTTCGTTTGTTTTATAAACTGGAGCTATATACACCAATTACAGTACGGATATGATGGTCGTTCTTGTCTACGTGACAGCGTGATAAATCGGTGTCCGTTACTTTCTATCCCACGGTGTTAAAAAGTGACAGTTATTTTATCACGTGGATAAAGATGAATAAAGCTATCTATAATACGCCGGCAGGACTACATAATATACCTCATGTCATTGTATGTGTAAAGTTTCATTACAATCCAACACGTAGTCTTAAAATGAAAACGAAACTCCGTTTGTATGGGAAGGTGAAATTCGGCCGAGCTTGCTGGGGACTCTTTAAGCTATAATACCTACACGCTAACTCTGGTACTACTGGTAGTGAACCTAAATTAAAACGCCCCTTCATCATGAAGCCGCCAAATAACATGCCCTAAAACATATAAACGCACTCTGCGGGCCGGAAAATATGGCGAAATTCATATTTAAAAATGACCGTCGTATAAAATATGGAAATGTTCGTATCACGGGGTCCGGCGTGAGATAACCTCCAGCAGAATGTTATTGTTGATGCTTGACAGACATTCGAACCAGGATCTGGTATCTGGCCACGGTGCAACGGTGCGAGACGCAGGATCGCTAAATGACGTCATTCACATATAATTATCATGTCAGTGTACGTTGGAATTGGCCTGCTAGTCTCGTAGCTAAGGCACTTTAGATCTGCTTATTTTGACCCAAAGAAAAATCGCGCACGGCCCGAGACATACATTTCTGCCACAATTTATCTCGGTATATTGGCTGGCCTCAAACGAAGGATCATGCTACTCGTGCATAAGCGATGTGAATACATGCCCGGGTCATTATTTACTGACGGGATACCCGCACCCCGATTATGACCAGTGTAATGGTCGCCGGGTTCGCCAGAATAATTTCCGTATTTATAAAGCAATAGAGTTCATATTCGTACGAAATATCAGGCATGTGGCACTAATGTGATGTGTGCCTTTTTTAGTCATAGACATTTTTGTGCACCCGTGTGAATTTGGTCAAAGTGGAATTGGTAGTGTGCAAAAGAAGAAAGCAACGACACAAGCTTCAACAGAAGCTTGTATTCCTTTGTCAACGAGGGAAAAAATCTTCTGATGGATTAAAGTAGGTATATTTAATTACAAAGTGCAGAGTCAAGATGACAATCATATAAACATAGGCAAAGGGGATATTACTGCAATGTTCTGCCGCCAGAGTGCAGCTCTACAGACTCAGTAAATTCATGGACTAACTTATACATACTGTGCCTTAAACTGTTTTTTGACAAGTTTTCACAGACAATAAAATATGACATTGATGCATCAAGGCGGTTTGTTAACAAGGGCCTACCGGTAAACGCGAAAATCGAAATTTAGTTATCTGCCTCTTTATCGCTCGAATATGCAAGAGTGATAGAGAGATTAGATAACGAAATTTCGATTTTCTTGATTCGCGGTAGGGCATGTGTCAATGTGGTTTGTTTACTGTATGTGCCACAAAGGTGCCACCTACGCAGAGCTTTGCCTAATATTCCCTATTACAAAGTAAAATGTCGATGCATTTCCCGATGACGGAAACGAAAAATGACGTGATGATTTTCATGCATTATTATAGTTTGGCGTTATCTACAAACGGTGGCACGTGGCAGCGTATAAAAGTTAAAATGTGCGGAAGACTAGTGAAAGGTCCTTTGTCACTTATCATAAGAACGAGATTTGCTTGCATCTTTATACGAATAACCTGTCAAATCGTCCTTATGGCAAGCGACAAAGTCGGATGTTTGCTTGGAAACGACACAAATAATCGGTAGGTATAGATAGACTAACTGCCGTATTCGAACTTCAAGATATTCACAAGAGACGACACGTACTAGATCCATTCTAGATACGTTATAGTTTAGATATCAACTAGTTCTCTTTTGCAGCGCAATTCGGGCAACCAATGTCACTTTTACGTTAGATAGAGTAAGATATCTATTAGATGTGAATTGGATCTCTAAGTCATATCCTGTGGAAATCGTTCAACAGTATCTCCAGAATCGCGCAAATGTCAAATTTGACAGGTTAGATCTTAAACATATCGTTATCGTATCTTAGTGATGTCTAAAAGATGTCTAATAGATGTCTATTTCAAAATCCGAATTGGGCCCTAAATATTACAAGAAACGACGTTTATAGCGAAAAAGAATTTATGTTCAAACAAATTTCATTCAAGTGAACGACTTTTCTTGCAAGTAGACAGAATCGGCCATCGGAGGGCTTGGTCACTTTTTCTTCAGCAAATGACATCTATTTCATTTTATAATCAGTCTAAACTAGCTAAATCTGTAAAGGGGCCCACTGATTAACAGTCCGCCGGACGGTATCGGCCTGTCAGTTAGAACAAAATTTTGACAGTTCCGAACAACTGACAAGCCGATACCGTCCGACGGACTGTTAATCAGTGGGCCCCCTAACGCTACGCTACCTCCAAAATGCTATCAGATTAACCGGTGCGTGAAAAGTTGTGTACAATGTACAATATTAATTAACAAAATAAACAAAATTAAACAATGGTAATACTCGCCACTATTCTCAATTATGTTTACGTTCAGAATAATCCTAACACGGAAACCTAGTCATATTACAACAAGCGAGCGAAACAATAAGCGTTGCGAAAATCGCCAAAGTTTGGACAATGCAACTGATACACGTACTGCGCTCCCGCTAATTTTGGTATTTATTTACAAATGTTTCAACTACTAGGAATAGATGAGAACACTTTTGTACTGCGTATATTTTCGATATGACCACATTGTTGAACTTTCATGTTTTACTAAAAAAATATGACTTTTTTTTCCTTAGATTCAGCACGCAATATAATAGATAAATGGATAGAATACTCTTTATTGGCACACCTCAGTAAAAAGATACAAAAGAAAAGAACAATTGATTAAATGTAGAGGCAGATAACCGGCGGACTCATCGCTAAAGAGCGATCTCTTCCAGACAACCTTTGGGTAGCCTTTGGGTTGGGTAACCTTTGGGTAATATAGGTATCATGACTTTGTTTTTATTAAAAACGTCACACTTATTGACGCGGCATTTCAATAATCACAAGTGATGACTTTTATACGAAATACTTCCACAGCTACAACTATGTATTAGGTAATCGATGTTTGCATTAACTTCTCAAAGCCCGAACTCAAAGGTTCGTAAACATGCATGAACACACCGCCCAATCCATATCCGAACGCATCTGTACACAATCCAACAGTTACCTACTCTTACAATCTATCCCAATACGGTGGAACCTCGATAACTTGAACCTTGTTAGGCTAAATCCTCGCTAACACTAAATAAAATGTTCTTTCCATCAAAGCCCAAAACCAATATAAAGTAACCCTCTTCGTTATACATACGTTATACCTACCTCCTTAACTCATCAAGTCTGACCTTTATAATTCGAAAACATGGGCTATTGTTATCGCCTAATACAGCGGTCGGCAACAAGCGGCCCGCGGGCCGAATGCGGCCCGCGAACCTCTCACTTGCGGCCCGCGAGCCTCCCTGGCTATTTTGTATGTAATATTGACAAACGACAATGTGTGATAAAGTCATAAATATTAACAAAGTGCGGCCCACGTCAACTTCGGTAACTACTATTTGGCCCTTGGCTGCTAAAAGGTTGCCGACCGCTGGCCTAATATATCTCGCAGTTATTTACTAAAATTTGTAATTCGAAGAAAACAAAAAGACAGGTACACACCACCACTAAAAAAAAATCATAATTTGTGTTAGGTCTCTAAATCGAAACCTCTTTAACATGAATAAAAACCTGTAAGAACCTCTCCAAGTCTCTTTCTAATACTCTCTCGATAAGATGAAAACTCGTTAACACGAACTTTTTGCAGTATCCTTTTAAGTTCCAGCTATCAAGGTTCTTCTATATTTGATATTCACCGCGCGCCATGGAGCCACGACGAGCGTAAAGAATGGAGTGGTTATTTATCGTCTTATTTATTTCACTGCGGCGTCGCCTCCATGAATATATTACGAGTTCGGTTCGTAGCTCTGATGCGGTTTGCGGATGCCGGTTATGAAATATAGATATGATATTTTAAGTGGGTCCAAATGTACATAATGCGTGTGGATACGTTTTGCGCAGTCAGAGAGCAAGGGCAGTCCTTTCGCTTTAACTACGCACCTATCTCTCATCTTGGGGATCTTGGGTGCTTTGTATGTATGTATTTGAGCTCTTTTAGACTAGTAATTCTATGAGCTGTAGACCTCAAAAATCCCGTCAAACGCCATTATTAAATAATTCTGAAACCTGAATTGACAAAACATTTTTTTTTAAATATCGAACCGGCGCACAAAATTTAACAGTCAAAAAAGTCTGTATAAAAACATCTAGACAGACTTATGAAAGTATTATTGCCGAAGCTAAAACGTAGACCTTTGCTTCGCTCGATCAATTACTTTCAGGCTACAAAATTACTTATAACACTTTGGAAATGATCTGAGCAATGACTTAGGTAATTAATGGCATTTGTATGGAAAAAAAAAATATCTCGAAACAATATTTAATTTTTAAATTTGTAGAGGAAAACATACCTAATACATTTGAGGAGTTTTACTCGAATTTTTTGTCCCTAAACTAGTTCATATCAACCTTAGGACCTTAAAAATTGTCGTACTTATAATCTGTACCTTTAGGTATTTAAATAAAAGTAAACAAAATCGACCCTCAAATGGCTCGTTGAAGGGTAGATGAAAACATTACACGATCAAATAATGTAGGTTAAAGTCAAGTCGTTCAGTGACAGATCCAGGCGGTTTTGTAATTGGTCGGTTAACCAATAAATGTTATAACTACCCGAAAATGTACAAATTGTGTGTTTACTTTTATTTAAATACCTAAAGATACATACTATAGGTATCTCTTTCCGCACTAGTACCGGAAGTTAGTACCTACGGTTTTACTACAGAACGACCTAGTTTCCGAACGATTGCCAAGTTAAATAACGACTCTCAAAGTGGCATTCACATTTCAAAAGTCAGTTTTTTGATGTGATATGGCATTACACTTAATTTCGCTCGCATCCATACTCGTAAATAAGGTTGAGTGAGGTACAGTAACCCGGGGACCACGGACAGCCATTGAACGCCATATATTTATTTGTCTTAAGTTTAACCAATCTATGACACTCGGCGTCAGCGTCAAGCGAGCACGCTCAGAATGGCCTACCGCGAACACCGAAGCTCGCAAATTACGGGCATCATTCTCTGTCACTCTAATTACGCCTTAATTGGAGTAAAAGAGAAAGATGCTCGCAATTTGCCAACATCAGTTTTCGTGGTAGGGGCCCTCAGAGCGTGCATTTCCTGGCCAAGACGTAAGAATACGTCATGTTAATATCAAATTGGTAACAAATTTGTAAAGTCTGAACGCCACTCCTGTTTCAATACCACAACTCGCAGATCCAAAGTTGCCGCAGATTCATTACGACAGGATATTTCCCAGTTACATGTTAGTTAATTTCGAATTTCTAGGACAATGCAAAGAACAAGAAGCTAAACTAAACGGAACTAGAAGCAGTGTTAAGTCAATTTAATATAATTTCTACTAGCGACCCGCCCCGGCTTCGCACGGGTTATACAAAACCGTAGCAAATTATACACCTAAACCTTCCTTAAGAATCACTCTATTGATAAGTGAAAACCGCATGAAAATTCGTTCAGTAGTTTTTGAATTTATCGGGAACATAAAATACACACAAACAGACAGACGCGGCGGGGTACTTTGTTTTGTAAGGTGTAGGTAGTGATAATGGCAAAGTATTAACATAAACCGTAAACTGGGGTGTGTTGGCGCCGGTGGGATGGGGTTAAAGTAATACGCGGGGTAACATTAATCATCGATTTTTAAACTACCATAAAGAATACGTTTCTGAACGCTTTCATCAATTATTAATGTTAATGTTGCCAACCGCATTGAAAAATACTTAATCTCGCGTTTTAAAAATCAGTGCAGTGCTTGCAAGCTTTCGGGTTGATTCAAACTTAAGATACGTCAAAAATTTGCTAAAGATACGATATATCTTCAAACAAAAAAGTCACTTTTCACACATCTTTAGCAATTTTTGACATAGGTACATAGGTACTTATCTTAAAGTTCGGATCAGGGCTTGGAACCGTTTTTTTTTTTAACCCGAAGTATCCCAATATTTTTAATTATTTTATGCTCTTTACGTAGGACTGAATCATGTATTTAGGTAACAACTTCGTATTATTAGATTGTCCCATTAAAAAATTAATAATAAACCAAAGAACGAAAAAGAACATAATAATACCGGTATTTTTTGTATGAAGAAAAAACCGGTTCCGAGCCTTGGTTCGGATCAGGCCGTTTGTCAACCATCGAGAATCTTGAGGAAAAAATATCCAATGTAAAAAAACTGTTCTAAAACGATTTGCTCCTCACCGTACCGGCTATATGCAAATAGGTACGAATATGCTAATCCGCAATACTGCTGTATGGAGATAACGGTCGAATCCGGTGCTGTGGGGAACATTATCATGAGCAAAGAAACGAGATTGCCTAGTTTTTGAAAAGGGCGATATACTTTGGGTTTTTTGAAATGGTCTGTAAAATGATATGTACTAACTTTAATATAGTTCATCAACACATATGTATATATGATATAGCATGCACACTCTATGATGCGTTCAAAATTAGACATGTGTCGTTCACGAGTGAGTGATTTAAATGAACTATAATAATATCTTTTGATTGAACTCACTCACTCTTCAACTCGCTGATGATTTATCTCGCTCAGTCGCTCATCTATCTCAGTGTTCCTTGCGCGCTCTTTCTTTCCCACTCATGATTCGAATGAGCCCGTGCCGAGCAAGGAGCGAGAGTGAGTGAGACGATGCGAATAGGTTTCGGAGCGGTTCGGAAAAATTCGGAGGGTGTCTGGAAAACAAGGCGAGATCGTATCGCATGATTCGCCATCTTGGTCACACTTATGGCTGTGTATCTGATTGATTGACATTTCCCTCTACTCACTCTTGAACAATACACACACGCTACACACACAACTACTACAGAGCCTCTACCATCAGTTTTAACATTGACATAACGCTCACGTCTACGTAATTTACTTTCTGTACATCTCGCTTCCACTATTGCTCGCATATGCGAGTACGAGCGAGATGCATAGAAAGTAAGTTACGTAAACGTGAGCGTTATGTCAATGTCAAAACTGGTGGTAGCCGTACAGATCCACTGAGCGAAGTGAGCGAAATTAGTGATATATATATATCCGCGAGCGAAAGATATGTATCAATATTTTCAACTTAGTGAAGCGTTTTACGCATCTCTACCGCAAATTACGACCAGCATAAATATAAACTGAGTTGTTATAAGTTTACAACACATGTCTTATCTCGTAATAATAACGTCGATGTCGATTTAATAATGAAATTCAAATTTCGAATATCAGTGAAAAACAAAGGAATTTGATTTGACCTCATTTCTAGTATCAGTCGAGATGACGTTTTATAATAGTATTTTATACAATCGTGATATAATAGAGAGTTTTTCAGTCGAGTACCGTGTTTAGGCAACGAAGCTTGCTGAGTTTGCCTAAGTAAGGTACGAGATTGAAAAGCTTGATTATATCACTATTGTATACAATCCTTTTTCTACTAGTCAACAAAAATAATCCTTTAAACTAGTAGAATCATACAAACAAACCAAACCAAAAGTATACAGCTAATATTCGCGAGCAGCCGCGATACCTTCATACTGGTACGCGACCCGGCCGCCGCGCCCTGGTACTTGCTCCGCGCTAAATTCAATTCTTAGACAGTTGTTTTCTCGATTTTGGCCACCGTAGCCTATGGAGACTAACAAGCAACACTAAGTGGTTTTCGTAGTCTATGGATGTTGCTATATTAAGAGTGTCACATGCGCGTTTCTGACTTATGAACCAATTGTTTCTACTATACAACCTAAAATAATTAATTTGAGGTATGGTTTTGTTGCTTCGAGCAACACCGGCTTCCGACACATCGGAAGGGAGGGGCCCAAGCGATATGTCACCGTACAAATCTTTCTGCCATTTTTCGCGGGGGAAAGGTGCACACAGTCGCACTTCTCACACACTTACATACAAAATCCAATCCGTAATGACGACACAAATACATAGAAAATGACACACGTCAAAGACAAATCTTGCAAACCTCGATCTCTTTTTGTGTACGGACGAGTGACAAGTGTCACAACACGCACACTAACACATTTTCGTTGAAGTATGTTATTGTATTCTGAGAGATGAGAAGTCGGATTTGTCGCTCGACCGATCCGCAATTTGTACTGAGCGAGCAAAATCGATAAATCCAACAATTACATCAGACTAAAATATAATAATTGTGTTTGAATGTAATTAAACGTATGATATGTAAAAAAAAATATTACATGTGAAATGTAACACTTTCTTTTTGTAAATTTGATGTCCCCGACCTCTTTTTATAACAAAAAACCGAGCAAACAGGCATTTTTGTGCAGCAGTGTTCACGCGCGCGTCTGGACTCGGTCTAGTGGAAAATCCAAGTGCAACTAGTTTTATTACCCGCGCTAGATTAGATTGACGCGCTAATCTTGTACCTCGGCAGAGGGGAAATAGTGCGAATGCCGCCTCCCTTCCGTGTTGCTCGAAGTTTTGTTGCGTCCTCTTGATCGCGGCGAGCTGTGATTGGTCAATTTCATTATAGTTGACTAAACTGTATCGAAATGAATATTATAGTTGAGTTGGGAGCCCATACATTAAAAATACCCAATTGCAGTTTGGTATAAGAAATCTTAATTCAAGAATTACAGTCGACTAGTAGAAAAATTATAAAGCAGTATATTTAACGGTACATAATTAGGCATTGAGATACGAGTGTGGGCTTATGAAACTCTCAGCTCGTTTAATAAACTGGCGTGTTGTAATGCATTTCATTATGTATTAGCATCAGCAGTCACATCTACGTCTACTACCTATAATTAAATAGACCAAAAGTTATATCCAGTTAATCCAGTGCAATATCCTGCTCAAGAGAAACACACAATTTAATCAATTTACATATTGATCAACTCTGACTCTTTGTTCAGTATCGCTTTTCCGATATCAATGTTGTCGGAAGTTTAAAATTTTAAAGATGGAGATTTTTATTTGAGTACGACGATACAATGGTATAATAAAAATAATATGCTTACAAGAGTTAAGTAATAAAAGAAAGTTAGTGGCCAAAAAATAAGTGCATTCCCGTTGCCAGGGAATATAATCCCAAAACCTCCCTGGCAACGGGAATGCACTCATTTTTTGGCCACCCTGTATATTTATATCTAGACCCTTCAAAGTGGTTGATTATTTATTTAAAGAAACTCACTTAGTTTTCTTTCTAGGGGCAGGTATTTCTCAAATAAAAGCTAATGGAATAATGTATTTTATTTCGTATTTAGGTTCATTAGGGACTTGAAAAACTTTTATCCTATCAACTTATTTAAAAATAATGCCTATCCAATCCATCAATTTTTACTACATTAATAATCTATACTTTAATAGTCAGAAAGTAATAAATCATTTTCATCTCAGACAATTTCAATTTATTTCCAAACACACAAAGTGTAACTACAAATTTTTAGAAAGACTTAAATCGGTTTCAAATTCTTCGGGATTACTCTTCAGTTAATCATAAAGACACAGACAATGTTCAAAAAGGCGTATGTTTCTGACGACTCTTTGTGAAATACGACATTGTGTAATTTTAAAAGCACTGGTCATGTTTGCACGCCCACAACGCAACTCTTTCATGCCGATAACATCAAACAGAAACGGAGATAGCCTATTTGAGTGATGCACCTAACCAACCTGTTGATACCCAATTTCTACAAAACTAGGAGCAATATATACTCTGAGCACAGTTGCTTTAGTTCGCTTCGCGTCGCTATAGTTCGTTTTTTTTATTAGCATTAGAAAGAACTGCTGTCTTTTAATTGAAAAACGCTTTTTAAAAATCAGTAACTATTACTTATGAAAGCAGAAGAATATAAATGATCGTATTAGATTCATAATTGTTACATATTTGCCGTAACTTATTTTTAAAATGTGTTTTTCAATTAAAAGACACATCAAGATTGTTTACCTTACTTCTAATGCTAAAAAGCTGTGTGAGACCACGTGTGCTGCGAGCAAATTCCTGTGCTTACGTCGATTTAATGCTATTTGACGAGGTAATATAACTTAGGAACCAGGTTAATTAAATCATTGCTTGATTGTTCTAACGTTTGATTGACATTTTAATGCAGCAACTTATTGAGTAGGGACTCTCTTGCTTTTGTATATTCGAGCGATAGAGAGGCAGATAGACGCACGAACGAAGTGGCTCACGGTAGGCGTTCAGGTAACCATTTTCACGCTGAAAGAAGATGAAGAGAGCCAGTGAGAAGATGCCATGGAGATTTGGTAAAGCTATTTAATTTTGACACCTCAGAAGCTCGAAAAAGGGTATCTTACTACTTAATAAAAGTGAGCGAAATTCCATTTTGCTATGAGCAAGAGACAAAATGACTTTGAAGTGATCTTGTGTGAAATGATCTTCATTATATTGCATCATATTACTTATTATAGAAGTAACAATAATGTTATTTGAAGTAATAGTCAAAACTATTTTATTCGTTTTCCAGTCAACATTAAGTATTAAATTTAATACAATTATATTATGTAATACCAGATAGAACTTAAAACCATCTTGCAAGTATGTATAACTTACCTACTAATTACAACTCGTATAAAAACTTATTATTTTTTGAGTCAGAAAGATAAAGGCAAAGGTAAAGTTAGAAATACACAGCAAAATCGCAAAAGCAACGAGCAAACAAATATCTACTCATTGGATACCAATACCGCAACCAATATCAGACCACCCTATCGGGATAAATTCTTTAAAAATCCACGGAAATTGCTTCAAATAAAATTTCCTCTAAGCCACTTTCATTTTTCCTTCGTATCTCGACTTTGAAGTCGCTTTAGCATTCCGGTCCTATCCTTTAATTCCCTTGGCTGTCCAAACTGGCCAATTTAATTCTGACCTTGAGATTGGCTATAAGTATTAGCAATCAGAGGTCAAGCTAGAAATGGTTTGTCCAAGCGTGCCTACAATTGGTATGCGATGGAATTAGCAATGCTGCGGCTAAGCCGCGAATCGAGTAATGTCGCACGAACCTAACTTTTTATGGACACATATGACATTTTTCTACTGAGGCTACCATGTTTGTTGTATATTCCATTGGTCGCAGTTCTGAGGCGACAAATGTAATGTGGCCTTTTCATTGGTTAATATTTAAACAATAAATTCTGTACATTAATTTTTCATAATGCCAGAGAGGAAAATGGGGACCACGTTTGTATGTAAAAGTAAAAACGTATCAGGATGACAGATGCTGCGAAAAGTCACTTGAGTATTTCCATACATTATTTAGGTTTCTATTGGCGTTTTCTATCAAAGATTGTCACCTTTGGCTAGGGTACTAGGCGGCTTAGCCGATGTGACAATCGCTTGCGCTTCGCCATCGAATCGCTTTGTGTCTATCTATCACTCTTCCATATTAGTGTGACAGTGACAGTAGCGTTTCGTTCGCTACGGAGCGTTAGCGATTGGCATGTTATCTACGGGGCCTGTTGGCCTACCGCGAACCACGTTCGACGTGTTGCCTCCCTGTCACACTTACGTACTAATTTACAAGTGCGACAGAGCGGCAACACGTGGAACGTGGTTCGCGGTAGGCCATCTGAAGCCTTCGCTCGCTTACGTTCCGTGAACGATAAGAATATCGTAGATATCGAACTCAATTTTTATATAAATTAGTTGGGACAAAAACAAGAAAGGAATTTGCCGGATTAACAATGTTTATCGTAGTTCGGAATCCGCTTTCCGGTCATTTTGTAGAACAAAGGCGGTATTTGGGAAATTTATGTGAATCACCATTTTTGACAAGATCAGAGAGAGAATCTGGAACGTTGTTGACCCGAATGAAATTGCAAGAATATTTATTGTAATTTGTCGCTATTGAGTCGGGGTTTCTACATTTTTTCGGGAAAAGCCTTCAACAACAACAACATAAGAACACAACACAACTATTCCTTATATTGATCTTAACTATCAGAAAAATCCAGCAACACTGGGAGTGTTCTATTCAACTTTGTTCTATTCAAGTCAGTCCACAGTTAGCTTAGACGCTCAGTTTTTGATAGCTAGGCAAACCCAAACGGAGCGCTGCCGTGTCACGCGCATCTCATGTAACTTTAAAAGTTGAGTTTCGAGATAATTACGTTTAAAGTTTTAAAGATTCAAATGCTGTTATCGTCGACGGTTCATCGTAATTTTTTTATTTTTTCTAATCTACATGTAGGAAATATGGTCACAGAATAGGCCCTTTAATTTTTTTTTCGCATAATTGAATAGTTTTCATTTTATTCGAATTAAATGGTTCCGCATGATCAACTCTTCCATACTATAGTGGTCACACGAAGTCATGTAAGTCAAGTTACATGACATACGCTTGATCAAACGTGACACGTATTACTTGACCAATATTGTTGTCGTATAAACTAAGCGCTCGGCCAGTCATGCCTAACTCCGGCAACTTAAGAAACGTTGGTGATATTTTGGTTGTGTCAGTCATACAACTCAAGTTAACTGAGTTGTGCCTGACGCCATCGGCAAAAATATGAAGTTACATGAGTTAGTCATATGCTTTTCTCAGTAAATAATGAATATTTTCAAAATTTTCTTTTAGAAGATACATCTTTAAAGGTTTTTAAGACGATTTAGACTGGTTATCCGTAACTCATGTAACTCGAGTTAACGGAGTTAGGCGTGACACGGCAGAACGCAATTGATTGTAGTTCTCCTAAGTAGCCCCAATTCTAATCACATTGTATTCACCACATAACGACACCTAAAAACGACATATACTTAGGACATCATCATTCACTTGCCCTTATCCCATTCGTTTGGGGTCGACGTCTTTTTCTTCCATACCTCTCTCTCGCCCGTCATCTCATCATTCACTTGCGTTCGTTTCGAATCATCTCTCCCACAGTCCACCTTTTCCTCTCGCGTTACTTCCCTCCACATTCATTCGTAATACCTTTCTCGTCACATAACTTTCATCCCTCGGCATCACATGCCCGTACCACGCTAGGCGATTCCCTCTTACTTTTTTTCTACTATGGGTGCAACTTTCAGGCTTCCTGTAATATACTCATTCCTGTTTCTAGTCTAAAAACATGCAGAACGAAATCAGATCATTAATAACTCTCCATCATTAAAACTTTCCAGTTCAATGAGCCCAATGAGATTTAAGAGGTAGGTCACATCGAAATTTTATCGCTAAAATCTGAAGCATCCCAACTGAGGAAGATCATACTACTTTGTAAGGTGGATTCTGGATTCTATAGGACACCACTTGACTGGCATAATAACACTATTCAAAGAATTTGCCCAAAGTGGTGAATTTTACTAAGTGATTTTTTTTAACCTCTAGCCAAGTAGCCACCATGAGGATAAAAGATTTTCAGTCCCATTCTAATTTGAATATTAATTTTGACAAATCAAAATTGCATTTGACTTGGCATGTTTTATGTCTAGAGGTTAAAACCTGTGTAATGTATTGTATGACCCGAATTTACCGAAATTTATATAAAATATCCGGATTCCTAGAACCGTACTTAGTTTGATTAAACATGGACCATTTCCTTTAAATTAACATTGTTGAACCTTTGGCGCTGGACATAAACAATTTTGCAAAGATAATAACTATTGTAGTTTATAATATTTAAAACTTTCGCATATAGACGGGTTTGTTTTGACATTTTGCTGGGACATCAGTTAGCCGCGACCACGACCACGACTAGTGAAACCTGTGTCGAAACGTCGTTAAATAAAGGTAATAAAATAAATTCGCGATAGACCCGTCTATAAATGTGGTTTAATGTTGTAGTTTAGTTAATATTTTATATTTCAGTGCCTACAAAATTGAAGCTCACTAGAAGACTGTTCAAAATCAATTCTTAGGCCTTAAATCCGCCACTGCAGTAGACACTCTACAACTCTCATTTTATTGGAAATAATTTTCAGCCAATCAACAGCATAAGGTTATAAGTAAATTTAATAAAGTGGGTTAAGTGAAAAAGATTCACGTAACTTTACTATTTATATATCCTACTTATCATCAAGTATAAAAGCTCTCAAAGTACTCAGGAAATTTTTTTACGAAAGAAAAACAAGTTTTCTGCACAATTATCGTTATAAAAAATGAAGATAACTATCCCTCCATTTCCCCACTCGCCGCTGCGGAAACCTCTATAAGTTTTACTGTAACCATAATACCTATCATAACTCTTAGCACCTCGGGGTAATGAAAGTACGCCGTCGCATTTATATCTGTTTTATTTGTTTATTACGTCATTTTTAATTGGGCATATCCTCTAACTTTTAAACCGGGCCTACAAATAAGTACCTACATAACTAGACATCGTAAATTTTATAGCATTTTCGGTGCAGCGGAGAGTGGTGTTAACGGAATTGGTATAAAAAGTTTCAACCCTAATGATTAATTACCTAGCGTTACTTACGTTAATTTAAACCTTAATTTACCATTTCAGTTGGAATTATCTATACCAATTCCGTTAACACCAATTCCGTTAACACCAATTCCGTTAACACCACTCCGCTGCACCAAAATTGCTATAAAATTTACTATGTCTGTACATAACACAGTCATGTTATTAATACTTATTCAATTGCTCGCAAAACTGATGCAACAGTTTGTTGGCGAGATCGCGCTCCATTAAATTTATTATATTAAAAAATCTGCTTAACTTTTGCAATATTGAATATATTAAGAACGGGTCACTCACGTATTTTAAGTCGACTAACTAAGTCGACCTTAATATAAGTATTTAATATATTTTGGAGTCGTTCTTAATATATTTAATGTCTGTCTCCACACTAAATAAGTCTTTTTTTTTTATGTCTGTGCAAATGTTATATATAAAATATTCGTGCAAATGTTATTCGATGCATTACTAGCCATCTTTTTGTACCTACTTTAAACCACTAGAAATTAGGTGTAAAATAACACTAGAATAAAAAATCTTCTTTTTGGATAATTGATTTGAAAATACCAGACACATTTTGAACTATTTCGTCATATTCTCAAGGGTAGGTAACTACTGTTGCGTAGAAAATAGTTAAAGCCGTCCCCATCTAGGGTAGCAAACTTATGTTATTTATATTGTTTATTTTAATACGAAAGGGACAATGAGTTTCAAACTCAGTAGAAACACCCATAACTTAGTAATAATCACAGATGTAGAGAAAATAGACGCCGCAGATGCAAAATGTACCGGTAACATTATACCTACTTATACAATATTCTATTAAATGCATTGCAATATATTTACGTTAAAGTTCAACCCCGTTTTAGTACTGCCTGTATTGCGTTTAACGCAATGCGTTAGTTATTAGTCAAGGACCAATGGAAATAATAACCAAAGATGATTTCATCAGGCGACACCCCCAGTCCAATTGGTGCCGATCTTTATCGAGTGAAATTAATGGTTATCGATTATTATAGGGTTTACTCCTTAGACAACTTTTGAAATTCTTTCCTTCCAAAATGTATTACGTGGTCTTTAAAGTAGGTATTCATTTAATATAGGTATTGACTCTTGAGGCGTTACTGCTACGGTTTGAAAACACTACAAAAAGAGACAAACGACTAAACATAATCTGGCTCAAGAAACTGTGTGAAGATTTTCCTATATTAACTAAATAATAATATTTTCAAATGCAGTGTACAGTATGTATCAGAACGAAAGGCCAAGAAAGAGACCCATTAATGTTTAGGTCATACTGAGCAACTTTTACTATGGGACCAACCCCGAAAACGCGGAAAAAAATTGGATGTTTCATACATTTTGCTGGTCTGATGTTGAAATTTCCTATGGGAGAGTTAATTTTTTTTTCTGCGTTTTCGGGGTTGGTCCCATAGTAAAAGTTGCTCAGTATGACCTAAACATTAATGGGTCTCTTTCTTTGCCTTTCGTTCTGATACATACTGTATTGTGCTCTTCATATGTATTTTCAACCACTAAGTACGAGGGCGTCTAATACTGGGGTAGGTACATACTTGACTAGTCTATCCATACTTTATCTGCGGCAGCCACTTCAGGTACATCAAAATATCACTTTACACCCAGACCCCGAACTTCTGTCCCGGATTAAACCCTAGGACATTATCACGGGACAACGATCCCATCCAAAATGACATAACAACATTAGCATGCCACCTAAAATCAATCTTAACACAGTGATCTAAAGTTCAATTTCGAGTGTCTTTCCTTTGTTTGTTGTTACCTTTTAGGAAATTGTGGGAGTTTATTTCAAAATGTGGTTAAAGTTATTAGGGTAAGACGAAATCGATTGAGAAAATTGAGGAATTTGAGGTTCATCAAGGCGACTAATTCCGCTTATATGAAAACTAGGTTTTGCCTGCGCCTTCGTCTTCGATGATGATTGCGATCATGATGATGAATAAAAACAATCCTATGTCCTTTCTCGGGTCTCAAACTATCTCCATACTAAATGTAATGGTCCGTTTTTTTTTTAGTTTTTCGTAAATAATTCGTAAACGGTGGTCCATAGCACAAAAGTTATTTTACATAAGTAAGTAATCTACATACACTGAAAAAAAAACCTGGTACTGGTAACCAGAATCTGGTTAGCTGTACTATATTGTCTTGTTGTATATGTGACGACAGGACACTTTGTAAACATAACCAGACCATTCTTGTTAAATTAAATTTGTTAATTCTATGAAGTGTATAGTAGTGGGTATAAGACTTTTAGTAAACCCAACTAGCCGGTCTGTTAATGGTTACTAAATAATACAGTAACATATACGTTCCTGTCCTGTTGTTATAACAAGGTATTCAGTATATGTAACTGAACGATTTGTGCGGTGTACTGGTTTTATATTGTTCACGTTACCAGAACGCACTGTGCTAATGGGGCTTCTAAGCGAGCCATATGTTCACTGCAATATGTGGCCGGCAACTATTGGTGTCCTCTTACTCACATGTTAGAGAGGGACACTAATAGTTGCCGGCCACATATTGCAGTGAACATATGGCCCGTTTAGAAGTCCCTTCAGCACAGTGGGTTCTGGTTACGTGAACAATATATAACCAGTACACTGCTCTTCTAGTAAATACAGACAAGTTTTACACACTTATTTTTTTTTATTTTATTGATCAAATAAGTAACACAGCATTACAGTAAAACCAAGGCACTGTGACACTACAAAAGAAAAAAACATTTTGTCTCCACAAAGAAAACAATAGACACAAAAATGACATACAAATTAAACATTGGATTTGGGCGACGACGTAACAGCGTGGCTCCGTAGCGTCGTCTGACTCGGCGTAGGATTCGGCAGGTTGCCCCGGAACCGCCGAAACACCACACCCTTCGGCCAGAAGTCCGCGCTTGCGATGGTGTCCTGCAGAGGCCGCGGCACGCGCACTACAAATGAACTGAAGTGCACATAGTGACGCGACTGTAGCTGGTGCACCCTCAGCGTGTAGCCAGTCTTCCGGCGGACGTACTCCACCACCTCGTCGGCCCCGGCGGAGTAATGCAGGCGAGACACGTAGAGCGCCTTACTCGGTGTCGCAACTCGTAGGCCAGAATTAACCGGCTCCGCAGTGCCACACAGAGTTTTACGAGGCGCCCTGCGCGCCTTGCGTTTCCTTTCCACCAGTTTGAATCCCTCCTTATCCACATCGGTGCGGGAGGACTTTTCCTTAATCGGAGCCCGCACATTTCACTGTGTCAGCAACACGCAAACAACACGCACTTATACTATACACTTGTACTAGTTTACAATAAAATTATGGACAGGGTCTACGTAAATAAAACATCGACCGGCCGGAACGTAAGACGCTGGCGTAATGGCTGCCGTTCTGTGAAATGCGCAATTCCTTTCTCCGCCCCCCGCCACCCGCGCATACACCGTGGTGTTGGCACAACTGTTTGATTCGTTCAGACTACAATGCATTATAGTAACCACAACATAATAACTTGTAACGTGTACACTCGTATCTTTATTTTTACATATCAATAGTTAGTGTTACGATGCATATATTAAACGAGACAAACGTTTAATATTTACAACACTTGCATCTTTACATATACAACGAAATTGTAAGCAGTACTAAATTGCATTTAACTAGAATTAAACAGTGATGTTTAAAAAACAAGTTTTACACGATACAACATTTTTTGTTATTACTACCGGATTTTAGTAGGTATAACTATATTTTTAATTACTATACGTTCTGGTAGTATTGTAGAAAATTATTTTTTTCGGTGTAAAATTGTCTAAAAACAGATTCTGTATCTTCACTTTTTCGCTAGGATCAATATTTCATGAGATATGGAGGGAAGCTCTCCAGGTCATCCCGCCATGGCGCTTCCTTAATAACTGGCCGGGGCATAGACTAGCAATCCTCTAGACGGAGTTTAGAGCAATTATTTCATGAAACCGATGCTGCCAAAAATACTGGGGTGCGGGGACGAGGTCAGCGAGTTCCATGCCGTGATTGGTCCGTTCAAAGACACGGACGTCACACAAAGACACTTTGACTCGAAAATGGAGTAAAATTACCGTATATTTGTAGCAGAGGGGGTAGCGCTACTAAATATGCTCACGGCCCTATTCGACCTTTAAGATACGTCAAATATTACGGCTAGATACGATATGGATTAGATATGTCAGTGTCAAAAGTGACGTTTCTTCAAACAAAAACGTAATTTTTGACACTGACATATCTAATCTATATCGTATCTAGCCGTAATATTTGACGTATCTTAAAGTTCGAATAGGGCAGTCAGTCTGGAGGATGTCTTGTCTGTGGGCCGGGGAAAGCACTAACGTTTCCCGTGACATCCGAACGTCACCTTAAACGTACAAACTTTTATATTTATGATATTAGAAGAACATTAAGTTAAATGCAATAAATTGAGTTAATTCCGCAAGGCAATGGAACCGCATTGCGACCGCAAGCTATGATATACAGCCGAGATTAACTTTTCTCTCTCAAAGGAAAAAGTTAGCTCGGACGACGGTATACAAACTTCCCTATTTGTGGCTTCTTAGAAAATATAAGAAAATAAGAGATTTTAATGCTGGAAAGTGCCATATACTCGTACATATAAGCAAATACGAGCATATGCATAAAAGTTTCATATTAACCCTTTTATCACCCACTGTTGAGCATAGGCCTCACAGGCCTTCGGGTACCTACGCCACTTGTACCGGTCCTGAGGACCTACCTCGAACCACGTAAGTGTGACAGGGAGGCAACACGTCGAACGTGATTCGCGGTAGGCCCTCTGAGCTAATCTCATCCACTCGTTCACTCAACGAGTTCGTTGTCGCCAGCTGAACTGGATTTAGAGACCTAGAGCCCCTAGACACTTGGTATGGCACTTGGTAGGATTTAGGGAACCCCTTCTCCATCTCAAAACCATTGCTAGTTTGGCTGGACCCCTAGATCCAGGCCTTGTGGGCCTAGGCAGAAATCCGGTCCTCTAGTCGTTCCTTTCGTCAGGAAGCGGTCACTATTGCGCCACTTTTTGGTCCACCTGCCATCACTCTGCCTGACAACATGTCCCGCCCAACTCCATTTTAGTCTGATAATGACGTATCCTACGTCTTGCACCTCGATATTCTCACAGCGACATGTTTGGAGAGCCTAGATCTAATAAATAATAATAAAATATTCATTTCCAGTTTACGTTACAACCACAGAATATTTTTTTACAGTAAAGTCTTAAAATCTTAATGTTAAAGCCTAAGATTAACGGTAGATTAAAGGGATCTCCATTTTTGATCACTAAGAGTATAAATATTTCAATATTTGTATAACTCACGATAGTGTAAATTTGATTGATGTCCATCCAATAAAATCCAATTTGGCTGCTCAACTTACAACGCGGAACACAATGTAGCCAATATGAAATCACGATTCCAAAAACTCGGATCAAGAAATAACGTTGTCGAAACGCGTTTTTTATAAACAACCCTACGGAAATACCGTTTTGTTTTGATTCCGTTCCGTCGCGAGATAATATGGAACAATGATATATGCTCCGGTGTTAAATGTCCCGGGGCGTTAGGAAACAGTAGTGTTGTGCTCAGATTTTAAACCGGTTTCAGCATTGTTATAAACAGCTGAAGTAGGCAAATGCAAGAATGACCGAAATTCTAGGCAATTTTATTTCGTTACACCGTTACAAAATTTACTGCTGTTCAATCTATTGATTAATGTTAATGAATGACTGTTTGTTTCTCGGTAAAAAAATAAAAAAATTGCAGGCACAGGAGTTTTTTTAGGGTTTCGTACCCAAATGGTAAAAGCGGGACCCTATTATTACTAAGGCTCCGCTGTCCGTCGGTCTGTCTGTCTGTCACCAGGCTGTATCTCATGAACCGTGATAGCTAGACAGTTGAAATTTCCACAGATGATGTATTCCTGTTGCCGCTATAACAACGAATACTAAAAACAGAATATAATAAATATTTAAGTGGGGCTCCCATACAAAAAACGTGATTTTTTTCGCCGTTTCTTGCGTAATGGTACGGAACCCTTCGTGCGCGAGTCCGACTCGCACTTGGCCGGTTTTATTTCTGTCACAGATGGGTGTGAAAAATGCTCACTAAAATAATCACCATAACCGTGGAATCGTTTCAGTTACTAATTAACAGGGGCCATGAATTCAGTATCAAGTTTCAGGTGAAGCCGAAGCCCGACAACGCCTTATATGTAAATCGAGGAAACTTCGCGAAGACAAAAGGCAGAAACTCGGTATCTACTTAAATAGATAACGGAACGGAAGAGATACGGCGGTTTCACACTTTTGTTCGAAGAACGGAACGGGGTGTGTAATAGTGTTCTTGACTCATGTTGAATAGGCTACTTTCCTACTAGTCAAATCAGCTTCTTTTTTAGAGCTAGCAAAACGATTTGCTAATATGGAATTTATATGAAAAAGAGTATAGTGACGTCATGGTCAAGTCACCTACTTTTTACATGTCTATACGATTTAATAAATAGTCATTGTAATTTAAAAATAACTGCTGTCTGTGTTTTTCTAATAATTATCTGGTGCTTTATTTCGTGCACGGTGTGAAATAATTTATTTTAAGTAGAGGAAACTTCCCTATTTTAGAACTAAATCTAGTTAAATCGATAGAGAATGACAAATCACAATAAATATATTGGAATAGTAAAAAATAAAAGACCTCAAAGTTTTAAAATTTAAGATTTTGTTTAAACAACCAAAAAGAAAAAAAAATGTATCTACCATTCGATTCCTTACATCACTATACCTTATAAAACAAAGTCCCTCACCGCGTCTGTCTGTTTGTGTGTTTGTATGTTTGTTCGCGATAAACTCAAAAACTACGGAACGGATTATCATGCGGTTTTCATCTATCAATAGAGTGATTCTTGAGGAAGGTTTAGGTGTATCATTTGCTAACCCGTGCAAAGCCGGGGCGGGTCGCTAGTTTTGTATAAATAAAATTGTATAGCAACTAATACCTACGTATATAGGGTGGAACAGAATGAGGGACTTTTTTAAGTAAACGGGGAATTGTTTACGCCGACGCTCGGGAGACGCCACACTAGCGTCTCCCTAGGGTGGCCCTAAAAAGCCTTATATTCCTTCCATTCGTGGTACAATCAGCAACACTCGTAACTGTACATCGGTGGACCTTATTAGAAAAGGCATAAGGTCCACCGATGTACAGTTAACAGTGTGGGCGGTGGTATACCAGTATCGGTCTCGGCAAGGTTTCGGCGAGGCCACCGACGCCTCATTATGCAAAGCGGCGTTAGGTCGGACACACATTATCTTCCGTATCTAGTGCGGGTTTTCATATATTTCGGGATAATTTATTCTCGCTCATACGTCATGTTATATACAGAATTGTTCGTTTACTTTGAAATAACATTAAGACAGTAGGTTTCGTACTTAGTCTTTCAAATTATGGACATGAAGCAAAAGGACTCTGCTCTGGTTGAAAGCCACATATTAAGGGCTAAATCTGAATATCAAGTCAAATAGGTATTAATTAATTGTCAGGCAACTAAGGCCCATAGAAACCTTACAGAGAGAAGATCTAACATATGATTCTACATTAAGGTGCAGGGGGACAATTTAGACTGTGGGGTAATTTAAACTAATCGAAATATCTTCCATGTTTTACATTATTAACTAGAGTCACACACAACACATCTTTTTCGCTATGGACATATATGGCATTCTAGTTAATAATGTAATAACATGGAAGATATTTCGATTAGTTTGAATTACCCCGCAGTCTAAATTGCCCCCTGCACCTTACAACAATTATATTATAATCTTGAGAACTAAAAACCATTGAGACGACACTACAGGTTTTTGCTGCCTATAACATAATATCCCTCCATAACGTAAAGTTACAACTTTAAAAATATACTTTTCAATTTCAACTGCATACAAGAGAAACATTATTTATTGGTTAACCTAAATGGACCTCTGTGTCCCGATGCTCGGTGGCAGCTGATCGACTTTGAAAGTCATCCCAATCCCGGCGCACAGTGGAGCAGTTAGACTTGAAAATTAACACAAAAAAAGTGAATTTTATGAAAGATTTACAAAATTTTTGGTAAAAAATCTAATATCGTTTATAACACTAATATATTAAAAAAAAATTATTTACGATATTTCATTTTGAAGCTATAGTTACTAAGTTTTTTTTGGTATTCTGAGAAAATCTTCCAAAGAATAATGAAAAGATTGAAAGCATGAAAGTTAATATCGGGAATTATAAACGGTGTAGTAATAATACCATTTCAAATAGCAAGGTTTTTCAATTCAATTCAATTCAATTCAATTCAATTCAATTCAATATTTTTATTTCGAATAAAAAAAATCCATATTATTGTTAGTACAAGGCTCAACAACCCTTATAAATCTATGTTAGTGATAAAAAGAACATAAAAACAAACAAAAATAATTATGTACAACTAAAAGCGGCGTGGTGCGGCGACCGGCGGCGCGTGCAGTCGCACCCAGCGCGCGAACATAGGCGAGTCCCAGCGCTGCGCCAGCACGTTTAGAATATTGTTTGGGCTGTGGCGAAGACGGTCGACTAATGACGCACACCGTTTTCTAATTATTGCGTCGAAACTATCGGTGTGCGCCTCGGCAAACATAGTTGACGCGCTACAGTAACGCGGCAGCCCAAACAGCACTCTAAACGCGTTATTGTATTGTACGCGAAGGGCGCTGTATGCCCGCTGCGTAAAACTGACCCACAGATTGCACGTGTAGAATGTTTGGCAGTATGCTTTAAAGAGCGTTAGCTTCACTTCATTACTACAACGAGCAAATCTGCGGGCCAGCATGTTACTACGAACACACAACGCCCTACGCTCCCTCTCTATGTCATCATTATCTGTCATGTTTTCTGTTACCCAGTGGCCAAGGTATTTGAACTTCTGTACAACTTTTAAAGCGGTACTACAAAGGGTAACAGGTGTCATTTTGTATGATTTTGCCCCAGCTTTAAATTGCATTACCTCGCTTTTCGAAGTATTGTACCTTAACCCATGGGTAACTGCATAAGTTTCACATATCTTCACCAATCTTTGGAGTGCACCAACCGAGGGGCTCAACAGCACCATATCATCCGCGTAGCTGAGGTTATTAACACACACCCCATCAACGTGACATCCGACATAGGTACTGCTGAGCTCCCCGATTAACTCGTTCATGTATAGATTGAACAGCTTAGGTGAGCTCAACCCCCCTTGCCTCACCCCGCAGCCCATCCTATACACGTCAGAGTGCACGCCGGCCCATTTTACAGTATTCGACTGGTGGCCATACCAATACCTAAATAAAGCCGTGACCTCCCGAGGTACGCTGGTATGGTCTCGTAACTTATGTCATAGCTTGTCATAAGCCACCATGTCAAATGCTTTTGACAGATCCAAGAAGCAGGCGAAGACTGGCGTCTTGCGAGTGGTGTAGTACTGGACAGTCTGCTTGAGACATAACACTGCGCTTTCAGTAGATAAGCCCGGCCTAAAGCCAAACTGAGCGTCATGAATGTTCAAGTGTTTTCCCAGCACGTCGTCAAGCAAACCATCCAGCACCTTAGCCACAATCGTAGCAAGCGATATGGGCCTGTAATTGGATATGTCAGAAGCGTCTCCCGTTTTATTCTTTACAATAGGAACTACAACAGTATGCATTAAATCCTCCGGCAAGTAACTATGGCTAATACACATGTTATAGAAAAGAGATAGAACTCTAAGCAGGTGACTTCCAGCGTACTTGAGATGCTCGACACTGAGGCCGTCGTGACCAGGAGATTTCCCTTTCACCATGTTTTTAATTTTAGTGGCCACTTGCTTCGCCGAGAATCTTATACTGGGAGTCACCACATGATCCTCCGTCTCGAGCGTCTCCGTTGACTGGTGTAGCGGTGAAGTAACAGTAAAATGGTCTTTAAACGCGTTAGCAATACCGGTCAAATCGTGTATGCCAGCCACACTCACCGGAAGACTCGACTTAATATTGAATTTATTGGTGTTTTTCCAAAATTTGTTAAAATCCTTATTAGTATGATTTTTAGCTAAGATGTCCATTTTAATATCGTGTTCGTGCTCTTGGCAGTATTTAAGCCTTGATTTAAACGCCTTTTTTGACTCGTGCATCTTATCATAAACATACCCATAAGCTGGTTTACCGTACGATATCCACCATAAGTACCAGAACCTAGCCTCGCGGTGAGTATCGCTGACATACCTATTCCAACCTGTTATGTGCCTGCGTTTTTTACTCCTTAATTTCCTGCTTACTTTACGTACCATCGCCCACACTGTTAACTGTCTATCGATGGCCCTTATGCCTTTTGTAATAAGGTCCACCGATGTACAAGTTAGGAGTGTTGCTGTTTGTACTTTACCCACGTATATTTAAAAAATACCGGGAAGGTTGCCTAACTCAAACCTCATATTTCGGTGGAGTTTTTGTAATCTCATAAAAACGAAGTAGTTATGTAGTCCATTAATCAATTCAGTAACCACAAACCACACCAAGAATCATCCCCTCTAGTAGTGAAGTTTTACGTACTTAGTTCTATACCTATTTTGTTTACTTCCTTACGAACACTGCAAGTTTAATAAAAGTTTTTTTGTCCAGACATTACCGCCTCGCGGCCCACTGTGGGCTCAGAATCGCTGACAAAAGCCCACTCCTCGTGGGACGATTTGTCAACCCGCTGTTTTCATACCTTTCCTGGATATAGGGCATGACGCACTGCTAGCGTATTTGGCCATTGCATTTAAAGTTCTACACTAAAGAAGAGACGCTTTCCAGATAGATGTACGAAACATTGATTCGAGATATCGCTTTTATGACTGGATTCTTATAAAAGTACCGATATCTCATAAACGATGAGATTTTCATTAAGGGTAAATTTGCTTAATATCGTAGCCCATCAGTTGTTCTATAAAGGCTCGGCCATGACTTTGCGCGACCGGCGACGGCGGCGGCGGCAACTATAGGTTGGAGCGAGACCCAGCGATCGGACCTTTCATTCCCACCTATGGTTGCCGCCGTCGCGGGTCGTGCAAAATCGTGGCCGAGCCTCTAGGTCTTGGCGTTGGTTTTAAGGACATCCTGTATTTAACACGACTACCGCTCACTAACAGTACCTACCTACTGCCACAACTCACTTTCCTATTCGCTGAGTGAATCTACTCCTAAAGGGAGTTTTGGGCTCACTGATTACCAGTCCGCCGGACCTGTCAGTTAAACGCAAAAGGTGACAGCTCCGAACAACTGACAGGCCGATATCGTCCGGTGAACTGGTAATCTGTGGGCCCCTTTAGGGACGCCCCCTTATTATGTAGAAAAAAAATCTAAAGAATACAACAATCGCTCGCTAACAGTGAGGCCGCACCCTACTCTCCTATCCGCTAAGTGAACCTAATCCTAAGGGACGCCCCATAATATGCAGAAAATATCTGCGTTCGAATGTTTTCTAAAGAATATGCTTACTAAGTGTTTTCTACTCAGATGGGGTGGGGTAGGAGTAGTCGTCACGCTTACTATTCAATAGGAAAATAAGAAAAACTGAGAGTAGTATAATGGTGAGAAAGTTGCATTTCATCCATAAGGGTGGCAAAGTTTTATTGGTTTCCTCACATTAGCCCAGAAGTATAGGTTGCCCAAAAATACGTTGAAAAAAAAATAGGAATATTTTTCTTACTCACGAGTATTTTACGAAATGTCATTAAAAATTAAAAATGTCTTTTGATACACAAACGCAAATGTTTATTAAAATTATCAACAATATGTCGCGGTAAACATTTTTGTCAACGTATTTTCGAGCCATCCTGTATATTAGTGCAATTTGTTCGTAATTCTTAGAAACATGAAGATTGGTGATCCCTAGAACCAGAGGGCCAACCGCGAATCACTTTCGACGTGTTGCCTCCCTATCACACATACGTACGAATTTATTAGTGCGACAGGGAGGCACCACGTCGAACGTGGTTCGTGGTAGGCCCTCTGGTTACGCGATACGAATATTAAGTATATGCATAAGTAAAAATACTGAGAAATACTAATAAGGTAAATGCACGGTTAATTAGGAATACTGAGTAGAGAAAATCACTTCAAAGAAGTGTTCATTAGTAGTTGTTACTGAAATATGAAGTATAATTTCACTACAATATTAATTATTAATTACTTCGTACTGATACGACATAATTATTACAGTAGATCTATATTTGCAATGTAATTTTTTAAAGCTTATTTCGCTACCTACTAAATATAAATAATTATTCAAGTTTTCATTCCTAGAAATTGAAATAAATTAATTAATTGTAACAAATAAATTAGAGATACCATATTTCTTCGGAGACGCCATGTCTAAAATTTTCGGTACAAAATAGTCTGCCGTTTTTTGCGGGGGAGGGGCACATCAAATGTATAGGTACGTCATGTCAGATAAACGTCAGTCCATACATATGGTAGACATGTGGTTGACCATTGGCCGCCTATTTTCGACAGAGGGGAACGCCTGTTAATGGCGGCTCCATTGTTAATTACTCCGAGCCATATTTGCACAATAAAGCAACGTTTGTTACTTACCAATGACAAAATTAATTGAGTCTTAAGTTTCTATCGCTGCGAAGCCAAATGCAGGGTTTATCAATTTGAATTGTATATATTTCGGTAAGTAGGTATTTGCCTACTTAACAGTTAAATTAATTTTGATGAAAATACCACTTTTTGTGGTGTTAAAATGCAAACCTAAAAAAGGATTTCAAAGGGAAGATAACAAAAAATACTAATGTACCTAAATGCAACTAGTATGTTATCAAAAAGAAGGAGTTTCCATACGAAAAAGGTTTTTATTTTAGTTTTCTGTAACTAAAACTAAAAACCGGCCAAGTGTGAGTCCGACTCGCGCACGAAGAGTTCCGTACCATTACGCAAAAAACGGCAAAAAAATCACGTTTTCACTTCTCATGCTCAAAAAGTGCACCTTTATGTCGTACGTAGACGACATAAAATCGCATTTTATGGTCTAGAGCATAAAAGTAAAATTTTCTTCTAAGACTAAGGTAATCGGTGTCAACAGCCAAACAGTTAAAACATATTGCACAATTTTACTGAGCAATAAAATTGTGTAGATGACAAAACTTGTTATAAAATTAATTAATTGTAACAAATAAATTAGAGATACCATATTTCTTCGGAGACGCCATGTCTAAAATTTTCGGTACAAAATAGTCTGCCGTTTTTTGCGGGGGAGGGGCACATCAAATGTATAGGTACGTCATGTCAGATAAACGTCAGTCCATACATATGGTAGACATGTGGTTGACCATTGGCCGCCTATTTTCGACAGAGGGGAACGCCTGTTAATGGCGGCTCCATTGTTAATTACTCCGAGCCATATTTGCACAATAAAGCAACGTTTGTTACTTACCAATGACAAAATTAATTGAGTCTTAAGTTTCTATCGCTGCGAAGCCAAATGCAGGGTTTATCAATTTGAATTGTATATATTTCGGTAAGTAGGTATTTGCCTACTTAACAGTTAAATTAATTTTGATGAAAATACCACTTTTTGTGGTGTTAAAATGCAAACCTAAAAAAGGATTTCAAAGGGAAGATAACAAAAAATACTAATGTACCTAAATGCAACTAGTATGTTATCAAAAAGAAGGAGTTTCCATACGAAAAAGGTTTTTATTTTAGTTTTCTGTAACTAAAACTAAAAACCGGCCAAGTGTGAGTCCGACTCGCGCACGAAGAGTTCCGTACCATTACGCAAAAAACGGCAAAAAAATCACGTTTTCACTTCTCATGCTCAAAAAGTGCACCTTTATGTCGTACGTAGACGACATAAAATCGCATTTTATGGTCTAGAGCATAAAAGTAAAATTTTCTTCTAAGACTAAGGTAATCGGTGTCAACAGCCAAACAGTTAAAACATATTGCACAATTTTACTGAGCAATAAAATTGTGTAGATGACAAAACTTGTTATATTATTTTATTTTTGCTACAATTTATTAGAAATCCGTATTTTCTGTCATTAAATTTAGTAAATCACATAAAATAGGAGTCGATTATCGTTCAAAAATGCTCCGAAATGTTTGACTTGGCAGAAAACCAAGCGTCTGAAACTCTGATTACATGTTGAAAATTAAAAAAAAAAAAAAGTTAGTTGGCGGGAATTGGTTATGTATTATGTTCTTTCGCTTTACGACAATTTCGTGGTGTCAATTGCCGTGAAAAATATAATTTTATTTTCCTCGCAATCGAAGTGAAAAGCAGAGTGTACAACAAGGGCATAAATGTCAATTTCTACCCTCGTCTACTATTTTGGTCTTCGCTTCGCTCAGACCAAAAAATTGCCTCGGGTAAAAATGGGTCACTTTATGCCCTTGTTGTACAATCTACTATTGTTGTGTGGGAGCCCCACTTAAATATTTATTTTATTTTGTTTTTAGTATTTGTTGTTATAGCGGCAGCAGAAATACATCATCTGTGAATTTTGAAATTTCAACTGTCTAGCTATCAGGTATTTCATGTCATGTCATGCTAGCTAGTTACAGCCTGACATGACATGGTGACAGACAGACGGACGTACGGACAGACGGACAGCCGTACAGCAGAGTCTTAGTATAGGGTCTTAGTAGAGTATTTTTACCCTTTGGGTACGGAACCCTAAAAACTATTGAACCCGCTACACCGCTTAAGCTTTGTTAAATTGGATACCTGATTGGCGAGACGTTCCCATTTAACTTTTTGCCGTATCCTGAAAAGTGGTAGCCATTTTTAAACTAACAGTGCCATTAATACCTGTCCACCTATATTCGTGGAAATGTAAAGGACAGTTTTCAATTAAAACCTTTGTAGTAAAAGGTTATCTCTTGATTGCCCACTGAAAGGAAGTATTTTCGTTTCTTGTAAACTGACTTTTAAGGTTTTTATTTCTCTGTTATTTTATTAAGGATGGTATTTAATGGTGCCACCAAAATCTACAACGTGAATGTATTTTTAAACCATTCGTTGGGAACCGACCACATTGACTGCCAGCGCGAGCTACGCGCTATCGTAGCCAATAACACGGAAAAACTCGTATGTAGCAAAAGTGCCTACAAACAGAGAGCACGCCCAGCGGGTCATGTGTGTCGTAGTAGAAAGAATATGTAACATAAGAAGACACCTTACCAACATTACTCTATAAATTGCTCTATATATCGCGAAATAACCTTCACTATCCCACTCAAAGAACTCATCCACAGAATGATTCCAGACTTACCAGCTAACGGCTCAATTCGCGTAAGTTATATTTCTACATTTACGTATTCAGCGCGTCTGCGGAACACCCTGTGAATATGTTAAACCTCGAGGGAGCTGTGGCCGATATTGTTTGAAATTCTACGGGATTCTAGATACAGGGTGAACGGTGGGGGAATCACAATTGAGTTTTTAGTGCTCGCAAGTGTGTGAAATTTTAAGCTTCTTTTAAGTTCAGGTTACTTTTGATAACTTTAAATACCTACAAAGAGAACATTTTACATTTTTTGACAATAGTGGTGGTTATGTGTTTGCCTTTGTATATTCATTTTGAGATTGTGCTATAAAGAGGCATTGTATTGTTTTCAATAGTATTTTGTAAACTTCTTGCCCCAGAATATAACCCCATATTGGAACCTCAAGTGAACATGTTCGAGGTAACCGAAATATCCTTTAACTTTGTGTCTTTATTGCCCATAATAATGTAAACAGTTTAAGCTTGTGCGTTAAGTAGCCACTAATAAATAACCAGCTCCGCGCGCAATAGCCCGCGATGGCTAATCGCTGCCTGTAGCCATCAGTCCGCGTCGCGCGCAACCGACGGCAGCGGCGGACAAAATGCATCGCGGAATAAGTCTCATTTGTTAGTAGGTAAGTTCCTATCGATACGCAAACTGGTGATATGCCTATAACGCTTTTCCAAGTACACATCTTTATACATCTGTATTTTATTTCGTGCATCTTACCCCAAAGTATAAGCCATATTGGAGTCGCAGGTGGACATATGCAAAGTAACAATACAGATATAATTGACTGGAAGCATCGGGGAATGCGCGGACCAATAACGGTGTACTATTACATAAAATAATAATAGCGGATTAAAAAATAATAATAGCTGATTAAAAAAACCCGTTTCGTCTTTCTCTAACCACTTCTTGCCTACCTTTTCCCAATATTCCTTACGATACCATCGTAGGCTTTTATCCTTAAATAGAAAATAAGTGTCTCTTGATAATTTAAGGTGTATAAAATTCGTCCTCTCTTGACTTTCGCAACAAATATAAGCAATAAAACTACTGCAATATCATTTTTTAGGCAAACTTTATGAAAAACAATGCGGGGTTCATAAAGTAACTGTATTTTTTTGCGTTCTAAGGTTCTAACCATCGATGTAGTATTTAATTATTATGTACCCATGCATCTCGAAAGACGCAAAATATTTATTGTTTTACTGATTAATATATTTACCCATGTATAATAAAGTATTAACAACCTTATATTCGTAATAATGTTTCACTTTATTATAATTAAAACGGTAACAACCTATTTCTAAAATTAATTTCACAAATAATCATTTCGTCAACTACTCGGGCAGTCGAAAACTCCGCGACGCTTCAATTAAATCTTAATTTTAATTTCGAAATAATTTACGACATTTCGGTAACAGAATTTTGCTTTAAAATACGATGAAATTCTCAAATACTTCGCTTTTGGAATAATTTGAATTTAGAATTTAAGATATCATTAATTCATTATAATTATTAGGTATCGTAAATAATTATTATCTGAGCATTAGAAAGGAGTAAATTGTTTCATGAGTTATCTTTATTTTAACAAAGTTTTTTTTTATATGCCATGACGATGGCAAACGAGCGTACGGCCCGCCTGAAGTTAAGCAACTACCGCAGCCTAGGACGTTTGCTAATGGAGTTACACGCGCATTGCCGACCTTGCAAGCTTACAAGAACTTCGATTTGAACATACACCATTATAAATTGATTTCCGTTGCAATTCCTAATATCATTTAGTTTAGGGGCGATCAGAAAGTAAAATTTTGGCTAATGAGCAATAATTCTTCGCCAGTATGATAACCATCACCATCACTTATGAACTTAATTTTACTTTAATAGCAGTATACATACGCTTTCTAAATTACTTCTACGATTTAACGATTCATACCGATTCTCGGTTTACGACTCATTTCAACTTATTGGAAGCAGTATATTTAGGCAAAATTTACGATCCTACTTTACGGTGGAAATCTAAAGCACCTATTAGATACCTGTCAAAACTCAAGTCAACTTGATTTGGGTTACGTTTGAAATGTCTTTACCTTAATTTGTTCAACTCGAGAGGGATTCTAAGATGACTACAATTATATATTTGTCATAAGTTCGAGATGATAATTTGTAAATTATTTTCAGCTCAGTAACTTAAATAAGCATAATTTGTCGTTAAAACCAGTACGTAAAATAACATTTTGCACACTGGTTCTGGACAATAGTTTAGTTATTGAATTTGGAAATAAAACATGTAATATAGGACAGTATAGGAATATTTTTGCGAACAGATTTCGGATATATTCGCAAAAATCTTCCTCTTCTAAAATAAAACTAAATGACTCCAATACCGGAATTCCAATATTGTTCCTTTTCTATATCGTAAAAATCGGTCCGATATTCCAGTATTTCGGGAGTCCGGAATTCAGGTATTCGTCCCCAAGCCCGATCCTCAAAAATAAGCAACAATAGGGAATATTAGGCAAAGCTCTGCGTAGGTGGCACCTTTGTGGCACATACAGTAAACAAATTACATTGACACATGGCCTACCGCGAAACAAGAAAATCTAAATATCGTTATCTAATCTCTCTATCACTCTTGCATATTCGAGCGGTAAAGAGGCAGATAACTAAATTTCGTTTTTCGCGTTTACCGATAGGCCCTTGTTAACAAACCGCTTTGATGCATCAATGTCATATTTTATTGTCTGTGAAAACTTGTCAAAAAACAGTTTAAGGCACAGTATGTATAAGTTAGTCTATGAATTTACTGAGTCGGTAGTGCTGCACTCTGGCGGCAGAACATTGCAGTAATATCCCCTATTAAAAACGACACATCAGCATATTTCCGAGTACGATCAGCAACACTCTTAACTGTCCATATGTGGACCTTAAGCCTTTTGTAATAAGGTTTACGAGCTGTCAGTTAACTGTGTGGGCGATGGTACAAAGAGCAAAAGCCTCCTTTGTCAATGTTTATTGATTAATTCATCACTAACTTACAAACTATTTTGGTACAAAGCCATTTCAATTGAAATCCATTTCGATGGCTGCATTCAATTTTACGTTTGGGTTCTGCGACTAATGTAGTGTAAAGCTCAATACGTAGGTAATATTTATAGGTAAGATGCATTGGGATTACTTCGTAAGCTGGGAAATTTTGAAAATAGCAGATAACTACCAAACTAGAAGCACTTTCTATTGTAGCAACAGTAAGCAAGATGTCTTGGTAAGCGTTACAATACTCTTTTATCTAGTCTAGGTGCAGTTACCTCTACGGACGCACTTGTCCCGTCTCTCCCGTCCCGTCATTCAAAAATCCTTTTGCACTGGCGCCGTCGATATTTTCCAATAAAAGTTCTCAAAACGAAATTCAATACATAAAAGAAAAGCACAATATACAACGCGAGAGGAATCATTTTGTCTCCAAGTTCTTTTGTCCGTTAAACAGTTCTCAAAGAACTCGAATTCCGAACGAACATAACTGCATTACGCGCGCCACTGACTTTCCTACTTCGCAAAACATTTCCCTCAAATATAGCCTCATTCCCACTATAATTGGAACTCTAGACACGTAATAAATATGTAAAATTCAAGGATGCATTTATACTGGCTTGTGTAAAACGTTCTGAATACGAAGATATGTGGAAATATACGAAAACATCCGAAGACTTCAGGGAGACAGCTCCATCTAGCGGATTCTTGCATCAATTAGTTTCAAGTATTAGGAGAAATTGCTAGAATTGTTTTTGCCGAGTTGATTTAATGTTGGAATTAGGGAAATCCTTTTATACAATTAGAACGCAATTATACTTTGTGAACAACGGAAACACGGAATACAGTGAGTTTAATATTGTTTATTTATGTTGTGTTTGTTTATTACGAACAAACTTTTTTAATTATTTATCTCATAGCCGCGTTCTAAATATGTATCTGACTACATATTGTTTTATGGAGCATTTAAGAAGAAAATCAATGTCATGTCATAGTCAATAGTCATACGAAATTAGGATATTTTCAAGTTACCCCGAACAGACCTTTTAAGTCTTAAAAATTGTCAAAAAAGTTTTGTTTGAAGATGTTGGGTTCGGATATTTAGATTGACACCGCAATCTGCCGCGGCAAGCGGAGTGGAGCGACCAATTGAACAATTTATATTAAGCAAGTATTGCAAGTATGATAATATCAGTGAACGTATAACGTATGAAGCTAGGTCTAAAACGCACCATGAATTTTTATTACAAATTTTCTTAAAATGCTCAATTTTATTTTTGATAAAACTCATCTCCTATGTACTTTTAGAGCACCGTACAAAACTTTGTTCACGGTGCTCTTATGGGATCACTTCGGTCTTGCAAATCGGTTAAATGCGTTTTTCTCAAAGACCGTTTGACGTAGGTACCTGAAATTTGGAATAGTTATGGCAAGTACCATCACTAACACTGTGAATAAGTCGAACCTGCTTATTTCTGATTTTAGGGGGAAATTTAGGGGGTTAGAGGGTTAGGCTGAATTTTATTTTCAATTGTAAGAATCGTGTGAGGTACCATTAGAAAGCTTGCAAAAAATTGAGTCGATGGACTGATTTTGACTTCATTTTAGAATGCAATAGTTTCGATAAAAAATGCATTTAAAGTTGCAAGTTTTCATACAAAATTTTTCACCTCTGTCCTGACGATTTTCGGGAAAACTATAGCTAACAGGCAGCTGACCAGTCAATATCCAACTAAAACAAGTATGGAGACGGCGGGAAAATTATCAGGTTAACTCTATCTTTATTAGTTTTTAAACTGCAGCCTGATCTTTGGTTGCTTAGGGCTAGCTAACTGATGCTTACACTGGTCATTTCATATTAGGAAGTAGTTTTAGTGAGACAGATCCTTACTTAAAACTTTGGCATTGAAATTTATGACTTATGTCTTTGATACAAAGTTTAATTCTACTTACTTACTTTTGTGAGATATTTCATTTTTTTTCTGAATACTATAAGTATGAGAGAGTAAAAGATCTGCAAAATGCAACCTTGTAATAAAGCAAATAAGTTTAAATTTCGAACGGGCTTTCCAACCAATGGACTATCGCAGTGTGCTCAGTAAGAATCATATTTATTATTGGAGTTTATCAGTACAAATTTAAATTAAGAATTCCGTTCTTCACTGTCGTTGTGTTTTTTTTTTTTTCACATTAGCGCACATAGAGTTAGTAAAGCGTATAGAGATAATAAAGTCATTTAATATTTATTAGCAGCTATGGCGTCATCTACCTATAGATCTGATTCGTCGAAACAGTATTCCTTCTCATTAAGTACCATTACATTTATATATTAATTGTATACAGTATGCATATTTTTGAACAGATCGGTGATCGGTGGGTTCCCTTTTGAACTAACATACTTGTTAGAACGTGACAGGCATGGTGACAAGCGATAAAAACGCGACCGTGCTACGCCGCCTGTATTGTATATGACAGTTAAAATTCACAGGTTTTGGAAACAAAGGTAAAGTTGACGAAATATAAAGTAAGCCGATCGTGATCAAACTTGTTTTTTTTTTTTCAAATTAGTATAAGTATCCAAACTTAAAACCACCTAGGGATGTGTCGTACGGTGCTCTGAACACCGTAGTCTTGACTTCGTGCTTGGCCAATTATTTTTTGTTAAAAATAACAATTCATAACATGATAAATCCGCGATCCCGGACACGCAAAGCCGCCTCGCTCACGCTCAAGTGAGAGAAGAACCTGAGGGTCTACCGTGAACCACGGTCGACATGTTGCCTCCCTGTCACACTTACGTACGAATTTACAAGTGCGACAGAGAGGCAACACGTCGTACGCGGTGCGCCCTTTGAACTCACGGGCCTTAAACTTTCCTTGAACGACATATATTCCATAGCCGTCCTAAATTTACTATTCTCCGTGTGTTTTATACGATGACGACATATTCATTTGTGACAATACGTACAGAATTATACAATATTTATTAGACATGTTTGTAATGCTATCCACGCAGGAATGGCCCCGGGGCCGACAAGAACAATCGTGTCCAATTCTTTCGACGTACAACTTGTAGTTATCCGGGTTTTCCCTTTTGCCGCAAAACAGTTCTGTAACTATAGTTCGTTTTTTTAGCATTAGAAATAAGGTAAACAATCTTGATGTGTCTTTTAATTGAAAAACACATTTTAAAAATAAGTTACGGCAAATATGTAACAATTATGAATCTAATACGATCATTTATATTCTTCTGCTTTGACAAGTAATAGTTATTGATTTTTAAAAAGCGTTTTTCAATTAAAAGACATGTCAAGATCGCTTACCTTCTTTCAAGTTCTTTCTAATGCAAAAAAACGAACTATAGCCGAAGGCTGGTATTCCGCCTATCCAATTTCTTTGCCTAATGTGTATTGCGTCTCACATTTTTCTTAAGAGCCCATCAACGTGCGCATTGGCTCCACTGCTAAATAATCGTTATTATTTAAATTTAACGACAGGTATTTAAAAAAGGGGGCCGCTACGGACTGTATTTTGTATTTAAGTACCTATTGAATCACGATTATTTAGCAGTGGCGCTAGTGTGCACGTTGATGGGCTCTTAATGAGAGAATGAGACGCAATGACATTGGACCATTGACGTATAATATCTAAGGACGGGCTAATGGGCAATCAAAATGGTACTAGTTCAGCGATGTTACTCACGAATTCCAGCCAATCGTGCAGTCTAACGCAAGTAGTTGCAACCAATAGCGCGTGTAATGCGAACTCGTCAACTAATCGCGCGCGTGATGCGAACTCATCAACCAATCGCGTTGTAGCGGTTTCACACCGCTGTACTGGCCCCTGTCATGCCTCATTATTATTGTTCGTAAAGCCAGTCCCTAGATATCTATGTCAATGCATTGGACAGGTGGAATACCACCCTAAGCCACAGACCTCAACCTAAATAGACCAATTTGATAGTATAGTAATGAGTCGTCTGTTCCAAAGTGTAAGAAAAGTTCATCAGACAAAAAAAAAGTTTTTTTTTGGTATATTTTGAAGGTCGTATTGGTCCAGAAAACCGCAGGCGACAGTGCGAGGCAGGAAGTTATTGGAGAATATTTTTGTTACTACTCGTAGTTTACACATTTTTAACAAAATGTGACTATCTAAAGATTAAATTAAAATTTCATGACCAAAGCTGCAGTTTTGCGTTAGGCTCCTCTTAATAATTACCAACACTATAAACCCAAAACATAGCGCTGTTAATACCCAATCTGATAATATTTAAACAGCCAAAATCGCATTGTAATTAAATTATCTATTAAACACGTCCATAAAGGCGCGGTAATCGTTTAACGCGGTTGCAGACCGTACATAATTAAACGCGTGTAGTTTGCTCAGTTTATTAACAAAAAGCTCTGTACGGTTACCATCAGTTTGTCACTGACATAAACGCCGTCGAGAACGTAATTTACTTTCTATACATCTCGCTCGCACTCGCATATTAGTGCAAACGGGATGTATAGAAAGTAAATTACGTTCTCGACGGCGTTTATGTCAGTGACAAACTGATGGTAACCGTACTGAAACCCTAGTATACGAGTAAATTCATTTCATTCGATAGCGTGACAATGACGAACGTTATGTCTATTTTTGTATGGGGTTTTGAACAGCGCGCCAAGCGGGACGTTTTGGAAACTCAAAATCCCTTGCAACATGACACTTAACGCAAACGCGTACATCATGTCACGTTATCGAATGAAATTTACACTAGAGGTACTGCTTGTTAGGGATGCAAATATTTGGCTATTCGGTGTTCGGCCTATGAGGTTAAAAACTTACAAATTATGTTTTTCTCGTCGACTTTAATGGTTGAATTAAATCTTCGTACCAACCTAAAATCGCATACTTTCCACTATTGGCCCCCGACTCAACTATAATGACTTATTACGAAACGCTTCAATCTACTGTAATGAATTCGACTGTTCACGTGTCGCATTTTCGTTTTGTGCCACTTATTGAAACTACAACTGTAGATGTCAGGATACTTACATACTATATAGAATATGAATTATACCTATTGGTACTTATTTTCGCTTGAGAATTACTCAGGAACGTAATGAAATAATTTATAGGTACATTTCATAACGATGCCTGCCGTTGTTATTAAATGTCAGTTATGTAATATAATTATACGATTCTGAGTTCGTAATATGTTTTTAACGAGGTGCTAACCCAACTAGAAGAAATCGTGGCGTATAATGTAGGTAAGTAAATAAAACCGTATATTTTTTAAATTACTCATTTGGTTTACTAGTTATCTTTGAGTAGTTATTAAGTGATTTATTTATTTAAAAATAATTTGTTTATCTACACGCTTGAGTAAAGCGAAAACATTTTACAAAATAATTTTACCAAGCTTTTAAAAGCTTTAAGAAAGACTCAGTTCGTTCATTTAGAAATACCTAATTAAATATGTGCACATTTTGCTAACATTCTCATATAAAATATCTCGCTTAAAACGGACAAACGAGTAATTGGGTCAAAATTAATTTCGTTGTCTTGTTTCTGACCACTGTGTCACGCTTCTATTTTTGTTTTTTATCAAATAAATAAAAAGAGTTGAGTGCTATTGCACGTCTTTCTAGCTGTAGATAATTATACGCTTGAGAAAAATTTAAAACTAAATTTCACCCCATACAAAAAGCTCCACTCTGTCACATTTCATGGGGACAAGAAACAAGACAACCCAAAAATAAAAGCGGCCAAGTGCGAGTCGGACTGGCCCATGAAGGGTTCCGTAGCAGCAAGTAACATAATAAAATTGCGGTTTACGAATTATGACGTATTAAAAAAAACTACTTACTAGATCTCGTTCAAACCAATTTTCGGTGGAAGTTTGCATGGTAATGTACATCATATATTTTTTTTAGTTTTATCATTCTCTTATTATAGAAGTTACAGGGGACACACACACACACACACATTTTACCACTTTGGAAGTGTCTCTCGCGCAAACTGTTCAGTTTAGAAATAATGATATTAGAAACCTCAATATCATTTTTGAAGACCTATCCATAGACACCCCACACGTATGGGTTTGATGAAAAAAAATTTTTGAGCTTCAGTTCTAAGTATGGGGAACCCCCAAAATTTATTGTTTTTTTTTTCTATTTTTGTGTGAAAATCTTAATGCGGTTCACAGAATACATCTACTTACCAAGTTTCAACAGTATAGTTCTTATAGTTTCGGAAAAAAGTGGCTGTGACATTTTTTTTTTATTATTACCAAAAAGTTATACAGCATAACAGTTATAAACTAAAGCACTGTACAATTAAAAATATAACTAAAGAAAAAATAAAATATTCAACTTCTACTACGTACAAGAAACCTTAAGCTAAGTAACTTTTGCTAATATTAGGTATCGAATTCGATAACTAACCTAAATAACTTCCTCCTTTTTCCTTCTTCAAGACTTGCGAAACCCAGTAATTTCTTGCGAAAACACTACATACTTGAACACACATCCAGGTGGAAAGTTCACCCAGCTTTTATAACGTACATTATATTATTTTATTTACGTCTGCTTTGCCCGAGGATAATCCTGGCTTCTGAATAATGTACGCATTAGCTCGCTAAAACGAGTTTTATTTTATTTCTGCTGTAAGTGCATAGAAATATTTTTGTAAACTACTGTTAGGTTTCAAACTTGTTATCACGTTTGTATGCAATTTATTTAAAATATTAAACACTTATTTATTCATAATGTCTAAACGACTTGACAATTGAGAACACATTTAATATCAGCGTTGGCTGTATAGGTTCGAAAATTGGTGAGTCGTTGCCCATTGGCGGGAAACTTCAATTAAAATAATAAAGTGAAAAAAAAGATGAAGAATAAAAAACAAAGAAAGATGAGTGGGAGATTGTTGAGAGCGAACATACAATTCTTTTATTTAAATGTTTAATATTGCAACTGATAATAAATATAAGTTTGTGCTGCATTTGTTGAAGTTTTACTGACTATAATCTTACACTACACAATACCACACCGTGATTAAATCACTTTATTATCATTAAAATTAAACACTTACCCAAATCTTCCTCAAGTTTCGGATCGGAGAACCGTCCAGACTGTCCGATAGCAGTCTCTAGGATCACCGCGAACAGCAGCACACACCACGCCATCTTGCCAAAAACGTCCGCCATTTTGTCTAGTCGGCCATCTTGGTTACGACATCGCGCGCGCGAATTTGAGACTGGTGAATCTGGGAAAGGAAATTAGTGTTTAAATTTTTCTAATAAACACAGATTTGATAAACTCTGACAAACCAATTTGTCAGTAGCAAAATGCGCGAAATTCAAAAAATCGTATAGGAGTTCGCCTCTTTGCGCATATATATTTTTTAAATTTGCCGCCTTTTTCTAGATAGATATATTTCTAGGCATTAGTTCGTTAAAAATATGTTTGCACTTTCAATTATTTCAATTAATCAAATCATCAGAAACTCATTAATACGTGACAGAATGCGTTCTCATACTAACATTATAGTAGTAACAAATACTTAGTCCCAATGGCGTTTTATACCTAAATAGTAGCTGATTCAGCCTATACGACACCTATACGGCTACCACCAGTTTTGACATTGACAGATACGCTCGCGTCTACGTAAATTACTTTCTATACATCTCGCTTGCACTAATATGCGAGTACGAGCAAGATGTACAGAAAGTAAATTACGTAGACGTGAGCGTTATGTCAATGTTAAAACTGATGGTAGATGTGTGCTTATAATGGAAAACGCGTAGGTACCTACGTAATATATATGATAAGAAAGCAGCATTTAATTTAAACTTTCATTTCAAGCAATCCTTTGATTGAAGTTTGTCACAGAATGTACTATAAGAACGTAATTAATTAGTTTAATTACATATTACAAAAGGTTATATATAGTAGTAACACGTGTAAATCATGGAAGTTACTGGCGCGTGCCAAATTTTAACTTTGCTAAACAACAGAGTACCCTAATCTCAGTAATCTCAAAGATTGAAATATAATTGAGTTAGTAACATACGGCGTGATTCGAAATTTAAGATACGTCAAAAATTTGCTAAAGATACGATATTATGGATCGGATATACCAGTGTCAAAAGTGACGTTTTTGTTTTTGACGTATCTTATAGTTCGAATCAGGCCGATATAGCGGTCAGCCCATAAATCCAAGTTTTTTAAACACAATACAATTGGCTTATATTTTTAACCCTTTACCACAAATTGACTCTTAATCCAGTCGGCCGTTAACCCTTTAATCGCCGGTTAATTCCCGCCTGTAATTACCGCAGCGAAGGCAAAAACGCTTTTAATGAGCACATAATAACGGGATACAGTGGTTTGGTCAGCGACCCTTAGAGCGTTTTCACATTGTCCGATCCCATATCGGCTGTTGGATACAACCACAAAAACCGGCCAAGTGCGAGTCGGACTCGCGCACGTAGGGTTCGGTACCATTACACAAAAAACGGCAAAATAATCACGTTTATTGTATGAGACGTGGGGGTAAATATTTTTTTTTTGTATTTGTTGTTATAGCGGCAACAGAAATACATCATCTGTGTAAATTTCAACTGTCTAGATATCACGGTTCATGAGATACAGCCTGGTGACGGACAGACAAACGGACAGTGGAGTCTTAGTAATAGGGTCCCGTTTTTACCCTTTGGGTACGGAACATTAAAGAGTAAAATGAAAAAAATGCATTTATATTTATTTACCTACTAATTTATAAATATTTATTGTTCAAAAGAAAGCTTTAATGCAAAAATAATAGCAGCTATTTATCTGCAACTTAGAGAATATAACCAAACGGAGTGGTCATTAACAGGCGTTCCCCTCTGTCGAAAATAGGCGGCCAATGGTCAACCACATGTATGGACTGACGTTTATCTGACATGGCTGTGCCCGCAAAAAATGGCAGACTATTTTGTACCGAAAATTATAGACATGGCGTCTCCGTTGGTTATAGGTATTCTCTAAGATCTCCAAGGATCATCCGACAATTATAATTATCGAATCTTTATCTACCTCTATATTCCTTTAAAATGCTACGTCATTTCCATTCAAAATTTGAGTATAATACCGTAAATTTCCTTTATGATTTCACTTTTCCTATCTTCAACATTTAAAGTGGTTTTGTCATGCCGTATAAAGCCGTGATATATCTCTTGTGCCCGTACATGTAATTGTCACCCTAATTATAACGAAATGCGATCCCCTGGAGTGTCGTATATCTGTGCCCTTTCCTCTTTACTTAATAATTCCGTAGTTCGCCCAAAAACTGCCAAAAGTTGTTATGTCCACTATACCCTAACAGGAAAAACCGGACCTCTTGTTTCTTTGAAATGAAAACCAGTAAGGTCATGTGGTGTAAGAGGAACTATGGGGGAAGGTGGACACTTGTAGGGAAAATATAATACTAAAAAAACCGGCCAAGTGCGAGTCGGACTCGCGTTCCAAGGGTTCCGTACATTAAGGCCGACTCACGCTTGACTGCACATTTCTAATAGGTTTTCCTGTCATCTATAGGTAAAGAACTATTCTGTGTATTTTTTCAAAATTTTAGACCCAGTAGTTTCGGAGATAAAGGGGGAATGGTCATTTTTTAGCTATTTTCTTAAATAACTGCTAACCTATTTATTTTAAAATAATAAAAAATATATATTTGAAAGTCTCAAAATGAGCTCTTTGATATGTAACACGATATAGTTTGTAAAACTTTATTTTTTTAACTTTCTCATTTACATATTTAATTGCACAAACGGGTCTACCGCGATATAATTTCATTGTTTTTACCTTTAATTCCGAGTTTAATGCCCGTTAAAGTTCAGTGTCGTGCCGTGGACAATAAACATTAAACTTTAACGGGTAGCTGCAATTTCTTTGTCTACCCCAAACATTTTTATAAACTAATTTCGGGTAGTTTAGTGGTGTTTTATTAATATCTCCGTTGACATTTGTTGGGACGTCAGTCTTTCCGTGACCACAGCTGGTGCAACTCAGCTGAAACGTCGGAATTAAAGGTAAAAACAATGAAATTATATCGCGGTAGACCCGTTTGTGCAATTAAATATGTGTACAAAACGCGAGAGTTTCTCATTTACCCCATGTTTAAAATTCATTTGTTTACGTTGCGTGTCCGTCTTTGGGTCACTAATTTACATATGTGTAGGGGAGACCGAGGCGAGTTGTAACAGAGGAGAGTTGTTACATCGTCGATTTTTTGGAATCTATTAACTAGAAACTAGGTCGCAATAGCGTGCGTTTGTTACCTCGTAACTTGAACTAACAAATGCGCGCTATTGCGACCTAGTTTCTAATTAATAGATTCCAAAAAATCGACGATGTCACAACTCTCCTCTGTCACAACTCACCTCGGTCTCCCCTACAACATTTCAACTTAATTGGTGCAGTAGTTTCCGAGAAAATAGGCTGTGACAGACGCACGAGTGATCCTATAAGGGTCCGTTTTTCCTTTTGAGGTACGGAACCCTAAAAACGACGAGTGGCCACCACGTACCGGGAGGCGCAGCGTGGGTAGACCCCCACAATGTGGACTGATGACCTGGTAAAGGTCGCGGGTCCGCTGGATGCGGGTGGCACAAGATTGGTCATTGTGGCACTCTTTGGGGGAGGCCTATATCCAGCAGTGGACGTCCTCTGGTTAATATGATGATTAAAACCAAAATATTACTTTGCTAATCCGCGAAAAGATAACGTGCTACTCAATCAGTGCTAACCCGTTATACTTACTTGCGTATTTTTACATGCAATTAATATTCCCACCCTCCCACCGCAAAAATAAATACGCAAATAAATATAACAAACCACCACCAAAAGAATAAACCTCGACACGTGTTTCGCCTCTCTACGAGGCATCCTCAGGAGTTGTTGACGGTCTGACGCCCGGCAACGGAATGACCTGTCTAGAATGGTCGGCCATATTTATACCTTGACCACTCCCCCTACCGTGCAAGTGTGAGTGAGATGGAAAAATTCGTAATAACGGCGATGACGCAACATTCAATTGTTCGTTAAGAATCATGCCCCTATTGTTGTACCTAATTATTTCCAGTTGTTCCAGAACACCCAAACGCAATCCCTTTTCGCAAACATGTAAAATATCAAAAGAATGATTCTCAGATAAAGTGTGACCTGTATCTAATAAGTGCTTTGCAAAATTGGACTTCTCTGGATGGTTATGTCTATATGACGCAACATGCTCTTTATACCTAGTAGTGAAACTACGGCCCGTTTGCCCCACATACACTTTATTGCAATCGTGACAGGTAAGCTTATAAACTCCAGACTTTTTCCCATTCTCGATCTTATCTTTGCCATTGCAAAGCTTCGAGTGCAAAGTATTATTTGTCTTAAAGGCCACAGGAATGTCGTTAGACTTCAAAATTTTGTAAATTGCATCAGACAACTTGCCAACATAAGTTATGCTCGCTTTATATTTATTAATCGGTTCAGAGGATCGTGCCGCATACAACATACACGATCACACGAACCGATTAATAAATATAAAGCGAGCATAACTTATGTTGGCAAGTTGTCTGATGCAATTTACAAAATTTTGAAGTCTAACGACATTCCTGTGGCCTTTAAGACAAATAATACTTTGCACTCGAAGCTTTGCAATGGCAAAGATAAGATCGAGAATGGGAAAAAGTCTGGAGTTTATAAGCTTACCTGTCACGATTGCAATAAAGTGTATGTGGGGCAAACGGGCCGTAGTTTCACTACTAGGTATAAAGAGCATGTTGCGTCATATAGACATAACCATCCAGAGAAGTCCAATTTTGCAAAGCACTTATTAGATACAGGTCACACTTTATCTGAGAATCATTCTTTTGATATTTTACATGTTTGCGAAAAGGGATTGCGTTTGGGTGTTCTGGAACAACTGGAAATAATTAGGTACAACAATAGGGGCATGATTCTTAACGAACAATTGAATGTTGCGTCATCGCCGTTATTACGAATTTTTCCATCTCACTCACACTTGCACGGTAGGGGGAGTGGTCAAGGTATAAATATGGCCGACCATTCTAGACAGGTCATTCCGTTGCCGGGCGTCAGACCGTCAACAACTCCTGAGGATGCCTCGTAGAGAGGCGAAACACGTGTCGAGGTTTATTCTTTTGGTGGTGGTTTGTTATATTTATTTGCGTATTTATTTTTGCGGTGGGAGGGTGGGAATATTAATTGCATGTAAAAATACGCAAGTAAGTATAACGGGTTAGCACTGATTGAGTAGCACGTTATCTTTTCGCGGATTAGCAAAGTAATATTTTGGTTTTAATTAGTATGGATTTCCGCAAAGTAACGCCTGATTCTATTCACTAATATGATGATGACTAAAATAAAGCTGATTTATAAATAAAATTAACTTAAAAATATTTACGTAGGACTTTTCTCATACGGTTTCTCTTACTCCGAGAAAAATAAAGTATTTTTCCCTTATCCCACCTGACCTTAAAGGTGGCCACTGACGAGCCTTCCAACAGTCCAAATAGCGTGGCTGCAATCCAAAATCAGTCCGTGAATGTCAAAAACGTACAATGTTTAATATTAGGATGCCGTCCATTTGGATGAATCCATTGTAACGGCATCCATTTGGAAGGCTCGTCAGTGGCCTGCTTAAGATGTATACCTATATATTATGTAGAAATTAATGTCACTTCAGAATTTCATTTCAAAATAAGATCGATTAAATTTAAAAAGTGGAAAAATTACTGCCTTGGATTGGGTGAGACCTGAACTCACGCCCACTGGAAGTCTCACCCAAGGCAGTAATTTTTCCACATTATATTATTATAGGACATTTTTACACGAATTGACTAAGCCCCACGGTAAGCTCATGAAGGCTTGTGTTAGACTTTAACCCCTTACTGCATGTAATAAAAAATATTTGTTGAAATTTGAACTTTAATAGCTGTCAATAGAGTTAAATATCATATCCGCCATATATGGCTTCGTATGCGGTAAGGGGTTAAATATATTTTTGACCGAAGCGAAGCGAAGGTCTACGTTTTGACTCGGGCATTTTGCTTTCGTATGTCCGGATGTTCTCCTCTACAGGTCGCAATTCTTAACCGATTCTCGTGAAATTTTGTGACCGAATTTTATGACTAAATAAATTTTTTTTGTCAATCCGGTTTTTGGAAATTTTTAAAAATGGCGGAGTCGTGATACCTGGCGCCTAAACAAATAGTCGTATCGATATCATATCATAAGACTTTTTTCTTTTTGAGACATGTTTACAGAGTTAATAGCAAAAAATGCAGAAAAAAATTATCGCTGGTTTAGGCGGTATTTAGATATTTAATTTTAACTAATTTTAATTTGAGAAGGAGTAGCTAAATTTCGTCAACCCATCTAAGAACTATTTGGCTCAGTTTCTAAACGTTCGCTTTTTCTGTTTGCACAGAGGGTCCGGGTTCGATCCCCAGTAATTGTATGCTGGGATATTATAACTTTTTGTATTTTTTTACACATAAATTTCGTATTGTTTTTCTTTAATTTACTATACACCGTGTTTTTATTGAATTCCGTTAACTTCGGGGTATAGTTAAGTACGTTTATAAGAACTAAATGGCATAGTTAATTTTCAAAAAAAAAATTTTTTTTGTTTTTTTTTTTGTTTAAAAAGTAATTAAATGTAGCATATAGCGTTGTTGTAACACGGGCATTACATTTAACTCAACCAAACAATTGAAATCTGTGACATATCAATGTCATTTCGTACATCAATCGACCGAGATTGTACTTAAGTTTAGTAGCAAATGTATGAACTCATTCTAAACACTAATCAATATGTAAGCCGGCCCTAAGGCAAGTGTACACGCTTGTAGAGGCCTTATAGTAAAAAAATAAATTATGGATTATCTCCGAAATGGACTTAATTAGAACATCGGTGTCTTTGAGAAAGTTACTTGATTTAAGCTCAGGAATGCACCCTTGAAATTAACGGGAATCAAAAAAAACACGGTGTATTTAAAGCTCTTAGCACCGTGTTATTTCAAGCTCTGCTCGCGAGGTCTACAGCTCACAGAGCCACTAGTAAGTTTAATACCATCGGAAACATAAACATGTACATTGTCAAAGCAAGGCTACCATCTACCGTTCTCGTACTTTTTCTTGTGCATAGTAGGTCCTACCATCTTGTGGGCTACATCGGAAGCGTCCACTTCATCAGCATCACATTTACGCCTCGCGCCAAAAATCTGACGGCTCATATATGCTGCCTCCTACAGTTCATGCACGCTCCGTATATTTACTTTAGCTACTATAAACTTTGTATGCCAGTATGAATTGGATTAGCGGACGGGCAATCGTATGTTAATGCGGCTATCTCGTCCGGCGAGGGGTGTATTTGCATTGTATCGTAATCGCTGTCAGTGGCGCCACTGCCAGCGGGTTTTGAAAACGTATAAGTACTTTAACAGAGTGAAGCTATATAGGTACCGTATTCCGAGTACAGATGTAGTTCAAAATTGTTTTTTAGAAAGATAGTGTTTAGTTTTAAGTTTATTAAACTTTTAAAGGAAATTTTACTTGGAAGTTTTTTAAGCACCGAGTCTCGTAAAACAAGTCGAACTCGTCAAATTTACTAAAGTTCTCATCAAAACTAGTCATCATCATCATCATTGGCCAGAGCATCTTTGCAGATATTTTGAGGAGGTAGTCTGCAGCCTACATCGACTGCGATGACTGTATAGACCAATGGCCGATCGGCACTTCTTGCCGCATCGATCACAGACGGGTCTTGACTCCTGGGATGGTCCAGCAGCTCTGCGTTTTCGGTTCTGCTTAAGTTGGTCCAATCAGAGCTCGTCATGCTTTACCATGCCTTCCCGCAGGTTACGACGCCACTCCAGTCTATCTCCGCGCGTTCCTCCCTACAAAACTAGTAGAGAAATTAAAAACCTATTCACGCTAACAATGGCGCCAACCCTCCCCATATCTATCCCTCACTCGATACACCTTTTATTTTCGTATGTAAACGCGAGCTTATATTTATTGCCAGCTCCGCTCCCGATCCGCTTTTAATGGCCAACAAAGCTTGCTTTTTGAGCTGAAACAACTTTCCTGTGTTTTTTAGGAATCCTTTGAAATTCTATTTTTACAATTTGGCTGATTGAAAACGGTTAGTTTTTAGCCCGGTGACACAGTTTTGGTGGATAAACAAGAATCAGAGGCTTTACGGACAGAGGCTGGATGGCCTCTTTGTAGGATGAACTAGATTATTCCGTATTAGAGCGTTTCTTTTATTTTTTGCAAAGTTTATTTATTGTAACCTTTTTTGCCACTTTTGTATTAAGTATTTCTACTCATAATCACGAGCTCTTTCGATCCTAATGGGATACAAAAATGTCCCAGAGTTTTTTTCCTATTGTGCAACCATTTTCCCATACAGTTTGTATGGCGGTAACAAAAAGGAAAGTTTGAAAAATGTATGGAAATTTTAGGACACAAAAGTGGCAAAAAAGGTCACAATATATAAAATGGCAAAAAATAAAAGAAACGCAATGAGCGTTTCTTTTATTTTTTATTATGCAATTAGTGTTTATTATGCAGTGTTTTTATCAAAAAAGCTCGTACATTAACTTTATTTCAAACTTATATTCGTAATCTATTCAAACACTAGAAAAGGGAAACATTAAAACCGCCTTCTCGATATATTTATTTCTATCACTTAACGATTTACGGTAAATACGCAATACACATTAAGCTGGCATTATTGCTTATTTTTACGATTTCTTCAGGTGAAACTCAGAGGCGAATAAACTTCTTATGAGAAGCCATAATAACATTATTTCAATTTATTTCACATTCCGTCACAGCTAAACAGCGATACGTAACCCGAAATACTTTTTATAATATATTTTATACTACTTATCAAAGAAGCACACGTAAAGTCGAAAACATTGTAAATACAATCTTAATATCACCGCTTAGAGTTTAAAATTAAAGTGATATTCGAGTAACTTACTACCTTTTGGTTCGTTATGTGTGATATTTTCGTAGCATGCTACGAATGCTTAACTACTACGGGTAGCGCAAAAGGTTTCCGCTACGGATCCGTAGCCGTGCTACGAGGTTTTACACACTTCTCGCCGCATAAATTAAAATTTGATTTGAATAAAGATAAATGATGATTTACTGTCTTTATAAGCACAACATCAAGATATATTTAATATTTAAGTCTCTTACGTTTTAAATTAAGTACCTAGTAATTTTATGTACAAGGAAAAATAACTACATAGGTACTTAATTTATTTCAAACTTGTAGTCGCTTGGAGAACTAGTGACAAAAATACTTTTTTCACCTCAGCAGATCGAAAAAGGGTACTTTGCTTCTTAAAAACAGTGAGCAAAATGCGATTTTGCTCACTGAGTCATTTTGTCTCACTCAGTGAGCAAAATCGCATTTTGCTCACTGAGTGAGACAAAATGACATTCAAGTGACCTTTATAGTCAAATGTCATTTCAACATGCGGGGTCTAATACAAGTTCGATATACTTGGGTTCTATTATCTCTGTCCCTCTAGGTATGTTCTCACTGCTTAGGGTGAAAAATTTTGTGTACTACACGAGATCAAAGTTATTTACATCTCGTGCGCTTTTGAATCCCTTACTACGCTCAAGATTCTAAATTAGATTCACTCGCTACGCTCGTGAATCTATTATAGAATCTTTCGCTTGCACGGGACTCAAAATAAGCACTCGAAGAAATATCAAACTTTGATCTCTGGTTGTACAAATAACTATTTTTTGTGGTGAGCGGTCTGACTGAAACGACTTTAAAATACGTCAAATAGTACGACTAGATTACGATATGGATTAGATGTGTCAGTGTCAAAAGAGACGTTTTTAACAAGCTTTTATTAGGTCGACCTGTAATGGAATCTAAGGTAACTAATTTAACCATCTTCATCATCATCATCATCTTCATCATTTAATCGTAGCGTCATGAAAATGGGCAGCTGTATGTAGTTCTGATGACAATACAATAATATGGTACTGTCGAACTGATCTGATGATGGAGACAGGAGGTGGCCATAGGAACTCTGTGATGAAACAATGCAACCTAATTGTGTTAGGGGTTTTTAGAATTGTCTCGATGAGTATTAGTTGTCTGTTGTAAGAAAAGTACAGTCAGCGATAAAAGCTTGTACCAAAAATGAAATTTTTGCCAAAAAATTATTGTTTGAAGAAACACACTGGTATACTAACATCTAGTATGTAATTTGAGTGTGAATATGTAATATAACATGTGCCGCGGAATCCTTGCCGGCGTGTTATCGCGCCGGAAAACACACATTCACCTATTTTGCTGGCTCGTTAGCGACGTGGCGAAGGGAATATACATGCCCAGGTCATTTGCTTTAGTTTTATTGCGAAGAAGCTACTTTGACATATCTTATATTACATTTACAAATCGCTTGAAATTAGTATAAGGTGCAGCGGGACAATTTCGACTGCGGGGTAATTGCAACTAATCGAAATATCTTCCATGTTTTACATTATTAACTAGAGTGCCATATATGTCCAGATAGCGAATAAGATGTGTTGTGTCATCATAGGCCTTTTCGTCTATAGCAGACGATTTATGGTGTAACACCGGAGAAACACCGTTTTTGGTGGCTGAATAGACCGATGCGAGACCGACGTGGTCTACCAACCACCAGTGACTCTAGTTAATAATGAACATGGAAGATATTTCGATTACTTGAAATTATCCCGCAGTCAAAATTGCCCCGCTGCACCTTATGTCGAATTGTTTTACTGTTTTTTTTTTATAGTTTTTAGAGTTCCGTACCCAAAGGATAATAACGGGACTATTGCTAAGACTCCGCTGTCCATCTGTCCACTGTCTATCTGTCACCAGGCTGTATCACGTAAACCGTGATTGCTAGACAGTTGAAATTTTTACAGATGATGTATTTCTGTTGCCGCTATAACAAGAAATACTAAAAAGTACGGAACCCTCGGTGGGCGAGTCCGACTCGTACTTGTTTTATAGTTTTTGAGTTAATCGCGCACATAGAGATAGAGAGACGCGGCGGGGGACTTTCTTTTATAGGTTGAAATTTATGAATAATAATAAATTTTAAAATTTATGAATCAAAGGTGTAGTGAAACGTAGGCGGCAATTTTGGAGAAGTAATAAAGTCTTCCGCGTAATTAATAAAGTTTAAACGGTGCTGGGCGAGTGGATATGACGTCCGACTTTCAATCCGGAGGTCGCGGGTTCAAATCCTGGCGCGTACCAATGAGTTTTTCGGAACTTATGTACGAAATTCATTTGATATTTACCACTAGCTTTTCGGTGAAGGAAAACATCGTGAGGAAACCTGCATACATCTGCGAAGAAATTCTAAGGTGTATTTGAAGTCCGCAATCCTCATTTGGTTAGCGTGGGGACTATAGCCCAAGCCCTCTCGCGCATGAGAGGAGGCCTGTGCCCAGCAGTGGGGCGTATATAGGCTGAATTATTATCATTATTTAATCATGTATTCCATAGTGTTCTAGCTATATTTTTAGGTATGTATACTATCAAAAGGGGATTTGTGGAGCCTACGCTATCCATCTGTCAGCCCTACCTCCAATGTTCACAAAACCGTTTGACATGTTGTCGCTACAAGTATGAATTTATCATTTTCATCCTCTCATTGTACCAGTTTTTTTTATAGTAGCCACGTGCCATGCGGTTTGGAGATATACAGGTTGGCTATAAAAATAAGTGCATCCCCGTCGCCAAGGAGGTTTTGGAATTATACTGAGCAACTTTTACTACGGGAACAACACAGAAATCGTGAAAAAAAAATTTGGTTGTTATACATTTTGGCTGGTTCATTTTCCATGGGAGGGTAAATTTATAGTTCGAAAACCTCCCTGGCAACGGGAATGCAGTTATTTTTTAGCCACCCTGTATTCACGTACCTTTTGGACTTCTTCGTACATGCATAGTTTTCTCATGGTCTAAGATACATTATAAGGAATATATCGTCTGTCATTTACTTGTGATAAGAAATAAACGATAGATAATATTCATATTGGCGCATTGCAAATAAGTTGCCTGGTAAAATTGCGTACCTACGAACAGAAAAAAAATTTTTTTTTGTTATTTAACCGTACATTATATAAATAGTTTATTTTACTTACATAATATAATCCAACTGTAATAGGTTGCTTCATTAAAAGTTGGTCCAGTCTATGGTTGCCTAAATTTCAACTGAAACTCGATTAATGGCAACCATGGACTAATATCAGATAAAAGGAAATAAACAATAATTTCAAAATCCAGCTGTCATGTATATTATTATGTGCGTGACTTCAACTCTGGTGCATCTCCCTCGCAAAACAAATAAATGTATGATTTGTATGAATTTTGAATATAATATGAAATTATAGACTTGTGAAACAATCTATAGTAGATAAACAGGTTATATAATTCGAGAAGTCATCAGAAATACGCGACGTCATGAGATATCAATGTTCCGAATCGCAGCGCTGACCAATTTCGAATGATAGATGTGACAAGAGTACTATAACGATGTGTCAAACTTGATACGAACTGAGCCCTCCACTGGCCAGAGATCTCATAATAGGGTATTTGACTGTATTTAAAATAAATTATTTCACACCATGCATGAAATAAAGCACCAAAAGATTAATAGGCAGACGGGAGTTATTTTTAGACACAATTACTATATTAAAACCCGTATAAAACTATAAAGAGTAGGTAATTTTATTGTGACGTCACATGCTAGTGTTTAGGGAATGCAAATCGGTTATTTTTTGTATGGAAATAACCGCGGTTTCGGTTAATAACCGATAATGTCCATACAAAAAATAACCGAAAATAACCGATTTGCATTCCCTACTAGTGTTTCATTTATATTCTATAGTCGCAAAATCGTTTTGACAGTTCGATAAAAGAAACTGATTTGACTAGTAGTCAAATACCTTATTATGGTGACACTGATTTGGACATATTTTCATATTTGTGGCTATAACTACCTAACTAGGATGACTATTATAGTTATTGAACACTACATAGTAATTGACCACTCCTAACAAATACGAATTAACAAGCCAATAGAAGTCGTATTGTTAAAAGTGGCCAATTACTATGAAGTGGTCAATATGGGAAAAGCGTCGAATTTATCGATATATTTAGTAACTATTTAGGTATCTGCCCTTTAATTTTACCCCCTGAAATCCGACTGAATATCCTATGTAAGGTCAAAGAATTTAATTTCGGACCTATTTCGTACCTTGTCACAGTGACAATCAATATGAACGTCGCTAGAGACCTCATACTATTGTCACTGTGACAAGTAAAGGTACAAAATGGGTAGGAAAATTAAATTCTTGACTGTACAGGCTGTTGCGGTCTGGGGGGCGATTTTTGAATTTCGATCGCTCGATTTTCAAGTGGTATAGACCACTCGTTTTCAATATATTAGTAGAATTTAAGGGTCAAACAGATCACTGTGTTATGTCTTTCCTGTAGACATACACGAGAGTTAAGGGCTATAAAGGTTAATTTTCTTATTTAACCCTTATCCACGTGAAAAGGTCCTCCTTTTATTTAAAGAACTATGATAAAATCATTACTTACATGCCCACAAGCTGTTAACTATTGCCCACAGGAGAGAAAACTAGTGTGTTCGCGCGAACAGTGCATTTTTCTCTCCTGTGGGCAATAGTTAAGAGCTTGTGGGCATGTAAGTAATGATTTTATCGTAGTTCTCTAAATAAAAGGAGGACCTTTTCACGTGGATAAGGGTTAAATAAGAAAATTAACCTTTATAGCCCTTAACTCTTGTGTATGTCTACAGGAAAGACATAACACAGTGATCTGTTTGACCCTTAAATGCCTAGTAGTGGAGATATTACTGAACGAAATACACGAAATCGAGCGGCCGAAATTCAAAAATCGGTCCTCTGGTCTTATCTCTAAAGAGCAACGTTCTTGAATATCTCCAATAAATTAAGGTTTAAAATTAATTTCGTTATCTAGAACCTTGAAATTAGGCGCATTTGTCCCGTGAATAGAAACTTGAATTAGATTAGTATCGTTTGACGGTTTGAAATGCTAATTTAGTTTAATATCATTTAACGCTGTAAGGTTTTCTTTTATGCAATAAAGGCTGAATAAATTATAATTTTATCAGTATTTTATAAGGCTGAAGGGCTTATCTACATAGGCCTCCAGTTATTATCAATGTCACTACACCTTATACGAAGTAAACAAAGTCCCCCGCCGCGTCTGTCTGTTTGTGTGTATGTTCGCGATAAACACAAAGACTACTGAACGGAATTTCATGCGGTTTTAACCTATCGATAGAGTGATTCTTGAGGAAGGTTTAGGTGTACAATTTGTTAACCCGTGCGAAGCCGGGGCGGGTGGCTAGTATATAGAAATAAAATAGGTATTTATATTTCCTCTTGCTTTTTTTATATCCCTTTTCCAAAACTTTAATATGAGTAATGATAAAAGCCAAACTCAATATGAGTTCAAATCGAACACCATTCAATATGGAAATTATTACTCTTGATTATTTTATATAAAAGTTAGATAACTTCTTGACACATTGAGAACCCGGCGGGTTCTCTGTTCGTAGTTGCTTTCCTCTACAAAGCGGGAAAGCGCTGGGATCGGCTACGAGCGTAGCGCTACGAAAATGTTGGCAGTGAATGTATATTAAATTAACCTTATTTAAATAATGTCATTCGAGTCTACAACTAAACTAATACAGCTATTTATTTAAAACGCATAGAAAAAACCGGTACCAACTTCTATATGCATCCATATTTTTACACTTGACGCTAGACCTACAGTCCAGTGTAAAAATATGGATGCACTCATCATACTCAAAAATATGTCCCATAGCTCTTACGTCAGCGAAAAAAGAACTGTGGGACATATTTTTGAGTATGTTCTATGCACCCATATTTTTACACTTGACTGTACTTTATTTACGAATTTTCCAACTATTCTCAATTTCATTCAAAACTAATCATAATCACTCATAACGCAACCTTATTTACATAAAATTAGTTTTAAAACATAAACTTTTCATTATTTCTTCGAGCCTGTTCCAAAACAAATAAAACATTAAGTTTATTAGTTTTTAAACGCACCAAACAAAAAAAAAACAGTACACTTACAGTACCTATTTTACTATCCCGATTTTTATGTTCCAAAAGTAATTATAATCACTCACCCGTAACGCAGCCCTATTTACATAAAACTATAATTCCAAATACCAACTTTCTCATATTTTTTCCACGTTCCAAAACTAATAATAAACTCATACTCACTTCACTACCTACATGTGGATCACAACACGAAAGCCGACAAAAGTTAACCGACGGAGCGCGACCGCCCCCCGTGACCGACCGATGCGCACTGATCTCGGTCTGGTCTGGTCGGTCTCACCTCAGCCTGAGACCACAGTAGAAATATACGGGAGAAATGGAGGCAATTATCTGCCGTAATTTTATATTTTCTGGTTTATTGTTTTCGTAGTTTTGCAAAGTGGCTAGTTATCCCTTTATTATACTCTGTATCTTTAGGTATTTAAATAAAAGTAAAGAAAATCTACCCTCAAATGGCTCCTTAAGCCAGTTGAGGGTAGATGAAAACATTACATGATCAAATTAATAATGTAGGTCGTAAAGTCAGGTCGTTCAGGGACTGATCCAGGCGCTTTTGTATTTGGTTGGTTAACCAATAAATGTTATAACTATATACCCGAAAATGTTCTAAATGTTTGTTACTTTTATTAAAAACCCAACTATAATCCAATACTATAACTATGGTCCTAAGGTTTAATACGTAGGTAATTAAATACCAATACTAATGTTCTTTCCGGTTTTGTCAGATTATATTCTTCCATCTATTAAAATATTTTTCTTTGAAAGCACGTTGTACAATACGTACTTACACCTAAACGAAATATTAGATTAGAGTTAGCTTTGAACCATAGTTGTAAGATTTTGGATTTCTTATATTTTTCTATGAGGATTGAAATGAAACATTCCCTAAATGAAAGCTTCCTTCATTTCCTGTGAAATTTTCCTCAAATTCCCGACAACATTTTCAAGTTTTTGAAAAGTTTTCGCAACCTGCACATCTACGAGTATAGATAAACATGCCGCTCTGCATTGCACCGTCATTGTAGTAAAAGAAAATTATTTTTCTCTTGATATCATTTTCAAATTCAGCTTCCTTTTCACTTCTCATATTGACTTAAGTACTGCTCATTTTCTACTACGCAGCTACCGTAGTATAACCCTACCAAATGACACAGCGCCCGTACCTCTCCCGTCCGCTTTTCTCTCCCGCCTCCCAAACTTGTTCGTATTCGAACGCACGGAATTTTCGTATTACCCATCATAATTATATCATATCGCGGCCTTAGCCCACTGCTTGAAAAGACGACATTTCGAATTTGTCCGGGTTATTTTAAACTCTCCGCTTCGTTAGGTTGCTTTGAATCTGGAGGTCCTTTAGTTTTCTTTGGTTTTCTTTGAGATCTTAATAAGATCGGTGTTTATATTACAAATCTTATGAAGTTTATAAGGCGAGGTTGCTTGGAGCGTCTAATTTGAAGGCATGAGGGACCTCAATCGCTATAACTGTCTTTGAGAAAGACTGAAAGATGCAAACTTCATATATCTTTTTACATCGCAGTTCAAACGCGCATTTTGCTGCGACTCGATTTTTTTCTATCTGCGCAATTTCAGCGAGGAAAAGCTTTAAATACCTACTTCAAAAACTGGTGAGAAAGTTGCTTTTAAAAATTTGATGAAAATTTTGAGTTGTTTCTTCATGTTGGCTATAAAAATTTACTTTTAAGTGATAATTTTGAGTGATAAATATTAAATAACGTTAATTCGAATTTCATTTGTAATATTTTACAGTTGGTATTTTCATCGCGTTGGTATGGTGAAAAATTTTGTCTCACTCGGGGGCAAAGTTTGTATAACTCTCGTGCCCTGAAATCCTCGCAACGCTCAATATTTCACTTTTGGAATTTTTCGCTTGCTCGGGCATCTGCGTGAATCCGCGCAGGACGGAGTAAAATGGCGTGCTCTTGTGTTGGAGGGCAAGACTCATTTTGGGTCATTGCGCCAAACTAGTAGTAGTAGTAGTCGGGCATCTACAGGGTGATTTTGAATGTCTGACCATATTCTAAGGAGTGAATATGGGGGTCATTCTTAACAACTTTTACTATTGGGCCAACTCCGAGATCCGGAACCCCTAGTGTAAATTTCATGCGTTCATGTTTGCATTATGTCTATTTTTGTATGGGGTTTTGAACAGCGCGTCTAGCGGGACGTTTTGGATACTCAAATTCCCATACAAAATGACACAACGCAAACGCGTACGTCACGTCACGCTATCGAATGAAATTTACACTATAGTCTGTATCTTTGGGTATTTAAAAAAGAGTAAACAAAATCTACCCTCAAGTGGCTTCTTAAGCCAGTTGAGGGTAGATGAAAACATTACATGATTAAATAATGTAGGTTAAAGTCAGGGCGTTCAGTAACAGATCCAGGTGGTTATGTATTTGGTTGGTTAACCAATAAATGTTATAACTACCCGAAAATTTACAAATTATTTGTTTACTTTTATTGAAATACCTAAAGATCCAGAGTATACGGGTATAATACCTATAAATAGTTAGTTACTAACTAGCAGTAACTAAGTGAAGCACTTAATGTCTAAATTGGCGGTAGGTAGGTACCGTGGTAGTTAAGCCCGGAATTTTCAATGCACCGGGCCAATGCCCAGATTGAGCTATTTCCTTATACATTTAAAGCGCTAGCTTAGGGATGGGGTGGTCTCGTACCGATTTTTGTTATCGGTATTAAAAATGTATATGACAAGTAATTCACAGGCATTGATAGTCTCTTCTGTGGACATGCCCAAAGTTAAAAGCTATAAATAAACCTTTAGTTCGCTTAATCTAGTACGAGTACTTACTCTATTAGCTTGTGTGATATAATCAATATTTACACACAGCTGTTAATTTTTGTGTGCAACTATTATGGTAGTTAGTAGAGTACTTAGAGTTCGAACAAGTTAAGTCTGCAACGATTTTGATAGCACACGCAGTGCAAGTGTTATTTATACATCATAATTTCATAGAAGTTTGACGTTTATAATAACACTTGTACTGCGTGTGCTATCAAAATCGCTGCAGACATATCTTGGTCTAACTCTACCTATATGCGAATTCATTATCAGAATCACTGACGCCGCATAGGTCATTCAATTCTGTACCGTATTCTCGCGAAATAAATTCCGAATGAAAACTAGTTTTCCAATATTCTTAAAGTTGTTAAACATGGCGGGGAAAAATACGTAGAAAAGAAAATTTCTATAGTTATAGTTATTGGCCACTACATAGTAATTGGCCACTCCTAACAAATCAGAAAAAAACAAGCCAATGAAGCCTTATTGTTAAGAGTGGCCAATTACTATGTAGTGGCCAATAACTATAGCAGTCACCCTACCACTAGTATTCTAAATCATTTATAAATGTTTTATTTTAACTTACTAAAAAAACCTTACTAAAGCAGGCCCCTGACGAGCCTTCCCAATGGATGCCGTTACAATGGATTCATCCAAATGGACGGCATCCTAATATTAAACATTGTACGTTTTTGACATTCACGGACCGATTTTGGATTGCAGCCACGCTATTTGGACTGTTGGAAGGCTCGTCAGTGGCCACCTTAATAGACCAATCAAATATGTTCCATCGATTTGTGACGTACGTTTGAATAAATTAATTTGAAATAACTACGAGTAAACACCCATTTATTATTCACGAAATTTAGCATTCAAATTTTAATTGAGCTATTTCTGCTACCCTTAGCGGATGACGTGACACGAATGTTGATATTGTTGATACCGATGTATCCTAATTAGCTTACTAAGACACTTATTAAATTAGTTTTGTTATGACAACTCATTGACAGCTATTTATTTTTGAAATATTACACCACTTATTTAGAAAGAAATTCCATGGAAAAAATGACCTAAAAATATCAAGGAATTAATAATGTCAAGGAAATTGACAATCACATTGCCCATTTCCTGATGCCGCAGCTGTTCAGGGGGCGATTTTTGAGTTCGTCACTCGAAAATCGGTGGAAAATAGCGAAATGCTATTTTTTTAAATACGAGCGATATAAATTGGGTATCTAAGTAGTGGTATTGACCACTCGTTTTCTAATCTATAAGTAGAATTTAAATGCCTAGTACTGAAGATATTATTATTGAACGAAATAAACGAAATCGAGCGGTCGAAATAAAAAATCGACCCCCTGCCGTGACGTATATCTCAGGACGGGCCTTACGGACACTAAAAATAGTACTAGTTCAGCGGTGGCACTCACGAATTCGAGCCAATCATGCAGTCTAACACAACTTAGTTGCGACCAATCGCGCGCGTGGTGCGAACTCATCAACCAATCGCGTTGTAGCGGTGTCACGCTGCTGTACTGGCCCCACTCATGCCCCATTGTAAGGCCAGTCCTGAAATATACGTCAATGCCCCGTGCACACTTGCAGCAGTAACACGGTTGCAGTCGCAATCCGAACGTCACCTTAAGGGTAACATTCCATTTCTGACCGCAGCTGCACTACTAGTACGAACGCGTCGGTGTTATTGTCAAATTCCACAGTAAAATGAATCAAATGGTAGTGCTGCTGTCGTTGGAAATGGACTGTCACCTTTACTCATCAAATGACAAATGACAAAAATACCGGTATCAAAACTAGAGTCCCAGCCCTATGCCGTAAAGTATACAATGTGGGGGTCGTTATAAGTTAGAGCAGTTAAACTCTAAGGATGACCTACATTGTCGCCGTCCTCTATAAATCGTTTTACGGCCTATAGAAAGGCTCAAATACAAAGTTGGAAATAATTAGCAATCAGCAGGGTTGGCGTTAAGTTTTCTTTTATGATGAGATATTATTAAGGACTTAAACATTTCAACTTTGTTTGACACTAGCTTACGCCCGCGACTTCGTCTTCGTGGACTGCGTGTTTTTTTGTATGAAATAGGAGGCAAACGAGCAGACGGATCACCTGATGGTAAGCGATTACCGTCGCCCATGGAGACCAAAGGGGTTGTAAGTGCGTTGCCGACCTTTAAGATGGGAGTACGCTCTTTTCTTGAAGGTTTGAAGGTCGTATCGGTCCGGAAATGCCGCAGGCGACAGTTCATTCCACAGTTTGGCTGTGCGAGGCAGGAAGTTTCTGGAGAAACGCACAGTTGAGGACTGCCAACCATCCAAGTGGTGAAGATGGTCATGTTGTCGCGTAGGGCGATGGCGAAAAGAAGCGGCAGGGATTAATCCGAACAATTCCTCGGAGCACTCCCCGTTATACATGCGATAGAAAATGCAGAGCGAGGCCACATCTCTACGCAGCGCCAAGGGTCAAGCCGATCCGAAAGACGCTGGCAGTCGACAATTCGAGTCACTCTTCGTCAAGTGGAAGGAAACGGACACCGGACGGTAAACTGACGCAATTACCCTATACTACAATGGATTCCCGTGAGAATAATATAAACCTTTTCATATTGCCCTTTCGTACAAACCCAAGTTATTTTATTAGTTACCTTATGTTTTGGAAACCAATTTAAATGAATTCCTATTTAGGTAACTGATTTATACTGAAATAATAGTTTTACAAATAGTCCGTCCCAGAAGTGAACCGTCTTTAACACAAACGTGTACTAAATACTTGAAAACGGTCAATTATAGACCTTATAAACAAGCAATAAGGTTTATTTATTATTACTTACATCCTAACCGGTATCATAGATGCCTTCCGGATAGATGTCGCACTATGGAGGATGTACAATGTACATTGTACTCCCAGCTGCCAAGTTCATGTTCATAATACCCATTTTACTTAGAGCATTTAGTAACCGGAGACGTCATGGCTGTCATTTCTGTACGAAACAGTTTGCAGAGTTTTGTGGGGGTAGGGACGTCAAATGTATTTCTATTTCTACATGATTTGTGCGTAATGTACAGCCAGCCATGCAAAAGTTTGCACAATTGTGCAAGTTTTTCGGCAGAGGGGTAATCTCTTAAAGGCGACTCCAGATATTAAATGCTCTAAGCCATTTTATGAATCTATGCTTAAAAACAAGAGTAAATCAATTTGGTTTGTAGATCTTTGCCTAGTACGGCGGTCGGCAACCTGCGGCCCGCGGGCCGCATGCGGCTCGTGAAATTGTCACTTGCGGCCTGCTAGCCTCTCTGGCTATGTAATATTGAGAAACGACAATGTCTGATAAAGTCATAAATATTAACAAAGTGCGGCCCGCGTCAACTTACTCATCGTTAACTACGCTACTAAAACTACGCAAAAAAAGGTTGCCGACCGCTGCAGGCGTTAGCATTAAGAAAAGTACAGCAGTTGTACTGTCTTCTTCTTACTTGCTTGCTTCTAATGAAGTTTTAGATATCACTGGCAGTCATTTAATTGACAAATAGACGTGCTGCGGGCTCAGCACGGTTCCATTTTTATCGACTATCACTATGCGCGTCCCTTTCGCACTTACATACTTGTTAGAACGTGACAGGCATGGTGACAAGGGATAAAAACGCGACCGTGCTAAGCCGCCTGGAGTAGGAAAAATACTTACTTACTTACTATTTTGGCGCAGTGACCCAAAATGAGTCTTGGCTTCCAACACAAGAGCACGCCACATTTTACTCGGTCCTGCGCGGAGTGGATTGAATTTTTGGAGAAGTAGAAAAACTACTACTTACAAGTAATTCAGCTGTTATTACCTACACGGTATCTAGTGATGAAACATTGATCTGTGGTATAGTTGGCAGTGGATCGTATTTCCCTCAGGCTTCGAGACGGAAAACTATGCAAAATTTCATGGAAATCAGCCTATCACATTACTATCCTAACGTCGTATCTTCCCAGGCGAATCATTGTAACAGCAACCTTTTAAATATCAATTTAAAGTTCACTTTTCAATGCAGCGTCGTAGTAAACTACGAATCGAAGTTAAACATATCAAAGATGTGTAAGGAGTCAAAGGTTTGTCGTGAATATGAAATGTGGACTTAATGACGTATGAAATTAGGTTGGTTTTGAATTGACATGTGAGTATATAAAGATTAAGAAGTCAAATCGCATGCAAGTCAAAGTTTAGTTAATATGACAATGTCGTAATGTCCTGAATGTTGAACAACAGGAGCCTATTTCACTTGGATAAGACAGAGAAGATGACTTGACTATCATATTAGCTACCTTATGGCTACTAACATAAATAGGAAGGTTCTTATCAATCATCATCATCATTCCACGCAGACGAAGAGAAAAAAAAACAGTTTATATTGCTGACTCCATTCCATACATGATGGCTTTCCTTACTAATAAATAATAAGTTGTATATGCGATATTGTATAACTTATTCATATCGAGGTGTTAACTCGTTTAAAGCTTAATATCTGGGGGCCGAGCTTTGCTCGGAAAACATATAAAAACACAAAAATGCGCATTTTCCCAGAGATAAGACCTAGGTAGATCGATTAATCGCCCCCGAAAACCCCCATATAGCAATTTTCATTGAAATTGTTAGAGCCGTTTCCGAGTACCCCGAAAAAAAAAATATATATATATATATATATATATATATATAATATAAATAAATAAACAAACAAGAATTGCTCGTTTAAAGGTATTAGATAGATAGATAGATATATAAGTTTTCGCAAAGCTCGCTTAAAACATATATTATTGATTATAAATGGGTTTTAACTATGTATGGAGTAAGCATTCTAAGCTGAGTTACACTGAAAAAAAAACCTGGTACTGGTAACCAGAATCTGGTTAGCTGTACTATATTGTCTTGTTGTATATGTGACGACAGGACACTTTGTAAACATAACCAGACCATTCTTGTTAAATTAAATTTGTTAATTCTATGAAGTGTATAGTAGTGGGTATAAGACTTTTAGTAAACCCAACTAGCCGGTCTGTTTAGTGATGTGCCGTTACCGGTAAAATACCCAAGGTGGGAAAATTCCCAGTAATGTTACCGGTAAGATTCCCCAGAATCAGTAATTTACGGTAATATTCAAATTAAGTAAATGTCAACATAAGTTGTTTTACATTAAATCATTACTTGTCAACAAATGCATCATACGAAGTGCAAAAAATCAACATAGGTTTACTTTTCTAGTAAATTCCCAATACTACTGGTAATTTTCCCAATGTTACTCGGTATTTTACCAATATTACTAGGAAATATTCGCCTTGTCTGGGCAAGTGGGCATAGTCAAAACTAGTTCCAGTCAAAACCACTCAATGAATAATACCAGAATTTTAGTAAAACTAAAACGAAAATGTAAAAATCACATTGATTTAATAATAATCATCACATTTTTATTATGAGTAGGTAAGGTGTAGTACAATGACATTGTTTTTATATGTTAAGTGGTAATTTTTTATAGCTTAATAACATTGATATAATAATATTCTTATTTTATTTCCTTTATTCACTTTATTCACTTTATTCACTTTATTCACTTTTTTTTTGTGACAAAAAACCTCCGTAATTGACGAACTTAGATTTTTGCGGTTATAGCCCAGTACGGGATACAACGTAATACTACATTGCTTTGCAACTCCGCTAAGATTGAGTGAAAGAGATAGCTGAAGCTACGAGTGGAAAAGACGTAAAGATAATTAAGCCATATCTACGTGTTTAATTAAATTAATTCAATTATAACGTAAGCGTTCAAGTACGAGTATATTACCCGCTTTTGGGAATATTACCGGGAAGAATGGTAATTTACTGGTAATATTCCCAAATGGTAAAATACCGGTAATAGTATTTTACTCTCGGCACATCACTAGGTCTGTTAATGGTTACTAAATAATACAGTAACATATACGTTCCTGTCCTGTTGTTATAACAAGGTATTCAGTATATGTAACTGAACGATTTGTGCGGTGTACTGGTTTTATATTGTTCACGTTACCAGAACGCACTGTGCTAATGGGGCTTCTAAGTGAGCCATATGTTCACTGCAATATGTGGCCGGCAACTATTGGTGTCCTCTTACTCACATGTTAGAGAGGGACACTAATAGTTGCCGGCCACATATTGCAGTGAACATATGGCCCGTTTAGAAGTCCCTTCAGCACAGTGGGTTCTGGTTACGTGAACAATATATAACCAGTACACTGCTCTTCTAGTAAATACAGACAAGTTTTACACACTTATTGACCGGAGCGTAGCGAAGGTCTACGTTTCGACTGGAGCATTTTGCTTTTGTATGTCCGGATGTTCTCCTCTACAGGTCGCAATTCTTAACCGAATCTCGTGAAATTTTGGGACTGGATTCTATGTCTAAATAAAATTTTTTTGTCCGTCCGGTTTTTTGAATTTTTTTAAAATGGCGGAGTCGTGATAGCTCGCGCCTAAACAAATAGTGGTATCGGTACCATACGAGTGTTTTCTTTTTGAGATATGTTTATAGATTAAATGGCCAAAAATTCAGAAAATTTATTTCGCTGGTTTCGGAGGTATTGAGATATTTAATTTTAACAAATTTTAATTTGAGAAGGAGTAGCTAAATTTCGTCAATCCATCTAAGAACTATTTGGCTCAGTTTGTAAACGTTCGCTTTTTCTGTTTGCACAGAGGGTCTGGGTTCGATCCCCAGTAATTGTATGCTGGGATATTATAACTTTTGTATTTTTTTACACATAAATTTCGTATTGTTTTTTTTTTAATTTACTATATTTAAAGCTCTTAGCACCATGTTATTTAAAGCTCTGCTCGCGAGGTCTACAGCTCACAGAGCCACTAGTTTTATTTTATTTTATTGATCAAATAAGTAACACAGCATTACAGTAAAACCAAGGCACTGTGACACTACAAAAGAAAAAAACATTTTGTCTCCACAAAGAAAACAATAGACACAAAAATGACATACAAATTAAACATTGGATTTGGGCGACGACGTAACAGCGTGGCTCCGTAGCGTCGTCTGACTCGGCGTAGGATTCGGCAGGTTGCCCCGGAACCGCCGAAACACCACACCCTTCGGCCAGAAGTCCGCGCTTGCGATGGTGTCCTGCAGAGGCCGCGGCACGCGCACTACAAATGAACTGAAGTGCACATAGTGACGCGACTGTAGCTGGTGCACCCTCAGCGTGTAGCCAGTCTTCCGGCGGACGTACTCCACCACCTCGTCGGCCCCGGCGGAGTAATGCAGGCGAGACACGTAGAGCGCCTTACTCGGTGTCGCAACTCGTAGGCCAGAATTAACCGGCTCCGCAGTGCCACACAGAGTTTTACGAGGCGCCCTGCGCGCCTTGCGTTTCCTTTCCACCAGTTTGAATCCCTCCTTATCCACATCGGTGCGGGAGGACTTTTCCTTAATCGGAGCCCGCACATTTCACTGTGTCAGCAACACGCACTTATACTATACACTTGTACTAGTTTACAATAAAATTATGGACAGGATCTACGTAAATAAAACATCGACCGGCCGGAACGTAAGACGCTGGCGTAATGGCTGCCGTTCTGTGAATTGCGCAATTCCTTTCTCCGCCCCCCGCCACCCCCGCATACACCGTGGTGTTGGCACAACTGTTTGATTCGTTCAGACTACAATGCATTATAGTAACCACAACATAATAACTTGTAACGTGTACACTCGTATCTTTATTTTTACATATCAATAGTTAAGTGTTACGATGCATATATTAAACGAGACAAACGTTTAATATTTACAACACTTGCATCTTTACATATACAACGAAATTGTAAGCAGTACTAAATTGCATTTAACTAATAGAATTAAACAGTGATGTTTAAAAAACAAGTTTTACACGATACAACATTTTTTGTTATTACTACCGGATTTTAGTAGGTATAACTATATTTTTAATTACTATACGTTCTGGTAGTATTGTAGAAAATTATTTTTTTCGGTATATTTCTCTATGTCGGGACGAATTGACAGACAGACAGTGTAAAAGTGTTTTGGTATTTATTTTGGAAACCAACAGTCCAAAAGAATGTAAGATAGATAACACTATTCTTGACACACCATACCCCCATCACCCAAACAATGACAGAATTAGACATAACATAACAATACATCCCGATTACACCCAACTTCGAGAATAAACAAACAAAATGTTACTTCAGAAACCTCGTAATTACTCCAACATGTTCTAACAAAAGCAACCTTAAATATAAACTGATGCGATTCAAACTCCAATAGAAATTAAAAACGAGATATGAGAGATGAAAAGTCTTAGAAGTGCAAAGAATCGATGAAAACACGTTTTTAACTATATTAAAAGGTAATATGTTACTGCCGAGAGTTTTCACTCAATTTTGAACCGAATGACAATGCCATACAGTAACTTTTACTAGATTTTTATTACAGTAAAATGTTAGTATCAAAACTCATTGATCAAATTAAAACCTAATTGCAATAACATAAAGTTCAAAATACTTCTCGTAAGTTAGAATAACAATGTGAGATGCATATGTCAATTCGTTTCTCGCTTCCGTTTCGATACAGTTTATGGGTTTTTGGACGCTTGGGCGGTAAATTCCTTATTGTATCGCAGATCGTAACTCAATCGAGATAGTAAAATAAACTAGCTGAGCTAAGAAATAATATTTTTATTTCATTGCAGGCGGCGTTCTGAGGGAGAGATCAAAAATTTAATGTTCAATACACCAGCTCGTAAAAGCTTTCTTTATTATTGAAAAACTGACAAAAGTTGCATTTTATGCACAAGAGTGGTTAAATAATTTGATACAGATTTTGAGTTGTTGTTAAACCGTGTTGTCTGGTAGAATATACTTTTAAAAGCTGATTCTGAATGATAAATATTTACTCGTACTTAGAATATTGGAACTAAAACGTGATTTCTTGGTAATTCTAGAGACGTTTTTAGTAACGCCAGAGACGTGAAGTTTCGGTTTAAAAGTTACAGTTAAAACGGATTAAGTTACAAGAACGTACGCTTTTCTTTACCCGATTAGAGCGAAAGTAACCTCCCAATTTAAAATAACTTCTGCTAGACCTATTTCAAAACTAGAACGCCTTGAAGGAAAAACGATGATCAAAGCCAAATAATTCATTACAATTCGGAACTCGTCGTCAAGTCGGGCAAATTGATACGTAGGTGGTGGAAATAAATTGTTCTGCAAGTCGTGCTGGCAAATTAAAGGTACGTAAACCACAAAGAAAGTTTTAGACTTGAGTAAGTACCTTCTTCAAAGGGGGGCTTAAAGTCTGGTGGGGCTTAAACTTAAACAGGCTCAGGCATTTTTATTAGTCCAAAAGAAGTTTAATGGTCTGTCAATATCGCAACCTTGAAACATTTTTGTCCGATATTACGTTTACCTAACCTTCACTGTCGAATTTTCAGAAGAATCAAACCCTTATACAGGATGTATTTTATCAAAATTATAGAAATGCTTTATGAATAAAACGCATTTGGTCTAATGAAACATCGGACAAACATATTTACACTCGAAACGTACCTACTTACAAAATGAAGTAAATAACGTGCGTGAGGTGCGCGCCAACCAATCACTAACTCCCTTATTCATAAAACTTTACGGGCCTGATTTAGTTAAATTACCTATGTTTTATCCCTTTCTTACAAATACATAAGTCAAAATGACAGATACAAACGATTATTAAACGATTATATAATTGAGGTTTGTAGCGCGTTTATGAATAAGAGGCTAAGACGATCGTTACGGTCGTATCAAAACCATCCAGATCAAATTCATAAACTATTGGAATCACATCATTTCGCTCAGACTTGTGCGTAATGTATTAGTATGAGCGAGACGCCCTCGCGAATGACAGCAGATTGATATGATTCTAATAACTATTACCTCTATTCAAATATCGTTTGAATGTTGGGTGCACAGACAAATTGGCCTGTTAGTCATAACAATTGACATTGATTATGACATTAGTGGCCAGTGGACGTGAATTGCAATCGAAACATGCGGCTCGATTCGGGAAATGAATTAGAGATTAACTAGATACGATATAGTAAAGATATGTGACGTTCCACAAGTGCGGCTGGCGCCTCGATTCGGGAAATGAATTAGAGATTATAATACCGTAAGCGTCAACCGCCATAAGGTACCTTTACCCGTGGGACGTCACATATTTTTACTATATCGTATCTAGTTAATCTCTAATTCATTTCCCGAATCGCGCCGATGATCGAAAATGAGCTGTGCAATACCGGGCTAATTTAGGGCCAATAATTCAGTGTGAGGCTGATGCAGAGCGGGGTAAATGCTGCGATTACCGGTGGCCGAATGAGCCGATCGATTACTAAGTACAGGCACACCCATGAGGGGCTATGTTCTACTTGGGCCTATTTTTATTTTGATGTACCTATTTTTCCTGGTTTTCGATAAAATTTGATGATAGGTAGAGTTCCCTATTCAGTACAATATAAAAGTTAACGCAAGTAAATAAGTTAACGCAATTTCACCGTATATGTCCGCGTAGATCGTATAATAGAAGAAGAAGATTCATAAAGAGTTACTGAACAATCCTAACACGTGCGACATCAGGCTTTAAGATCGTACATATATGTTTTACAAACCCAGAAGTATTGTTGCTCATTACCCGCTTGTTACTATTACACCCTAAAGATATGTAATTTCGCAAGCAGCTGGAAAAGTGCACGAAAATTTCAGAAAACACAGGAAACAATGGAAACTTTCATTTGCGACAATTTAAATTTCCATACAAAAATATGAGAAGTTTTCGAAATTTTTCCATGTGGAAATTACTCAGTGTCGAAAACACCGATCGCTCATCAGTGCCACATCCCCCTGCGCGTGTACACTTGTACCCGGCAGGTGTGCAAGCTGGTTTATTTACGCCGTTTGTCTATCGCGCGGAACTAAACACGATAGCAGTAACTACACGATACAGGGTTGTCCCACACCGATCTTGTTTCACTCCAAAATTCATACCACAATGAAAACTTGAACAAAAAAGAATGGATAGTAAAATGCAGTCGAAAGTATGGTGCACCAAGAAAAACAATTTACATAATAGGTATATAAATGCAGACGTATGTTAGCCATGTGCATGGCTTAGGCCCAGGGTTGGCGCAAGCAAAGTTTTGGTGGCGATTAGAAAGGTGGACTTATAGGACAATATACAATTTGATGTCAAATAAACGGCCTGCTAGCCTAGTCGGTAATGACGCTGCCTACGAAGCAGGAGGTCCCTGGTGCAAATCCTGGTAAGGGCATTTATTTGTGTTTTTATCACGGAGGCACGGAACCTTTCTAATCGCCACCAAAACTTGCCCGCGCCAACCCTGGGCCTAAGCCATGCGTGCGGCTATTTTGGTTGCCCCGTGATTAGAGGATGATTTAGTTTCTACATATGCCGAGTGGGGCATCGGAACTCGGGTTTCAAACCGTAACAAATAATCAGTCATACAATATGCTGACCGAATAATTACCACTTCCAAACGATATCAATACTCGTAATCCTTGGGAAATATATCTAAGGAGGATTAGCACGAGTGTGCCGCGACAGTATCTCACGTGCGAGATAGATATATCTATCACTACATTTACTACTAAAATATAAAGGTCTTGGGCCCACTGATTAACAGTCCGCCGGACGGTATCGGCCTGTCAGTTAGAACAAAATTTTGACAGTTCCGAACAACTGACAGGCCGATCCCGTCCGGCGGACTGTTAATCAGTGGGGCCCTTAAGACAGACTAAATTTGTAACCCCGGCGAGGCCTTACTTCAAAGTAAAAAAAATATAACTTTTAGGCATTTTTCTTAGCATGAATATTCTAAATAATAAATTATCCCCAAAACTCTAATTATTGTGGTGTAGGTTATGGAATATAACAACTTCAGAGAAAATATTAAAAATTTATATTTTTAATCCACCCCGCGATTTGTATTGGCCCCATTTTACGGTAATACATTTGTAACTCAAACACACAATAAATGTTTTGATTGATTGATTTGATTACCAGTATTACCGCTACCGACTCTATACATTCTACATGGATTGGTGGCAATTAATGGTTGTTTCCGATAATAACATTTCCTATGTCGGGGCCTCAATTACAAGCCCACATGTTTTCAAACGACATATTGAATTACAGACTACATCTTTAATTGTTTTCCATCGTATTTTCTTGGAATCGTTCGTATTTGTCGTGCTACTTCGGTCAACCTCAGTACTTTTTGTACCGAGACTGACTGAAATAGCAAGACACATTCGTACGTTTCCGTGAAAATATAATGGAAAATAATTATGCACTACATCTGTACATTATACACATAATATATGTATGTATATAATATAGGTCAGGATTAAGGTTCACGTTACTCCTGTGAACCACAGCTTAATGTTATAGGACATAATTATATTATTGACCCCTTCTCCAGATAAAGGATACTTCTTTTTATAAAACATCTACTGAAATACAAAAAAAAATTGTCGCAAGTCGTCTATACCGTATAAAACTACAATAAATCGGAAAAAAATCTTGAAAACTCGATTATTCCCAAACGATAGAAATCTACCTTTCATCAACTTGTTTTATGATTAAGCCCGCAACCTTCCGAACTAAAATTAAAAGTACATTTGTATTCAAGGCCCGCGTTTTACAGCCGGCCCGATGTAAATCAATCTCAAGTTTGGGCTATAAACCGGAGGAATAAACAGACGAATCGATGGGGTTGGGTAATGGTGGATGAGGAAGTTTGACGTCTAAAATAGAATAGAAGCAGTTCATCAAGTGACAACCAAAACTTACTAATTACTATCACAAGTTAAGAGTCATAGTAAACCGTGCTAGTACCAAAACTAGTAATTATTTTTAGGGTTCCGTACCCAAAGGGTAAAAACGGGACCCTATTAATAAGACTCCGATGTCCGTCTGTCCGTCCGTCTGTCTGTCTGTCACCAGGCTGTATCTCATGAACCGTGAGAGGTAGGCAGTTTAAATTTTCACAGGTGATGTATTTCTGTTGCCGCTATAACAACAAATACTAAAAACAGAATATAATAAATATTCAAGTGGGGCTCCCATACAAGAAGCGCGTTTTTTTTTGCCGTTTTTTGCGTAATGGTACGGAACTCTTCATACGCGAGTCCGACTCGCACTTGGCCGGTTTTTTTGCATTTGTCTCATCGCTGGGCAAAGATAAGTATTTCCTCATTTTCTTAATCTTCTATTATTTATCCTTTAGCACTGTTTGCTGTTACCTTCAAAACGCTAGATTTACATTTTACCTGGGTTTGGCATTGCATGGATTGCACCCGATGAAACAGGAAAGCGCCACAAACGGAGTAAATTTCCGAGTACTAGCATTATACAAAATTCGGTAATAAACAATATTTATGAAGGCACCTTTGCACTGCAATTACGGCCGGCGTGCGCTGGCAATTTATATGCAAAGCGGGCAAACGTACCCGGATTTGGTTATTTACGATTGATTTTTCGGGGAATTATAAGTTACAACGCGGCTTACATTTGGAGTTAATTAGTGCGGATAGGTATTTATCACTTTATAAGGAATAAATATTCTTCGAAAATATGTACAATTCAATTTATATGCAAAGCAGGCAAACGTACCCGGATTTGGTTATTGACGATTGATTTTTCAGGGAATTATAAGTTTCAAAGGTGCTTACATTTGGAGTTAATTAGTGAGGATATTTATCACTTTATTACGAATGAAAATTCTTCGAGAATCTTCAAACATAATGCGGGCAATTCAATTTGTACGCAAAGCGGGCAAACGAACCCAGATTTGGTTATATACGATTGATTTTTCGGGGAATTATGAATTACAACGTGAATTACATTTGGAGTTAATTAGGTATTTATCACTTTATAAGGAATAAATATTCTTCGAAAATATGTACAATTCAATTTATATGCAAAGCAGGCAAACGTATCCGGATTTGGTTATTGACGATTGATTTTTCAGGGAATTATAAGTTTCAAAGGTGCTTACATTTGGAGTTAATTAGTGAGGATATTTATCACTTTATTACGAATGAAAATTCTTCGAAAATCTTCAAACATAATGTGTACATTTCAATTTGTATGCAAAGCGGGCAAACGAACCCGGATTTGGTTACTTACGATTGATTTTTAGGGAATTATCTATAAGTTACAACGCGGCTTACATTTAAAGTTAATTAGTCCGGATATTAATCACTTAATTACGAATTAATTTTATTCAAGAATAATCATAAATATCTATACATATAAACAGTCCCGTTAGGTATATAGATATCTTATATTTGGCCCTATTTTTTTATTTAAAAAAAAATCGATTTCGGGATAATCAATGTGAATACAATTTTTATTTCAATTTCCGCATGTTTACAAATCTCGGGGTCAGTTGTAACAATAAATACTAAGTTCTCGTTGATCGTAACCCATAACATTTCGACTTTACGCATAAAAGCATACAATTTTATTGTTATTGTTATCCTTGTAACAGCGTCCGAGCTTCGTTTCTTAGGTCAAAGTCATTTGACGATAACATTGTACAGCGAAATGATGAAAAAGTAATATAATAAAAACGGCCAAGTGCGAGTCGGACTTGCGCACGAAGGGTTCCGCACCATTACGCAACAAATAGCAAAAAAATCACGTTTGTTTTATTTCCATACAACAAACGCCCTACTTCAGTATTTATTTTATTCTGTTTTTAGTATTTTTTTTTATGGCGCCAACAGAAATACATCATTTGTGAAAATTTCAACTGTCTAGCTATCACGGATCATGAGTTACAGCCTGGTGACAGACAGATAGATAGACAGACAGACCGACAGTGGAGTCTTAGTAATAGGGTCCCGTTTTTACCCTTTGGGTACAGAACCCTAAACATGGCTTCAGTACTAATTATATCAAAATAACATTTCCACCGATGGTTTCTGGTACCAAGTCAATTCGAACGTACACTGACATCAAACCGATATTTGAATCATATCAGTTAGCTCTAATTCGCGCGTTCATATCGCTCAGACTTACCCGCACAAGTATTAGTGCGAGAGAGACGCCCGCGCGATAAAAGGTAACTGAGGGGCTACCGCGAAAACCGAAATTCGCAAATTGCGGGGATCTTTCTCTTTTACTCCAATGAAGGCGTAATTAGAGTGACAGAGAAAAATGCCCGCAATTTGCGAACTTCGATTTTCGCGGTTATAGCCCTGATGGGATTCCGATATTTTAGGCGTACCTATAAGTGTGAACGAGTAGCCTATTAACTCTGAATGCAATTCGCGCACACCAATCAGCCTGAGCTATCATCGGGGTTGTATCAAAACCAGATCGAAATCCTTAACAAATTAACTTGCACCATCCCACTAACCCGGGGTTAACCGGTTAAACCATTAAACCCAGTATCAAATTGTAATTGTTTAACGCATATCAAATAGCGATCGCGTGCGTTCGACATGTTCACAAACATAGATATTTATCATAAACACCACCTCATATCAATAGCTATGAAATTGTGCAGCGTATTACATAGGCGACATACGCGAGCTCTATTATGTGCTGTAAGGCAATTCAATATCATATAGTCGTGGGAGGAAATTGAAGGTTCGTAAGCGAGGGTGCGGTTCAGTGATAGCGGGACTGAAAAACCGGGCAAGTGCGAGTCGGACTCGCGCACGAAGGGTTCCGTACCATAATGAAAAAACAAACGGAAAAAAATGCAAAAAAAACGGTCACCCATCCAAGTACTGACCACGCCCGACGTTGCTTAACTTTGGTCAAAAATCACGTTTGTTGTATGGGAGCCCCATTTAAATCTTTATTTTATTCTGTTTTTAGTATTTGTTGTTATAGCGGCAACAGAAATACATCATCTGTGAAAATTTCAACTGTCTATCACGGTTCGTGAGATACAGCCTGGTGACAGACAGACGGACGGACGGACGGACGGACGGACGGACGGACAGCGAAGTCTTAGTAATAGGGTCCCGTTTTACCTTTTGGGTACGGAACCCTAAAAAGGGTTAGGTACTTAGGTCATACTTTTATTACTGACACGGGATTTAATCGCGTAAAACTTACGTTTATTTACGGCCTGACGTTTCGAACGTGACGTTACGTTCGTGGTCACAGGCAGACTGCAACAAGCAACAACAAACAACGAAGGCAGAACAAGGCGCAGCAAGAAGATGTTGATACAATTCCTCGCCCGTCTGCCTGTGACCACAAAAGTAACGTCATGTTCGAAACGTCAGGCCATAAATAAACGTAAGTTTTACGCGATTAAGTCCCGTGTTAGTTATAAAAGTATGAGTGAAAATCGGGTTACTTAGGTACCTACTTGGAGCATTATTCTAATTTTGCAATTTGAAAAAGTTTTGATTTTGTTATGATTCGACGACTTAGCGAGACCCGCATTGCAATTTCACGCGCACCAATCAACGCGATAGTGTCATATCAATATCAAAATGCGAGCAGGCCTTCTAGACACAATACCTATCTGCAGAGTTCGTTTACCATCCCTGACCAATGTAGAGTCTGTTCGGAAATAGAAGAGTCGTGGAATGTATTGGGCCCCATACATTCCATTCCACGACTCTTCTCTTTCCGCACAGACTCTACCTACTATTTCAAACTGCTGTCAGTTTACTCCTGATTCTAGAATCAGTATATTCAATAAAATAAATAAATAAATATTTGGGGGCAATCTTACACAGACCGACCTAGCCCCAAACGAATCAAAGCTTGTATAGTCTGTCCGGTTTCATATCAAGTTCGCCATACATTTACTATGACATATATACTTGATCTTCGAAAAACGGACAGACCTATGAGTACTAGGCGACGATATACATACGTATATAGATTAATACATAGGACATAAAAAATACCCAGGAACAAATATCTGTGTTCATCGCGCAAATAAATGCCCTTACCGGGATTCGAACCCGGGACCATCGGTTTCATAGGCAGGGCACTACCCCCTAGCCGGTCGTCCAACAATTCCAAATATTTCCAACAATTGGTACTCTCACACTGGCACCACACAAATAGGCATTTGTTTGTACGAGTGTTGGACGGAAATGAAAAAGGAAAAGCGGTCAATAGCGGCCGAGCATTTAGCAGATCTACATAGGATTGGAATACTTGTCGTCGGGGACCCTAAACTATTTCGTGAGATGAACCAATTGGTCGACTTTGAGGAAGGTCGGTTATAAACACAGTATTAATAAGTTTTTGGCAAAAAATACATTTTTGGTACAAGCTTTTATCGCTGACTGTACTTTTCTTACGACAGACAACTAATACTCATCGAGACAATTCTAAAAACCCCTAACACAATTAGGTTGCGTTGTTTCATCACAGAGTTCCTATGGCCACCTCCTGTCTCCATCATCCGATCAGTTCGACAGTCCCATATTATTGTATTGTCATCAGAACCACATACAGCTACCAATTTTCATGATGCTACGATCCTTGGAAGATGGTTAAATTAGTTACCTTAGATTCCATTACACAGTTAGTTACATACAGGTCGAGAGTTCCTATGGCCACCTCCTGTCCATCATCAGATCAGTTCGACAGTACCATATTATTGTATTGTCATCAGAACTACATACAGCTACCAATTTTCATGACGCTACGATCCTTGGAAGATGGTTAAATTAGTTACCTTAGATTCCATTACATAGTTAGTTACATACAGGTCGACCTAATAAAAGCTTGTTAAAAACCCGGGGAACATCTACCTTGCGTTTGCTAAATTGACAATTCTTAGAGTCAGCTCAAGCTAAATTGGCAGCGATTTTGATAGCGAAGACTGTGCAAGTGTTGGGTAAACGTCATAATTTCCTAGAAGTTTGACGTTTTGAAATAACACTACAGCACAACCGAGTTTTAACCAACGATTTTTGACCAATCCACACATTATGAAAGGTTAAGCGTGAAGAGCTAACAGACTGACAGGCAGACTGACAAGGCTTATTTACATATCAATATAAATATTACTAGGGATTTTTCTGAATTTAGGGCGACGGCACCAGTAATGGACAAGACATATTTTTTTGCGTAAACGCAATTTTTAACAAACAGACACTATATTTTTAAACTAACAGGGTGATTCTTAGATTTTTTTTTCATAAACGTTTTTATTTTTTACATATTATTACATATATCAAAAGTACATACAAAAAGCAATTCTTTTTATTCATTTGGTCAAGCTTAATACCCTCAGGAAAGGTAAATAAAATGAGTAGGTACATAAACACGGTTGTGACAAAGTGACCCTCAGTCGTGACATTTCGGCATTTTGGTGGCCAACTCGGCTATTTTGATTTATATAGTTATTTTAACATAGCCTAAGTCACTCCTATGAATACGACAAACCTAATGAGAGCTCAGACGTTGAAATCCGTCAAACTATAAAGGCTGTAGAGCGTGACAAAGAATCGATACAAATCATACATACATACAAGCGAAAAACATTTTTTTTGCTTTGGCAGTCGGGCAATAATAGCAAATGATCTGTAGCTAATAGACATGCATTTCTGAAAAGTGCATGTGCCTCCAAATTAATCAGTCGAATTAAGAATGACACGACCACGTGTCTATATGTCACGAACGTGGACTCAAAAGTCCGTGGCGGCGATAGATTTTTGAGGCCACGGTCGTGATAATTTGGAACATGTTCGATATTACATAAACATTTCCTTTGATTTTGCAAATGTTAAATATCTAGCTTAATCTGCAATGTATGAGGTATATCTTATGTTACAGACAATAACGTGAAACTGCAACTTACTTTTAAAACTCTAACACGGCGGTGACGCGTTAAGGTTGACCGTTTTTTCAAATGAACACAAATAAATAAATTTCGACAAAACTTCTCCGTTCAGCCATTTGTAAACCTGAAAACAACACAGTGTTGCTATTCTAAAAAAACTTTAATAAGGTTGCCAGTAGTAAAGATAATTTTCTACCGAGTACCGCAGGTTTATATTACCACGCGGTGACGCGAAAACTAATCACAAAATGTATGTTGTTCAAAATTATATAAAATCGTTATAAATCCATACTATTTTTAAACAGTGTTGTAGAACAAGGATTAGTGTTTTATGTTTGATATAAATTATTGCAAAATAACTTCATATTTTTTCAAATAAAATCAAATATCACAAAATCTGGGGAAGTCACACTACACGGTCCGTGACATTTCGCACTTGTAATTTTTTTTTATATGTTTCTAATACTCTTAGGACAATACATTTAGGTTGACCTAAAACTAGAGGTAAATTGCTAAGTATATTGATATAGAGTCTACTTATTTTCACAAAAATACATGCTATTCTTACGTGTTACACAAAAAATGCATAAGAATAAGAATTACCAACAACACTATGTTCAGGTAACTGGTCGACATAATAACTAGTAAAGATCATAAAATGGTGGGCTATAAGGTATTACACCTTTGCTGTCCATTACTGGGTACTACTGTGCTTAACATGTCCATGATTGGTACCGTCACCTTACTTCAGCATCTAAAACTCCAAACCGCTCTCCAAGATCGTAAAAGCTCGTAAAAACAGAAACTCTTCCGGAACCCTTAGCGTTTTAGCTATATTTAAGTGAAAAAACATGTTTATCTGAACCATCGTGCGTCGTATATCCACCAAAATTCCTTTCTCCCAATAAACCCCATCCTTCCGATACACCCAAAATAATCTTTCGGTTTCTCGAAGATTGAAAATCTATCAAGGAAAATGTAACCGAGGTTATTTGAGTTGGATATTTATTTGGTGGAAATGCGCCTTTGGTCGGTATTTAAAAGGATTGTGCTTTGTTATAGTGTAATGTCGGTTAGGACGAAAAATCTGATCGTCCGGAGGATTTGTAAAGAGTAAACACAAAAAAGCTTTCGGCAAAAATTTCATTTTTGGTACAAGCTTTTATCGCTGACTGTACTTTTCATACGACAGACAACTAATACTCATCGAGACAATTCTAAAAACCCCTAACACAATTAGGTTGCGTTGTTTCATCACAGAGTTCCTATATGGCCACCTCCTGTCTCCATCATCAGATCAGTTCGACAGTACCATAGTATTGTCATCAGAACTACATACAGCTGCCAATTTTCATGACGCTATGATCCTTGGAAGATGGTTAAATTAGTTACCTTAGATTCCATTACATAGTTAGTTACATACAGGTCGACCTAATAAAAGCTTGTTAAAAATGTCAAGATGCCGTGCCGTAGGTTCAGCCAGAAGAATACGGTTGCCAAAAAATATGAATATCAATCTTGAGGCCTTTTTCTAGTAACTTCATCGATTAGAACCTGATTCTAACAACTTTCGCTTGAAAGAAATCAGAAATCATGAACATTAGTCAAAAACGCATTATTAAACATTTGTAATTATTATAGTACAACATTAAACATGCTTCCAAAAATGTTTGTAATTGCAATGATTTTTTTTTCACTAAATAAAAAAAACTAAAAACAAGAATTCTATAACAATTATTACCGTAATTCTGGGCACGCACGGCCATCCTGGAGCGCTTCAGGACCTGAACTTACTGTACCTTAAATTTAAAAAAAAAAACATATCGGTAAGTACTTTACGTTCTATTCTATACTATATATACTATTCTTGGTGTAACTGTAAATCGAATCACGTTGAGACATTAAATAATAAATATTTTCATTTGTGTTATTTTTAATTCTCACTATCTGATTCCGCTGCCCAAAAGTTGTCTGGAAGAGGTCCCTTTTTAGCTAGAATACCGCCTGTTGTCTGATGCTATTATTAGTCAACAATTGTTTATTTTTTAAGTGTGCAATAACGCTTTAAATTCTATTTATAATATTTCATATTCGGAATACATATGTACATACACAATGCAGAGGCGTCCTGTGGCCTATCCCACAAAACTTACAATTACAATTTTACAAGTGTCAAGTTACAAGTTTGTAATAATACAAATGTGCGTACCACAAAATATACAAGTAACAAATTTGTAGTGGAAAATTCTGACAAATATGTAAATTGTATCAACAAGTCTACAATTTATTGTATCACAAAACTTTACATATGCTACATGTATTTTCCGGAAAATGTACAAATTTGTAGCTGACAATTGTTTTGTGCTACATTAAATTGTAGTAATAATTATACATATATGTAGAATTGTACCTACAAGTTAACAATTCTCTAAACGTGTGTCGCACCCTCTTGCTACAGTTGCTACTATACGAATAATAGAATAATTCGACATTAAGAGACCATATACATCTCTAAGTAATTGTATTAACGTTAGTTTGAATTGGTAGTTGCATTGCAGTTAGTTGTATTTTATAAAGTTGTTGATGTATTGTTATTATTTTTGGTTGTATGTAAATTCAATGTGGACGTGTAAAAGTGCCCTTGTTGCTAAATAAATGTTGAATTTTTGAATTTTGAATTAATTGTAAGACGTCCTAGGCCTTATAGAGAACGTATAAATTTATCTTTGACCATAACTGATTTTACATTTAATCAGCGGTTCAGAGTGAGTAAATCTATCGTCGAATATTTACTACAGACTGTTGGTGGAAACCTTAGACATTCGACACGAAGAAATCATGCTCTTGATTCTAAACCACAGTTACTGACTGTTTTAAGATGGTTGGGGTCAGGATCCCAATATCACGTCACTGGCGATGCTCATGGTGTTTCAAGTGGTTTAAAATGGTCAGTTTAGCTTGCAAATCCATTGTAATGTCAGTTGGTATGTAAATGCTCGTAGATAGATCAGTAAAGTGAAACTACCTTCAACATTAAAGAAGCAAAATAAATTGTTACATATTTGTAGTTGTAACATTAGAATTGTATATTTACAAATCAACAATTCTACAATTATGTAGCTGTCGTGACATACCTTTATTCTTTGTGATACGCTTTCACAAAAATGACATATTTGTATACTGCAGACTTGTAACGAATACATATTTGTAATGATTGTGGTACATTTTATTGTTTACAATTTAACAATTTTGTCGAATTGTACACTTGTAAAGTTTTGTGGGATAGGGCACTGGCGTCAGTCCCGAATGCTGAAGACCGCAGGCTCAATTCCCGCCATTGGCACAGGAGACCTTCTTCCGTAAATTACAGCTAGTTTAAGAAGAAATGCCAAATAGCTTTTTTTCTATTAGCGCCCAAAACACAACAAAAAGAGAAACATTAGTCAACCCACTAATAAAGTACTCGAACAGCGTATAACGGAACGCGCAATTCATCCCCAACTTTTTCCCGCTTTAATTAAACTCATTTCTTCGCTAACAACCGTGGAACGGAACGTGAGAAATTAAAAATGGCGGCAAACTTCGGAATCCACCTTGCAATTACGCTTTTGAGCTAATTACGTGAAATAACATGTGCTTTTTACCCTTTCAGGGTTTTTTCAAGCCGCTCTTGTTTTTTCTGCGAAATCTAATTGTTACGAGTAGGTCAGTTGTTTGGGTAAATGCTTTTTTCCACCCTTTTCTTTTTTTGCTAAAAGTATTATAGGTTTGTGCAATTACTTCTTGTCCTAGTTAAACTTTGTGTTGACTGGAACACTGATGTGACCTGCTAGTATAGCATGAGTTGCGTTCTCGCGCGCGACTACAATACATCTAGCGCGGATTCAAGTATGGACTCGCGAGAACGCAACTTATGCTAGCCGGTCAGGAGGGCGATTGTGTTTAAAATAGCAAAATACTTTGGCCAAAATGTTACCGGAATGGTGACCGCTTTCAGGCGAAAGGAGTGCCTGGCGTCCGTTGTCTCGTTGGGTGGACGACATTCGGAAGATTGCGGGTCACTACTGAATGAGATTGGCTCGGGACCGGGATAAGTGGCGTACTCGAAGAGAGGCCTATGCTCAGCAGTGGGTGATAAAAGGCTGATACGATGATGATGAGTAAACCTCGGCAAGTAAATAAGAAAGCCTTAGATAACACGTAGATAATTGTCGGCCGAGGCGCAGTCCAATAATTTCTTACTTTACTGCCGGTAATATACTACTATATCATTTGAGAAGCAAAGCCGCTTTAAAAACACAAAACAGCTAAACAGCAAACAATTAAACTCGCCGCTGCGCGCCCCCGTTCGCGTTTTTAAATATTTTCTTATACATAACGCCGGTGGGTGAATAAATTTAAATTAATTTATATTGTGCATACAGCGACCGCGGCGTTTGCTGCCGCGGGCGGGCGGCGATGGGCCAAGTCATATACGACGGAAAATTCATTTTCGACTCTCCGGCTGGAAAGCTTCAACTTTCGGCCCGCTGCGGCAAAAGGAAGTTGCCGCTTTCCGACTCCGTCGAGCACAAAAATAGTATGGCCAGTAAATATAAAAACCTCAAATCACATGTTTATCGACATTTCATACTTTATACTGTCCTATGTATGTAGCTACGAGTAATATACTATTTTAATAACCTTAATCAGCAGGTCTACTTAACAGTCACGAAATAACAGTTTTCGAGAGCACGTGTGGCAATAAAAAAAAACACTCTATAGTGATTTCAGATTCAAATTTTATATGTATAGATAGCCATAAAATTTGAGGAGTTTTTTAATTTGTTCAGGGTCCCGTCATCAGATTCTGATCACATTCTGACTAATTAAGAATCTCTTCCTTTTAATGAATTAAGAATCTCTTCCTTTTAATGAAATAAAAACACATTGAAGTATTGCCAATTGTACATAGATAATAGTAACAATCGGTAATAGATTCAAGAACCGAGTCTCGAGAGGTCTACTAAATAGTAATAGGGATGATGACACATGTTGAATTTAATAACAAAATGTACTTAAATCATAGAAATATAATAGATTTGTCGGCGGCCGATCGAAAGATCAGGCAGATCGTAATGTTCCTGTGTAATGTTTTGACGGCAGTCACTTTAAACCAATACATAGGCCGGATAGGTTCGTTGGGTTGCTTTAAATGCCCGAAGACATATTCCAAACTGAAATTGTTTCACGATATGCCTAGGAATTCCACGATCTGCCTGATCTTACGATCAGCCGCCGACAGATAAACGAGCAAAATCACAATATGTCAGACATAAAGAAAAAGGTTTCCTGAAACCTGTTTCGCTTATAACTGGCACCTCCCGTCAAGTGGGGCGTGTGATCGTCGCGGATCAGGCACGTTGGGGAAATCATCTGTTCGTCATCAGCTGCCTGCTGCTAATTACCTTCAGTTATGATGATTGCCGAGGCGACATCCGTGTATTCTGACATAATGTACCTGCTATTAGAGTCGAACCTAGCTAACTCTTCATGCAATGACAAAGTGTGGCGTGTCATTATTAATGTCGAATTTCTATGTAAATAAGACAATTATAATGAACAGTGGCGGATTTGCCCTAAGGCCCAGTAGGCCCGGGCCTAGGGCGGCAATAAATTAGGAGCGGCAAATTGTGAAATAAATTTCGCTGATGGTAACAAGAAATAACTTAAAATGTAGTTAATATGATGGGTGCTGCGAAAGGGGCGGCTATAGGGCCTGGGGCCTAGGGCGGCAAAGACTATAAATCCGCCACTGACAATGAACTCGCTTTGTTCTAAGTACTCAAGTCGGTGAATAGTTAGCTTAGACGGACTCTGGACAGATAGGTACAGTACAGTCAGCAGCAGAAGTTGCTAAGCAGGCGAGGTGTTCAAAATGATCTTGACGCGACTTTATTATTAAGAGAATAATAGCGAGTCAAGGTAATTTTGAACACCTCGCCCGCTTAGCAACTTCTACTGCTGACTGTACCTAAGAACTCATCGCGCTCTTAACTATTTATATATACAAAATCGAAAGGTCTAGTCCAGAATCTAAGCTCATCTGCCTGCTGCTAATTACCTTCAGTTATGATGATTGCCGAGGCGACATTCTGATATAATGTACCTACTTGGCACAAGTTTGGGCCATAAAAAGGAAAGAGTAGGTAGAAGGATACATTGGTAACTCGCCTACCAATATGTTTAAAAATATAGGAAGTATGTAAAGTCGCGATAAGTAATGAATGAAAGTCGTCAATATTTACACAGGAAATGTGAGAAAACATTTCGAAGATATAGGTACCTAACCTTATACAACGTGTCTCTGCTCTCTGGGCATTGACCGAGATCCCGAGTAGAGTTCCTTCTCAGGAATGTTCTAATAAGGTAAATTATTTGATTAGATGAAGATAAAAAAAAATTTAGTAGTTAAATTAATTCAAATATATCATCAATAAATAGGCGCATACTGTATCAGTCGTTCATGTGACGATAAGATATGACATCTTTAATTACCGTGTATCTACATACAGGCTGTTCCGAAGAATTAAATCGTAAATCAGTAATTTCTCCGTTAATACTGTGGCGTTTGGAATGAGACATAGGTTAGAAATACCCAAATCGATACGTCCTATTCATCTATGTTGAGAGGGTAGAGACACGTTATACCTAATGTTTTCTTCATTTTTTGTTTTTTATGAATTATGAAATTATATGTGACGTCCCACGGTCAAAGGTACCTTATGGCGGGTATGGAGTTATGCATACCCCAGTAATCTGCAATAAATAAGCTATCGATAACACAAAAGATCAACCTTCTAGGTTGCGTAGTTACAGAGATATGATTTTTTGAAAATAATGTTGTGAAATGAGCAACTTTACGATAGAGACGTTTTAAGTTTAGCCGCCTAAAAAACTATGTTCCTGAAGTAAGTTACATAGTTGACTACAAATAATAATACCTTATATATCTGAGATTAAAAAAATATTGCGACTTGTTCTGTAATGCAAATAGAAACTTTTGATATCGACTGATTTATGTGTATACTAACCAATCTCTTGAAAATAAAGTTTTATTTCATTTTCACGATTGATTGCAATGAGCTCTCAAGATTTAAATTTTATCTATTAGAAAACGACACTGACAGACAGTTTAAGCAAAAAACAATACCGATTTAGAGGTGAAAATGTATTTTCTGACTTTTTCATATAAAATCACAAAATTGAATATTTTTACTTTTAATGTGACACACAATCAATTTTTCTGAGCACATATGAAAGAAATTCTGTCATTCAAATGAAATAAATCCTAAAACCCCAACTAAATACTATATTTAACCCCTTATGCCACTTTAAACTTACATAACAATAACAGTATTTGCTCCATACATTTACGAAAAGGTACCTTATGGAAATAAATCTAATAATACATCACTACAAAATATCAATCATATTACAGTTTATCTTTTATGAATAGAAAATATTAATTTACATTAAACTGCCCCAAATTTAATTAGTTCTTCGTCATAATAATCTTAAAAAAGACCAATAATTTGTATGTAATGAAAAGGTACCTTGTGATTAAGTTACATGATGAGGCATGATGATGATGGAACAGTTAGGATAAACTAATAATATTTTGGGGTTAAGATGGTATAAATCGTCTATTTCTTATCAATAATATATTTCGGTTGCTATTGAAGATAAGCGGCATTGAGGTTCAATGACCTCAGATATTCCATAAGGTAATGCGTCGGGTATTGGCATTTTTCAGCAAACCAATGGCTGATTTATTGCATGCGACCAAACCAAATGAAGATTATTCTAGTTAAGAAAGACTTGACGAGAGTAACTTTGGTATAATAGCAGGCTACTTGGATTTGTGATGTCGGTCTATGTACGGTTATAATATTTGCGAGGCGCCCCAACCAGAACTGAAATTATCAAATTAGTTTTGCAGAATGCTAATACAGTTCTCTACCAACCTTCTTTTCCCGTATTGACTAGTTTTTTTGGGAATTTTCAATCTTTTTTCCATAAGGTACCTTTTCTACTAAACTCTGAGACGACATTACTAGGCTTATAACTAACTTATAACAAAAATAAAAACAGGTAAACAAACGTTACGCATTAAGGTTTCAGATCACACAATAAAAAAAAATTGAGCATTTTTTCACCTCTTTACAAAACATTTCATATCTCCGAAACTAGAAACCCTCATAAGGTACCTTTTCCCGTGGAACGTCACATATCATGATAGACTCGAACTGTGCCTCTGTGTTTGTTCAATATTTTACCTAAATAAACTAGCAATCATTTGGATAAATAAAACCTGGAAATAAAATTATACATAAATAAAACTGACTTGAAAAACCACAGATAGACAAACAATAACAGAGTACCCTCAAACCGTCCGTCCGAGAGAAGCCCGCAAACTGAAAACTGATGAAATCCTTACAAATCGTTTGTTACATCCTTTCATAAAGCCGGCCCTAAATAACAGGGCGGGTTGTAGGGGTGCCGCGTCCCGGGTTTGTGGAATTCTCTTAATAAACTGGTATGTAAGTAAACTATTAGTTTGTTACCGCAGCGAAAACAGGAGGGTACTTTTTTCCAAGTGCATGCTTATCAGTATGTAAACAATTGTAACACAGATACCTACTTTTTCACACGTTTCACTATTGATTAATTGTAATATTGATATTAAATATGTATTCCGTGAACAAAGTATTGTGCGGAACACTAAAAATCTGGATCGAATATGTATAAACTATTTATCTAACCTAACCCTAGTTATAAATGCAAATGTAACTCTGTCTGTCTGTTACCTCTTCAGATTTAAACCGCTGAACCGATTTAGACGAAATTTGGTATGAAGATTTTTTTTTATTTATTTAATCGAACGAGCGAGCGAAGCGAAGCGAAGTTCTTACATTCGACTTTGAACACGCGGCTGGCTAGCGGCACGTCCCGGCATTTCGATGTTTTTAAGCTGAACTGTCAGAAGATAGTTTGATACTCAATAACTTAAGTAAATTTGTTCTAATTTAAATGAAATTGGGTAAACGTGTAGTCGAGGGCATTATATTTTAGTCATTAAATTATGAGCAGGCCCGATCAAGGGGTTATTGAGCTAGAAGAGCTTAGAAAGCCAAAAAGCTGTTTGTGAGTGGTCTTGCTATTCTGGTAATTTTTTTGCAAGAAACATGGTCGAGTTTAGTATCAAATGAAAGTGCTCGACTTACACTTTAATAATATCGTTTTTAAATTTACCATTTTGAAATAATTAGCAAGATAAAAATAAAATAGAATAAACATAATAAATGTATTTGACATTTGACAGGAAATATTTCGGCTAGCACAGATACAGTTTATTTTAATCTCTATGGTGGTGACTTAAATCCAGGGGAGGGACAGCCGTATACGAAGCCCTTTATTCGAAAAAATAGCGCCATCTATATTACTTAACGCTAAACTTGTAAATGGCGCTTCAAAATTGATGCAAAAAAGCAAATCTTGTCAGTAGAAAAAGGCGCGAAACTCAAATTTTCTATGAGACCATATCCTTTCGCGCCTACATTTTTTCTACTGACAAGATCTGCTTGGCCAACTATATTATACATACTACTCTTTGCTTAAATCTATCAGTTAAGGGCTCCACAGACCTTGCAATAAATCCACGCGATCTTTGATCCATTGCCGCCTACAGAGCGACATAAAATAGTAGAAATTAAATAAAATGGAACTCAAAAATGTCCATATTAAATTGTTGCCATGTGTAAGCATTTCACGTCAAAAATGTGACAGTTACGTAGAAAGTGGCGCCCTCATTTATTTTCTATTATTTTATGTCGCACTATACGAGTACCTAAACCTAAGTAGGTGCAACAAAGTCAATCGCTATATAATTTTTGGTTAACCGCGAGTTCTCAGTTTGGGGCGAACTACTAGTTAATTAAATCTTACAGCTATCATAACAGTTTCCCAATGCGATAGTGTAGGCAGGCTCCCATATAACCATTCCAGTCGCAGAATCACAAAGTGGTAACTAAATGTCAGATGTGTCGTAACAGAGTCCACACAATGTGTCTAGAATTGTTTCGAAACAAAGTGTCGTCGCCGTGTCTACACTTTTCCGTAACAAGGTGTCGACACATTTGTGTGCACTTTGCGTGCGGTTTGCGACTAAATCTGACAGCAAATTTGTGACAGCAAATGTCAATATAAAATACCTCTTGAAAACCAAGGTTTGTCAAACTACTATTAGTGTCTCGTGTGCTCGTAATTCTAGTAAGTCATCATGGGCAATGCAAATGATAATAATCGACCGAAACTATATAAACACCCAACACCCGTCAACCTTTTACAGAAAAGTTTTTAAAGAAATTCAATAAGCTACTTAGGTCAGGCAACGAATGCTCCAAAAGTTATAGAGGGAAATGCTCGGAACACAATTTTTGACTCCGTAACTCGGTTTGACAAGTTAGGAGGTGAACATATCAAAAGTCCCCAGCCGTAGCCCTTGAGCGGGGGGGAGAGAGGGGGCTTTGAAGGTCCCATTTTCCCGTTTTTCGATTATATCTCGGAAACTATGCATCTCAGCGACATGGCCACTTATACAAAATGAAAGTTAATTTAATTTGTTACAAGTTTATTCAGTCAATTTTTTCGATATGTTGAATAGTTTTTGAGATATCCGCTCTTGAAAGTTTATTTAGGGCTCTCAATTTTATCTTGATATATCTATATCAGTGAAGGTGCTAGGCCGTGTTTGGTATCGTTTTCGTATAAATCTGGGGTGCTGAATCCATTTAAGATATCACATTGACACCATTCCACAAAATAAAAATAAATCTTTTTAGGGTTCCGTACCTCAAAAGGAAAAAACGGAACCCTTATAGGATCACTCGTGCGTCTGTATGTATGTCCGTCTGAATACACAAAATAGTTCTTTACCTATAGATGACAGGAAAACCTATTAGAAATGTGCAGTCAAGCGCGAGTCGGACTTAATGTACGGAACCCTTAATACGCGAGTCCGACTCGCACTTGGCCGATTTTTTTGAAACTCTTCTTGACGCTTAACCGCTGAACCGATTTCGTTGAAATTTGGTATAGAAATAGTTTGCGTCCCGGAACAGGGCATAGGATAGATCTTACAACCAAAATCATCTTTTGAAGGTGTGAAAAGTGGCGTGGAAATTTGTACGGGAAATCAATAACCGCTGAACCGATTTATATGAAATTTGGGATGGTCTACATCTTTGATTTAGTTAAAAATGATGAAAAAACATGACTTCAAACCTAAACTTAAACAGTATTAACTTCAAGAAGTCAAATCTGAATTCCCCCCTACACCTCATTTCACACCTTTAAAGGATGATTTTTGAGATAACTTATTATATCCTGTCTCGGGACTCAAAATATATGTGTACCAAATTTAAATTAAAACTGTTCAGCAGTTTAAGCGTGAAGAGGAGTTTAAAAGAAAGTATTTTAATAAGTTTATATGTTTTTACTTCGGAATGGTGTCAATGTGATACCTTAACTAAATTTGGTACTGCGAATTTATACGAAAACGATACCAAAACATGGCCTCGTAGCTTTACTGTTGTAGAAGTCAAAATAAAATTGAGAGCCCTAAATTCTTATTACTTGGCCAAACTTGTGTAGAAGGAAAAGGTAAAATAAAAGTCTTCGGCAGGAATATAAGACACAAATATATATTTTTTTTGCGTTACTATTTCATTCATCAAATATAAACATACCTTGATTATACTATTCTAGTGAGATCCTCATAGATAAACAAAAACATTTACTTAAAAAATTACAAGGTCGAAATGTCACGGAACTTGTGAGAGTAATATGTGAAAAATATAAACTTTTATGACAAAAAAAATCTGGACACAATTTAAGAATCACCCAATTGCGTCGAGGAATCATCTGTATTTTTGCTTGTTTCATTACCTCCTCGCTTCTTTTTTGTCCTTTGTATTCTGTAGCAATTTGTTAGATCTGAAAATAAAGATAACTTGCGTCGTCACGGATGTCGATTTATAGGTTTTAGGGAGTGCAGAATTCGAAAACGATGATCATTTTATAATCCAAGATGGCGGCTACGTATTTTGTCATAAAAGTGGAATCCAAAATAGTCATCATTTTCGAAATCTGCGCCCCCTAAAACCTATAAAATGACATCCATGACGACTTTTATGACATAGTGCATGGCCGCCATCTTGGAATCCAAAATAGTCATCATTTTCGAAATCTGCGCCCCCTAAAACCTATAAAACGATATCCATGACGACTTTTATGACATAGTGCATTGCCGCCATTTTTAAATTGAAAATGTTATCATTTTCGAAATCTGCGCCCCCAAAACCTATAAAACGACACCCATGACGACTTTTATGACATAGTGCATGGCCGCCATTTTGGATTCCAAAATGGTCATCATTTTCGAAAGCGGGGCCCCCTAAAACCTATAAAACGACATACATGACGACTTTTATGACATAGTGCATGGCCGCCATCTTGGAATCCAACATGGTCATCATTTTCGAAATCTGCGCCCCCTAAAACCTATAAAACGACACCCATGACGACTTTTATGACATAGTGCATGGCCGCCATTTTGGAATCCAAAATGGTTATCATTTTCTAAATCTGCGCCCCCCAAAACCTATAAAACGACACCCATGACGACTTTTATGACATAGTGCATGGCCGCCATTTTGGATTTCAAAATGGTCATCATTTTCTAAATCGGGGCCCCCTAAAACCTATAAAACGACATCCATGACGACTTTTATGACATAGTGCATGGCCGCCATCTTGGAATCCAAAATGGTTATCATTTTCGAAATCTGCGCCCCCTAAAACCTATAAAACGACACCCATGACGACTTTTATGGCATAGTGCATGGCCGCCATTTTGGATTCCAAAATGGTCATCATTTTCAAAATTGGGGCCCCCTAAAACGTATAAAACGACATCCATGACGACTTTTATGACACAGTGCATGGCCGCCATTTCGGATTCGAAAATGGTCATTATTTTCGAAATCGGCACTCCCTAAAACCTATATATCGACACCCATCTCGACTTTTATGACAAAGTGTTTTGCTACCATCTGCATGCAAGACATTTCTATTATTTTTACGTACAAAAATGGCCCCCTGTCAACTTTCAATCGAGATTTAATCGATAATTTATTCGATTAATATTCAGATTAATTCAATTTCAATCTATGTTAGGTCGACTAAACTAATCGCGATTAAAATTTGAGAATTAACTTTTTTTATTCCATTAATTAGTCGAATAAACAGTTAATCGATTAATGCCCATCTCTGACCACGGCATTTTTACACTTTGAGAATATCTGAAAACAAATCAACACAAGGAGCCATTTTGCAAATCCAGTAACATACCAGTAACTTTGTTATTACTTTTGACAGCGCGTGTCATGTGTCAACACAGAGTCGACACAAAGTCGAAACATTGCAACTACTTTGTGACTGCAATATTTCTCAGCCTTAAACCATATTTATACATCATAATTAACAAGTTTCGTAGTATGTAAAGCGTTATTTCTGTTATTTAAGTATAGTATACGCATCGAAGTACTAAAAATGCTTCAAATAATATAGTTATGAACACAGGCACTGAGAAGTAAACAATTTCATTTCCGGCTAAACTAAAACAATGTGGTGGCGCGTTGATTATATTACACTTAGTTTATCAAATCACTCGAGCAGTTTAATTCCCCATAATAATTTAAGTCCTATTGTAATATAAATGCAAACAATATATAATTACGTCTTGTAATCCGTTTTAGAGATGGCGTATTAATGTCACTTATTTTTATTTAAGTATTTTTCCATCTGACAGTTTCCATTTGACAGGAACAAAATGAACGAATGAACGAATGATTTTGGCATAAAGTAGTCGCAAACCCGAAACAATGTGTGCACACGGCGACCACACTTTATGTCACTTTGTGTTATGTGTCGACCCTTCCCCATTTCTGGTAACTGTGTCGACACGGCGACGACTCTGCGACTGGAATTGTGACCGAAACAGACGGTGTCGACACAAGATGTGTCAACACCGCGTCGTAACGGCGACTGGAAATGGTTGTATGGGCTATTATTAGGTATATACCACAAGTACTATAACTAAGCTAAGAATAAGAATAACACAACACAAACAATGTAACCTTTACAAATTCACTCTCAGAACAATTAAATACGTCAGTTCGTCAGTTCGATTGGCAACTTAGTTAAATGTGCGCAGGGCTCTCGTCCAACGGGCCGTGCGCATCAATCCGGTGCGCGCGTGCGGCTCGGCCAGCAGAGGCGGTCTGCGCCTCCATACGATAGTTTGAAGCCTGAGGAAAGACAGAATAGTTTTATCAATTATCGTCATCATTATCCCACGCAGATGAAGTCGCGGGCAGAAGCTAGTTTATTATATATTTTCATCATCATCATCATATATTTTCATAAAGCCAGTGAATACAAGGGCGGCCCTCAATGGTGTTGCTACGGGGGTTGATTTCTTGTGGAATTCCGGGGGCGGAAACGTTCCTTGAGAACTTTTCGTCTGTTTGTAGCTGGAAGGCTGTTTTCAAAATAATACGTGGTTTTTTCTTTCTTTTACGTCCGTTTTACATTTTTCTATAACGCATCGGGAACTGATTCTCCATTAATAAACTTTTTATTGCCTAGATCAGAATCCCTAGTGTAAGTTTCATACGATAGCGTGACGAACGTTCGCGTTAGCCGTTATGTCCGTTTTTGTATGGGATTTTCAACAACGCACCAAGCGGAACGTTTTGGAAGCTCAAAATCCCATACAAAATGACACTTAACGCAAACGCGTACGTCACGTCACGTTATCGAATGAAATTTACACTAGGGGTAGTAAAGCTAACGATTTTTATCATAAAATGCCAGAGACAAAAAGTTTTTTACCAATTATATTTTGAAAAAAGCCTAGTCAATACGGTTATATATTTTGAGCTGTGGACACAGCCCTAACACGCGCTGACTGGGCCCAAATCCGGCCATACTCCTATCGGCCATCGCCGACACATATGCGGTGATAGATCCCCCAAACGAGCGGTCACACCGTCATAGGACCGCATAACTACTCTGGGATATCTAGTTTTTTCCTCATTTACTTAGATTTCCCACATGAAACGTTTTATATAAAAGTTTTTCGTTATAAACTAACGCCATGCTCCTTTACCTACAGTTATTTTTTTAGGCTTGAAAGATTTAGGTTTGTAAAATTGCACACGCATTGCAACACGAATAGATAGTAGGTATAGATAGAGGGTTACTGTCATCGTAAATTTTGTAGTCACAGTAAATTTACTGCCATCTATCGACACACGATTAAAACTAAAAATGAAAATGTATAAAAATAAAAAAATAAAAAAAAATATATACAGGGTTACTTTTTTACCAGTACAATAAATCAACATACGTAATTGTTGCCAATAATAAAAAATACCAGCATTCTTTGTTACTACTATTTGGGAACAAAAAAACAAAAATACCAATGCCCGAACTTATCCGCTAAAGTACTAGAAAATGTGGATGCCTTACGCATCAATTAGCAAACGCACGAACTGGCAACTGTTTGTTTACGTCATCGCGCGCGATTTAGCGAGCGGCGGCGGCACACGTATTGACATAAAAAAATACTACTTGATCCCAATTCTTCCTTCATACTTGCACGGGCTTAGGACCGTCAAAATGAAGATGTTGCTTTGTGTGAAGTATGACAAAAGGTCTCGAAATCTGATAAAATTACGAAGTAAGTCTGCAACATTTTTCATTGAGGCGTATTAAAAAAATTGGAATCAACTATGTACAATGATTGAAATCTACCCTACATACCTAATTAATGGAGTCCATTTCTCGTACTAATTCACATACTTAAGTAAATGTTCAAGATGCTGTCCGTGGTTTTGTAAACAAAGCCGTGCCCGTTTTTGTACGTTTGCTTCGATTCTTTCCAAGTAATTTTCACGTTTAATTTCGTCATACGCACTGTCTTATCGGTCAAAGGGTTGCACTTTGCATTCGCAGTTTCCCGGATGCTTTGTTGTTGATGGTTATTTGTAAGATAAGTGAGAGTTAAATAAAACGGGAACAAATAACACAAACGTATTTTTGAAGGAAATCAAGAAGTGACGTGACAACACATGTCAATAAGAACAGAAAAATAAAACCTATCTAATGAGGTTGCGTTCTTAGTCTCCAACAGTTGTCAAATCGTGCTCCGCCGGCCGCTCGCCCCGCCCCGCCCCTTTTACCTCATACCGTTGACACCTTGTAATTAGTGCAACCAGAAGTTACTAAATTGGTGAAGGATAAATTAATTGATGCGAAATAAAAAAAAAATTTTTTTTATTTGTGCAATGTGATCTATTATCGATACCAATGATGTGGTAAAATTTATTGTACCGGTAAAAAAGTAACCCTGTATAAATAAGGATAAATGTTTTTTGTATTGTTTTTATTTATAATTTTTATATGATTTTGAGATATGTTCTTTCACTGATATGGCTTGGCTCTTTTTCTAAAAAGTTTGCTGACCCCTGGATTAAGAGATGCGAGCGCGTACTGAGGGGCTACCGCGAAAACCGAAATTCGCAAATTGCGGGGATCTTTCTCTTTTACTCCAATGAAGGCGTAATTAGAGTGACAGAGAAAAATGCCCGCAATTTACGAACTTCGATTTTCGCGGTTATAGCCCTGCTCACTCTAAAGACTTGGTCTAAGGCTTGGTCAAAGATTTCATAAATGTCATAATTTTGATGTCATTTATTTTGTCCTCATTTATGAATGGAATTCATTAATAAATTGGGTATGGACAGGCATCTCGCTGTACAGTGAGCTACGAAACTGCATGGAGAAATTATGAATTAATTAATTAAGTCATCATCCACTTTTGCAGCCGATGGTACGTTTGAATTTGCCTCCAAGTTAGCGCACGTCCCGCGGTCACGTCGCGGCAAGATTAAAAGTTGCGCTTTAATCTCCGGGCCAAGATTTATTGTACTGTACCATCGTCCACAACTCCACGCTGTTAACTGACAGTTCGTAAACCTTATTACAAAATGCATAAGGTCCACCGGACAGTTAAGGGTGCTGTTTGTACGCAGAACATAATTACTTGGCTGGATAACGACGGTGAGCGTGTGACTGTTTCAAGGGCAAAATAAATAATGTCTCAGGCTTGTCTTAAAAGGCGCAAATATTTTGGGGCGTGTTTAAATACTAAAAGTCAAAGAAAGTAGGTAACGTCCAGGCTGCCCTGCTAACGCAGCGTACTACGTAGGCGAACAACACGCGAACGCGAAGCGAAGCGATGCGAACGCGAACGCCTTGGGCCCGCCGCGCCGCGCCGCGCCGGGTCGCGTTCGCGCGTTGTTCGCCTACGTAAGACGCAGCGTAAGCCAATTAGCGGTATCTCAAATAAAAATTTAATGCAAACATATGTACCTTACATTCTTTATCTCAGAATTCCATCTTCAACGTCATTTGTTTTTGAGATACCTACCGTTATTCGGCAGGAGGGCCGGTACAGATGGACTGCAACCCGCCTGTATCGGCCCTAAGCTAACTTTGTACCGACTGAGTAAATATATAATAGAACACAAGATTTTCATGCGGTTTTCACCTATCAATACAGAGATTTTTGACGAATGTTTTAGTATATAATTTGTTAAGGTTTACCTGCGCGAAGCCGGGGCGCGTCGCTACTCGCTAGTTAATATTAAATCAACAACTAATTTTCAATTCGGAACAACGCACCAAATCAAACTCAAGTAGAAACTTAGTAAACAACTCTTTCCATTCTGCAAAAACAATAGATTTATTATGTGTTTATTACGATGTAGTTACTCTAGCTAGGTGTTTCGTTCAACAGCGTCCAATTAGCAGTTAACACGTTGCTGCCCTCCGCGGGCCAGTTACCCGCCATGCCGGGTATCTAGACTGTCCTAGTATTCGGATACCTAAAGACATACAAATAGGCAAGCTTACAAACGTTCCCTAGGTTCTAGAAATGCTTAAGTGCTTATTAAATGAAATGTATAAGCAAATTAGATTTTAAAAAACTAGTTATTTAATTATAAAAAACTAAATGATATCCTTAAAAACCTTACTTTGGGACTAGGTCGATCCGTATAAGATTGTCCTATAATATTATTCATTTATTATTTTGAAGTTGATTAAAACTAAAGATCCTTTTACCTATTAATCCTGTAACCCTTTGTATTAGAGTAAAATAACTTTTTCTCAAACATGCAATGAAATATTGATGTTATGTTCCTTATAATAGGCTGCGAAGTATGACGTTTCAGGTGCGGCTAGGACAAAAGGTCGTTAATGGAATTTCATACACATCTTGCAGGCCTAAGCCGGCAAAGTCCTCTTTTTTAATATTCATTTCACAGATATTTGTGACACAGCATCGTGGCATTCATCCATTAAAAAAAACTGGAGGCAGTATTTGCTTTATGGTTCGTAATGACCTAATGACACTCTGCTACTACGCCTATAAAAAAAAAAACAAAAAACAATGTTTGCTATAATTTGCAGTTTTATTTGTATAAAATCAACATGAACTTAATAAATAATACATTCTATAATTTTATAATTTTAAATTTAACTACACAAATAAAAACATTCAAAATATTTCATCTAAACGTTAGCGGTAAAAAAGTCTACTCAAACACGCGTAGTTATATTTTTTAAATTGTTATGGAGGTAAAGTTGAAAAATATTCATTCTGTTTTATTGGATTTATGGTGCGTTGTTGATTTTTTGACTTTAATATGAGTTTCGACGAAATAATGAAATTAATATTAATTGTAATCGTAGGTGTTGGAATTGGCAGCGTAAGCAGAATTGATTTTAATAACTTGCTGCCTCTACCGCCAAGTCAAAGACGAAGTATGTATATGGTTGCTTATGGCAATTTTATTATTTGAGAAACTAAGAAAAATGGCTTACAGTTTATTAGAAACTGTTTTGTGGCATATTTTAAATGAATTTAACTACAAATTCGTCAACACTGTGGAAATTATACTTATTTACTCCATGCATAAAGCAACTATGTATGTGAAACATGATATCAACATGAAAGACTATGTAAACTTATGTGACGAAAACGACAGTCAGACGGATACAAGGCGAAAAAATCAAAGATACATGAAAATATACGGGTAGTAAAAGTACACGACTCGTGTAAAACATACGCGTGATAATGATATAGGTACGTGTTGGTTATATTTTGGGTGTAGTTTACTTTTAGTTTTTTCTATAAATATAACTTGGGTTTCGTGGATTTTTTATTTTATTTATTTCATTGCATGTTTGAGAAAAGCACTATACATACCTCGGCGGGAAATGGGGTTGCCCGCGCTCAGACCTATCCGGCCTCGCTTCGCTCGGCCGTCTATATGTCTTCGGCCGGCAACCCCTTTCGTCCCGGCCTCTGTAGTAATGTACTATTAAAACGATCAATCCAGTCAGTACAAATATGCATACACCCGATAGTAACCCGAGCGGGTGTTTTTAGTACAGCGAGTACTAACAGCACTGCACTGACCATAGTTACACCTTATACCGACGCCCTAAGGTTCACAATCAGTAACACCGACGATACAGTCGCCATCAGATATATCGGAGCGGCCGAGGTGATCAAAAATATCTGAACACGCACTCTAGCGCCTTGATGATAGAGGCGTGTTCAGATATTTGTGAGCACCTCGACCGCTCCGATATGTCCATAGAGTATAATATAAGTAAATAAAGAGTGGTAACTCCATACATCAGTTTTCTAACCAAAACGCGAGTTATTTCGTAGTCAGGTAAAATTGGTACAAGTACCAAAAATTTAATTTTTGCCAAAAACATATTAACTTTATCTTTGTATGACGCCAAAATAAAATTCGTATAAAATCTCTTTGTGACATACAATTGTACAATTATAAAAACAATATGAAATAGACGATACTTACAATGCAATTATAAAATTATATCGAATTTGGGAAACCTCCGCGTATAACAAGCAGCACGAGTAATTATCTATTATCAAACGAAATTACGGATAATGACAGAGCTGTGTCGATAATTCGTTGGTGTATCAATTGTGACATTGAAATAAAAAACCGGCCAAGTGTGAGTCGATCTCGCGCACGCAGGGTTCCGTACCATTACGCAGAAAACAGCAAAAAAATCACGTTTGTTGTATGGGCACACTTAAATATTTATTATATTCTGTTTTTAGTATTTGTCCTTATAGCGGCAACAGAAATACATTATCTGGGAAAATGTCAACTGCCTAGCTATCACGGTTCATGAGATACAGCCTGGTGACAGACAGACGGACGGACAGACGAACAGACGGACAGCGGAGTCTTAGTAATAGGGTCCCGTTATTACCCTTTGGGTACGGAACCCTAAAAAGATAAGACTTGTTTTAATTTGTACGTAAACTTAGATTTAGATTTAATTTTGATGACAGTTCTAAAAAATCTTAGGACCTATGTAGTTAGTTAGTAATTAGTTTAGTATAGTTCTTAGACAAACAGATCACTGTGTTATGTCTTTCCTGTAGACATACACGAGAGTTAAGGGCTATAAAGGGTAATTTTCTTATTTAACCCTTATCCACGTGAAAAGGTCCTCCTTTTATTTAAAGAACTATGATAAAATCATTACTTACATGCCCACAAGCTGTTAACTATTGCCCACAGGAGAGAAAACTAGTGTGTTCGCGCGAACACACGTGTAAGTAATGATTTTATCATAGTTCTTTAAATAAAAGGAGGACCTTTTCACGTGGATAAGGGTTAAATAAGAAAATTAGCCTTTATAGCCCTTAACTCTCGTGTATGTCTACAGGAAAGACATAACACAGTGATCTGTTTGACCCATAAGTTTTAGTTTTATTTTTATTATAAGTTATATTATTTTTTTGTCACGATAATGTTTTGCAATAAAGTTTTTATCTATCTATCTTGTGCCTTTTATACTGGTTTAGCAATTAATGCACTCACGAGAACTTTCCAAAGTTGCGAAACTTTCCACATGAGAATTTCTCGGTAACTTCTGAGAATGTTCTCGAGAACGAGAATTTATTTATTTATCGTAGTTTATACCATGAATATTCACGATAGTTTAGGTGTAGTATCCTTACCCCCAGATTCCGACTTTTGGTCTACCGCTTCCGGTCAGAAAAATGTATGACGGCCCGGCCAAACGGTCAGACCTAGGTGGGGGGGTCATCGACCAAATATCATAGAGGACCCCGAGACAAAAGAAACTGTATTAAAAAAAATCAAAACGGCCGACTTTGTTTTTAAAAAATTTCAAGTTGGTCCGAGCGCGCTGAGTTTTGGCACGGCGGGAGATAGAGGCCTCTAGATTCCTATGACAAAAATTTTTTTTTGGAAAAAATCCAAGATGGTGGAACAATAATCCATGTTGCAGGAATGTTCTGAGAACATTCTCGAGAACGTTTCCGCTTTTTGAGAATGTTCTGCAATTTGTACATATACTGGTTCAGGATTTTCGAGAACTTTCCTAGTATTCGTTAGGTTATAGATCACCCACATGCTTGTCAATGGTATTAGAGTTAGACCAAGAAAAATCTCCAGCGATTTTGATAGCCCACGCAGTGCAAGTGTTATTTTAAACGTCAAACTTCTATAAAATAATGACGTATAAATAACACTTGCACTGCGTGGGCTATCAAAATCGCTGCAGACTTTTCTTGGTCTAAGTCTACAAAGACAATGATCTCGATTCAGATTCAACATTTTGTTACAGTTTTGATCTTATCTTGATGCACCTTACTTCCAAATATTTCTAAAACTGTCCATGATTGTAATACTTAAATAGGTACCTTTATTTTCCACAAGTCGAGTTTTATCCATGGCATACTTTCCCCGTTTGTCTGTGAAAGAAAAGAATTACGATTAGCGTGGGCAGTTAATTTGCGGAACAAGGAAAGTAATTGCGGACGTCAGCGCCCGCAACTCCGCAAGATTTCGGGAAAGTACAACTTGTTACGATGATTACATTATCCGTTCTTTATTTAACAATGTGTAGTGACTGGCCCGATTTTTTTTGTATTTTTAGTGTTCCGTGCAAAACTTTGTTCACGGAACACTTATGGGATCACTTCGGTCTTGCAAATCAGTTATATGCGTTTTTCTCAGAGACCGTTTGACGTAGATATTTTATGTCGGAATTCTATACATACATGTAGATAATACAGTAAAATTATACATTTTGCGTTTGCGTCAAATCCGGTAGTTCTGATTTTTTGCAGACTTATTTATGATGTTGGTCCAATGAATAATCCAAGTTGGTGACCTCGAGCGCCGAACGCAACTTTGTCAAAAATCGAAAAACCTGCGAAAATTTCGGTTTATGTTTAGTTTTGGGCGATTCTAACCCTAAAGGACTAGTTTTTGATAGTACCTTCCTTAGACGTTTTTTATGAAGACTAAATTTGATACAATACGAGATTAGAATTGTCTCTGTAGATTGAATAGTTTCCGAGGCTTTCAAAATTTAGATTTTTTTGAAATTGAGCTTGTAAGCTAAGTGAGTGCAGTGAGTATGCACTTTTGACTCAGGCGATGTGCTTGGCACGATTGTTCCTGAGATCAAACAAAGCTGATTTGGCGCGGTAGCCACGATATCGTACCATGCCTACCCCCCAAAATGGGAGGGGAAAGGGTCGGATCCCCAGGTCCAATCTAAGCTATATTTCATCCTGCTCTTAGCAACTAGGGCAAGTTATATATGATTTTCATATAATTTAGGGCTTCCTTATTCTATAAAGCATCACTTCAAAGCAGGCATTCATAATTTTTTTTGTAAAAATATGAAGCGGATTGAGTGACGATTTCCATAGAAATGTAATTATGGCCAAAGTCAAAAGTTAAAAGTCTTTAAAAAAACACTTAACTTGGCGTTTTAAAAGTATGAATATAATGTTTTCATCCCTAAATTATATGACAATGATATATAACGTGCCCTAGGGGCTATTCATAAATTACGTCATTTCAAATTAGGGGGGGTCTGGACATCGGATGACGGTAGCATGAAGTAGGAGGAAATGGGGTCATTTGAAGCATGATTTTTGGATGATTATAGGGGGGGGGGCAAAAATCGTCAAAAATCGACGACGTAATTTATGGACAGCCCCCTAGCTCCTAAGAGTAGGAAGAAATGTAACAAAGATTGGACCTGGGGATCCGACCTTTCCCTTCCCTTTTTGGGGGGTATGCACGGTACGATCTCGTAGCTACTGGGCCAAATTAGCTTTGTTTGACCTTGGGAACAACCGTGCCAAGCGGCATCGCCTGAGTCAAAAGTGCATACTCACTGCACTCACTTAGCTTACGAGCTCAATTAAAAAAAAAACTAAATTTTGAAAGCCTTTATCTCGGAAACTATTCAATCTACAGAGAGAATTCTAATCTCGTATTGTAGCAAATTTAGTCTTCTTTAAAACGTCTAAGGAAGGTACTATCAAAATCTAGTCCTTTAGGGTTAGAATCGCCCAAAACTAAATAAAAACCGAAATTTTCGCAGGTTTTTCGATTTTTGACAAAGTTGCGTTCGGCGCTCAAGGTCACAAGCTTGGATTATTAATTGGGCCAACATCATAAATAAGTCTGCAAAAAATCAGAACTACCGGATTTGACGCAGAAGAGCCACGTTACAAAATTCTACAATTTCACTGGATTAAGATGGATAAGTATAATTATAGAGCAAGTAAGTAGTAAGTAAGTTGAGAAACACGTATTGGCTGTCCCAGCTTAGTACAGGTACCATAAAGCAATCTGTGGTCTGTTTATGCTTGCTCGGTATTATGCTGCGTACACACCTGCGCTGATACGCGCCCGCTGCTGGGTATACACTGTGTAGCGACAGCACTCACAACACCCAAGCGGATTAGAATTTATAGGTTAGCTTAAGGAAATATAACGAACAATTGAATCCGAAAACGCGTGAGCATTAAGGCTAATCTTAAGATGAAATTATAAATATAGAAAATGTTCTACCTATATATATTTTAACTCTCTTGAACACCTCAGTTTTTGCTGAGCAAATTTTAAAGGGTCTAGCAGGCTAAGCAAACAAGAAGTGCCCCCAACGACGGATTTGGTCATTCTTTCAGGTGGTGTACTGGCAGGTCCTAAGAACAGTGTATCATTGAAAGTGTCATATTTTGTAAACTGTTCAAGTTAGATTAACCAATCAAAATTATATTTGACAACAATAAAATAGACTACAAAATGAATATGTTTAACCTGCATCATGTCCTTATACTTCACTAGCTGTGCCCGCGGCTCCGCCCGCGTGTAATTCGGTCTGTGTCAGTAAGCGGCTAATTTCTAATCCTTATTTCTCTCCCTCTCCCCTGGAGGCGGAACTTGAAGTAAAGTTGACATATGGATATGCTAGAGGACTGAAGTCCAGATAAAATATTTTACCATTAGGTACCACTAAATAAAACTACACTCCAAAATCAATAGTTTTATTCGATCTTATTCAAATTTTACACGTGATTTAAACTTAGAGAGTGGTCGTAACAGGCGTTCCCCTCTGTCGAAAATAGGCGGCCAATGGTCAACCGACGTTTATCTGACATGGCTATGTTTACGTTACGTAGGTACACATTTGATGTGCCCCTCCCCGCAAAAAACACCAGACTATTTTGTACTGAAAATTCTAGACATGGCGTCTCCGTTGGTTATATTCTCTAAGGATTTAAATGACAGAGTAGTAGGTGAATATCGGACGATACAGTAAGGTATATGCGATGCGAGCGAAGCGAGCGCGAAAATTTTTCGATATAAAAAAACGCAATTTGATAGACAGTTATACATTTTTACTTTTAGTACGGAAATCAGCCACATCATTATATCACGAAAATTGAATGTCACCTTTATCATATGTTAGAAAGTTATTTAAAACGCGAGCGAAGCGAGCGCGAAAATTTTTCGGTGTAAAAAACGCATTTTGATAGACAGTTGTACATTTTTACTTTTAGTGTGGAAATCAGTCACATCATTTTATCACGAAAATTGACAGTGCGGCAGCAGTAACGTTGCAACAGAGTACCTAATGCTGCTGCAGTCGCCACCCGAATGTCACCTTTATCATATCTTAAAAAGTTATTGAAAACGCGAGCGAAGCGAGCGCGACAATTTTTCGATACAAAAAAACGCAATTTGATAGACAGTTGTACATTTTTAGGGTTCCGTACCTCAAAAGGAAAAAACGGAACCCTTATAGGATCACTCGTGCGTCTGTCTGTCTGTCTGTCTGTCTGTCTGTCTGTCTGTCCGTCTGTCACAGCCGATTTTCTCCGGAACTACTGGACCAATCAAGTTGAAATTTGGTACACATATGTAAGTTTGTGACCCGAATACGGACATGTAACGTAAACAAATGAATTTTAAACATGAAGGCCACTTTTGGGGGGTAAATGAAAAAATGAAAAAAATTTTTTTTTCAAACTATATCATGTTACATATCAAATGAAAGAGCTTATTGTAAGGATTTCAAATATTTTTTTTTATAATTTTCAAATCAACAGTTTAGAAGTTATTCAAGAAAATAGGCAAAAAATGACCATTCCCCCCCCCCCTTATCTCCGAAACTACTAGGTCTAAAATTTTGAAAAAAATACATAAAATAGGTCTATACCTATAGATGACAGGAAAACCTATTAGAAATGTACAGTCAAGCGTGAGTCGGACTTAATTACAGTTTTTAATCCGACCCCTACGGATTTTTTAAAGAGATTTCACTCACGTTTCACATAAAAAATACATTGTTAACAGTGCCGGATTACTTAGAGTAGTAGTTTTCTTAGAGTAATTGGTGATAATTTTCTGATAAGATAATCATTTTAAATATTTAACGGTCTTACCTACTTACGAGTAATTGTAAGGTCAAATTAAAAATAATGTTTAAAAAAAATGTTAAATTGAGAGCTAGCTTAAAGTTTTTTGTACTCGTCGACTTTAATGGTTGAATTAATAAAGACTTTGTAACCAATAAGCAAAACAAGCACGTGCTTACGGCACCACGTTCAGGGAGGGCACCAAAATGCCAGGTTGAAAAAGGTGAACAAATTTTAAAATTAGGGACAGACACATCGTTTTTACCACACGATTTTTTTAGCTGTCCAAAAGCTAATTTGCAAAAATAATGGCGCGTAATTCTTTGGGAAACAATCGGTAGCAGTAGAAGAGTCGTGATTACATGCATAGATTCGATTTCAACCCACTCTTTTGCGGTTCGGCGTTAGGTCTTATGCGAGGCCTTCTGCCTTACGGCAAAGTTGATCTTCTGCCTTAATTACACTTGGGCGTGGATCCAAATCCAAGCTTTCCTCTTTCGCAGCTGGGCCTACTGCCTTTCTCACACTTCGCCAATTCAATTCCAAGCTCTCTGCTTTCTTGCATATTTTTTTATGCATGAAAACAACCTCGCTGAGACCCTTAAATATCGAGCCCTATGCGAAGCTAGGCTGATAGAAAACTGTCCCATCCCTTCTCTGTATGAAATCCTGGATTCGCGCCTGGTTGGGTCTAAAACTAAAATTGCGTTTTTATATCGAAAAATTTTCGCGCTCGCTTCGCTCGCGTTTCCAATTACTTTATAAGTTATGATAAAGGTGACATTCGGGTGGCGACTGCAGCAACATTACTCTGTTGCAACGTTACTGCTGCAGTACTGTCAACTTCCGTGATAAAATGATGTGACTGATTTCCATACTAAAAGTAAAAATGTACAACTGTCTATCATATTGCGTTTTTATATCGAAAAATTTCCGCGCTCGCTTCGCTCGCGTTTGTATTACTTTCTACGCTATGATAAAGGTGACATTCGGGTGGCGACTGCAACAGCATTAGGTACTCTGTTGCAACATTACTGCTGCGGCACTGTCAATTTTCGTGATAAAATGATGTGACTGGTTTCCATTCTCAGCTGTAATGCGGCAATGAACTTCTCTCAATTTACCAAAAAATCAATGTTATCTTGATGACCCTAGGGAGAGGGGGCACCTAGAAATGCTTAGGGCATCAAAATATCTTAATCCGGCACTGATTGTTAAAAATTGTGTAATATACGGAACCCTTGGAACGCGAGTCCGACTCGCACTTGGCCGGTTTTTACTTTTAGTGTGGAAATCAGTCACATCATTTTATCACGAAAATTAACAGTGCCGCAGCAGTAACGTTGCAACAGAGTACCTAATGCTGCTGCAGTCGCCACCCGAATGTCACCTTTATCATATCTAAGAAAGTTATTGAAAACGCGAGCGAAGCGAGCGCGACAATTTTTCGATATAAAAAAACGCAATTCTATAGACAGTTGTACAATTTTACTTTTAGTGTGGAAATCAGTTACATCATTATATCACGAAAATTGAATGTCACCTTTATCATATGTTAGAAAGTTATTGAAAACGCGAGCGAAGCGAGCGCGAAAATTTTTCGGTGTAAAAAACGCATTTTAATAGACAGTTGTACATTTTTACTTTTAGTATGGAAATCAGTCACATCATTATATCACGAAAATTGAATGTCACCTTTATCATATGTTAGAAAGTTATTTAAAATGCGATCGAAGCGAGCGCGAAAATTTTTCGATATAAAAAACGCATTTTGATAGACAGTTGTACATTTTTACTTTTAGTATGGAAATCAGTCACATCATTTTATCACGAAATTTGACAGTGCCGCAGCAGTAACGTTGCAACAGAGTACCTAATGCTGCTGCAGTCGCCACCCGAATGTCACCTTTATCATAAACATCTTAAGTACCCACCTTCGTGGCCATTATTAAGTGCTTAAGGAGGCGATACGTATGAATATGGCTTTGATATGGATGCGATATAATTACGATTAGGTATAATTCATGACGGCGTAAATAAATAATTTTATGTATACGCGTGTTGATATGTGTGTTTATTTTACCACTACTACGTAACTATGTAAACTCATTTTTAGTTTTCTTGGTTACTTAATGTTTACTCAGCTCCCCAAAAGATGGCACTGTGCAATGAGGGGCAATTAATTTACTGTCGTTTAATTTTGTTGTATTATTAAATCAACACAATTATTCAATTAAATTTGTTGATATCGTACGATTGAATGAAATTTTAGAAGAGGGGTCTTTTAAACTTAGAGTTAATTTGGCAAAATCCTTCCTCGGTGGCTTATTTATGTCACATCGTATTAAATTCAGCGCCATCTGTTAGTTTACCAAGGTACTTGTTAGCACATATTTGAAAAAAGTTTGCCCCTCGTTCCATAAGTAGCGCCATACGATTCAGGGGCAAACTTAAGTCAATCGAGTGTTGTGGCTACCCCCCCTTTTAGGGGTTGAATTTTTATAGCCTATAACCTGGCCGGGAATTTTCTCGACAGATTAGTAAAGTTTTCATCAAAATCCGTTCAGCCGTTTTCACGTGATGCGCGTTCAAATAAACAGACAAACAGATAAACAGATAAACAGACAAACAGACAAAAATTCTAAAAACTGTTGGAACGTGTTCTGTTAGCAATTCTAAGTATCCCCAGCCAACTTTTTTTCAAATATCTTCCATGTACAGACTTTCGACCCTCTTCAGCTTTATTATATGTATAGATAGATTATAAAAAAAAAAAAACATTTTATTTTTCTTCTCATTATTTTTATACTATTCGCGGAGGTACACCTACAAAAAAATATGCATGAGTAGCCACTAATACCCACTACATACACATATAAAAATATTTACATAAATCTTCGTGCGTCATGTCAAAAAAAACATTATAGAACAAAGATCTCGGAAACGGCTCTAGCGAGTTCGATGAAATTTGCTATATGGTTGTTTTCGGGGGCGATAAATTGATTTAGCTAGGTCTTATCTCTGGGAAAACGCGCATTTTTGAGTTTTTTTATGTTTAGAGCCGTTTCTGAGATCCTTGTTCGATAATGTTTTTTTTTTGACATGACGCACGAAGATCTATGCAAATATTTTTATATGTGTATGTAGTGGGTATTAGTGGCTACTCATGCATATTTTTTTTGTAGGTGTACCTCCGCGAATAGTATAAAAAATAATGAGAAGAAAAATAAAATGTTTTTTTTATAATGAAGTATAAGGACATGATGCAGGTTAAACATATTCATTTTGTAGTCTATTTTATTGTTGTTAAATATAATTTTGTTTCATTAATCTAACTTGAACAGTTTATGAAATATGACACTTTCAATGATACACTGATGGTTTTACATTATCCTGAATAACTCGAAAACAAAAGAAGGTCGAGGACTGATATTAAGCATAGAGTGTTCTTAGGACCTGCCAGTACACCACCTGAAAGAATGACCAAATCGTCGTTAGGGGCACTTCTTGTTCGCTTAGCCTGCTAGACCCTTTGGTTTTTAATAACAGTACCTATTCCAGTAAAAACGGCTTGTTTAACAGCAACAGGCGCCTTCTCCTCGACACCGGGAGCGGCCCTAGATGCACTGCTGGATATTATACCACTCCACTTGCAGGTGCAAAAGGAGGCCAAGCAGTGCGTCTACAGAATCTGCACGCTAAACAGGCCAAAATGGCGCTCTCAAGCATTAACCAAACTAAAGGCCTGGGTTTTTGCAAATAGAACCCTTAGCATGCCCACAGATGACACGCACACTCAATGTCACTTTACTAAACTGTACACAGTAGAAATACCTCCTAGAGACAAATGGACTAACGACCAAATGTTCGTCGAAGAGGGAAGCCTTATTTGGTATACGGATGGTTCCAAGAAAGGCAATGATGTAGGATGTGGGATCTATGGTGAGAGACCTAAGCTCAGAGCTAGCGTCAGCATGGGCACACAGGCCTCAATCTTCCAGGCAGAAGTCTTCGCCATCAACAAATGTGCGGAGATCAACCTGGATAGAAACCTAAGACACCAGCATATCTACATCAACTCAGACAGCCAGGCTGCTCTGCTGGCACTAGAATCTCTTGAGTCAAACTCAAAACTAGTCCAGAACTGTAAATCAAACCTAAATGCACTGGCTTATTCCAACAAAGTCATACTTAGATGGGTACCAGGGCACTCCGACATTAACGGAAACGAAGAAGCGGATGAACTTGCTAGAAAGGGCGCGGACACACCCCTGGTCGGCCCAGAACCGTTTTGTGGAACCACAAAACGGGATGCATATTCTCTGCTCAACAACATAGAAAAAACGAGAGCAATCGATTGGTGGAAGTTCGTAAAAGGACAAGAACACTCGAAAGCTCTAATCAAAGGGTTCAACAGCAAAACTGCTAAGGAGCTTCTAGGGCTCAAAAGACACAAAACTTGTGCGGTGACTAGAATTTTGACTGGACACTGCAAGTTGAACAAACACATGTTTCAAATAGGGAAAAAACAAGATGCGACATGCAGGTTCTGCCAAGAGTCAGAGGAGACTGCTATGCACATCCTCTGCTCCTGCGGACCACTAATGTCCAAAAGAAGTACCTACCTAGGGCGACATATACTGGAACCCTATGAGGTACAGAGCATTACGGCCCAAAGAATCTGGAATTTCCTGGATTCAACGGGCATTAGTAATGAACTTTAAAGGGCCGTCACAATAGATCACAGCTTGGTCGAAGCGACAGTCAAAGGCCCACATAAACATAATAATAAATAAATAATAAATTCCAGTAAAATATAGTCTGAACGATGAAGTGTTTTATTGAATTAGCGTATCGCCGGTCAGTTTCCTAATTCGTCAATTTTGCTGATTCAACAGTTTACCTTCTGGTCATTTTCACTAGGTTGACAATTTCGCTAGTGGGTCATTTTCCTAAACCTTCAGTTTACTCTTTCGCCAGTTTTGCTAGGCTTCAGTTTCGTAAATTTGCTAGTTTCCTTATGTGCTAATTTAATTATTCGTCAGTTTGGTCAAATGGTCATTTCCCCTAGATAATCGGTTTCTATATTCGCCAGTTTCACTAGTTGTTTCGGTGTATCAAATATACAATTTTTTATTTGTTGTCCGACACCTTGGGATTATTGTGTCCCGCGTACCGTAGTGCATTGTATCACCAGATAATTTCAACACAAGCCTTATTGAGCTTACCGTGGGACTAGGTTGATTTGTGTAAAGATTGTCCTATAATATTTAATATTTATTTATTATTCCATCAGTTTTAGTGTAAAATAAGACATGACTATATTTTTTAAAAAGAATACGGCAATGTGGTTTAAAAATATTAAACTTACATTTCGTGACTTTTAGCTGAGTACAAAAATATGTCTTGTATCGCCTTAAGATCGCCTTAAAAACAGCTGGGTTCCTAGTTTACTACGGAACCCCAAAAAAGTAGCAAATCATAAACATGACGTGATGGGAAAACTGAGAAACTAAACTATCAGATGAACAAGGAAAGTAACGGATTAGGAAAATGACGAAATAGCAAAACTGACAACTTAAGATAATTGAGGAATAAGGAAGTTTGCGACTCAAGAAACTGGCTTAATAGGGGCTCTGACAATTTAGTGAAACTGGCATAAAAGGAAATTGGCGAATTAAGAAACAGTCTAATCATTAAACTGTTGAATCAGCAAAATTGACGAATTAGGAAACTGACCGGCGATACGCTAATTCTTTTTATTTTATTTTGATTACCATGTGTCAGCTATAACTAATTACACAGGTTTTATGTGTACCTAAACAAAAAAAATGTTAGGACCATGTAGTGAGATTAAAAACTGTACGTGACAAGCGTGGCATACCAATTTAGGGCGTTTTTCTTTTTATAGATGATATCACCAAAAAGCGATTTTGCGTCTGTTACCTTTAAATGACAACAAAAGATATAAAAAAAGATAAAAAAAACCGGCCAAGTGCGAGTCGGACTCGCAAACGAAGGGTTCCGTACCATTATCTATAAAAACCGGGCAAGTGCGAGTCGGACTCGCGCACGAAGGGTTCCGTACCATAATGCAAAAAAAAAAAAACAAAAAAAAAGCAAAAAAAAAACGGTCACCCATCCAAATACTGACCACTCCCGACGTTGCTTAACTTTGGTCAAAAATCACGTTTGTTGTATGGGAGCCCCATTTAAATCTTTATTTTATTCTGTTTTTTTTTTGTATTTGTTGTTATAGCGGCAACAGAAATACATCATCTGTGAAAATTTCAACTGTCTAGCTATCACGGTTCGTGAGATACAGCCTGGTGACAGACGGACGGACAGCGAAGTCTTAGTCATAGGGTCCCGTTTTACCCTTTGGGTACGGAACCCTAAAAACGGTCACCCATCCAAGTACTGACCCCGCCCGACGTTGCTTAACTTCGGTCAAAAATCACGTTTGTTGTATGGGAGCCCCGCTTAAATCTTTATTTTATTCTGGTTTTAGTATTTGTTGTTATAGCGGCAACAGAAATACATCATCTGTGAAAATTTCAACTGTCTAGCTATCAGGTATCATGAGTTACAGCCTGGTGACAGAGAGACGGACGGACAGCGGAGTCTTAGTAATAGGGTCCCGTTTTTACCCTTTGGGCACGGAACCCTAAAAAAACTGTACGTGACAAGCGTGGCGTACCAATTTAGGGCGTATTTATTTTTATACATGATATCACCAAAAAGCGATTTTCCTTCTGTTACCTTTAAATGACAACAAAAGAAAAAGAAACACGTGTATCAGGTGTACCTATGTGTAGAAATAACGCAAAACAGTATATTGTCACTGATTACAAAATGTTGATATTAAAAAAAATACGCGCAACATTACAAGCAATAATACACACGTTGAAATATTAAGCCACGTCTACACCTGCGTTCAATACAATGATAACGTGATTGTTTGGGCGCGGTGACAATGTAAGCGTTTTTAAAACATAAAGTATAGCACACACGTTGGTTGTTGAGATATTAAACCACGTCCACACCTGAGCTTAATACACAACCATAACGTGATTGTGAAGGCGCGGCCACAATAAAAGCGTTTTAACACAAAATACACTGAATATACTTTGAGATATTAAGTTATATCTACACCTGCGCTAAGTACAGATAATGCGTGTGGCCCGAGTGAAAGGAATCTCTAACGAATTCCTCATATAGACACGATTTTGAAAATATATCTATTTTATTTCAATGTGTTGAAACCTGTGTCTAGAATAAACCAAGCCAAGAAATAAAGAAGAAAAAATCAAATAAGTTTTATAAACTCGAAACTTTTTTCAATCATTTAAAATGAATTTACGCGGATTCCATGACGAATAATGCATTCATTAAGTTAGGCAGGTAAACGTAGCACCTTACATACGCCTATGTTGAAAATTTAAAGGGCCAAAAGTATTGTAAAAGTGCGAATTTCCTTTTATCGATTACGATGTTTTTTGTACATTTGTATAGTCGCCATCAGATATATCGGAGCGGTCAAGGCGCTCACAAATATCTGAGCACGCCTCTATTGTCAAGGCGTTAGAATGCGTGTTCAGATATTGTGAACACCTTGGCCGCTCCGATATATCTGATGGCCACTCTACCTACTATTTTCACATTTAAAATCTACTTGATCGCGTACACTCGTACCGCCATACGTGTACAATGTGGAAATATAGCGGCGTTCCTAACAGCTTCAATTTGTATTACGGCTTTAAAATGTCTTTATAAAATGTGATATTACCATCACGATTGCTTTATTTTCTCAAGATAAAACTTATAATTTGAAAACACTGATTTAAGCTTTCACAATTTTTCAATTTTTACACATATTTACGAAAACGGGACTTAATCGCATATAAATAAGGTTTATTAGGTATATGCGATTAAATCCCGTTTTCAAATAATATTAAATGTTTTTCTTTTTATTAAGGTCAATGTGGCTAATTCCGTTATAGGGGCTATTCCGTCTACTAGCGTTTTGCTCGAACAACGAACAAAATTTACATGATTTTTTTTACATGATAGTCGGCAAACTAGCAGACAAGCCGCCTGATGGGAAGCGGTCACAGTCGCCCATGGACATAAGCAACATCGCACGAGCCATGTTTGAGGGTTCTCAAGGGTCGGCAAGATCCTTGAGAACCCTAAATACCCGCTTCTCAGGAGCAAGATGAAATTAGGCAGCCTGTCCACTGGAGCGGAGCGTGAGCTAGGTTAAAATCCACCAATAATAGCGAAGAGGAGCGGAGATTCTATTGGTAGATTTTTATCTCGCTCACCGCTCCGCTGCCTCGCTCCGCTCCAGTGGACTGGATGCCTAATTCCACATTCTGCACATTCTGGGAAGAAATGAGCGAAATGCCATTCATACCTACAAATGAAACGAATTGAATATGAGATTCATAGAAAGCTAAAATCTCGACATAGGTATAAACCACTGCAAGGAAATAATCTTGTTCACCAATAAATAGGGTTGTCCGTATTTGCCTATCGATAAACTTCGCCAGTGATCGATCGCCAACACGGACCGCTCATTTAAATATTTGTCAACAGAGACGAATCGAGAGCGCGCTAAGGTTGCGCCGTGACGATACTCTGATCCAATAATTTATATTACTTAAAATATTTTTAGGACCTTGTTTTTAAAATTAGGTACGACCTTCAGATTTTATCTGTGACCTAGACAGATTTAAGAGACTAACTGTAAATATTAGGGAAACATTTGGAAAGTAAATTACTTGCGATCCTAGCTAGACTAGAGCTAGAATTTGTCCTGTATGCTCTTTGTGTCATTCCATAATAAATGACGACGTTTATGTGTATCTACGATTCCAAATGTCACAGATATGTACTAGATTCTGTTTTATAAGGGTCGATCAACTAAGTATTTCTTGTTGTTATTCTGTCCCATCAGGCAGGAGACAATAGTAGCATAGTTTTTTAGAATAGCTGCTGTACCATGTTCTACAAACGTGCTTAGTAGATATCCCATTATATAAAAGCCTTATAACTACCAAAAAGTTCAAGTTTGGTTCATTTAAATACGAAATAAGTAGTATTTTTAAAAGTGACCCAGGAGACCGTAACCATGGCAACTAGTGACAAGAAAAAGTTGATTCACCCATAAACGAATGTACCTACTATATCATCATCTTCCTCGCGTTGTCCCGGCATTTTTGCCACGGCTCATGGGAGCCTAGGGTCCGCTTGGCAACTGATCCCAAGAATTGGCGTAGGCACTAGTTTTTACGAAAGCGACTGCCATCTGACCTTCCAACCCAGAGGGTAAACTATGCCTTATCGGGATTAGTCCGGTTTCCTCACGATGTTTTCCTTCACCGAAAAGCGACTGGTAAATATCAAATGATATTTCGTACATAAGTTCCGAAAAACTCATTGGTACGAGCCGGGGTTCGAACCCGCGACCTCCAGATTGAAAGTCGCACGCTCTTACCGCTAGGCCACCAGCGCTCCACCTGAATGTACCTACTATATACATATTATAATTTGAATCATATTTTTTATACAATAAAGTTTATTATTACAATTCAAAAAAAATCTTACTATATACATATAGGCTTCTGCCCGCGACTTCGTCTGCCTGTAATGATGATGATGATAAAAACTACCCTATGTGCCTCAAACTATCTCCATACCAAATTATATCTAAATCGGTTCAGCAATTTAACCTCTTGTCTCTGTATAATAAGGCAAGTGTGATGAGAATAAACATGAAGTATCGATTGATGCAATATTCGGAACAACACTAGTGCGGATTCATTTGGAACCAATCCATTTGCTGCATATTGTTTTCAGTATGAAGGATTACGATTTCCTGTGTTTGTGTTTCAGTGTGTATTTCATTAATACTGGTTTTAACTAACATATCTAAATGGCATAATGTTTATAATGATGAACTTATCTCACTATTTCCATTTAATGTAATCCATAATACCAGCAATAGTTTAGCTAATTTAAAAATCCGCAGCAAGCTCGGTTCTCCATACAAACGTAGTTACGCTCTCATTTTAAAACGGCTAAGTAAATTGCTCTGAAACTTTGTACTTAAAATAGGATAGGGTATATCTATGTTTGAAATTAGTTTATGTAGCTTCAGATACCATAGTTAAAAAAATTCAGCGAATTGAAATTTGTTTTTGCTTTACTTCATTTGTTTCATAAGCTGGAGCTATATAAACTAATTACAGGCATAGATATACCTCATGTCATTGTATGCAAACGGCTACGCTATGTGGCTACGGCTACGGCTATGTGGTTTGGCAGAAGAATGTATTGTATCTAAATGTAAGTAAGCTTGTGAATAAACGCTTTATTTATTTATTTATTATTTTTATTTATGTGCAAAGTTTAATTACAATCCAACACGTAGTTTTAAAATGAGAAGGAAACTCCGTTTGTATGGGAAGGTGAAATTCGGCCGAGCTTGCTGCGGACCCTTAAGTATGTACATCGACACCCTAAAAACAAATTCTAAACTTGTCACGACTACTTCCAATGCAGAATTGTACATTAAAGATGGCGGACTTTTCGGCCAACTTTGGAATCCAGATCAGTCGTAGATATATATTTTTTATCATAGTAGACCACGCAATGCTTCTACTTCACTTTTGAGAGGACATGTTTTACGTTGAATCCAAATTTGAACGTTGCTGACGTTGTTGAATTAAGAATTGATTTGGTAATTATACATACCTTAGTTTAGTATTTCTATGTCATTATTTATTTCTAATTTAGTTTGACTGGGTCTGATCTTTAAACCTTAATTACCTACAAATTACAATAAACTAAAATAAGCAGATTAAATAACAACGGTGAAATAATTATATGTGTCCATATTAGTCATCCCTGAAACCCCTGTAACGGACATAGGCATCCTCCAAATAAATCTACATAGGAAGTAAATCGTATGCTTCCTTATCAGTTAAGTATCCCTTAACCCTTTGTATCTGTGTTGCGTTCTAAAATCATGGATTCAAACCTCATCATCATCATCATCTCAGCCATAAGACGTCCACTGCTGAACATAGGCCTCCCCCTTGGACCTCCATACGTGCCGGTTGGAAGCGACCCGCATCCAGCGTCTTCCGGCGACCTTAACAAGATCGTCTGTCCATCTTGTGGGTGGACGTCCTACGCTGCGCTTGCTAGTCCGTGGTCTCCACTCGAGCACTTTTCGACCCCATCGGCCATCTTCTCTGCGTGCAATGTGGCCTGCCCATTGCCACTTCAGCTTGCTAATCCGGTGGGCTATGTCGGTGACTTTAGTTCGTCTACGGATCTCCTCATTTCTGATTCGATCACGTAGAGAAACTCCGAGCATAGCCCTCTCCATAGCTCGTTGAGCGACTTTAAGTTTTGAGATGAGGCCGATAGTGAAAGACCACGTTTCGGAGCCGTAAGTCATCACTGGTAACACACATTGATTAAAGACTTTCGTCTTGAGGCACTGAGGTATGTCGGACGAAAAGACATTACGTAGTTTCCCGAACGCTGCCCAACCGAGTTGGATTCGGCGGTTGACCTCTTTCTCGAAGTTGGACCTACCTAATTGGACTACTTGTCCTAGGTAGATGTACGAGTCAACAACTTCGAGTACCGAGTTCCCAACAGAGACTGGGATGGGCACAACATTGGCATTTGACATAAGTTTCGTCTTGTCCATGTTCATTTTCAAGCCCACCCGTTGTGAAACTCGGTTGAGATCATCGAGCATCATGCTGAGTTCCTCCATCGACTTTGCCATGACTACGATATCGTCGGCAAACCGAAGGTGAGTGATGTATTCGCCGTTGATGTTGATGCCAAGTCCTTCCCATTCCAGGAGCTTGAAGGCGTCTTCCATTACGGCAGTAAACAGTTTCGGAGAGATAACGTCTCCCTGCCTTACGCCTCTTCGCAATGGAATCGCCCTCGTGCTCTGCTCCTGTACTCGGACCGACATGGTGGCGTTACTATACAAACACTTCAACACTTCGATGTACCGATAGTCAATATGGCATCGCTGAAGAGACTCAAGCACCGCCCATGTTTCCACCGAATCGAAGGCTTTCTCATAGTCCACAAACGCTAAGCATAATGGCAAGTTATACTCTTCGGTCTTCTGTATAACTTGCCGCAGCGTATGGATGTGGTCTATGGTACTATAGCCTTTTCGGAAACCGGCTTGTTCGGGAGGCTAGAAGTCATCAAGTCTGTGTTCGAGACGGTTCGTGATGACCCTTGAAAACAGCTTATAGACATGGCTCAGAAGCGTGATGGGTCTGTAGTTCTTCAATAGGTTGTTATCACCTTTTTTGAAGAACAGCACCACCTCGCCTCTATTCCATGTTTCAGGCGTTATGCCCTCGGACAAGACGGAATTAAAGAGCTTCTGGAGGACTTTAAGTACCGGTGTTCCACCCGCTCTCAGAAGCTCTGAAGTGATTCCGTCTTTGCCCGGCGCCTTGTTGTTCTTAAGCTGCTTCAGGGCCATCCTAATCTCGTACAGACTGATGTCCGGGATATCTTCGGTATAATGTCGGGACAGCTTGGCTCTTGGATCTCCTACCAAGCTGTCAACGGGCTTTGCGATCGAAGTGTATAACTGTCCATAGAACCTCTCAATCTCACCTAAAACCTCCGCTTTGCTCGACGCTATGCTGCCATCTTCCCGTTTCAGCTTTGTCAGCTGGCTTTGCCCAATAGACTTGTCCTTTGCGAACACTTTGGAGCCTTGGTTTCGCTCAATAGTCTCTTTAATACGGTTAGTATTAAAGAGACGCAGATCATGTCGCAAGGACTTAGATATACGTCTATTGAGCTGCCTATATGACTCCGCGTCATCGGGAGACTGCAACTGTAGCGAGCGTCGTTCAGCCATGAGGTTTAAGGTTTGCTCGGTCAATTTCTGAGGTCTATCTTTACGGCGGGATCTAAAAAACTTAGACCCTACTGTGTGGACAGTTTCCACTAGCCCGTCGTTGATTTCGTCCACTGAAGCCAAGTTCTCTAGGCAAGCAAAGCGGTTAGAGAGCTCGAGTTGAAAGCTTTCGGGGTTTTGAACATAGGCTCGAGTAGGTCGGAGCGTAGACTTCATCAGGCTGGACCTTTCAAGTTTAATATTGATATTCAGTGTGCCTCTTACGATTCGGTGATCACTACCGGTCTTTACCCTGTTGATCACAGAGACATCACTGAATATCCGTTTCTTGTCGGTCATGATGAAGTCTATCTCGTTTCTCGTGGAACCGTCAGGACTCATCCAGGTCCATTTCCTGTGAGGCGGCTTCTGGAAGAAAGAGTTCATCATGAAGAGTTCCTCTCTCTCCAGAAAGTCGGCCAGCCTCTGACCCCTAGGGTTCCGTTGCCCATACCCAAATTGCCCCACTCTCAACTCATCCCCGCTTCTCTTGCCCAACTTTGCGTTGAAGTCCCCCATAACAACAGTAAAGTAGGTTTTAGAAGTATGTATGTGGAAATGGATTCAAACCTATATCTACATATATATCTACGGCCGAGTATAAGTATGAGCAAAGACATATGTAACTTCGTATAAGATGAATAAAGTCTATTAAGGAAAAAACGTGCCTCGGAAATCAACAAAAAGTCATTCTCGGATAGATGGCGCACACACCTTTGGCCTATGGTCGGCTAGATGGCGTGACGACACCGTTTCATATTTAACAATTTTAACACATAGATATCAGTGAATGAACATGTGTCAAAATTATATAAAAATAATAAAATAATTTATCCATATAAGTATATACATTTTTTTGATAAATTTATACGTTTTCATTTTGAGTTTTAGTCGTATGTCGATAGATGGCAGTAAATTTACTGTGACTACAAAATTTACTATGACAGGACCCCTGTATACTGTCTATTCTCTTTGGTATGAGTATCGTGCCGTATAGAGCTGAAAAAAATGTTCGCGAAAAAAATGCTAAAGATGACTAAAAAATAGGTCTAAATCTTATCATACACAAACGTGAGGTTAACCCGACGGCACCCAGCGATTTTGTCCAGACCAGCCATGCGATGCCTACTTTATAAAAATATCTGCGGGATTAGCATTTGCAGCCGAGTGAAAAGGTTTGAAAAACTACTTCCTGGCATCCGTTTCCGCCGCGGTTTTTTCACCGGAAGTTGTATTTTCAACTTCTAACGGCTCGACTTGACTTAGGTTGGGTTTTAATGTTAGCTAGTTTTGTATGCACCAATATTCATTACCTACGTTTATTTAACCCACTTGTAAAGGAGGTTCTCAATTTACTTAATAAATCGTCTTGAAATGTTTGTATAAGCAAAGAGAATTAAATAAGTAACTAATCTATGTAAGATAATCTTCATTACAATCAATATGTACCTCACAGATAAATATTATACTAGAAAACTCTAAAGCAGGCCACTGACAAGCCTTCCAAATGGATGCAGTTACAATGGATTCATCCAAATGGACGGCATCCTAATATTAAACATTGTACGTTTTTGACATTCACGGACCGATTTTGGATTGCAGCCACGCTAGTTGGACTGTTGGAAGGCTCGTCAGTGGCCACCTTAAGGTAAATAAGTATTTCAATTAAATTTTGAACATACCTACGTGCATTTTGTGAGCTGCTTGCTACTTATTTTAGGAGTTAAAATTGAAGAAAAAATATTTTAACACATTCACCGCTGAGCTACGGTCGTAGCGCTACGTCGTAGACGATAACATGGATTTCCCGGTATGTAGCGGAAATGCGTCGTAGACTGACAACGTGTCGTGATTAGCGCTGAATGGAGCAAGAGGGCCACACCATACATGTACCTACCATAAAAAAAGTTATTTGTAACAATCAACGTTTGGTTATTCATTTCATAGGTATTTAAAAATAATTTAAGGTTTTTGATTAAATGAATAAGTACTTTTGAAAATAATCACTTCGAACAACTATAGTACATTGTGCACCGAGGGGGGGTAGTTATTTTGTAAACGAGGTCTGATACCTGCAGCCATATTCGAACAATGAGATACGTCAAATACTAGATATTGAAACGATATGGATCGGATATGTCACGTCCCTTTTGACACTTGTTTGACACTGACATATCCGATCCATATCGTTTCAATATCTATTATTTGACGTATCTCATTCTTCGAATACGGCTGCTGATATCGTGTGCATTTCGGTCCAAATACTTGTTCGTATGTGTTGGTGTGGGAAAGACGCACGATAATTAAAGAACAAGATTCAAATATCATTCTGATGAATTGGCCTTATATTCAAACAAGATCAGCCTATCGAATTGGCCTTATATTCAAACAAGATCAGCCTATCGAATTGGCCTTATATTCAAACAAGATCAGAATTTTGAAGTCCGAACACGCCTCCAGGAGTTGCGTGTAAACTGGGCCGCAAGTAATTTTAAGAATACGCCCGCAAAGTATGATAATTAAGTTTAGGCCCATCAATCAACCGCGCCATCTGTCGGCCGGTGAACGCACCATATCTAATATGTCTATAATATCTATAGGCTTTAATGATTACGGGAAAAATACAGTAAAAATGCGTCTCTTGCGTCCATTTTTAGGGTTCCGTAACCAAAGGGTAAAAACGGGACCCTATTACTAAGACTCCGCTGTACGTCCGTCCGTCCGTCCGTCTGTCTGTCACCAGGCTGTATCTCACGAACCCTGATAGCTAGCTAGACAGTTGAAATTTTCACAGATGATGTATTTCTGTTGCCGCTATAACAACAAATACTAAAAACAGAATAAAATAAAGATTTAAGTGGGGCTCCCATACAACAAACGTGATTTTTGACCGAAGTTAAGCAACGTCGGGCGGGGTCAGTACTTGGATGGGTGACCGTTTTTATAGATAATGGTACGAAACCCTTCGTTTGCGAGTCCGACTCGCACTTGGCCGGTTTTTAGGGTTCCGTATCCAAAGGATAAAAACGGGATCCTATTACTAAGAGTCCGCTGTCCGTCTGTCCGTCTGTCCGTCTGTCTGTCCGTCTGTCTGTCACCAGGCTGTAACTCATGATCCGTGATAGTTGAAATTTTCACAGATGATGTATTTCTCTTGCCGCTATATCAAGAAATACTAAAAACTAAATAAAATAAATATTTAAATGGGGCTTACAACAAACGTGATTATTATGCCGTTTTTTGCGTTATGGTACGAAACCCTTCGTGCGCGAGTCCAACTCGCACTTGGCCGGTTTTTACAAGTTGGCTACGTAAGTTCGAATTAGGGTGGTATTCCAACTCTCCAATTTCTTTTTCCAATGTGTATTTGCGTCTCACATTTTGCTTAATGAGAGAGTGAGATGCAATGACATTGGACCAAGAAATTGGAGGTGGAATGCCCTTAGCTATCATATGGTGCTCGTATAAGGCTTGCTACGATGCTACGGGCTACGGCGTCGTAGAGATTGTAGCAAAGTTTTGTCATTAAACATCTTAACAAAACTTAACAAAAAAAACCGACTTCACAAAACAGTTTGAAATACCAGTTTTTATGATCTTGGCTAGCAGCTCCATAATACGATGTGCTTTTTAAGAAAAAACCGGGCAAGTGCGAGTCGGACTCGCGCACGAAGGGTTCCGTACCACAATGCAAAAAAAACGGAAAAAACATGCAAAAAAAAACGGTCACCCATCCAAGTACTGACCACGCCCGACGTTGCTTAACTTTGGTCAAAAATCACGTTTGTTGTATGGGAGCCCCACTTAAATCTTTATTTTATTCAGTTTTTAGTATTTGTTGTTATAGCGGCAACAGAAATACATCATCTGTGAAAATTTCAACTGTCTAGCTATCACGGTTCGTGAGATACAGCCTGGTGACAGACAGACGGACGGACGGACGGACGGACGGACAGCGAAGTCTTAGTAATAGGGTCCCGTTTTACCCTTTGGGTACGGAACCCTAAACAATCACGAGTTATTATAAAAAAATCCACATGCAACTAATACTCATCGAGACAATTCTAAAAACTAATTCAATTCAATTCTAGCTTTCTTTGTTTTATCACAGAGTTCCTATGACCACCTCCGTCATCAGATCAGCTCGATGGTATCAAAATATTGCATTGTCGCCGTACTTAAATATACTTGCAAATTTTCAGCTTCATTGGAAGCCGCGGCAAGTAGGTCAAATTTAACTTAAAAGATCTGACCCGTATAGTTTAGTACAATACGTACATAGGTACAGTCACCTGCAATAATATTTTACATAACGAAGGCCGCAAAAATTATTTGACACGATCTTATTTGTAGAGCCACAAGAGCGTGTCACATATTTTTGCGGGCTTCGAAGAGTAACATATTATTGCAGGTGACTGTAAATTGTAAGTTAATAAAAAGATTGTAAAAAGTAAGATCCCTACGAATTGAGAACCTACTTCAGAACGGTCGGTTAAAAATAAAACCACGGACTATACTGGAACCTTTACCGGAGCTCACCAAAACGAGGGGGCTGATGTATTCATCTAATTGATTATTCCCGCAGAATCAGGTAATTCCTGGTGGAAAACAATGTTCCCGATAAATATTTACTCGCCCGTCTTCTTTGGGGCTATTTATACATTTATCTTACCTTTTTTGGATCTATACTCTGTATCTTTAGGTATTTAAATAAAAGTAAACAAAATCTACCCTCAAATGGCTCATTAAGCCAGTTGAGGATAGATGAAAACATTACACGATCAAATAATGTAGGTTAAAGTCAGGTCGTTCAGTGACTGATCCAGGCGGTTTTGTAACCGAAAATGTACAAATTGTTTGTTTATTTTTATTTCAATACCTAAAGATACAGACCATAGTCGCTGCCCGCATATTTATGACAAGTCATGGAATCTGGTTACTTAACATCGAATCTATACTTGAAGTCGCGCTAGATGTATGGCGTCGCGCGCGAGAACGCAACTCATGCTAGCCGGTCAGCGTTCGTAAGGAGGGGTCCCTTTGTTTGACATAAAGTTTTAAGTCATAATGTATTGTTTGTCATATTATCATTAGTCATAATTCTGAAACCGTTAACTTTTCAGCATTTTCGTAAGGTTATCCTATAGATCCGATAGTTTAGGTTAGGTTTGTTATATGGCAATTCTGAAAACTTACGCGTTGCTGAAAAAAACAAATTATGACTAACAAAAATGCGAACAAACCATACATTATGACTTAAAACCTTTTGGGAAACAAAGAGACCCTCGTAAGGAACACTCGGGTGGAATTCTCTTTTACGACAACATTTACTATTTTCTTTCTTTCTACCATTTATACTGAAAATATCACCAAAAATATAAGTAATTCCCCATTTAATTCAATCGTTTCATTTTAATGATTCTAAATCTCGCTCTTTTTAATGAATATATTTTTTATTCTGACATATTTTCAGGTTAATTTAGACGAATGCTCACCCCTTGCCCGTTAAGCAACAATATTTTTCTGTTAAACATAATTACGCAATTAATTTCACTTATAAAGGACGGTGGAAACTTGGAGCATTTTTCCTATTCCACTTACTGTGAACGGGGTAAAGAAATAAGCGAGAGGACAATATTTAACTATAGTCTGTATCTAATTAGTGTCTGTATTTAAATAAAAGTAAACAAAATCTACCCTCAAATGGCTCCAAGCCAGTTGAAGGTAGATGAATACATTACATGATAAGGTAGGTTAAAGTTAGGTCGTTCAGTGACAGATTCAGGTGGTTTTGTATTTGGTTGGTTAACCAATAAATGTTATAACTACCCGAAAATGTACAAATTATTTGTTTACTTTTATTTAAATACCTAAAGATAGAGAGTATACATCAAAATCAAAGCCCGTTTAAGATTTTGAAGGGACCATGTGGAAAGCATATTAATTTGTTCGCAAACCTTTTTGTATAGTTCACTTCATACAGAAAGGTTTACCAAATATCACGATAGATGGCGCTGGACCGGCCGCGTCGAATCGTACATCTCGCTAACTAAATTATTATCGGGTTTGTAGTTTGTATAGGTATGTATATGGGTCGGGAATTTGTGTTGATTTTGCGAAAAATATTACTTACTTTAATAATAAAAGTTGCGATTAGTGTTGAACTAGTTTTGTGTCTACTCTACTACTAATGTTACAAAATTCATCATGTCCCCAACTCAATCCTAACACTCCTTTCTCGAAGTCTCAAACTAATCAAACTTAGTAACCTCGGTCCAAAACTCTGATAAAAACTTTCGACCTCCCCTCCTTGCTGCTCATAATGGCCCCCAAAGACGTCAATAAATTATCATTAAGGGATCGCAGGCCGATTGTCTGAAGACTCATTTATCGGACAATGAGCCCCGAAAAGTCAACCCGAAGGGGTAGGAAGTGAACTAATGACGGGTAAAGTGGTACTGATTGGTGTGACAGGCCTTTTAGGTAGGCAACTGGGCAATCGAGACCTTGGTACTGAAATTAAACTAAAATTAAACAAGTGCGAGTCGGACTCGCGTTCCAAGGGTTCCGTATATTACACAATTTTTAACAATCAGTGCCGGATTAAGATATTTTGATGCCCTAAGCATTTCTAGGTGCCCCGTCTCCCTAGGGTCATCAAGATTACATTGATTTTTTGGTAAATTGAGAGAAGTTCATTGCCGCATTACAGCTGAGAATGGAAATCAGTCAAATCATTTTATCACGAAAATTGACAGTGCCGCAGCAGTAATGTTGCAACAGAGTACCTAATGCTGTGGCAGTCGCCACCCGAATGTCACCTTTATCATAGCGCAGAAAGTAATAGAAACGCGAGCGAAGCGAGCGCGGAAATTTTTCGATATAAAAACGCAATATGATAGACAGTTGTACATTTTTACTTTTAGTATGGAAATCAGTCACATCATTTTATCACGGAAGTTGACAGTACTGCAGCAGTAACGTTGCAACAGAGTAATGTTGCTGCAGTCGCCACCCGAATGTCACCTTTATCATACCTCATAAAGTAATTGAAAACGCGAGCGAAGCGAGCGCGAAAATTTTTCGATATAAAAACGCAATTTTAGTTTTAGTCCCAACCAGGCGCGAATCCAGGATTTCATACAGAGAAGGGATGGGACAGTTTTCTATCAGCCTAGCTTCGCATAGGGCTCGATATTTAAGGGTCTCAGCGAGGTTGTTTTCATGCATAAAATATGCAAGAAAGCAGAGAGCTTGGAATTGAATAGGCGAAGTGTGAGAAAGGCAGTAGGCCCAGCTGCGAAAGAGGAAAGCTTGGATTTGGATCCACGCCCAAGTGTAATTAAGGCAGAAGATCAACTTTGCCGTAAGGCAGAAGGCCTCGCATAAGACCTAACGCCGAACCGCAAAAGAGTGGGTTGAAATCGAATCTATGCATGTAATCACGACTCTTCTACTGCTACCGATTGTTTCCCAAAGAATTACGCGCCATTATTTTTGCAAATTAGCTTTTGGACAGCTAAAAAAATCGTGTGGTAAAAACGATGTGTCTGTCCCTAATTTTAAAATTTGTTCACCTTTTTCAACCTGGCATTTTGGTGCCCTCCCTGAACGTGGTGCCGTAAGCACGTGCTTGTTTTGCTTATTGGTTACAAAGTCTTTATTAATTCAACCATTAAAGTCGACGAGTATAAAAAACTTTAAGCTAGCTCTCAATTTAACATTTTTTTTAAACATTATTTTTAATTTGACCTTACAATTACTCGTAAGTAGGTAAGACCGTTAAATATTTAAAATGATTATCTTATCAGAAAATTATCACCAATTACTCTAAGAAAACTACTACTCTAAGGGGCTATTCATAAATTACGTCATTTCAAATTAGGGGGGGGGGGGTCTGGACATCGGATGACGGTAGCATGAAGTAGGAGGAAATGGGGTCATTGGAAGCATGATTTTTGGATGATTATAGGGGGGGGGGGGGGTCAAAAATCGTCAAAAATCGATGACGTAATTTATGGACAGCCCCTAAGTAATCCGGCACTGTTAACAATGTATTTTTTATGTGAAACGTGAGTGAAATCTCTTTAAAAAATCCGTAGGGGTCGGATTAAAAACTGTAATTAAGTCCGACTCACGCTTGACTGTACATTTGTAATAGGTTTTCCTGTCATCTATAGGTATAGACCTATTTTATGTATTTTTTTCAAAATTTTAGACCTAGTAGTTTCGGAGATAAGGGGGGGGGAATGGTCATTTTTTGCCTATTTTCTTGAATAACTTCTAATCTGTTGATTCGAAAATTATAAAAAAAAATTATTTGAAATCCTTACAATAAGCTCTTTCATTTGATATGTAACATGATATAGTTTGAAAAATTTTTTTTTTAATTTTTTCATTTACCCCCCAAAAGTGGCCCCCATGTTTAAAATTCATTTGTTTACGTTACATGTCCGTATTCGGGTCACAAACTTACATATGTGTACCAAATTTCAACTTGATTGGTTCAGTAGTTCCGGAGAAAATCGGCTGTGACAGACGGACAGACAGACAGACAGACAGACAGACAGACAGACAGACAGACAGACGCACGAGTGATCCTATAAGGGTTCCGTTTTTTCCTTTTGAGGTACGGAACCCTAAAAACCAGCCTAGTGCGAGTCGGACTCGCGCACGAAGGGTTCCGTACCATTACGCAAAAAACGACAAAAAAAATCACGTTTGTTGTATATTTATTTTATATTGTTTTTAGTATTTGTTGTTATAGCGGCAACATATACATCATCTGTGAAAATTTCAACTGTCTAGCTATTACGGTCCTCGAGTTACAGCCTGATGACAGACAGACAAATGGACAGCGGAGTCTTAGTACCTACCTAATAGGGTCCCGTTTTTACCCTTGGGGGCCTTGGGTACGGAACCCTAAAAAGAGAGGTATGGTACGACTGAAATTGAACAATTTCATAGATAGACCGTACAGTTGACATGTAAAGACGCCATCGAATATATAGGAGCGGCCAAGGTGTTCACAAATATCTGAACACAGCCTCTATGTTGTCCCTGTCACACAATGTTATATAGTGGAACCACCATAATGGCACCATAAAAATATATAAACTCGTACCTAACTTAGAAGATATTAGATGAGAAAATAATTTCGACGAAGCTAAACACGACTACAATACCAATTTTCGATCCATGTATTTCATTTGTAACGAAAGTAAAAAGATAAAAACATCTATATTTTTTATTAACAACTGAACAATAAATAAATAAAAAGACGTCTAATTAGCCAAATACAAAGGCGAAATAAAAAACGGCGAACGATCACGGCCTATTTACTGCTAACCATCCCGTGTCCCAACTTCTTTTATTAAAACACGGAAATTTTAACAAGAAAATTTGAATAGCCTCACGCCATCTGGCTGGAACTTCGCCCCTTAGGGGAGTCAATTTTTTTAGGGATCCGTAGGGATCTTTAGGGGTCTTTAAACTAATCTAAGGCGATCATCACATTGGATGCGAAACAGTATGCCGCTCCGAAAGGTCCCTATAATGTGACTTATCTAAGGCGGTCTTCACATTAAATGCGAATCATCACACCGCTCTGCTCAGATGGGCGAGCGAGACATCATTATATACGTGCTCAGCGCTGTCTTGCTCACACAGGATCCGCAATCTACATCAGCGTGATAAATCGCGTAAAGGCTAGCCCGGACAATTTTTCGCCCAATATGATTATATTGTCAATTTAATCGTGTGGACGCAAAAATTAAATTGAAGGAATATTGGTTTCCGGATTCTACAATGAAATTATGTAGGTACCTATGTGTGGACGCTACATGAGGTTGACACCAATGCAACTAAGTATGCGAAATACATATTTAATCATTAGGTAAGCCATATTTTTCGCCGAACTGAACCCTCCAAGCTTTTCAACCAACGCACTTTTCCTCGTTTCTTACAGAAAAATTACGAGCATCTTATAACGTTGTTAGATATTGTAAGGGACGCCTAATGACAGTTTAAACGAGAGCGAGAGAGACAGGTTTTGCACTCGTAACTCGTTCGGCGGTCAAGAATTATTTATTAGTTCGATTCGAGTTGGGATTCGATTCCCAGCTTAAAGCTCGTTTTTCGGTCCAGCGGTGGCGCATCACTTAAGCAAACCTTGTTAGGAAACTTGACTTTCTAAGTTTGCACCGAAAAGGAGGGTAATGTTTTCAAATTGAAATTGTTTTAGTGAATGTATATTTTGTATTTAGCTCAAAACTACTAGTGTTTTTCTTTCAATAATCGAATTTAAATCGATATCAATTCTACAAGTAACAAACCCAAATTGAACGAGGTAGCGTTATTTTCTCCACTTATTTAAATGTAGTTAGCAAAACTATTAGCTTACATTCAACGCGAGGAAGAAGAAGGAGAACAGCCAGTCCCATCACCATTACCAATGATGGGTTTTCCAAAGACTCTAATTACTTACGGCCCGATTCGAACTTTAAGATACGTCAAACATTTGATGTATATACGATATGAATCGGATATGTCCGTGTCAAATGTGACGTTTCTTCAAACAAAAACTTTTGACACTGACATATCTAATCCATATCGTATCTAACGCGTATCTAGATCGAATCGGGCCGTAATTCAGAGTTCCGACACACAAATCTGAATATAATCACACCGAAATTCTTCCATCATAAATAAATAACCCCATCCCAACTTCAGATCAAAACTCGAATGTTTCAATTAATTCCAACACTCACAATAAGAAAAGGCAGTTCAAGTCAAATTAACTAAATGATAACTACTTACCAACTCAACCCATTCACTTCAACACCACCTTATTTTAAATGCTACAAGGCATATTTTAGATTAAATAAGTTTCTACTTAAGTTGGTACAATGCGTTAATCGTTCTATTATTAAGTAGGTGAAACGCCAGATGTTGGGAATAGTCTAATTAAAGATTTTTGGAGATAATTTAATTTGCATTTATAACTTTTGTTGGGTCGGAGTTGGAGAGGCCATTTTCTGCTCAACAATGATATAAATTAGACAGTGTGCCGCTCTGCGACTTTCCTTTGTTAATTTTTAAACCCCGACGCTAAAAGAGGGTTGTTATTAGGGATGTACCGACTAGTCGCCGACTAGTCGGGAAAGCCGACTATCCGGCCACATTTGTAGTCGGCGATTAGTCGGCGACTAGTCGGCAAAAATGGCCGATTAGTCGGCACTTTATTAGTGAAAGAAAACAGAAAAAAAAGAAATCAACAGTCAATATTTGCCATATGCTTTATGTATATTTTACCAAAATAGCTATTCAGGGTGCAGACGAAGACTTTTGTTCATATAATGACCGTTTGATCGTTACCGTATGTTGGTGGGCTGGTGTTTTCCTCTACAGGTCGATCCCAACTGATTCTCGTGTAATTTCATGACTAAGTTCTATAGTGATTTTATTATTATTCAGTATTTGTTTTTTTTTAAATGGTGGCGCCATTGGTAACTGTTAATGTTATTGCAAAATTTAGAGATTTAGAAACAGGGCACGTTGCTTCGTAAAGACGCTGACCACAGGGGATAGGTTCTTAACTGGCGACTACGTACGGGAAATAGAGCCTTAGAAATATTGGAAAAGTGAGCAGAAAAAACCTGAGCAGACCGTGAGTACAAGTTGTACTCACGGTCTGCTCAGGATCGCAAAATAAAAGAAGGACAGAAATTGCACGAGGATTCTTGTGATAGGTCTTTGAACCTGTAGAGAACACCTTTTAGCCAAGCTAATATGATGAATAGCGCAACCAAAGGAGCAAAACTATTGTTTTTCACCTGAAATTATACGAAACTAATGATCTGGCCGACTAGCCGACTAGTCGGCCGACTAATCGGCCATTCGAGCGCCGATTAGTCGGCTAGTCGGCTAGTCGGCCAAATCAATAGTCGGTACATCACTAGTTGTTATACATTTGACGCCAATGTCTGTCTGTGGCATCGTGGCTCTTAAACGTACAGACCGATTTCGATGCGGTTTTTTACGTAATAGCGAGTTTCCTTGCGGTGGTTCTTTAGCTATTTTTGATAAAAATCGATCCAGCAGTTTGAAGAGTACCTACCTATTAGGTCTTTTCAAAAATGATGTAAGACATTTTTGGCATAAAATGCCTTAATTAAAATAACCATGATTAACATAAGGTTTTTTTTATTTTAAATTTAATAGTTATCAATTATATTGTCGTTGAAAAATAGTGTTAAAAAATTTACAAGTAAAATAATAAGAGTTCTTAAAATTCACGATATTATAAAAAGAGACTTACCTACCTATACTCTGTATCTTTAGGTATTTAAATAAAAGCATATAAAAGTAAACAAAATCTACCCTCAAATGGCTCCTTAAGCCAGTTGAGGGTAGATGAAAACATTACATGATCAAATAATGTAGTTTAAAGTCAGGTCGTTCAGTGACTGATCCAGGCGGTTTTGTATTTGGTTGGTTAACCAATAAATCTTATAACTACCCGAAAATATGTACAAATTATTTGTTTACTTTTATTTAAATACCTAAAGTACAGAGTATATGCGATTTATTACAAGGCTTCTTCTACAATATTTAAATACAACCAATTTTTTTTTTTAATAAAACCTAATATGCAACAAACAACCAAAACCATTCCATTTCTCATGCTCTGAAAGAGGGTAAATCTTGTTCTAAAAAGTGTGCAGAAAGTGATAAGTTTGTGCACTATGAGCATTTTAAATACTTTCCAAATACGACGTTTTTCATTATTTTAAGATAAAAAAAATTGAAATTTGCTTTTTATTGGTTTTATCATACAATTTCCGTTCTGATATTTAACTTCCCATTCCATAAATAACGATACTTTTACCTAAATTGTTAATTGAAAGTACCCTCAACAAATAGTATACCTATATTTTTTTAATGACATGCATTTTAGGTACTTTCCTCGTATTTTTAAATGAAAAGTAGTGTTTAACTCGGGTGTAAGGCATCATTTCACCCTTGGTTAACAATTTACTATATCAAATTACTTACTTATTAGTATGTAATAGCAAAATAGTGCCTGTAAAAGTTGGTAAAGAGCTGTCCGAACTAGGCCGAGGCCGACCAAGCCGGGGGATCAGCGTGTCCGACAGGCGGACAGACTAACCCCCGCGTAATAACTTTACAACTAAACTAACTTTTTGGGGTTCACTTACATAAATACTTACTGGAACTAAATATTTTGTTATTGTTATTCATAGACCTATCTTATGTGGACCTTAACACGTTCACTGCCAGCGACCCGCTAGGCGGGTTATCTGTTCGTAGGCGCTTTTCGCTACATACGGTTTTTCCTGTGTTATCGGCTACGCTCGTAGCGTGTAGCTCGCGCCGGCACTGAATGTGTTAAGTAACAGTAACTTGTAATAAGTAGGTACAGTCAGCAGCAGAAATTGCTAAGCGGGCGAGGTGTTCAAAATTACCTTGACACGCTCTTATTCTCTTAACAATTAAGTCGCGTCAAGATCATTTTGAACACCTGGCCCGCTTAACAACTTCTGCTGCTGACTGTACCATCACGCTCCGCGATTTTTGCGCCATTTAGGGTCCTAGCTAGGACCCTAAATGGCTTGGTTGTTCGATACTTACGCTATAAAATTTCCAATTTAGCAAGGACCCCCTTTAACATGCTTTAACCTACATTATTTGATCATGTAATGTTTTCATCTACCCTCAACTGGGTTAAGGAGCCATTTGAGGGTAGATTTTGTTTACTTTTATTTAAATTCCTAAAGATACAGACTAGTATATTACGCTGCTGAAAACCACCGAAATCACACGCAAAATTGTGGAGAATCACCCATAAGTACGTAGAATCAATATGTCTATTTAATTACCGCAATGGCGCTGTGTCCACTTCCGGGGTCCCGATGGCAATTTCCGATACAGCTTTGTCCGTTCCAAGTCAAAACTCTTCAATTATGTACGTTATTGGCCAAGATTTGGGTTCATCCAGCAAAGCCGTGGGATTTGTGAAGTAATATCCGGTTCTTTGGAATGTTTTTATTCAATACTTGAAGGTTGGAGGTCGGGTTTGGATTTACGGGGGCATTTTTTACACCATTTTATATAAAGTAAAGTATTTATTAATTGTTAACTGTGTACATAAAAAATAAATAAAACCACCGACCGAAAATAATAAATAGCGACCAAATGGGCACCCGAGGCAGAGGCAGACCAAAAATGAGCGAAACTACCTGGACTCATTCTGTAGCGACTGGCGGGAGCATGCACAAAGCCGTGACGAGTGGCGGAAGACGGGGGAGGCCTTTGCCCAGCAGTGGGACACAATGTAGGCTACAAAAAAAAACTGTGTACAGTCAGCTGCAGAAGTTGCTAAGCGAGCGAGGTGTTCAAAATCACCTTGACGCGCTCTTATTCCCTTAACAATAAAGTCGCATCAAGATCATTTTGAACACCTCGCCCGCTTAGCAACTATTGCTGCTGACTGTGCATAAGATGTCATAATACAGGAGATATCGAATCAACAGTTGCCCATTTCGAGCATGCAATATGATCTTAAAATTACTAACTATACTAGAGCGTAGTGACTAACTTATACTTAATGCCAGAAGAAGTAAATAATAAGTGCCAGAGAATATAAATAAAAGTTTAATGTTAAAGTAACTATGTGTGTCTATTACCTCTTAACGCTTAAACCGATAGATAAAATTTGGTATGAAGATACATTGTTTGAGGCCCGAGGAAGGATAAAGAATGGTATCAATCAGCGTCATCAAAAAGAGTGCAAAAATAATTTTGTTAGTATGTCGGTCTATCTGTTTTACGTTGACAGATATGCTACTGAACCGATATTAGTTATTTACAATACAAGTGCGAAATTTGCAGCGAGTGACGAATTTTAAAATACGACGAGTTGCGAATTACCTATTCGCACGTGTATCGTACAACGTTTTACAGTTACTTACCTACATATGGCCCTTTAAAATCGATGCAGATACGTAATATGCTTATTATAGTGCAGGGTGTCGTAATGGAGCATCAGATGTACTTACTGTAAACTTTTTTACATTTCTAGGGATGGTCTGTGATCTGAAGTCAAACTCAAAAGTCGAAAGACAGAAATATCTACGTAGTTTTAAATAATCTTGATTACCTTGTAGGGTAATTCGCCAGTAACTGGCCACCGGCCGATAACTGGCCACCCTAAACTAAAAATTAATTATATTCACATATAAACAAAATTCATTTTAGTACAAGGTTTCAATAACTGGCCAGCCTTCAATAACTAGCCACCTTATACTAAAATGAATTCTGTTTATAGGGTAATAGAATTCATTTTTAGTTTAGGGTGGCCAGTTAGGGGCTATTCATAAATTACGTCATTTCAAATTAGGGGGGGGGGGGGGGGGTCTGGACATCGGATGACGGTAGCATTGAAGTAGGAGGAAATGGGGTCATTTGATGCATGATTTTTGGATGATTATAGGGGGGGGGTCCAAAATCGTCAAAAATCGATGACGTAATTTATGGACAGCCCCTTACGGGCGAATTACCCTAAGTACCTCATTACGCTACTTAATATTTTAGGCTTCCTCAGAGACCTTCGTTTTAGGATCCTGTTGAAAATCTTGTTAAAATATCAGATGTCGTCTTTCCTGAGTCAAGAGTCAAGTTCAAGATGTCCTAAGCTGTCCACTAATTTACATTAACTAAGACTTAATGCCAAAATTACTTCCAAATTAAAGGAAAATTTTAATCAACACAGTCTGCATCCATTTTCCTTAAGGCTTGTTCACACTACATGGATACCTTTTTCTATAATAGGGTATTTGACTGTATTTAAAATAAATTATTTTACACCATGCATGAAATAAAGAACCAGGCGGTTAATAAAGAAACGTAGACAGCAGTTATAATTTTCGATACAATTTCTACCGTATCTTCTCAGTATAAAACAATTAAGAGTAGGTAATTTGATTATGACGTCACATATGCTTGTGTTTCATATAAATATCATGGTAGCAAAATCGTTTTGACAGTTAGAAAAAAGAAACTGATTTGACTAGTAGTCAAATAGCCTGTTATCGCATTGTCATCTTGTGTTTTTAAGACTTTTTCTCAAAAATGGACGGCAAAGTCGACTTTGCCGTTTAAAAAATAGGTCGTGGAGTGCGGAATTTATGGTCAGTCAAAAATTAAAAAGTTAAAAACATTGCTGTCTCGATTTTGGGACTGCAATGTTGCATACGAAAAAAAAAGCGCGGGAAACGTGAAACGTGGCGGTTGTGTGTTTTGGTTTCTCGTACATTTAATTCAATTTAAGATCAAGAAATTGGTAATTTGTATATATTTTAGATAGGAGAAAACCTCCAGGTTGGTATAAATATTGAAATAGAGTCTAGCATGGATACTGATACATCTGTAAATAATAAAAATGATTTAAAAAGAAAAGTATATAAAAATAAGAGGTGTAAAGATTGTAACAAAAAGAGAAAGCGAAATGCTGGTGGGGAATATGTTTGCGAGTGTGAAATTGTACAGAAGACCCAAGCTCATTCTATAACAAATACTGACACAAATAAAGTAGTTTCTGATATTCAAACAACAAAAGTTGGCAGAAATTTATTTTCAACAGCTGATGTTGCACCGTTTACGGTGCATGTTCAATTAAAACAAAGTGATCCAAACTCGTCCCTGCACCCGGTGTCTTTTGGTAGGTTCTTAGTAAAAAACGGCTTCAAAAATATTATAAATGGCAGCGTGAAACGTATTGGTAGGACAAGAATTTCCATGGCTTTTGCAAATCATATCGATGCTAATTTGTTTGTAACCAATCCTCAACTTGACAACGAAAATTTAACAGCATACATACCATCATTTACAGTAACGCGCATGGGCCTAGTCCGTGGTATTCCATCACAGTGGTCCGAGGAGGAAATAGTGTCCAACATTTCCGTGCCCACTGGGTGTGGAAAAGTGCTTAAAGTTCGGCGTTTGAATCATAGAGTTACAGTTAATGGTGCCGTTTCGTGGCAACCCTCTGAGACAGTTGTCCTAACTTTTGATGGTCAAGTTTTACCAAAACGGGTATTCTCATGCTACAACTCACTGCCTGTCGAACTGTATATCTTTCCCACAATCCAGTGCTTCAACTGTACTAAATTTGGTCATACGAAAACTAATTGCAGATCTAAACCCAAGTGCTTTAAGTGTGGTCAATTGCATTCCGGTCATACCTGTTCAGTGGAGGAGGACGATGCTGTTTGCTGCCTTTGCAATGGTTTCCATTTCGCCACGAACAGGGCTTGCCCGGAACACAAGAGACAGAAGGATATTAAAGTAACTATGGCTAACAATTGTATTTCTTATGGTGAGGCTGTTAAATTACATCCAGCTGCTTCAAAATCATTTGCCGATGTCCTTCTGACACAATCACCCCAACAGCCACAGTCTCAGCCAAATTTACATCGCAGTGTCAATAATCCAGCCCCGGGTACAACCATGCAGTCACACAGTTATAAAAAGACAACTTTTTTGAAACCACGTACAGTTAAAAAACTTATAACAACAGGGTATGATGCAGCAGCTCACAATGCTTTAGTTAAAGAATATATCATTCCATCTCCTCAAAATGGCTGTGCACTACAGCAAGAGTCTCCTAAAGATAATGTTTCAGTAGCTGAGGAAATACAAGCGTTAATTGATCATTTATCTCAGCCTAATGTAAGAATACCGTCCCACGTTGCCCCCATGCTTGAAGAACTTGTCTCAACTATTAAAAATAATGGCCAAAATTATACAGTGGAACTGCAGAAGTGTAATAAATAAAAAACAAGATTTAATTCATTTATTAAACAAATTTCAACCATTTGTTTTTGCCCTCTCTGAGACATGGCTCAAGCCTGGGGCTCTTCTTAGAGTCACGGGATATTCATGTCTCAGAGAGGACCGTCCTTCGCGACCTGGCACTCCTGGCGGATGGGGCGGAGTAGCTCTACTTGTCAGGAATTCCATATCATTTTCACCTTTTCATCTTCCATCCCATAGCGATGATTTTTCAATTGTTGCTGCCATTGTAAATAACATCTGTATTATTTCTGTATATATTCCTCATCCCTCATCATCTATTTTTGTTGAGCTTGAACAAATAATTTCTTCTCTTCCTAGGCCCGTTTTAATTTTAGGAGATTTTAACTCACATCACCAGGTTTGGGGTAGTTCATCGTCTAATTATAATGGAGATCGCCTCATTCATATCATAGACCAACACAATCTTTGTGTTTTAAACAACGGTTCTCCAACCCGCCGAACAGCTCCAACAGAGTCAATTAGCGCTATTGATTTATCAATTTGTTCAGTTGATCTTGCGGCTTCTCTCACTTGGCATACTCTGGAATCAACATATGGGAGTGATCACTACCCTATCATTATTACATTTCCATCTTCTATTCCGCCATCTCCGAAACCTAGCCCTAGGCTTAAGTATAATTTAAGTAATGTTGATTGGAAACTTTTCAAAACCCGTGTAGAGGAGAAATTGTTGTGTTTACCGTCCATAGATGATAGTAATGTAGTTAGTTGTTCAGTTGCATTCGCTCAGATAATGACTGAAGCAGCTGATGAAATTTTTCCGGTTAAAAACAGTGCATCAGGTAAAATACCTTCTCCGCCTTGGTGGGATGATGATTGCACACAAGCTATCAGAAACCGTAAGGAGGCTGAAAGAAAATATTGTCATTTTATGACAAATGAAAATTTTGAGACATTCATGCAAGTTGCTCGTGAGACAAAAAAATTGTTGCGAAAGAAAAAGTTCGAAGGCTGGAAGCGATTTTGTTTGTCTCTTAGTCCTAGCGTAAAACCATCCATAGTATGGAATAATATTAAAAGATTTAGACATGCTTTCAATGAGTCCTCTAGACAGATCCTTCCTCCTAACCTTGCTACACAGTTTATGGATAGATTAGCACCTGCTTCCGTCCCCGAAGAATATGTATTTCACCCTGCTGCCTTTTCATTTGACTCATGCTATTATAATACTTTAAATGAGCCTTTTAAAATGGAGGAGTTAAAAGCTGTATTAAGTGGTTTAAAAGATACTTCACCTGGGGAAGATGGAGTTCCTTATTCCTTTTTAGCAAATGCTAGTGATGGTATTCTTTCTTATTATCTAAATATAATAAATTCTGTTATCCAGTCTGGTAAAATTCCTGATTCTTGGAGATCTCAAATAGTTATTCCTATTTTAAAGCCGTTCAAACCAGTGTCAGATGTTTCTTCTTATCGTCCAATTGCCCTTTCCTCAGTATTTGTTAAAGTAGCAGAACATTTAGTTAAAAACAGACTAGAATATTTTGTAGAAAAAAACCAATTACTTTCTCATAGTCAATTTGGCTTCCGAAAAGGTAGGTCTACTTATGATAGCTTGGGTATTTTAATTTCAGATATTCGATTGTCATTTTCTAGAAATGAGTCTATAGTAGCTGCTTTTCTTGACATAAGCGCCGCTTATGATAATGTCTTAGTCTCAGTGTTACAAGCAAAACTTCACAAATTAGCTATACCAGTAATGTTAACCAATTTCATAATAAACCTTTTATCAGAAAGGTCCATTAGCCTTCTCATAGATGACAACAATAGGATTTCCCGTTTAGTGTGGAGAGGTCTTCCCCAAGGATCCGTATTAAGTCCTTTGCTATATATAATATCTACACATTTGATTTAGAATCATCTTTAAATGACACGGTTAGAGTCTTGCAATATGCTGATGATTTATTATTATATTCGCCAAACCTTTCTATTGAACAAGCCAGTAGATCAGTCACTTCTTCTTTGGGCTTATTGAAGTTATGGTTAGATTCAAATGGTCTGGAACTTTCAGTGCATAAAAGTGTTGTAGTTTTGTTTACTAGAAAAATGTTTCCTCCTCCAATCAATGTGCAATTTAATAACTGCTCCATTTCCATTAAAGATAAAACCAAATTCCTAGGTGTTATTTTAGATAATAAATTAACGGGTCTTCCACATTGTGATTACATAGTTTCTAAATGTGAAAAAAATATTAATATCCTCAGGTGCGTTTCAGGAGTTTGGTGGGGTTCACATCCTTTTTGCATGAAACTCATGTATAATGCCTTGATAAGAAGTATTTTAGATTATGGGACATTTTTGTTAGAGCCAGGATATGTAGCTGGCTTCCAAAAACTAGATCGTATTCAATCCAAAGCACTCAGATTGATTTGTGGGGCCATGAATTCAAGTCCTATCAATGCCATGCAAGTTGAGTGTGTTGAGCCTCCACTTCATTTACGACGCCAATATCTTAGTAATAGATTTATTTTCCGTTGTTCCCAATTCTCTAATCACCAACTCTGGATTATCCTGTCTAACCTTGTGCTTCAAATAACTACTTCCAACTATTGGAAACACAAAAGTCCTCCTTGTTTAGTAAAAAGCTTTCAAAAACTTAAATCTATATCAGCTCCCACTGTTAGCTCTTCAACACTTCCCATTTTCCAATATGAATATGATTCTCTGACACTTATTCCTCCAGTTCTCCTCGATATTGGAGTCTCCAAGAATGATGTTGAACAAAATCAACAATTCCTGGGATTCATTGGAACAGATGGCCTGGGTGCTCATCATATGTACACAGATGCTTCTAAGATGTCAGAGAATGGTTGTGTTGGCGTTGGTGTTCTCCACACCCAATCTAATATTTACCAAAAAATAAAGTTGCCACCAGAATCCTCTGTGTACAGTGGTGAGTGCTTTGGAATCCTGAAAGCAATAGAGTTCATCATTATAATGCATCTCAAAAAAACAATTATTTTCTCAGATTCCCTAAGTTCACTACAGGCAATATGTAAATTTCCTTTCAAATCTAAATCTAATAACCCAATTATTTATCAAATCCGTAGCCTATTGTTAAAATGTCACATTAAAGGATATTCGGTTTCCATTGCCTGGATCCCTGGACACAGAGGGATTAAAGGTAATGAAAGGGTGGATGATTTAGCTCGAGATGCCATTAGTTGTGGGGACATGTTTCCGTTTAAGAATGTGTCTGAAGACCTGTTGGCACTGCCTAAATTATACCTACGAAAGGAATGGAGGAATTTATGGACATCTGGTGCAGGTGCTGCTGCGTTACATTATCGAAGCATTCAAAAATCAATTCCTGCCAAACCTTGGTTTGCTAAAATCTCTCTGCCAAAACCTGCAACTAGTATGTTAATTCGAATGAGATTGGGTCACGTATGTACACCGGAACACCTCAAACTACTAAATCGCGTGGCCAGTTCTGCATGTACTTGTGGAGCTGATCCCGCTGATCTTAACCATATATTCTTTGCATGTAACCTTTATGATCGTTCTATACTATTAAGACAGCTGTCAGATTTTAAAGTTCCGTTTCCCACATCTATTACAACACTCCTGTATATTAATGATTCTTCTCCATATATATTTAAATCATTGTATTCATTTATTTCACGTCATAACATTAAACTCTAACTGCCTATAATTTACCTTTTCCTGATCCTTTTCCAAAATTCCGTCTTACCCGTTATAATGTAATCCTTTAATTCCGTTTCCCTGCTTTACTCGTCTGGCTGAATGCGCCAGGAGCGCGATGCCATAAAAAAAAAAAAAAAAAAAAATGTTGCATACAAATTATTAATTTTATTTGTCGAGTTCCAAACTTTTTAAAAGTTTAAATGGCCACATCAAATGAAGGCACAGACCCATTAAACAGCCAAACAGATGATATAATATAAGTACTATGTTGGTATCGCGACTATTTAGCTGTCTCAATTAGGTTGGCGTATTTTCGGCAGATAAATACACTTCAATTTTAAAATTTTAAAAATAAAAAGGCGGCAAAGCAAACTTTTTCTATTGTTTCTACTTTTTTCTGTGAAAATATATACGTATTGTAAGAACGTTGCTTTTGTAAAATATTTCTATGATATTTATATTTCTTGCACCATTTTTGAGAAAAGCACTATATATGACTCGGCTGGAAGGCTACTTGCTGGCTTCGGATTCAATTAAACGGACTCCCAAGGTCGTCCGTTTAAAACGAATCCTCAGCCTGCAAGTAGCTACTTCCGAGCCTCGACAATAATGTACTATTTTTTTGTTTCAAATGCCAATAACGTTTTAAGACAGCTATAGGCACTTGTATGCCTACACATGCAATGTCATAATTACCTTCATCTTAATCTTAATCTAAAACATGCTTTTAATAAGTGCTAATATGGAAATAATTTGATGATGCAGTCGGAAGATATCCAACTGAACTCTGCGATGGAATAACAGTAACATATCGAGTTTAGACTCATTAGAAAGGTCTCAAGAAGTTCTTGATAGACATGCAAATGACAAGAAGTACAGTCAGCAATAAAAGTGTCTGTCGCAAAAAATATTTTTACAGTATCTTTTTAAACCGAAAGTTTTATTTATTTATTATCGTATGACTTCGAAAGTTTTAGCAGATGATTCTTCCACATTCAGGTTATGTACTTTCTACCTATTCAGTGTTTTTTTTTAATTTAATTTTGTACAGTTTGTGCACAACCAACCTTACTTCCATCATTAAGTAATCTGCCTTTTGACAGGCCTCTTAAAACACCCGCCCAAACAGGCGATGGCGGACATAACCTCGTTACGATAGAGATTAAAAGCTAAGTGCTCGCAGATAATTGGTGAATTCATGACGAAAACATCTCGGCGGCTTAAGGTGACGTTCCGTTTCCAACGACAGCTGCACTGCCGTGGCGACTGGTTGGTGTTACTGTCAATTTGCATAGTAAAATGAATGACAATCCCAATTGACAGTAACTTCGCGACGGTAGTTGGAGCTGTCGATGGAAATGGAACGTCACCTTTATTGTAAATATATAAGATCCAGCGATGGTAAGGTTACCATACGAAATAATGGAATATCCTGACTATAGTGCGACATAAAATAGTAGAAATTAAATAAAATGGAACAATTCCATATTAAATTGTCGCCTAAAAGCATTTTACGTCAAAAATGTAACAGTTACGTAGGAAGTGCGTAGGAAGTGGCGACTTAAATCATTTTTTACAATTTTCTTCGCTTACTCGGGTATCAATATTAGCACGAGAGGTCTAAACAACAACTTTTTCCGCTTGTAAAACAAATAACTGACAAATCATCGGCTTAATGAAAGTAATTGAAAAGGTCGCATCTGCGTCTAACTTCCCACTCTCCATTAAGATAATCGACTTAAAATCTTAAAGGATGGCTAGTGGCTGGCATTTGACGTTGTCACGTCCATCTCGAAGCGGATTCCATAATAGGGTACTACCTACTTGACTGTATTTAAAATAAATTATTTTACACCATGCATGAAATAAAGCACCAGAAGAATACACTCAGCGTCAAAAAAATCGCACATCTTAACTTTTTTCTTTCAAGAGGTTTTAAACCTTATATTATATAAGGCAAGATAAGACTATGGGGCCTTATTTGAAAGGTTATGAAACCCTCTATTGGAAAATGTTGTAAAATTGACGATCTACCCCATAAAAAAGAAATTTTTCAGGAAAAAGGAATCAACGTGTGTTCAGGTTAAATTACAAAGAATAGAAAACACTACAAAATCATCAGATACAGAAAAAATAAACTTAAAACTAAACTTAAAACCTAGTGCTGCCTCCTTTTGCCCTCCGAGTAGCTTCCATGCGATCAGTCATGACTGTCATGAGTACTACGATGCGTTTTTGAGGAAAGTTATTCCACTCCTCAATAATGGCGTCTTGAAGCTTATCGAGAGTGGCAGGAGCAAGATCATGCGACCGCACCCTCCGTTTTAGCTGATCCCAGAGATGTTCGATTGGGTTCAGATCAGGGTTCCTTGCTGGCCACTCCATTACGGTGTTCCCAATCTCACGCAGGTAGTCTCGCACAATCAACGTAGAGTGGCAGCGGGCGTTGTCATGAATAAACTGGAAGTTGGGTCCAACAAAACCAGCATATGGGACCACATGCTCCTCCAAGATCTCCGTTATGTAACGCCGAGCAGTCAGGGATCCCTGGCTGTGACCATCTTCAGTGCGGGAAAAGCACACGAGATCAGTTTTCCCGTCGATCGAAATGCCGTCCCAGAGCATGCGAGATCCGCGCCCTTAGCAGACGGTTTCTTCGGTGCAGGCTTGCGTAATTGGCTCTCCCTGCGTCCTATACACCCTCCTGCACCTGTCGTTGGTGCAAAGGCACACCCTCGTCTCGTCGGAACAGAGAACATTCCTCTATTGTGCAAACGTCCAATCTTCGTGCAGTCGGGGAAATTTCCTCCAGGCTATTCGATGCTCTGGCTTTAATTGGGGGCCTGTAGCAGCACTACGGGGCAACATCCTCTTCTCTTTCAGCCTTTTTCAGATCGTAGAGATGCTTACTGCTGTTATTCGAGCTGCCTGAAGCTGCTGCTGCAGCTTAACAGCGTCGGAGAAACGGTTCTGCAAGGAGTTCAATAGAATGTACCGGTTGTCTCTTGCGGAATAACAGCGATATCTTCCAGATTCATACTTTCTGATGTAATCACCAGTCTCCTGGAACCGCTGCAAGACTCGACGCACTCGGAAACCGCTTATGTTAAATCTTTCAGCATCTTGATGCTGCCATAGTCCTGTTTGCAGCAGTGCCACCTCTTGAGCTGCTTCTTCTGGCCTGGTATCCATGTCCAAGGGTTTTTTCTTGCTGTAACTGTTCAATAGTAACCTCAGTGACCTCTGGAGAGCGAATGACCCATAACTAACCTTTACCCCCCATTTTATACCCGTCCATGTTTGCACAAGAAGGGACCCATTAAAATCGGATCTCGGCCCTTTTTTAAACAAAACGCCGATGTTTGGCGATAGTTGTTTTTACGAAAAATGACGATTTATCTTTTTAAAGTTCATTAATTGCGCAACGTAGACAGCAGTTAGTTTTAGACACAATTTATATTTTTAAATCCGTATAAAACTATAAAGAGTAGTTAATTTAATTGTGACGTCACATGCTAGTGTTTCATACATCATCATATATATAAAATTGAAAAACCAGAACGGGATAAAAAACGAGCGAAGAAGAGAGATGGCGCCTTACAAATTTCTAAAAAAGTTTTTGACACGTATCTCGAATACAACGTACGTATCAAAGAATATAATACTCACTAGGAGAAGAACGATAACTCCATACAAAAAAATGTCCCTTTCATAAGTTCGTTTATACTACTAGCGCTCTGGTAGGATACCATTGCAATTAGAATTGACAGCCCGTTTAGCCTAGCGGGTATTGGCAGTAATCCAGTTCAGGAAGCTAATGGTCCTGGGTTCGAATCCCAGAGAGGGAATTTCTTTTTGTATTTTTTTCTTTTTTGTTGGGGTCAGGTTTTTAAGAGCCCATCAACGTGCACACTAGCGCCACTGCTGAATACATTAAACTAGTTTTTATGTTACTGGATTCGTCAATCTACCCGTCCAAAGTTAAAACGGCCGTTTTTGTTTTGAGCTCATAGATCGACGAATCCAGCAACATAAAATCTAGTTTGATGTATTCAAAAGGTACCTAAATACACAATACAGTCCGTAGCGGCCCCTTTTTTAAATACCTGTCGTGAAATTTAAATAATCACGATTATTTAGCAGTGGCGCTAGTGTGCACGTTGTTGGGCTCTTAAATTAGCATTTCAGAAATAAGTAAAAAAATACGTTAAAAGATAATGATTAGGTACTATATTCAGAAATTCGTGAAATATAAAAGGTAACAAAAAGTTACGTAATATTAAGATATAAATATTTTCATAATACATATGAATACATACACTGATATGGCAAATGGTTACAAGTTGTTATTACATCTATCCGGTTATCGGACATTTTTTGCTTCACAGCTCCGCGCAGCGTTCTTGGTCACCGGGAAACTAGTTTGGATTGGATATGCGGCAGATACGTGCCCTTCTGAGCTTTTTCCAAGAAATCATATGACGGCCCAGGATTATATTATTATCTCACGCTCAAGCCATCTGCTGATTCACTTTCTAAAACAAAATAGTCACAAATTAAACAATATAATCTATCTTCCTAATTACTAACGTCGCTAATTCCTAGGGTCTAAATTTACCAGCTTAAACAATGTGGGGTTTTACATCTATGTTGAATTTTGATTATAATTTCGGACGCGATATAGCGTCCGCGGGAATTACGGGGATAGTAAGATTAAATTATTATATTTGAATTTGGTAATTAGCACGCTCATTTTTATTTAAAAATTAATATATTTCTTACCTTGAAATTATCGCTGTTTCTGGTTTACTACTACGGTTTCCACACACACATTAGGGCTTTCCATAATCCGGATAAGAATTGTTGATGAAGTCGCCATTGCCGGATACATACAGCAAGGAAGGAAGAGAGACAACGGTTTAAATCTAACTAAGTCTGTGCGAAGACGCATTTAGATATGTTGCTCGTACATATGAATAGTTTTTATTTATAAAATTAATAGGTAAATAAATATAATATTTCAAGTGAATAAATTGTTTTATATGAAAATTGATATTTTTGCGTTAAATGACTTAAATGACAGCATTGACATTACAGACTTTTGTCTTGTCTATGTTCTTACCGGCCAGACCCAAATCAAGGCCTAATCAAAGAGGCCTATTGACAAAGATTTTTTTTTAATTTTATCAAGGAGGGTAGAGGCACGTCTACCCTTCATAGATTTTATGAACATAGACAAAGACAAACTGAAATAGATAATATTTAAAATAAATAATACTTTACATATGACTTTGAATTACGAATCAAAATATATTTGATAAAATTAATTGGATTTGTTCCTAGAAATCGTATAGACAAAGCCAATGTTGCTGTAGTAAAATATTTTTATGGTAATTACTGGCAATCTTGCTCTAGGAACGGAGCACACATGTACAATTATGAAGGGTCACGTCATTCCAAGGAAGTCAATAGGCCTGGGTACGTATGCTAAGAAAAAACGGTTTAAATCTATTATCTACATATGAGAATAAAACTAGAACATAAAAACTATCGCTTTCGATGCGTATTAAATTTACAATAAGGAAAAGAAATTTTCATAACAATCTTCATTTGACGACTTCGATCATTTCTCGGGAACTCTCGGTTGCTTTCGTTTGGCGGTGCTACAGATTAGACCAAATAATCCGTAAGTTAAAGTAAACTAAATTATGTTTGTCATGTTGGTATACAGGTATTTCTGAGTTTTTTTACACGAAGTAAAATAAAAAGTGCTGCCAACCTCAACCTTAGTCCATAGCCCATATAATTATGCCATTTATGACATATCAATCAAATTAATATTATCGTATGGTTATCGTGTTAATAATTTGTATTTTATTGTTTTAAATTTCTTTATGAGTTATTATTATTCAGATTGATTTTCATGGCTCGGCAAACATTGTCATTCGTCCAGGGAAAGGGCTACCGAGATGAGCCAAAAATACAAAGTTATAGAATGGGAGACGAGCGTACTTGGGACAACAAAATGGGAGACGCCCGATGGCGAGAGCTATCGCAAGATCGCAAGAAACATGACGTGATCTGGTATCGGAGGCCAGGTGAGTCCTTTGGATCGTTGCGTCACCTTAGCCGTAGTAATGTTAAGATCCAGAAAGGGAAATGGGGACTACCTACGTTTATATGAAAAGGCGATTTATGGGTGGTGGTCGTCCATATTCGTGGCTTAAAGCGGAAAATAAGTAATCTAATGAACGTTTTTGCAACTAGGCTTACAACAATAAGTAATAATTTTATGTTAAAACAAGTTTTAAATAAATACCTACGTACGTTATAACAAATTTTCGAATTAAGTTATCCAAATAACGGCTACCTACTTGACAAATAAGAAATCCTTATCACAGTTATAAACCCTGGCAGGGATACATAATAATGTCGGTATTTAACTAAACATAAGACAAACTCTTTATTTCATTTACGCGAGCGGAGCTGCGGGCCCGTCTAGTATAATATAAATTCCATAGTAGCAAAATCGTGTTGACAGTTCGAATAAAGAAACTGATTTGACTAGTAGCTCCTAGTGAGTATTATATTCTTTGACTAGTAGTCAAATACCCTACTGCTACCTAATAATATTTTACGTTAGCTTGCTATTTTAGAATAAACTGTAAGCCGAATTACTACTACTACACTACGACTACGTACTACTACTGCTACTATTTGATTTAAAATTTCATGCCAATTTTTTGCACATTAAGCACTTTAACAAAACCTTTCAGAAGTTACTTTTTTATCGTGACGGTCCGAACTTCGCGTTTGAAAAATGAAATATGAAATATTCTTAACTTTATATGTAAGTGCGAAGTATGGCTAAAATGTAATTTGTTTGTGGAATTTAATTTCGATAAGAAAAAGACAACAATATTACAGGCTACATTTCTCTAGAGTTTTTAAAGATTTCTTTACTAAATGTAAACTTAAAATATCTGGGAGACCGAGCTTTGCTCGGAAAACATATAAAAACTCAAAAATGCGCGTTTTCCCAGAGATAAGGCCTAGCTAGATCTATTCGCCCCAGTAAACCTCCATATAGCAGATTCCATCGAAATTGTTAGAGACGTTTCCGAGATCCCCGAAATATATATATATATATATATATATATATACATATTTAATTACACAAACGGGTCTACCGCGATATAATTTCATTATTTTTACCTTTAATTCCGACGTTTCAGCTAGACCCGTAGACAGACCCGTTTGTGTAATTAAATATGTGTACAAAACGCGAGAGTTTAAAGTGTTATATATATATATATATATATATATATATATATATATATATATATATGTATAAATAAATAAATAAATATAAGTACAAGAATTGCTCGTTTAAAGGTATAAGACATAAGCTTAAAAGCAATTTATTTTAATACAATGCTTATAAAAACGTGCCGTGAATAGGTATGTGAAGGTTTGGCTCTGTCATCCTTTGTCGTTCAACAAAGCATGCTTCAGCCTGCTACAACTAAACAATGAAAAATACTTCAACATGAATAAAAAGCTTGTATAGCATGCGTTAGGTTTTTATGATGAAAAAATATGTCAGTACGTAGGTAATGTAAATATGTATTAAGGTCAACCGAGGTAACTGCGTCTCTTGTGTTAAATGCGTCTGAAGATATCTTTGAAACGCAACATATTATAACTGTTATAGCCGTCTACATTAAAAGTTCAGTGACCACAATTCGAACACGGAGGGTTTTTAGTTTTGGCCTAAGGTTCGGTTTCGGCCGAAACATGATTTTCGTGCCAAAACCGATACTTCGGTCGGACACTTATTAAAAATTACATTCCCAGACAAGGTAAGTTGCACCGCTTTTTAACTTATCGGCCCGATTTTTTCTTAGATTACACCTCTACCACAATCCTTAACTCTCTACTATAACATAACAAGCACCACGCACCAAACTGAGCCCAAAGACTTAGGTATTGTTAAGTAGTAGCAATTACAGTCAAATGTAAGATTAACAATAATACCTTCTAACTAAAATAATGCTTATTTCAGTTTCAAAACACACAACATCCACATCACAGAAAACGCTAACTCAAACAGCGCGTTGCCACGGCAACGGACAACGAAACAAACGAATGTTATTTAACCTTAACAGTGTTATTAATTTAGTAGCTTTGTCACTAATTAACCATGAGTAAAACTAAGAGTGGGGCTCTGTGGGAGGATAGGGAAGTGTTATTCGATTTGCCTTTCGCGTAAGTCTCTTTGTATGGTTTATGTTTGTTTGTACCGTGTTGAAGGCTGTATTATTAGATATATGTGACCAAAATAAACTATTTCAAAAGCTGAGTTACACGTATTTTCCACGGAGGCGCCATGTCTGTAATTTTCGGTACAAAATAGTCTGCCGATTTTTGCGGGGGAGGGGCATGTAAATTGTATACGTAACGTAGAACGTAGAAATAGCCATGTCAGTTAAGATAAACGTCAGTCCATACAATGTGTATGACCATTGGCCGCCTATTTTCGACAGAGGGAAACGCCTGCTAATGGCTACTCCGTTTGGTTATAATAATATGTGACGTTCCACGGGAAAAGGTACCTTATGAGGGTTTCTAGTTTCGGAGATATTAAATGTTTTGTAAAGAGGTGAAAAAATGCTCAATTTTTTTTTATTGTGTGATCTGAAACCTTAATGCGTAACGTTTGTTTACCTGTTTTTATTTTTGTTATAAGTTAGTTATAAGCCTAGTAATGTCGTCTCAGAGTTTAGTAGAAAAGGTACCTTATGGAAAAAAGATTGAAAATTCCCAAAAAAACTAGTCAATACGGGAAAAGAAGTTTGGTAGAGAACTGTATTAGCATTCTGCAAAACTAATTTGATAATTTCAGTTCTGGTTGGGGCGCCTCGCAAATATTATAACCGTACATAGACCGACATCACAAATCCAAGTAGACTGCTATTATACCAAAGTTACTCTCGTCAAGTCTTTCTTAACTAGAATAATCTTCATTTGGTTTGGTCGCATGCAGTAAATCAGCCATTGGTTTGCTGAAAAATGCCAATACCCGACGCATTACCTTATGGAATATCTGAGGTCATTGAACCTCAATGCCGCTTATCTTCAATAGCAACCGAAATATATTATTGATAAGAAATAGACGATTTATACCATCTTAACCCCAAAATATTATTAGTTTATCCTAACTGTTCCATCATCATCATGCCTCATCATGTAACTTGACCACAAGGTACCTTTTCATTACATACAAATTATGGGTCTTTTTTAAGATTATTATGACGAAGAACTAATTAAATTGGGGGCAGTTTAATGTAAATTAATATTTTCTATTCATAAAAGATAAACTATAATATGATTGATATTTTGTAGTGAAGTATTATTAGATTTATTTCCATAAGGTACCTTTTCGTAAATGTATGGAGCAAATACTGTTATTATTATGTAAGTTTAAAGTGGCATATGGGGTTAAATATAGTATTTAGTTGGGGTTTTAGGATTTATTTCATTTGAATGACAGAATTTCTTTCATATGTGCTCAGAAAAATTGATTGTGTGTCACATTAAAAGTAAAAATATTCAATTTTGTGATTTTATATGAAAAAGTCAGAAAATACATTTTCACCTCTAAATCGGTATTGTTTTTTGCTTAAACTGTCTGTCAGTGTCGTTTTCTAATAGATAAAATTTAAATCTTGAGAGCTCATTGCAATCAATCGTGAAAATGAAATAAAACTTTATTTTCAAGAGATTGGTTAGTATACACATAAATCAGTCGATATCAAAAGTTTCTATTTGCATTACAGAACAAGTCGCAATATTTTTTTAATCTCAGATATATAAGGCATTATTATTTGTAGTCAACTATGTAACTTACTTCAGGAACATAGTTTTTTAGGCGGCTAAACTTAAAACTTCTCTATCGTAAAGTTGCTCATTTCACAACATTATTTTCAAAAAATCATATCTCTGTAACTACGCAACCTAGAAGGTTGATCTTTTGTGTTATCGATAGGTTATTTATTGTAGATTACTGGGGTATGCATAACTCCATACCCGCCATAAGGTACCTTTGACCGTGGGACGTCACATATGAGTTACATCCTCTAAGTCTAGATACGATATTATGGACTAGATATGTCAGTGTCAAAAGTGACGTTTTTGGTCGACGTATCTTAAACTTCGAATCGGGCTATTACAATAATTGAATTAAAACAATAGTACATTACTACAGAGGCTGGGAAGTAAGGGGTTGCCAGCCGAATGCATATAGACGGCCGAACGTAGTGAGGCCGGATAGTTATAAGGCCGACAACCCCTTTTCACGCCGAGGTATGTATAGTGCTTTTCTTAAACATGCAATGAAATAATAATAAAAATTGATGATGATGATTGTTTCATGTCCTAATGTGATAGGTTATTCAGTGCGTGGGGTTCATAAGGGGAACGAAAATTTTATTATTTTTGCGCTACGACGCACGGTTTAAGAGCATTATAAAGTATTTTTAGTCTTTTTTTAATAATAATTAGGGGTTTCTTACAGAGGAACGAACATTTTATTATTTTTGCGCTACGACGCATGGTTTAGGAGATACAGCCCTATAATTTTTTTATTTGTTTTTTTTTTCTTTTCTTGTGTTTTTTTTAAATAATTAGAGGTTTCCGAAAGGGGAACGAAAATTTGATTATTTTTGCGCTACGACGTACGGTTTAGGTGATACAGCATTATAAAGTTTTTTTTTATTTATTTTTTCTTTTTTGTGTTTTTTTTTTAATATTAATTAAGGGTTTCTTACAGAGAAACGAACATTTGATTATTTTTGCGCTACGACGTACGGTTTAGGAGATACAGACAGCTTATAAAGTATTTTTTGTTATATTTTTTTTCTTTTTTGTGCTTTTTTTTAAAATATTAATAAAGGTTTCTTGCAGAGGAACGAACATTTTATTATTTTTGCGCTACGACGCATGGTTTAGGAGATACAGCCCTATAAATATTGTTTTTTGCCTTTTTCCTTTTTTTTCTTTTCTTGTGTTTTTTTAAATGTTATTAAGGGGATTCCTAAAGGGGAACGAAAATTTGATTATTTTTGCGCTACGACGCACGGTTTAGGAGATACAGCATTATAAAGTTTTTTTTTGTTATTTTTTTTTTCTTTTTTGTGTGTTTTGTTTTTAATATTAATTAAGGGTTTCTTACAGAGGAACGAACATTTTACTATTTTTGCGCTGCGACGCACGGTTTAGGAGATACAGCCCTATAAAGATAAAAAAAAAGAAATCGTACCATAAACCATAAAGCATAAACTGCCTATAGTTTTTTTTTAAAGCGGTGCGATAGTGTGTTATCACTTTAATGGCTGAATGCCACGATGGTGTGTCACACATATCTGTGAAATAGAAATTAAAAAAAAAATTACTTCCCGGCCTAGGCCTTAAATTTTGTATGAAATTCCTTTACAGTTCTCTGGAGTTGCTGCGCCCTAAACGTGATACTTCGAAGCCTGATATAACGCCCGGAGTGACGACATTTCATTGCATGTTTGAGAAAAACTTATTATCTACAAAATCTTCTCCTGTAACTTATGATACTTAAACGCAAACGTTTGTTAAAACTATCAACATTACCTAGATGCCGTATTTTTGGGCCAACTTGTAGGGGGAAGCGGGGCAGCTTGGTACACCTTTTTTTGAAATCGATTTTGGGCCCCAAAATGAACTCCAAATACATTTTTTTAATACTTAGTAGATGACAAATTTACTAAGGTATACAAAGTATATAATTTTTTGTTAAATTTATGGCAAGTAAAAGAGATATATGGATTTTAACAAAAAATGGGATTTGTTCAATTGTGCCCCATCTGCAGGGCACTTTGATACATTACATGGGACACTTTGATACATCATTTTGGGGTACTTTGGCACGTGAATCAAAGTGCCTCGTAAGTGTTTCGAACTGCCCCCCAGAGCACACTTTACAGATCAACTCAGTTAGCTGACCAGTAGTAAACTTTTAAAACATTATAAAACCTCTATTAAGTGCAGTGTTATTAGAACATACTACAGTTATTAAGCAGCAGGTGCACTAATACTACAAAAAACAACTTTTAATGAAATCAGTGTCAGTTTTTGACAAACAGCTACTTTGGTTATTTTAACTTTTCTTTGTCAATTTTTTTTTCTTTGTACGTTCGCACTATTCAGTAAAAAGATTTGAAAAAAAAAATTACAACAAAAAAACTGGCAGGGGCACTTAGATACACTAGAGGGGCACTTTGATATGTCCAAAACTGCCCCAATCTTTATTGTACCAAAGTACCCCAATGGTCAAATAATTTAAAAATAATTTATTAAAAATATACTATTTAGTATTACTTTAAAATAATAAGCTAACCCTATTACTGAATAAACGCACTAAGCGCTCATTATGATGTTCATCCGGTAAAGTCTAAAATTTCGCACCACGACTCGATAAAAAAATCAGAATTTATTTACTATGCGACCGCGGAAACACGTTTTCACGCACCAAGCGGCAACGGTTGTCAGGAGAGATGTGCCCTTGTGCCGAAGCTCGTACCTCACTCACACATACAAAGCCACGTTTTAGTGTTGCAGGAGGTGAACATAAGTTTTTAGTTAAGGAATTAGTGTGGGTGTTCAAAACTGCCCCTTGTGCCTATCTACCCCGCTTCCCCCTATTACTTTTTGAGGTTTTATTTTGAGAAGGGTTGTCTGAGGTTTTATTCTGGCCACAGGAACAGAAGTTCGGAATCGTCGTTATTGTATAGACAAAACTTTAGCTCACTTTTCAAACTATGCAATATAACACTAACCCTTGTTTCCAAGTTTTGCCTATGGGTATTGTTTGCCAAATTGATACAAATTATCAATTGTTCTTGATAATATCTAAGATTCCTGTAGTTTGGTATTTGAATAGTCTGTTTAATAATTTATAGTAAATTGTCTAGACAGATATGCGACAATCTTAATATTTTTTTATACAATTAAATAAATTATTCATTAAATATTTTTTTATAGCATATGTTTTTCGAGTGAGTTCTAAGTCTAACTATGGAAAAAAAATAGTATGTCAAACAACTTTGCCAGTAAAAAAAGGCGCGAAATTCAAATTTTCTATGGGACAATAACCCATAGACTAGGAATCCTCTAGACGGAGTTTATTGCAATTATTTCATGAAACCGATGCTGCCAAAAATACGGGGGTACGGGGGACGAGGTGAGCAAGGTCCCGTGCCGTGATTGGTCCGTTCAAAGACACGGACGTCACACAAAGACACTTTCGACTAGAAAATGGAGTAAAACTACCGTATGCGTGGCAGAGGGGGTAGAGCTACTATGCTCAGTTTGGAGGATGTCTTGTCTGTGCAATCAATAACCCTTCGCGCCTATTTTTTTTTTAAATTGCCTCTTTTTCCTACTGACGGAAACAGCTTGACAGACTATATGTTCTATATGTATCAGTATTTATTGTCCACCCGACAAAAGGACAATATTATTATAGTAGTTCGTAAAACCACACCTCGGACACTGACGATCAAATGTATGAAACAAACTCGTTCCGACGCACACAGTCTAAGCTCGTGTAGGTGAACGCGTACCATGCTTGTGTGAGTGAGATAAGGCGTGCTAGGGTTCCCGCCATTTTGTTGTCAAGTTCGATGACCTCAATGACTCAAAACTCATTGCGCGTATTAGGAAGAAATAAGAATCGTATTATGCTGTAAGGTGGGCTCTAGCTCGATTTATACAATAATTTCCTATTTTGAATCAGTATAAACGAAGTAACAAAATTTTTGTAAGGAAATTCAGGCCACCAAAATATTACGTAAGTTGAAAACATGATTTTTTGTTCATATAGATATATTGTGTTGTTTTCAGTGTTACTGATAGGTTTTGTAAATATTTGTTTAATATTTGAATATTTTACGTGGCCTCCGCTCTGCGCACCGCGTCGTCACGTCCTTGCCAGCCGGTAACTGTGAGGTAACCGAGAGCGGGTGGGCGGCACTTTCAACGGGAGGCAGGGAGTGTCCATACTGTACGTTAGTACTCTTTATTATACTTATAACAAAGGTGTGACACAAAAAAATTGTCTTAATAATTGTCTGCGCTTTGGAATATAATTTACGTAGAAATTGAAATGGGAAGGTCCTATTATGAGATAAAAAAATCCCTAGACTTTTAATTTATAAACAAGAGGTTTTAAATCTTGCTAAACTTTGCGTTGCAGCTACCTAAAACTGCGTTCGGGCGAGAAGATCTTCGACAGAATCGAGCCAGTAGAGGACACTAAAGGCAATACAGGCACCAAGGGCCGTATGGTGGTCACCAATCTACGACTCATTTGGCATTCTTTATCATCCCCTAGGATCAATTTGTGTAAGTATTAACTGATAATATAAAAATTATGACAGAATTGAGTTATGATACCAAAAGGCACCACAGACAACAAGGGCTGTATGATGCTCACCAATCTACGACTCATTTGGCATTCTTTATCATCCCCTAGGATCAATTTGTGTACGTATTACTATCAGTTAAAAGATTTATCATTGTTCCGCGGCTCACTCTAATAGGTAAAAACGAGGCTCCCACACTTACCCCCTTATTCATTTTCATAAAAACTTTACGGGCCTGATTTAGTTAAATTATGTTTTATCCCTTTCAAACATACATAAGTCAATATGACAGATAAAGACAATCGATTATTAGCTAATTGAGGTTTGTAGCGCGTTTATGAATACTTAAGGTTTAGTCGCTAGTAGCTTGGTAGCGGCCCGCTACCAAGTCGGCCTCTATATTGTTCATGTGTGCATTGGTTTCAGCTGTGGGTCTAAACTGCATAATCTCCACCAGCACCAAAGTGGTAAACTCCGGTCTCCGCGGCACCACACAAGCCCTTTATCTACTCGCTGCATACAGGTAGTGTAAGAGTGTCTTTAGGATTCAAGGACAGACTCTAGAGTAGATCTAAGGCTACTTTACACCGAGTTGGCAGTGAAAAAGTGCACTAACAGGTCTAATGGTACCTACTAGGTGGGCGCTTACGATGGTGCTTTGATTTAATGCTTCAATATTTTGTCGCTTGCCAAGTCAGTGTAAACTTAGCTGCTAAAACTCTTTTGGCAAAATTGACGTGCGCCGCAAAAATACTCGAATACAATGTCGACTCACGACTCAAAAGACTCTGAAGTTTTTAAAAGCGCAGTGTGCTAAGACTGAGTCGCGTTCAGCGAATTTAAACTTTTAAAAACTCTTTATACAGATCCAGCCGTTACGAGTTCATCTTCACCAACTTGGCTCCGAACTGCGTGAGGCACTACACGTCCGTCGCAGGTGTACACAAGTAAGGCCTTCCTTCTCCTATTAGACCTTTTTAACTTTTAATTTGATTTTAGCTCTGTTATGGATGACTGTCAGCTCAGCCTTTGCCTGCCACAAAAGCGTACCTCGATGAAACGCTATGCGTCTATGGTTTTAAGAGGAGCTTGGCTAGAGTCGGACCAAGAAAAGTCTGCAGCGGATTTGATAGCCCACGCAATCCAAGTGTTATTTATACGTCATAATTTCATAGAAGTTTGACGTTTAAAATAACACTTGCACTGCGTGGGCTATCTGGGTCAAAGTTTGTTTCCCATAAAGTTTTAAGTCATAATTTATTGTTTGTCATATTATCGTTACTCATAAAACTGAAACCGTTACCTATTCAGAATTTTCGTAAGGTTATTCTATAGATAGGTTAGGTTAGGTTAGGTTTGTTTTATGGCAATCCTGAAAAGTTACGCGTTCCTGAGAAAAACCAATTATGACTAACGAAAATTCGGACAAACAATACATTATGACTTAAAACTATTTGGGAAACAATAGAGATAGGCATGTTTGTGTTTCCTAGTTATTAATGTAAAAAGTTCGTATAGATCTTCAAAAGGGTCGTGATAAAATCCACAAGGAAAATATTCCCAAAAAAGACACAAAAGACGTTGAAATTGGAATCGGCATTATCGCTAAGGACGAGTGAAAACGACGTTCTTCAGATATTCTTTGAGTAGTGAAGTCAAACAAACAATCTGTCAAAAGCAGAGCTATAAGTACATGTCTCGGCTTTTGTGGCCTACTCACAGGGACCTTTTTTAGGTACCAAAGAATTTACCCCCTGTACAGTTACAAACACGAATAGTAGGCGGTTAACTTTTCATTTTACTATACGGTTAATCGTATTGTGTTAAAGATATTTTGTTTTGCTAACTTGGCTGACTTATGTAGGTACTTTGCCGTGTGTGTAGGTACCTACTTATTAGGTATTATTCGTGTTTTGTTTGCAAATTTACACTTGACTCAGCGTCTCGACAACTCCTTTTATTTTAACTTTATTTAGCTCTAACCCACATAGCAAACCCTATTAAACTACCTTAAGAAGTTAAAGTTAGCTTACATAAAATAAAACAACACATCCAAAGAGAAATTACGACGCCTACACAAAACTTCATAGCATTTACGTAGGAAGCAACACAACAGGCGCTTGTCTGTAATAGTGAAGAGAGAAAAGTATGTTTGCGTCAAGCCAGAAAGCCTTACTTAGCTCCACTTGCACCATCCCATTAATCCAGAGTTAGCCGGTTAAACCGTTAACCCAATGTCAAATTGTACTGGTAACCATGGTAACTCCAGGTTTAACAGGTTACCCCGGGTTAGTACGATGGTGCAAGTGGCGGTAGTGAGTCTTTTTTATTACTTTTACCTGCAATATTATCCACAAATCAGTATTTTTAAACCGTATGCGTATCAATCAATAGACTATGTACAGTAAGCTGCAGATACCTGACCCCCTGCATAGAAACTTGTTTGTAGGGGGTCAGTTATCTTATCTCTGCATCTGACAGTCAGATGCATAGTATGTCAGTTTACATAGATATATGGCTTATTAGACATAATCATTGGACTATTTGAGGTAATTTCAATTGTAACGATGTTTCCTCTTAGAATCTAGATCTAGGTTATTTGTAAGCTAAAACTGACTGGGGCACTTTTTAGTTGATATATTTATTAGTGATATCGTCTATTAGCCTGAATTTTAAGCAAATGCTTAAAAAGGTTGGTTTACTTTACTCCATTAACTATGTTAATATTCCATTACTTTCAAAGTTACGTTGTAACATGGATCATTTTTTACCTTATACTTACTCTGCTTAAGATATTGTAATAGCGCTGAATTTCCTTATAAACTAACAAGAGATTCAAAAGGCATTTATATGTATGTGAATTGATTGAGTTATGTCACGATATTTTTGGCCGTTGCGGTCCAAGGGTTAACGGTTCTTGATATTTAAAGCGTTTTTTTGCAGGGCGTATGTAGCTTCAAGACCTTACCGTGACCTGAAACTGCGCAGTGCCATCATTCACAATAAACAGCTCAGCATACTGCCGTTAGAGAGGGTAAGTACGTTTCATCATCATCAGATTATATACACTCTTGGGGGGTATGTCTTGCTATACGCAAACTCACTTTGACAGTAGAAAAAAGCGCGAAATACAAATTTTCTAAGGTAGGACTACCAATCGAGCCAATTTTTAACATGTCCATACTAACTGACCCATTTTTCACAATGTTGTACCCCATCCCCTCCCCTCCCACCTCGCGTCCGGGTTTTGTGTACCCGTCTCCGGGGCCCTGTTCTCGTGTTATACGGAACCGGATTTGTGGCCCGTTCGGAACGGGTAATTAGGTTCCGTGTGATTAAGGTCCGTGTACCCGTGTTACCCGTGTGACCGGATCCACGGATATTAATTACATAAGGGTCCGGACCGGACCGTTCTCTACGTACCTATAGTGACGATCGGACGCGTTCTTTATAAGAGCGAAGAATGAAATGTTTATAACGAACAAAAACACATTACCAATAACAAGCAAAAAAAAACCGGCCAAGTGCGAGTCGGACTCGCGTATTAAGGGTTCCGTACATTAAGTCCGACTCGCGCTTGACTGCACATTTCTAATAGGTTTTCCTGTCGTCTATAGGTAAAGAACTATTTTGTGTATTCAGACGGACATACATACAGACGCACGAGTGATCCTATAAGAGCGCTCTTACAAGAAAAGTCGAAATAATGCAAAATTGATGATACTAGTCGACGAAATTCAGGACTTTGCGCTCATTATTAGAAACAATGAGTACTTGTTCCAGTAAAAGCGTCTTCTTATCTTTATAAATATCGTTGTAAATATTAGAAAAAGGACTTATTAAATTAGTAATGATTTTTTTTCTGATGGTCGTTTCCGAAAAACCCCGTGAAGCACTGAATGGCGAGCTCTTATTTGGAAATGTTGAGAATTTTACTCTGCTAAACCTGGCTATTTTGTATTACTAATACCCTGTACTTTAGGCATATCAAACTATATTTTTCCTACATACCTTTGAGAAAGAGAAAATCAAAGTAAAACGAACTCGATTTTCTCTCCGAAACAAGTGTCAATTCCTACGAAAATCTACTTAATATCGAAGTCATTTTCATACTCAAGTAATCTGCAACGTTTGCTTATACTGTTGGTATACATTAGTGTTTATGAAATTCTACTATAATTTTTTGGCAATTTTTTGAAAACTACTCTATATTACCGATGACGCGCGCTGCGCCAGCTCAGTGCCGCGGCAGAGCTTGTAGAGGCAGGACGTGTGTCGGTCGACTCCGCACATTTTCAACGGCGACGACGAGGTTTTTTATCATTGTGTGCGGCGGGCGCCGTGTAAAACGCTATACTGTGTGCGTGTAAACCGCAACGAGAGACTTTGATCCTAGCACTGTTTTTATAGTATTATAATTTATAATGGTACAGTTTAATAAACTACCGGACAGGATTAAAAATATTTGAAACGACCTGACATTCTATATGTATTTATTTGACTCAAGATAGTACTCAGGGTCTGATGATGGAGCCGGAAGGTGGTCACCGGTACCAATCAACCATGCAACTAAACCACTTCGTGTTTAGGCTCGTTTTATTCATCTCAACAAGATCTTTGACACAAGATAGTACTCAGGGTCTGATGATGGAGCCGGAAGGTGGTCACCGGTACCAATCAACCATGCAACTAAACCACTTCGTGTTTGGGCTCGTTTGATTCGGCTCAACAAGATCTTTGACTTAAGATAGTACTCAGGGTCTGATGATGGAGCCGGAAGGTGGTCACCAGTACCAATCAACAATGCAACTAAACCACTTCGTGTTTAGGCTCGTTTTATTCGTCTCAACAAGATCTTTGACTTAAGATAGTACTCAGGGTCTGATGATGGAGCCGGAAGGTGGTCACCGGTACCAATCAACCATGCAACTAAACCACTTCGTGTTTGGGCTCGTTTGATTCGTCTCAACAAGATCTTTGGCACAAGATAATACTCAGGGTCTGATGATGGAGCCGGAAGGTGGTCACCGGTACCAATCAACCATGCAACTAAACCACTTCGTGTTTAGGCTCGTTTGATTCGTCTCAACAAGATCTTTGACACAAGATAGTACTCAGGGTCTGATGATGGAGCCGGCAGGTGGTCACCGGTACCAATCAACCATGCCACTAAACCACTTCGTGTTTAGGCTCGTTTTATTCGTTTCTATAAGATCTTTGACACAAGATAGTACTCAGGGTCTGATGTTGGAGCCGGAAGGTGGTCACCGGTACCAATCAACCATGCAACTACACCACTTCGTGTTTAGGCTCGTTTGATTCGTCTCAACAAGACCTTAGACACAAGATAGTACTCAGGATCTGATGATGGAGCTGGAAGGTGGCCACGGGTAACAGTCTACCATGTAACTGAACCACTTCGTGTTTGGGCTCGTTTGATTTGTCGCAACAAGATCTTTGACACAAGGTAGTACTGAGGGTCTGATGATGGATCCGGAAGGTGGTGACCGGTACCAATCAACCATGCAACTAAACCACTTCGTGTTTGGCTTCGTTCGATTCGTCGCAACAAGATCTTTGACACAAGTTAGTACTCAGGGTCTGATGATGGAGCTGGACTGTGGCCACGGGTACCAGTCTACCATGTAACTGAACCACTTCGTGTTTGGGCTCGTTTGATTCCTCGCAATAAGATGTTTGAGACAAGATACTACTCAGGGTCTGATGATGCAGCTGATGATGATTGACAGGTACCCGTCGCCACCTTCGCGCTCCATCATCAGACCCTGAGTACTACCTTGTGTCAAAGATCTTGTTGAGATGAATAAAACGTGCCTAAACACGAAATGGTTTAGTTGCATGGTTGATTGGTACCGGTGACCACCTTCCGGCTCCAACATCAGACCCTGAGTACTATCTTGTGTCAAAGATCTTGTTGAAACGAATAAAACGAGCCTAAACACGAAGTGGTTTAGTTGCATGGTTGATTGGTACCGGTGACCACCTTCCAGCTCCATCATCAGACTCTGAGTATCACCTAGTGTCAAAGATCTTGTTGAGACGAATCAAACGATCCTAAACACGATGTTGTTTAGTTGCATGGTTGATTGGTAATGGTACCTTCCAGCTCCATCATCAGACCCTGAGTACTGTCTTGTGTCAAAGATCTTGTTGAGACGAATCAAACGAGCCCAAACACGAAGTTGTTTAGTTACATGATAGACTGGTACCCGTGGCCACCTTCCAGCTCCATCATCAGACCCTGTGTATCTTCAGTGTCAAAGATCTTGTTGAGACGAATCAAACGAGCCTAATCATGTTACTACATGGTTGATTGGTATCCGTGACCACCTTAATCATCATCAGATCCTCAGTACCAGTTCGTTTTTAAACCCTCGTTGATACAAACTTTACAACCTATAGGTACCAAATGCAATGACGAAACATGTAAATAAGCGAGTAGGTACCTATAATTTCTTTCGAGTAATATACCTTCATAAGTACGAGTATGGGGCTATTCATAAATTACGTCGTTTCAAATGGGAGGAGTGGGGGGGGGGGGGGGTCTGGACATCGGATGATGGTAACATGACGTAGGAGGAAACAGATTCATCCGAAGCTTGATTTTTGGATGATTTGAGGGGTGGGGGGGGTCAAAAATCGTCAAAAATAGATGACGTAATTTATGAACAGCCCCTATGTACATTTGCACTGCATTTAGTATTTTCGTACTTACCAAATAACAGTTTTAGAACTTTAAAAGTTAAGTACAGTTAGTTTTGTTATGGTTGATTTCAATATGCTTCGCGAAGGATCAAGAATGTTTAATCCATCATTGTAGTGCGAGTGTGGTAGAAGGGATCGGCGTACTGAGCTCGCACGGCCTGCCGCAGCGCGTAAAATACCTAAACTCGCTCAACGCCGAAATGTAATAGCGCTCTTAACGGCTGAACAAAAGAAGATACGATGTGAGATTTCGAAGTCTAATCTTGACAAATATCAAACTGATCCCGAAACATTTTTGCGTCGGTTTGTAACCATGGACGAGTCTTGGATCCACCATTTCGATCCTGAGACCAAACAGCAATCCATGACCTGGAAGCGAGCGTCTTCCCCTACACCGAAGAAATTCAAGGTAGCAAGCTCCGCTGGTAAGGTCATGGCTTCAGTGTTTTGGGATGCTGAGGGAGTCATAATGATCGAATACCTGGAAAAGGGAACCACTATTACGGGCTCCTACTACGCTGACCAAATACGCAGATTGAGAGAGGCAATCAAAGAAAAGCGGCGGGGTAAACTTCGAGCTGGCATCCTGTTCCACCAGGACAACGCACCACCCCACAAGGCCGGCGTTGCGATGGCTGCCATCCGTGATTCAGGGTTCGAATTGCTGGAACACCCCCCATATTCGCCAGACCTAGCCCCCAGCGACTTTTATCTCTTTCCACGGCTGAAGGAAGATCTTAGAGGCAACAAATTTTTGAATGATGGCGAGGTAATGGCCGCTGTGGAGGCATTTTTGGAGGGTCAAGAAAAAGATTTTTTTTTTAATGGAATTCGTGGTCTGGAGAAACGATGGTCTAAGTGTGTAGACTTGGAAGGAGATTACGTAGAAAAATAAATTATTTTATTTAACATTTTATGTGTCTTTCATACTGATTATCATTACTTTTGGATCACCCCTCGTATATCAAGATAAAATTGAGAGCCCTAAATAAACTTTCAAGAGCGGATATCTCAAAAACTATTCAACATATCGAAAAAATTGACTGAATAAACTTGTAACAAATTAAATTAACTTTCATTTTGTATAAGTGGCCATGTCGCTGAGATGCATAGTTTCCGAGATATAATCGAAAAACGGGAAAATGGGACCTTCAAAGCCCCCTCTCTCCCCCCCGCTCAAGGGCTACGGCCGGGGACTTTTGATATGTTCACCTCCTAACTTGTCAAACCGAGTTACGGAGTCAAAAATTGTGTTCCGAGCATTTCCCTCTACAACTTTTAGAGCATTCGTTGCCTGACCTAAGTAGCTTATTGAATTTCTTTAAAAACTTTTCTGTAAAAGGTTGACGGGTGTTGGGTGTTTATATGGTTTCGGTCGATTTTTAGGGTTCCGTACCTCAAAAGGAAAAAACGGAACCCTTATAGGATCACTCGTGCGTCTGTCTGTCTGTCTGTCTGTCCGTCTGTCACAGCCGATTTTCTCCGGAACTACTGGACCAATCAAGTTGAAATTTGGTACACATATGTAAGTTTGTGACCCGAATACGGACATGTAACGTAAACAAATGAATTTTAAACATGGGGGCCACTTTTGGGGGGTAAATGAAAAAATGAAAAAAAAATTTTTTCAAACTATATCATGTTACATATCAAATAAAAGAGCTTATTGTAAAGATTTCAAATAATTTTTTTTTATAATTTTCGAATCAACAGTTTAGAAGTTATTCAAGAAAATAGGCAAAAAATGACCATTCCCCCCCCCTTATCTCCGAAACTACTAAGGCTTAAAATTTGAAAAAAATACATAAAATAGGTCTATACCTATAGATGACAGGAAAACCTATTAGAAATGTACAGTCAAGCGTGAGTCGGACTTAATTACAGTTTTTAATCCGACCCCTACGGATTTTTTAAAGAGGTCCCATCCCTTCTCTGTATGAAATCCTGGATTCGCGCCTGGTTGGGACTAAAAGTAAAATTGCGTTTGTATATCGAAAAATTTTCGCGCTCGCTTCGCTCGCGTTTTCAATAACTTTAGAAGGTATGATAAAAGTGACATTCGGGTGGCGACTGCAGCAACATTACTCTGTTGCAACGTTACTGCTGCAGTACTGTCAACTTCCGTGATAAAATGATGTGACTGATTTCCATACTAAAAGTAAAAATTTACAACTGTCTATCATATTGCGTTTTTATATCGAAAAATTTCCGCACTCGCTTCGCTCGCGTTTCTATTACTTTCTAAGCTATGATAAAGGTGACATTCGGGTGGCGACTGCAACAGCATTAGGTACTCTGTTGCAACATTACTGCTGCGGCACTGTCAATTTTCGTGATAAAATGATGTGACTGATTTCCATTCTCAGCTGTAACGCGGCAATGAACTTCTCTCAATTTACCAAAAAATCAATGTAATCTTGATGACCCGAGGGAGAGGGGGCACCTAGAAATCCTTAGGGCATCAACATATCTTAATCCGGCACTGATTGTTAAAAATTGTGTAATATACGGAATCCTTGGAACGCGAGTCCGACTCGCACTTGGCCGGTTTTATCATTTGCATTGCCCATGATGACTTACTAGAATTACGAGCACACGAGACACTAATAGTAGTTTGACAAACCTTGGTTTTCAAGAGGTATTTTATATTGACATTTGCTGTCACAAATTTGCTGTCAGATTTAGTCGCAAACCGCACGCAAAGTGCACACAAATGTGTCGACACCTTGTTACGGAAAAGTGTAGACACGGCGACGACACTTTGTTTCGAAACAATTCTAGACACATTGTGTGGACTCTGTTACGACACATCTGACATTTAGTTACCACTTTGTGATTCTGCGACTGGAATGGTTATATGGGTAAACAATAGCGGTACTAAACTACTTATACATTCACGAAATCGGTATCTGCATAACTTGATTGTTAGTAAACTAACCTGGAAAATAATCTCAAAATCACCGAAACATTTATGTACAGTCACCTGCAATAATATGTTACGTCATTATCGCCAACTTTGCCTCCAGGGAAACTTTGCCCAAAACGACAATTTTAAACAAATTCGTTAATGTAGAAAAAATTATAATAGTTATGGCCACCCTGCTATTTTTAGTAGAAAATAGGTTATATTTCTGACAAAACTATATACCAAACTTGTGCATAACTTGACTTGGGAATTTTGAGTTTGAGCGAGTTGCCTAATATAGGGTATATTTCGGCGGGCAAAAAAATTATAAATAATGAATGCAAGTAGAAAAAATTGAGAACCCTTTGACAAATATTTCCGGGTTTGAGTTATAACACATGAAGCATAGATTATGTCTATTGAGATTTAAACTAAAAAGGCCTAAATACACAAAAGTTTTAGCGGTGGGCAAAGTAATCCGGTAATTTGGCATCCATACCAACATTGCCCACCACCAAAAACGGATTAGGGTTGTCACTTTCATCTAATTTACCCAACTTCGCAAGTAAAAGAAGGTTATGTTTGTACACTTAAATAAGTTTATAAATATATACTGTATTTATTTGTCTTATTATCCTTTATTTAGATGTTTTATCCCGTTAACGAATGAAAAACACAACAAAAATCATATTATTAAACTATTGTAACAGATTTTCTCAAAAGTGACAACCCTAGCCTTTGTAAAATGCTTAGGCGAGCCTTATTTGGAAATGGGCAAAAACGGGTAGGCAACTTTGCCCAGCAAATTTATTTAAAAGTTTTTACACTTATGTGCTAAGTTATTAACAGGGAATGGTAGGATTGCCCAAAACCTTTAAGTGATCCTTAGACATCATCATCATACGAGCTGTATTTGAATACCAAATTGACGTGGGCAATGTTGGCAAAAACCCCGGATATCTTTGCCCGCCCTCTAAAACGCAAAAAAATGGGTAAAAACACGATAAAAAATATGTTTTTTTCAAATAAACTGATGCGTTTGATCACAATGGACGTGCTGAGCAAAAAAAGTCATATGATGTAAAGTTTTTTCAGAAATTCGTTTTAAAAAAAACCGGCCAAGTGCGAGTCGAACTCGCGTTCCAAGGATTCCGTATATTACACAATTTTTAACAATCAGTGCCGGATTAAGATATGTTGATGCCCTAAGGATTTCTAGGTGCCCCCTCTCCCTCGGGTCATCAAGATTACATTGATTTTTTGGTAAATTGAGAGAAGTTCATTGCCGCGTTACAGCTGAGAATGGAAATCAGTCACATCATTTTATCACGAAAATTGACAGTGCCGCAGCAGTAATGTTGCAACAGAGTACCTAATGCTGTTGCAGTCGCCACCCGAATGTCACCTTTATCATAGCTTAGAAAGTAATAGAAACGCGAGCGAAGCGAGTGCGGAAATTTTTCGATATAAAAACGCAATATGATAGACAGTTGTAAATTTTTACTTTTAGTATGGAAATCAGTCACATCATTTTATCACGGAAGTTGACAGTACTGCAGCAGTAACGTTGCAACAGAGTAATGTTGCTGCAGTCGCCACCCGAATGTCACTTTTATCATACCTTCTAAAGTTATTGAAAACGCGAGCGAAGCGAGCGCGAAAATTTTTCGATATACAAACGCAATTTTACTTTTAGTCCCAACCAGGCGCGAATCCAGGATTTCATACAGAGAAGGGATGGGACCTCTTTAAAAAATCCGTAGGGGTCGGATTAAAAACTGTAATTAAGTCCGACTCACGCTTGACTGTACATTTCTAATAGGTTTTCCTGTCATCTATAGGTATAGACCTATTTTATGTATTTTTTTCAAATTTTAAGCCTTAGTAGTTTCGGAGATAAGGGGGGGGGGAATGGTCATTTTTTGCCTATTTTCTTGAATAACTTCTAAACTGTTGATTCGAAAATTATAAAAAAAAATTATTTGAAATCTTTACAATAAGCTCTTTTATTTGATATGTAACATGATATAGTTTGAAAAAATTTTTTTTTCATTTTTTCATTTACCCCCCAAAAGTGGCCCCCATGTTTAAAATTCATTTGTTTACGTTACATGTCCGTATTCGGGTCACAAACTTACATATGTGTACCAAATTTCAACTTGATTGGTCCAGTAGTTCCGGAGAAAATCGGCTGTGACAGACGGACAGACAGACAGACAGACAGACAGACAGACAGACGCACGAGTGATCCTATAAGGGTTCCGTTTTTTCCTTTTGAGGTACGGAACCCTAAAAACAGAAAACACTAGGTCCGGAGCCGAACGCACAACACGGGCACGGACTTTGACGGGTTCATGTAGTTCGGACGCTTAGCACCGCCGGGGCTAAGAACACGGACGCACGGGTTGGCGTGTAGCACGGATATCGGGAGCCCTAGGACGTTCCCTAATTGCGGCCTTTAGTATGTTGTTGGACGTTGGATCTAGTCTTACACATCCCGTCTCAGCCTCTTTTCCTAGTCTTATCAAATGCCGCAGTCTATTATCGGTGACGTTTGGACAGGCCAATAGATATGAATAAATGAGTTTTGCTAGCGAAAAAAGAGTCGCTCATCATCACATTTGGTTTAATTTGAAATCACGGTCACCAAGTGTCCCCTAGGGATCAACCCTTCCCCGGTTCGCCTAATACTAATAAGTAGTTCTCGAGATATTTACAGACAAACGAACAATCGTACGATAATGGTTCCTTTTTACCTTTTTGGTTGTCTTTTTTCGTATCAAAAATTAAATGTTTGTCAAAAATATTATTTTCCAGATTTGTCTGAACGAGCACAGCATCTGGAACCTGTCCAGCGAGTCCGGCAACCTCGGCACTATGGTGGTCACCAACGTAAGGGTGGTGTGGTACGCGGACATTAACGACTCCTTCAACGTATCCTTACCCTACTTAACCATTGATAACGTGAGTATTAGGTGGTTATCACACATTGGCAATTTCGTCATATGTACAGTCACCTGCAATAATATGTTACACAACAAAGGCCGCAAAAATATCTGACACGATCTTAGTTGTAGATCCATAAGAGCGTGTCACATATTTTTGCGGCCTTCGAAGAGTAACATACTATTGCAGGTGACTGTACACTTCGGTCCAGGCATTCATATATTTATTTAAACTTTCACGATTTTTACACATTATCAAATTGTACGCGATTAAGTCCCGTTGTACAATTTTAATAATTCATATATTTTCCGTCAGATATAATATAGCATACGAAGATGAACTTACATGCAACCTGCAACAGCATTAATTTCTGAAGTCTAGGTATCACACCGTACACATTTCACATTACACTTAATAGTATAGGTACCTACTTGGTACCTACGCAATTTTCTCACACCACGCCAAAAATACTTCATTTGAAAACTTACAGTGTTTGTTATATTCTGTATGTTAAAAAACATGCCATTAAAACTAAAATATCACAATTTGACTTATTTACTGACAGTCAACCAACAATGCTACTGATTTAGTATATTTTTCATCAGACGATAAAGAGGTTGAGGTTGTACTTATAGCAAAATATCAGCAAGTCAGATTTGGTTAGAGTCTGTGCGGAAAGAGAAGAGTCGTGGAATGTATGGGGCCCAATGGGCCCAATACATTCTACGACTCTTCTCTTTACGCACAGACTCTAATCTGAATCGGGTATTTATTTATTAGTTAACTTCAAGTTGCTCGCAGGATGCTCTGACAAGAGCATTGAAAATGGGTCTAATTCCATGGAAAGTTTATTGTTTTTGGCTTGCTCACACATAAAACTGCATTTCAGATCTCAACTCGCGACTCAAAATTTGGCGAGGCTCTTGTAATATCGGCGCGTCAAAGTAGCGGCGGTTACGTTCTGGGCTTCCGGGCAGACCCGAAGGAAAGACTATACTCTTTGAGAGACGAGCTGAAGGAATTACACCGAGCTTACAGCGAGAGACCTGTGTTTGGAGTTGAGATGAACTGGAATGAGGTGAGTTGATCTTTTCCTTGTCGTTTCACTCTTAACAAAAGTTGGCAAGGTGTTTAACACATCGACATCCTTCTTCGATGGATGCATTCCTTTTGCATTCGTCTGGCGGTGCCGCCCAGCAGTCGCGTTCGGCGGCGGCGGTCGGACGCGGCAGCCGGGTCGCGGCAGCGTCTTGCCGAATGCTATCTTAAAGGAGCCCACAGCCGTTTACTGAAACGCAGCTATGTTTTCCTGTGTATATCCAAAAAGAGGGATGTAATAGTCAGTTTAAGGTTTTCTCCCGCAGGTTTTACGAAACTAACCTAACTCACCCAATAGACCATCTTCTACGATCACGCCCAAAATTCACCATCACAAGATTCAACCATAAAATCACCCGCTATAATCTCTGGACTGGATCATGTATTATTTGCAGCAACCCTCAGAACCGCCAAGAGACGACATCGAAGAGCTGCAGGAAATCGGCGAACCACGTGGCGAGATGGGCCCCAACCTCTACCTCGCGTCCCAGCTGGCCCAGAACAAGCCTGATGATGAAATACGGCCGGTTTACAGCGCATATCTCGGGCTGGCCATAGAGCCTTTGAAGGAGGGGTTCACGCTGAAAAGTCTATTTGAAGTTCAGACCAGCTCTTCATAGAACTGTTCAATTTTGTCGGTTATGTTATGATACTTAGAATGGCCTCGTTGTATAAAATTTAATACATAAAAATTTATAATTATATGGACTTATTATTTATTTATTTAAACTTTATTGCACAAAAGAAAACTTATCGTACAAAAGGCGGACTTAATGCCAAAAGCATTCTCTACCAGTCAACCTTAAGGCAAAGCAGAGAGATTGTGGGCGGTGCTACTAATCACTAAAGCTAATCTGAAATTTAACATACCTACATATACAGGGTGGTCCAGAAGTCCGTTAACATTTGAATTTGCCGCTGTGTCAGTTTTGGCGGGCGGAGGGGAGTGCGGGATATGTCAAATGAAAGAGCAGCCATTAGGAATTTAGTACGATGGCGTCCTTTACCGGAGAACAACGTGCGTTTTGTGTCCGCGAGTATTACCGAAACCACGATTCTGCAACTGTGGCCAAGAGAAAATTTTGCAATAATTACAATGTACGCAATAATAATTTTGCCCCATCTGTTAAAAAATGGGTTCAGAAGTTCGAAACGACGGGTTCGACATTAAATATGCCTAGATCCGGCCGGCCAAGAACGTCGCGTGACCCTGAAACCGTAGAGCGTGTTCGAGCGTCAGTTCAAGGTCATCCTGATCTCTCAACTCGGAAGCGTTCTACAGTCTTAGACGTATCCAAATCGACTTTAAACAGAATTTTGCACCATGATCTACACCTGCATCCGTATAAAATACAAATTATACAGGAATTGAAGCCTGATGATTCTGAGAAAAGGCTCGCCTTTGCTGATGAAATGCTTGGTAGGTTTCGGGAGTATAACAACATATTCTTCTCAGATGAGGCACATTTTCACCTTAATGGCCACGTCAACAGGCAAAACTGCAGCTACTGGAGTGACAGTAACCCGCAACTAAAGCATCAAAGGCCATTACACTCGCCCAAGGTAACTGTGTGGGCAGCAATTTCTGCCACGGGAATAATTGGTCCCTATTTTTATGAAGATTGTCGACAACGTCCCATAACTGTAAATACAGTGCGTTATGTTGAAATGCTGCAAAATTTTTTTGCTCCTGCACTGCAAAACTTTAAGGGCTTCAACAAGCGGACTTGGTTTCAGCAAGATGGTGCAACTTGTCACACCTCTAATGATGCTCTTGCCGCCGTCCGGGAATTGTTTGGAGAAAAAGTGATCTCTAAAAGAGGTAACATAAATTGGCCACCACGAAGCCCAGACTTATCCCCAATGGATTTTTATCTATGGGGATATCTCAAAAGTAAAGTTTATATCAGCAACCCGAGTACCATAGAAGAATTAAAAGAAAATATTCGCAATTACTCAGAACACTTTGCGGGCAGTGATGAAAAATTTCCAATCTGGATTGATTGAATGCCAGGACAGGAAAGGGTTGCATTTAGATAGCGTTATTTTTAAAAAGTAAAACCCCAATCTGTGTACTTTCATAGTAAATAAACGTTTTTATACTATCCACATGTTTTATTATTCAAAACGACTTCTCAAATGTTAACGGACTTCTGGACCACCCTGTATATATATACCTACATAATATACTACATACAATTAATATAATATACTTAATACACATAATACATACAATAAATAAACTATATAAACTAATTTAACACTACTAGGAATCTTTCATTCGAACAGCAAAGAAAGACCGAACAGATTTCTTGAACGCAAATTTATTTGGGGCATTTTTGATATTCAGGGGAAGTACGTTCCAAAGGCGCGCCACCTGTACGCAGAACGAGTTTGACATGAACCCAGATCGATGGTAGGGGGATGGACAAAGACATATTGCCAGAAGAGCGGAGCTGGCGGTCGCGAGAAACACCATAAAACTGAAAGAGCGACTTGAGATACACAGGAGAAAGTGGATCATTTAGAACCGAATATAAAGAACAAAGCAAGCGGACACTACGTCGTTGACGGATGGGAAGCCAGCCAAGCTGAGAGCGAAAAGCAGAGATATATATAATCGTATTTGCGGAGGCAAATAATGAACCGAATACAGTTATTGAGAAGGCGATCCAATTTATCAAGAAGTTCTTCGGTTAGGTCCGGATAACACACATCACCGTAATCAATAATAGGTAGAATAAGAGTGTTTATTAAAAGAACTTTAGTCTTAATGGGCAAAAAGTGCTTAAGCTTGTTAAGAGAATGAAGAGAGCCCATGACCTTCCGGCTGACCTCAGAAACCTGTGCTCTCCAGCTCATAACACTGTCCAGAAAAATGCCTAGGTCCTTAACACTCAGGCTGAAATGTATTATTGGTGTACCGTTGAAGTTTACTGGGGCAACCGTGTCAAGGTCCAGACTGGCAATCTGCCGAGAACTACCAATAACAATGGCTTGGCATTTAGACGGGTTCACAAACAGCCCATACTTCTCGGACCACTGTTGGATGTGCACCAGGTCCAGGTTGAGCTTTCCAATGGATCGCGACAGATTTGTCACTTCACACTGGTCGTAAAGCTGCAGATCATCGGCATACAGGTGGTGGGAACAACGAAGACCAGTGGCCTATTTTATAAAGCTACAAGTTACAATTTACAAGCGGAAGTCTCGTTCTAACACATAGGGTTAGAAAGAGACTTCCGCTTGTAAATTGTAACTTGTAGCTTTATAAAATAGGCCACAGGTGTGATGAAATTAATGAAAGTGGAAAAAAGGAGCGGAGATAGAATTCCACCTTGAGGCACGCCAGTCACAAGATCACACCAATATTATTACGTTGTGTTTTTTCATATAAAATTTGACCTTATTTTCCAGTTTAGGACATTACAATAAACAATCCATAACAACTCATAACAGCCGTACGTACTATATTATACGTAGACTACATCAAAGAGTAGTATAATATATAATATATCGACTACATAAACCGTGCGTGAGTACCAGTGAGTAAGCAAGTTCCATTAAAGGCCAGTTTCAGATTTTATACATGGCAACAAAATACATTTGACATTTCGAGTTTTTGACATTTGACTGACAAGTTGTAACCAGTCAGCTTGTTTTGATTGAGATTGACTCTGAAAAGTCTGAAACAAATCCTAAAACATTTTGTTCTACTTGCTAGTCTTATATCATTAATTTGTTTTTACTCGAACTGTGAAGTGCATCATTAAATTACTATGGATCTGTAAAACTGTTTATTTGCTAGTGTTTCTATGTACGACTTTCTCAATGTAAATTTCCACTACATGACTGATTTGTTTTACTTACAAAGAACTATAAAATAACTTGTGTGTTTGTGGTTAATAAGGTAATAAAATATCACAATGAACAATAGAAGTGCAGCAGGGCTGGTAAGTTTTCAAACATATACAACATATTGTATTTCTTCAGGCTTGGGAGCTTCATTACATTATAACTTTAAAATTTCAAACATTTGCATGTTGCAGAGAGAAAACGCTATTGCTGGTGCAAGTTTTTGCTCTGTGCATGTGTGGGTTCAAGGATGCTGCTAGGGAAACAATATGATGTATGAAATATCATTTATTATGAATTATTTCAACTGCCAATGCATGCTCATTATCTTGCTTTACCTTACATTCCTATACCTATTAACTAGAGCAGTGGTTTTCAAACTGTGGGTAGTCGAGAAGCCTCTGCCAGCCTTATGTATTGAAACAATACATAAGCAAAACTTATTGTTCATACTAAGAGGGTTGCCTCTAGGAAATGTTTGAAAAACACTGAACTAGAGCAACAGATATTTAAAACATCGTGTTTTTTTTTTACATCTAATCTTATAATATTTAAAGAACCAATCTATTTGCCATGACTTTTTGGATTTACAGTTGATTTGTGTAAAATAGTTATATTTATTTAATATTTCATCTTCCAGCGTCGTTCAGCCATAGCAGCGCGTATTCGGATAAGAGAAGAATGGTCCGAGCTGAAAGGCCCCGAGGAGATAAAAAAACAGCTCAATCGAATCCCAGAAATAATACGAAAACAACAGAAGCCAGTGACAAGCGCCAGCAAGCTCGTAGCCCAGAAAGTTAAATTCACTAAAACCAAAACGAATCCTAAAGTTTTAAAGAAACGGAATGAAAATATTACAAATTTACCAATATCAGATAGGAACATGGATGTGGGCGCGGATGCGCTCGCAGGGGTGGTGGCGCTAGTTGATGTGGGGACGGAGACTCGGGCACTGGCTCTTAGGGCTGCTCTGATGGCGCTGGGAGCCACGGTGGTGCCGGCTTGGAGCCCCTTTGTGACGCATCTTGTGTGGACTCAGGGCAAGTATAATTTTTTCACTTCTCATGCTCAAAAAGTGCACCTTTATGTCGTGCGTAGACGACATAAAATCGCATTTTATGCTCTAGAGCATAAAGTAAAATCATCTATTACGACCCTTATTGACTTAGCAATAAAGTCAAACTGCCAGCCCTGCCGGCGCGCCCCCGACCGGCGTGCCCCGCGCCTCCGACCGGCCCAAGAACAATTTTCTTTAGTCTTGAATAAATACGTTAAAATAACCTAAAATATTTCATTTTTTGTATATTTTCCTCGCAATCGAAGTGAAAAGCAGAGTGTACAACAAGGGCATAAATGTCCATTTTTACCCTCGTCTACTATTTTGGTCTTCACTTCGCTCAGACCAAAAGATTGCCTCGGGTAAAAATAGGTCACTTTATGCCCTTGTTGTACAATCTACTATTGTATTGACTGCTTAAATGAGCTTATGGTCATATAGAACTTGCAACCTTCTTTGTTACAATAATAATTAGCTATGGTTTTATACAGTGTTGGCCGAAAGTTAATGCGAATTGAAAATGTTGGCCATTAACCATTATAAATTGAACCTTAAACCGTAATGGACGATTACAGTTTACGGTTCAATTTATAATGGTTAATGGCCAGCATTTTCAATTTGGATTAACTTTCGGCCAACACTGGTTTTATATCAAACTTGACATCTAACTTCAAAGTGTAAGAAAATGAAATTTTGAGTTGTTGAATTAAAGTTGGGTGCTCCAAGTGATTAATAAAATAGATGGATGAAAAGAGTATTATAATATAAGTAAAAATAATGTTTAAGAGCAACTTTATTAAGGTAATATTTTGGTAAAATTTTATAACAAGGTGTCACTCATTTAATCGCCATTGTCGTTTCAAAGCACAGGTAAATGTTAATAGAATTATCAAAAAGGCATAGAAGTTTAAACACTTTGAACATGAATACACAAATACAACTATGTACATTTACAAATGGCGGCCTTACCAAATGGCATGTTTTACATGGAATACCTCCGGAATCCACAGTTTTATAAGGGCAAACTAACACTCTTATTTTAAATCCATCAATTTAATGTAATAATAATTATTAAGTAGGCGTAGGGATGTAAGTAGGCGTAGGGATGTGACGACCCCATCGCCCGCTGGTTTTACCAGTGCAATCAGTCAACGCAGGGCAGCTTGTGGCGAGCTGTTGGGGATTAGCGACCTCACGTACCCGAGTGCTCCTGGAGAGTTCTGTTACCCGCAAGGAGGGTGGGTGGGACAGGATTCTCTGCCTCTGGCTTGCCTTAGCCGGCCGGCCAGAGTGGAGTCGTTAGAGCTATAAGCTCCAGGGGTGGAAGTGAAATATGCATAAGACGCGAGTTGGCACAGTGGCTGTTAACAGCCACTGGGTAGAAAGCGGCGCACACCTCTCGACACCCCTGAGCCGCTCACACCGGTGTTGCCCTTGAGCCATCCTAGATGTCGCTTTTTGTGGGGGCCCATCTTGTGAGGGCGAGTCACCGTCTGCCGGATATAAAATTGCATACCGTTTTATTAGGCAGGCGTCCGGTTTTTTACCCCATAGCTCAATTCTTAGTCCATCGCTTTCACCCAATAACCTAGTTCATTTTAGATTCCATCAACTCTCAATAGTCCTTACACCCTGGCGGGTGCTGCCTCTGCGTGCGTCCCATGACACGGGCAAGGGCAGCCTCCGCTCGGTGTACCCCTTACATTTCATTAAAGTGTCAAAAGGGCCTCTACGTGTTGGCTTCGGCTCCGCGCACGCCTCCCAAAGGTCCGGAACACCATTGTTCCGTGATGGGAAAGACATACAAATAATTATTATAAATAACCTAACTAAAGAGGAGAAATAAATAAGGAGAATAATAATAATATAATAATATAAGCCTTTTATTCAGACAAATTTTACAGTTTAAGAGTTTACTTATGATTGTACATAACTTATCAAAATATATAATTTAACTTATTACTATTTCAGACAACATCGGTTTGGTCTGTATGCCGTTTGGCAAAGGCCTCTTCCATCCATTTCCATTTTTCCCTGTCTCTCGCCAGTCTAGTGCACTGTCTCCCTGCGAATTTTACAATTTCGTCTTCCCATCTCATTTTTGGTGGTGCTTGTTTTCTTTTTCTATCTTTCAGGATATAATTCTCCATATAATTCTCTTGCTCCATTTCTCTTTGCCTCTGATCATATGTCCTGTCCACCTCCATTTGAGTGATTTAACTTTAATCAATTTAATGTAGTAACTAATATTTGAAGGTGGTTGCCGCGATACTCGCGCCAAAGCCCGCGCCTTGGCCTGTCGTCTGGTATCACCGCTGTGGGTGGAGGCCTGTGCCTCTTGTGGACGTCGGGTCACCGAAGCTGCCTTTCCTGCTGCTGCGAGGCCTAGTGATCTACCCTCTCCTCGAGCATTAAGGATCATGCTGGTATGTATCTTTATATGGTTACTATTACATTATGATCTAAGAAAACCAGGTATCTGAAACCCGCGTTAGTCTGTCAAATAGTATCTCCGCTGTTGGTGGAGGCCTGCGCTTCTAGTAGACGTAGTGTTACGCTGTGCGGACTACCTGTTTAAGTGTGGTTGGTGAGACTCACCAGCATGCGACTGCGGGGCCCCAACTAGACTATACACCACATTATTCTATACATAGTTGCCCGATAGGGAAATTTATCGGAGAGGCCGATATCTAAATTCTTTACGCTGCCCAATGCGTGAAGAATTTAGATATCGTATTGTAAATATTGTAATTGATAATTAGCGACTCAGTAAATGCCAAACGAATAAATAAAGTGTTATGAAAGATGCCAGCAGATCATATAAAATTCAATCTCGTAATTTACCATAACTCAATATTACACTGATTCACATAAATCCATTATCATTTCAGAAACGAGCCGAAGCAGAGAATATCCCTTTAGCAGACCTACTCAACAAGGAACCAAACAACCCCAAAGAGCAAAGACTAAGGATATCGAGTGAAACGGAGCACGATACTACAGCAGACACGTCTACGGATCGGGACACGTCTACCGACAAGGACACGTCGCATGAGCGCTCCAAGGACAGCACAGGTAATTATAGTCGGACTAAGCTAGCCTAAGAAGCTATAGATGGTCAAGCAGATCTTGTCAGTAGAAAAAGGCGGCAAATTTGAAAAATTTAGGCGCGAAGGGATATCGTCTCATAGAAAATTTGAATTTCGCGCCTTTTTCTACTGACAAGATTTGCTTGACCCAGTATAGATAGAGTGACCAGCTAATATACCTGGGTTGACAAATTAACAGTGTTAGAAGTTGAATCCCAGAGATCAAGCGCCGAATTGCCATGGCGTAAAATGCAATGACCCGCCTCCAAACCAGCTGGAGTTGTGTGTCGACAAAGTATCATCCCTTACATCCCTAGTGCACAAAACGCTCAGGTTGATAAACAAGACCAAGTGCGGGTAGTTCGAAAAACTCGCGCGGCTAGATGTTGATGTCAACTTTAGCCAGGCTTCTCTGAGACCACAGAGACAACGCCGTCCCGTCCTCGAAACGTCGGAGATAAATTTTAAAACTTAAATACGCGATTAAGTCCCGTTTTACAATTTAATAATCTAACCTAACCTTCACGAAAGACGCAAGGAAACTCGGCGGGACTTGCGTGTGCGTGACGTGTACGTGCGCGTGCGGCGTTGTAGTATACAGATTCTTATGAGAGACGGCACACCGCTTGCGTGACGTGTGCGTGTGCGGCTCCAACATTTTAGCGCACGCACACGTGCACGTCACGCATTACGCAAGCCGGTGTGCACAGGCCTTTATTGTTTTAGAACCTATACCGGACCGGTCCCTGGTCTGTGTCAACGGTATATTCTCTTGTGTTCATATTTTTGTCGTAATATTCCAGACCCGACAATCCGTGTGAACACGTTGCCCCGCGGCGGGGCAGCAAAGATGGCGGCCGAGACGCCGGCGCAGCCGCCCAAGTCGCGGCGGAAACTGTTCACGCAGAAGGAGGCGCAGGACCTGACTGATGATGACGATGGTAAGGAAAACTCTTACCCCCCTTATTCATAAAACTTTACGGATCTGATTTAGTTAAATTATGTTTTATCCCTTTCTTACAAACACATAAGTCAAAATGACAAATAAGGACAAACGATTATTAGCTAATTGAGGTTTGTGCGCGTTTATGAATAAGGGGGTTTGAAAATAAAAACTTAATCTACTACTTACTTAGGGGTACTTAATCGAATTTAAACTGTTGCGAGACATACTAAACGTGAGACGCGCGAGTGACTTAAAACAAGTGAGTCTAAACCGTAAAATTCTTCGAGCAACACCGGCTTCCGACACATCGGAAGGGAGGGGCCCAAGCGATATCTCACCGTACAAATCTTTCTGCCATTTTTCGCGGGGGGAAAGGTGCACACAGTCGCACTTCTCACACACTTACATACAGAATCCAATCTGTAATGACGACACAAATACATAGAAAATGACACACGTCAAAGACAAATCTTGCAAACCTCGATCTCTATTTGTGTACGGACGAGTGACAAGTGTCACAACACGCACACTAACACATTTTCGTTGAAGTATGTTATTGTATTCTGAGAGATGAGAAGTCGGATTTGTCGCTCGACCGATCCGCAATTTATACTGAGCGAGCAAAATCGATAAATCCAACAATTACATGAGACTAAAATATAATAATTGTGTTTGAATGTAATTAAACGTATGATATGTAAAAAAAATATTACATGTGAAATGTAACACTTTCTTTTTGTAAATTTGATGTCCCCGACCTCTTTTTATAACAAAAAACCGAGCAACCAGGAATTTTTGTGCAGCAGTGTTCACGCGCGCGTCTGGACTCGGTCTAGTGAAAAATCCAAGTGCAACTAGTTTTATTACCCGCGCTAGATTAGATTGACGCGCTAATCTTGTACCTCGGCAGAGGGGAAATAGTGCGAATGCCGCCTCCCTTCCGTGTTGCTCGAAGGTAAAATGATTCAATATAGGGTACTTTCCGGTAAATGCATTTATTTATGTCTATAGCGAATATTTATTCCTGAGTTATCGATGTGCTTTACCTATGTATTATGTAGGCTATCTATTATGCTATGTATATCGTCGTCGGTTACCTATAGTATAGTATACATATATTTTGTTTAGTTTGGAGCTAGCCTGATGTATGTAAAACTGTCCTGTCCCTGTATATTTTTAGTAATATTACGTGTTAAACTTTTTAATAACTATAATTAGTTATTAAAAAGTTGCCTTAGCGATCCAAAGAGAATCTTGGCCTCCGAAACGAGAGCGTGCCACCTGTCCCGATCCTGCGCAACTTCCTGCCAGTTACTGACGCGAAGCTGAAGCAGATCCGCCGTCACACTGTCTTCCCAGCGATACATGGGCCGACCCACCGGACGGCTACCAGTCGGTCGTCCCAAGAACGCCCTCTTGACAGCCCGATCTCCCATTCTTAATAGGTGACCGAACCAGCGAAGTCTGTGGGCTTTCGTTTCGCCGATCCGATGATATTGGGTTCGGCCACTAACTGCTCTGTCTCGGGATGTTTCCGGATCCTCCAGGTGAAACTTTTTAATAACTGTTTATATTTATTTTGTGCTAATTCCAGACACCCCCGCCGTCCCAAAGCGCACCCCGTCGAAACTAACTCTCCGCGAGCGTAAAGATCTCGCCCGCGCCGAACGCATGGCGCGGCGCATGCTGGGCAACACCACACACACGCCGGCCAAAACCATCACGCAGCAGATATTGTCTCAGACCGAGGCTCCAAGAATTGTAAGTATAAGTATTTCTAGCTGTCGAAAAGAAGCTAGAAAGTGAGCAAATCTCAAAAAGTTTGTACATTTCGATCACATCTTAGATTTCTATAAAAATTGGTATGCTGGTAAAGTACATGAAGCTGAACAACTTCTATCACATTTCCCAAAATGTCCCAGAAAGTTTCTAAGAAACATTCCTTTTTTGTTACCAAATGTGTAAGGAAATCTGGTAACAAAAAAGGAATGTTAAATGTACAAACTTTTTGAGAATCGCTCGAGTATGGATCACAAGTTAGTTTCAAATCAACTCTTTCCGGAGCCGAAACAGTAGTTTCTACTTATTTTGTGAAGCTCGCTTTAAAACTAACTCTCGATGAGTGTGAAAATCTCGCCCGCGCCGATCGTATGGCGCGGCGCAAGCTGGGCTGCCAGCCTGCCACACCGGCCAAAACAATCACGCATCAGATATTGTCTCAGACCGAGGCTCCAAGAATTGTAAGTACTGTAAGAGTGTAGAGGTATCATCAGATAAATCTCTAAATCTCTCCCAGGATAGAGCTTTGAGATTTTTATTTTATTTAGACAGGCGGCGAGCATGGTATGTGACTAAAAGCACGTGAACTAAACCGTAAAATTAGCTTAATCTACAGTTTAAATTCGATTTTCTAAAAGCTGTGGTGGGCGTGACTCCTAAGGACAGATTTCTGTATCTTATAGTTGATGTTCTCTCACTGCCCCGTTTGGACCATAGTAGCGAACAGCAAAATTGCATGGGCACATTATGAATGAAATCCATCACTTACTTAGTTGCTTATGCTATGCTATTTTCAGGTACTGACAGGAATGTCACGCACCGAGCGTCAAGCCACACAAACCGCCATCAAATCTCTCAACGGACGAGTCCAGAAACAAGTCAACCCCCGCACCACCCACGTTGTACTAGGCTCTTGCGTCTCCGACCGAAACGACCACACCGGCGTACAACCGCTAGACCAAAGTCACTGTTCCAAAACAACAAATACTAGGTGTCTAATACCAAGTACAAATACTAGGTCAGACATTCCTAGTACAAATAGTAGGTCAGAAATACCAAGTACAGATACTAGGTCTGAAATACCAAGTACTAATACTAGGTATGGAATACCGAGTATGAGTCAGAGGTGCGGGGTGGAAAAGGCGCGTACTTTGAATGCGTTACTAGGTGCGGCGAGGGGGTGTAGGGTGGTGTACTCGCAATGGGTGACGGATTCGGTGGAGGTGAAGAAATGGTTGCACCATCATGGGTACGAGTTGTCGCATTTGAGGAAGATTTCACAGGTAATTTTTATTTTATTTTATATATGTATGTGTCGAAGTTTATTTCATATATGTACGTGTCGAGCGCTGGTGGCCTGGCGGTAAGAGCGTGCGACTTTCAATCCGGAGGTGCGGGGGACGAGGTGAGCGAGGTCCCGTGCCGTGATTGGTCGTTCAAAGACACGGACGTCACACAAAGACACTTTCGACTCGATAATGGAGTAATACTACCGTATTTGTGGCAGAGGGGGTAGAGCTACTATGCTCAGTCTGGAGGATGTCTTGTCTGTGGTCTCTGGTCTCTAGCAAGACGCACTCAGATTCCATCCTTTTGATGATACCCATACATTACCTAACCAACAAAGATCGGCGGGGGTGAGCTATTTGCCTTATAATGTGACGTAAGACATGTCAAATTATAAGGTACAGCTCACCCCCGCCGATCTCTGCTAATCAGTCAAATATTCTTTCCAGAAAGCTCGCGTGGAACGCTCCGCTCTCGGCCGAACATGCTCCGACTACGCTTACGACATTTTCCGAGGCATGCGAGTCCGTGTATCCCCTCACACTGAGCAAAAAGACGCAGCACAACAACTGTTAACACTCTGTGGTGGTGTTGTACAAAATGGCGGCGGTTTACAAGATGGCGGAACGCAAACAGCTGACTTTGACGTTTGCGTGGGGAATGGGGAGGGCGAAGTGAGCTCCAAGTGGGTGTTTGACAGTGTAGCAGCCGGTAGAATGAGGACTACTAGGAGATATGTGAATCTCGGTGTCGAAAATGCGAGATAAAGAAGTTAAGTTGCGGTTTTTGTGTGTTTATTCTATGTAACAAAGTTATAAAATAATAAAAATGCCCATGTTATGACATCTTACGAGGCATTCGAATCCTGAACGAAAAGACGCTGCTATACAACACAACTGTTAACTCTGTGGTAGCGTGGTTCATGAAAGATGGTGGACAATTCCAAGATGGCGGAACACAAACACAACATTAAAGTTGAGAAATAGTGAGCGTGTGTATATCATTTAGAAGTTCTAATAGGTTGTGTTCTAAATTAGAACACCTGGGTCCTCTTAGCTTCTGCCACTGACATTTGCCAATAATAATTGTATCTAACATATTTAGCCAAATATTGTAACAATAACTTCTTACAGCGGTAGGTGATAATGATAATCTTGGTTTTGTTCCAGTTACTTTCAAGATTTTTTTTTTCATATTACGAGTAATAAGCATTATAACATTTATAACGTTATTTAAAGCAAGTCAATAACTTATTTATTTTGTAAATATAATAAAGGCTAAGTATTGTTATTTAATGAATATTATGAAATTTTGTAACTTTAGAGGAGACAAGCTCGTCTTGTTTTTATTATTTGGTTTTTATTTATTATAAAGCGAAATTGGCATGAGAAATTATTGTTTCACTTTAGTGTATCTTCCATCCAACCATACCCAAGTAACATTTTAGTCCTATAATTTTAGTTTTTATCGCCAAAAGCTTGTATAGACGTCGTATTAAGGTTTCAGAGATGACCACCTGTCGTATAAAAGCGCTTGGCAACACCTTTTTGCTCTATAGGCTTATACAGCTAATATATTCTATAAGCAATTGATGTAAAGGTTTACTTCATCATTTTATAGAGCCGTTACAGGCGTGTACTATAACAGGTTCAAATATAATCACTATAGAGCAATATTACTGTATAATAGGTCCCTGCCAAGCCGCTATAGTTTTGTGTTTTAACAGTGACAAAAACCCAACTATACAACTATTTTAGGATATAGTGGCTTTAGAGATCACTGCTATAGTACATAATACTTTAGTAGTTTGCGCTATTAAGGTTCCCTGCAAGCCGCTATAGTTTTGTGTTTAAACAGTGACAAAAACCCAACTATACAACGATACTCAAAGGTTAACTGGAAGAGATCCCTCAAAGGGATAAGTTCGCCTTTGTACTTCTTACTAATTGTATGTTATTTTTGATATGTCTTTTTGTACAATAAAGAGTTTACTACTACTACTACTATTATAGGATATAGTAGCTTTAGAGATCACTGCTATAGTACATAATACTTTAGTAGTCATATGAACACTATTATAGAACTGTTTTGCTCTATAGTAGCGTTTTTGGGACATATTTATAGCGTTAAAAAGCGCTTTAGTAGTTTTTAAATCCCTATTATATCTCATCGCTGTAAACGTCACAATGACTCTTTATATCACAAAACTGTTGTATAGTGGTTTTGTTTTTTCTTTTAAAAGACAACAGCGTTATAGCTGAGTTTTTATGTCTTTTATAAACCGAGTTAGATACATAAAGGTAGAAAACGACTACTTGTAAATGATCAATTTGATCTGTAATGGCTACTTATATCTTGCTTATATAAGTTCAGGCCTAAGCCACATAATGTGGTTCCGTACAAAATATTTTTATATTTTAATGAATTGATAAAAAAGACCCCAGTGATATTATTGATTGTAGGTGAGATTTATCATCAATGATTTAATACAAGCATAAAATCGTGACGGTTTAGATATTTATCGACATCCATTATTAGCACATTTTTTTTACCAATCACATTGAAAAAGGAAACAACAGTAATGACTACATCTAAATTAAAAAAAATCCTATATCTTTCTAAAGAGTTTGTAGGTGCAACTGGGTCACAGCAAAATTCTTTTGGAACCCTAATTTTAATCATGATGGCGGTGAATATTTCGTCGAAAGTTCTATAGTTAGCCTATAAAAGCGTCGGATTTACTTCTTGGCTGTATAGTAGTAACTATGGTGAATATCATAATATTTTATTAAAATATTTTATTAAAAACATAGATAAATCGAGGGGGCATTTAAAATTCCTCATTAACCTAATACTATTCTAACGGTAAAACTTCCGTCCCATATACTTTTTGCACTAAGGACCGAATTATTCGACATCTAAATGGCGCATATTAATATAACGTCTTTATTTATCACCATTTTACTTAGTACCGTTTTTGTGAAGTAAACACACAACAAAACCACTCACAACAGTTGATGGAAAACTTGATAGCAAATTTCGTAGTAAAGGAACTATGAATTCTACAATAGTATAAAAAAGCACTATAATAGAATTTCAAATACTACTATAGTATAAAACAAGCACTATACTTAATGGAATCTCAAATGCTACTATAGTATAAATTAACACTATAATGGCGTTACTGACAACAAATTAGGACAAAAGTGATCATCACATCACTTTTATAGACCTAAAACGTCACGACTGACACTGCTACAGGTCTACTATATCACTGAATGGCACATAAGATGCGCCATTTCGGCTTTATACAATCTTCTTAGGTCTTTTATAGGACCTTAGGTGGTATTTGGGAAACGTTCTATCGACTACTATAGAACCACAAATTGTTTATTGGGTAGGATCTATAAAAATGTGGATTTCCACCACAGAAGGCTCCTTATGCCTCAAGTGCAGTAAGGGCATTATCTGAAATTCCAACAGAAATTCCTTTATCTGGAATTACATAAAAAATCCCAGTAGTTACCACCAAACCGAGTTGGTGGTATTATCCCAGTACTTACCACTGGTAAAAGTTTTTTTTTTCCCAGTAGTTACCACCAAAATTTTGTTAGCCGATTTATCAGTAGGTACTGCTAGTGATAGATGTCGCGACGAACGAAAAGTCTAATGCTCAACAATTTTCAGCTAAGAGTGGTATTCACCTATCCAATTTCTTTATCGAATGTGTATTGCAACTCACATTTTGCTTAATGAGAGAGTGAGACGCAATACACATTGGACAAAGAAATTGGATAGGTGGAATACCACCCTAGGTAGTATTATAACTGGAACTCTATTTTCAATTCTAATTGTAATGTTAGTTGTAAATTGTTTTAGCAATACATTTTTCGTCAGTCGCAATACTCGTAAACATCTAGTGTGAAATAGTGGTACTTACCTACTACTTACTGGTAGGTAAATCCACTACTTGACGCTAGATGTCGACTACACTACGAAATAACCCGCGTTTTGTTAAGAAAACTGATGTATGGAGTTAGCACTATACCTATAAGGTCAATGTGGCTAATTCCGTCATAGGGACTACTCCGTCTACTAGCGTTTTTCTCGAACTACGAACAAAATTAATAATTTCATCGACAAAGCAACGATTGCTTTTAGTTTCAGCAATCAAAAGCATGTTTTTTTTTCCTACGATTGAAAATCAAAGAAATATACGCTCGTGGACGGAATATCCTTATGACGGAATTAGCCACATTGACCTTAGGGTCCTTAGGTAGGGTCCTTCGTAGTTGAAAAATAAAACAGGCTCTTGCAAATACAAAACGTTTAAATTAAATGAATGCTTGTGACAAACATTGTAACCGTCATTGACTTTCAAAGGGTTAAAATTACGCCCACGGAAATAAGATACACATTTGAACTCACAAAATGCCCCCATAAACTTAGCACCTTAACGAAATAAAAAACAAAATACGGTTAATAAATTTTATTACTTCTTACGCAACGCACCTGCGTCTTCCGTCCCTGTCTAACAGGAAGGGGGGAAAGGGTGGGGAGACGTAAGTGGCACGGGTGATATGCAGGTGGCTTCGTTTGGGTCTTGCGAAGAATTAGCACCGAGAAAAGTCAAATGTAGTGTATTTAAAAGTAGTGGTGAAATTTTTATATAGGTAGGTATTAAGGTTAGACCAAGAAAAGTCGTAATTTCATAGAAGTTTGACGTTTAAAATAACATTTGTACCTACTGAGTGTGGTGCTATCCATAGTCTAATAAAACATGGCCTTCTATTCCCAGAGTGACACAGGCCTACGTCACAATAACATAGCCGCTATATATAGCGCTATCGCATATTATCATATAGCGCTGTCGCATGATGACGTAGGCTTGTGTCAGTTAGGTGACCTAGAAAAGACGGGAGTGGAGTACCAGGCGGAGTATATTATTATACCATGGTGCTATCAAAATCGTTGCAGACTTTTCTTGGTCTAACTCTAGGTATCTTTTATTGTTACTAAAAATATCGTGTAGGTGTCTTATTTATTTATTTGTTTACTTTATTGTACAAAAGAAAACCTTAGGGTACAAAATGCGGGCTTAATGCATTAAGGCATTCTCTGCCAGTCAACCTTCAGGCAAAGCAGAGAAATTGTGGGGTTAATAGGTGATTAGGTGCAATAATTAATGTCATTAACGGGTATAACGCGATTAAATTTCATTGAATGTGTACAAAACGCGAGTGTTTTATTAAGTGCAACGATTTTGAGTTTGATGCCAATCGATTCTAGGATTAGGCATAATTAGGTACCTATATCAAAGATGACAATATTCTGAGATTCCGACATATATCCACCATAGTTCGAGACAAAAATAAAGAAAGTTAAAATATTAAAATTCAGCACAGTCCAATAAAAAATTGTGTAAAATTTCTGTATATAATTAGTGCATTTACTTACACGTTTAGATTTAACCAAATTCTCTGATGCAGTCAGCACATTAAGAATTCTCCGAATTTGTCTGCACTTATGTAATGAAACAGTAAGTAGATATGTATGTACTACTTATTTAAAGGACATAAGTACTTACTTGTTATATAATTTAGGAGAGAGAAATGCAAATTCGTTCATTATTTGAAGTTCACTTTATAGCTAGTAAGGTAGGTACTTAAAATATAGTAGAGAAACTATAGGTATATATAGTAAATAATAGTTATTTGTTTTACAACGGGGCAAAGTTGTTGTTTAACCCCTCGTATGATCATGATGGGGCAAAGTTGTTGATACCTGAGCGTTGCGAGGGTTTTAAGGTACGAGGTTTATACAAGTTTGGCTCCCGAGTGTAACATAAAAATGTTTAGGTAGGTACTACAAAATTCAATAAATTATAATGCAAGTAGGCCTCAAGGCCTCTTTCACAAGTCAATACTTACCAACAACATTTACAGTGACATCATTAATATCATTGATTTTCAATAAATAACTAAACTATTAAACTTAAAACCTAAATCTAAAAATAAATCGGGGGGCACGGCAGTGCCCCCGCCAAGTCGAGCGCGGAGCAAACACTGCCGTACCATCCTTTACTGGAACCATTTCGCCGCATTTTCAGGTCCCTATTTAAGAACCTCTGGATAAGACCAGAACGCAGAAATTTTTGTCATCCAGTAAGCTATAATCACATACTTAAAATCCAAAATTTCAAGTCTGTAGGTCATTTAGTTCCGAAGTTAAGCGAAAGCAAAGTTTCGCATTTATGACACACACTCACTCACTTATGATCATCAGAATAGAACTAGTACTTCCCATAAACTAAGAGAGCTGAAATTTGGTACAGAGTTAGGGTTTAATGGCCACATAAAGGGAAAACTATAAAAACTAGGATAATCGAAGATCTGGAGTACCTGGTGACCCTGATTAGAAAACACAAGAGCCCAACCAAACTATTGGAGATCGACATACCGCCTTTGCAAAAAATATTCAAATTGGTGGGCCGCTTCATTTGATGTCAAAAATCGAAGGTCTGAAGTATCTGATGAAGAACCCTCAGCTGGTCTCAGCTGTATTAAGGCTCCGTCAGACATAGGCGTTTTGCTTGGTGCAACATATGTACACACTGTTTTGGTCATCCGACACGCCTTGATGAGCCTTTGGGAGAGTAGTACCCAAGATGGAGCTGATGCTGAACCCTGGCTGTACCTAGTGGAACTCAGGTTTGGTGCAACATACGCCCACGCTATTTTGGTCATCCGTCACATCTTGATGAGCACTTGGGAGAGCAGTACCCAAGATAGAGCTGATGCTGAACCCTGGCTGTACCTAGTGGAACTCAGGTTTGGTGCAACATAGGCCCACGCTATTTTGGTCATCCGTTACATCTTGATGAGCACTTGGGAACGCAGTACCCAAGATAGAGCTGATGCTGAACCCTGGCTGTACCTACTGGAACTCAGGTTTGGTGCAACATAGGCCCACGCTATTTTGGTCATCCGTCACATCTTGATGAGCACTTGGGAGAGCAGTACCCAAGATAGAGCTGATGCTGAACCCTGGCTGTACCTAGTGGAACTCAGGTTTGGTGCAACATAGGCCCACGCTATTTTGGTCATCCGTTACATCTTGATGAGCACTTGGGAACGCAGTACCCAAGATAGAGCTGATGCTGAACCCTGGCTGTACCTACTGGAACTCAGGTTTGGTGCAACATAGGCCCACGCTATTTTGGTCATCCGTCACATCTTGATGAGCACTTGGGAGAGCAGTACCTGAAATAGAGCTGATGCTGAACGCTAGCTGTACCTAGTGGAACTCAGGTTTGGTGCAACATAGGCCAACGCTATTTTGGTCATCCGTCACATCTTTATGAGCACTTGGGAGAGCAGTACCCAAGATAGAGCTAATGCTGAACCTTGGCTGTACCTACTGGAACTTAGGTTTGGTGTAACATAGGCCAACGCTAGTTTGGTCATCCATCACATCTTGATGAGCACTTGGGAGAGCAGTAACTGAAATAGAGCTGATGCTGAACCCTGGCTGTACCTAGTGGAACTTAGGTTTGGTGCAACATAGCCCCACGCTATTTTGGTCATCCGTTACATCTTGATGACCGCCTAGTGGAACTCTGCAACAGGCACACGACGACAAGTCGGTTAACCAAAACAAAGTGTGCCTATGTTGCACCAAACCTGAGTTCCACTAGGTACAGCCAGGGTTCAGCATCAGCTCTATCTTGGGTACTGCTCTCTCAAGTGCTCATCAAGATGTGACGGATGACCAAAATAGCGTGGGCTTATGTTGTACCAAACCTGAGTTCCACTAGGTACAGCCAGGGTTCAGCATCAGCTCTGTCTAAGGTACTGCTCTCCCAAGTGCTCATCAAGATGTGACGGATGACCAAAATAGCGTGGGCTTAAGTTGCACCAAACCTGAGTTCAACTAGGTACAACCAGGGTTCAGCATCAGCTCAGATCTATGTATACTAAAACCTTTACCAGAATGTAACAAACACTTTTCTGAAAACCGCATCAAAATCGGTTCAGCCAAACGCGAGATAATCGCGAACAAACATACATACGGGTCAAACTGAGAACCTTTATTTTAAGGCGGTTAAAAATACATCAACTTTGACATTTTTGGCAGTAATGCAGTCGGCAGCTATACTGCAGCAGGATTGCAGCATGCACTACTGCCGACTGAATTACTGAGGTAAATATCAAAAATTCGGTCAGCATCATCGTATTTGACATTTGCTGCAGTAATGCAGTCGGCAGTATTGTCGCAATATACTGCTGCAGGCTACAAACCGCTCGTGAAACTATTCAACGTCCATGATCATGCTTTCCAACGTCCAACGTTCAGTAATCGAGTGACCGCCCGCAACACGCGCTGTGTTGTGTGTGACTGCGCGGGCGTGATCAAAGCGGGTCGCGCGCGCAGCGCGCCGGCGGGCCGCTGCGTCCAAGCGCAGATCGCGAGCGCCACGCGCTCGCGTCACGCTCGCATCGTGCCCCGCTCACGCCGCGCTTTGAAAACGCTCATGTGTGACGGAGCCTTTAGAGATATGGTAATAAAAAAACTACTCCTAAAAAGAAAAAAAATGTGTCAAATAAGAAAATCTAATAAAATAAATCAATATGCCCAGGTTTCTACAAAAAGAAGTGAAATCCCACCAAAAACATTCTGTAAAAACTAGCCAAGTCTCGATGGAGCTGCTTGTTTATCTCTAAAAAGTAATGAAATCTAGACAAAGTCGTGCCAAGTCTAAGGTTCCTTACTGCGATTTCTTTATTATTATAGTTAATGTTGTGTGACTTGGCCGTTGAAGGGTACACAAGGGTACAAAACCAGGTGCTCCATGACACCAAACATACAGTATAAAAAAATATTTCCAGTACAGACGGACTTCTAATCATTGATAGAAGTCCGTCTGTACGTCTATTTTATGTTAGATCGATGGTCGATTTGAAACTTCAAAAAGAAGTGTTTATTTCAGGCTCGCCTAAACATAAGTATTATTGAAATACGCAGCTTTATCAAGCCTACAATTGACTGGTTATTGAATCAACGTTTTCCAAGTGGCAATTTTCCATCGTCAATGGGTAGCGGTTCTGGCGACAGATTGGTGCAATGGTGTCATGGAGCACCTGGTTTTGTACCCTTGTGTACCCTTCAACGGCCAAGTCACACAACATTAACTACCTATAATAATAAAGAAATCGCAGTAAGGAACCTTAGACTTGGCACGACTTTGTCTAGATTTCATTACTTTTTAGAGATAAACAAGCAGCTCCATCGAGACTTGGCTAGTTTTTACAGAATGTTGTTGGTGGGATAGATAATACTAATCTTAAAATAAAATACCTACCTACTTAATTTTTGGTTTCTGCTAAACTAATAATAAAATTACCAAGATAAGTACTTAGAATTTCTGACCTCCGGATTCAAACCGTTTATTTTACACGTGTAAAGGTCAAAATACAATAGTCCAATTGCGCAGTTCGACAAAATAGCAGGGGTGTAAATTTAACATAAAATCGCATATATATAATATCATGATATAACCAACCCCAATGACATTGAAATTTTAAATGAGTTACGCGCTCCACTACCCCAATTCAAAAATATCGTATCTTCAATAAGTTACGTGCTCCACTACCCTAATTCAATTATGTCGTATCCATGGAGTTATAAGAAGGAGTGAACTGTCACTTTTTTGCCATACTAAATTGAACCTTATCACAGAGCCAGAAAGACGTTCGTACCAGTACAGAGAAAACGGTCCACTTGAGATAGCAAAGGTGGGCCGCGGTGTCTCACTCGCACATGTTGCCAATGTTAAAAATATACCATTGTGGTAGTATTTATATCAATATACTACTGAAATTAAATACCTTCTTATATTATTTAAGTGCTATATTCAGAGTACGGTTCTGATATCTTTTAGGAAATTTGTAAATAATTATGATGTCAATATTATTAACTGATTTAACCAAGCATGTGCACAACAATAAAAAACACTAATTTTGATATGGTAGACATTGTAGTAGTAAGTTTGAATATTAATTGGTATCCCTAACCTGATGACATATTTACAAAACACGTGAATGCAAAATTTCTTAAAAATGGTGATGAAATGTTGCGTTAAAGGTTGTGGGAGTGAAATAATTTCTTATTGTGTAATATCGTTTCACAAGGAAGCCACAATTATTACATTTTACGATAAAAATACAAGTTAGACATTGTCAAACTCATTAGGGTAACCATGATGTCGGCACGATGAGAACCAGTTTTACCACTTCCTTTATGGTTTTACACAATTCTTATTACGTACTTAAACGTAAGTTTTCATAAATAGGTATGTATTTATTTCGGCATGTTTAAATTGGTGAAATGAGAGCCAATACATAATAAATAATTGCAAAAATTGAAATCCAAAGTCCTTAAACATTACAGACACATTTATAAATTGTTATAATAATAAAAAAGCACATAGATAATAAAAGAAAAATAGAAGTTTATCGTAATTTACTGACTTTTGGGACGATACCAGAAACGTTACTGGGAATTTAGCCCTCATAAGCACGAGCGCTTTTTCAACGCGCGTTACAAAAGGGGTTGAATCCGTTCACACGCTAAATTCGATTTAACGACCAACGCTTAAAGTCGAAAAAAAACAAGGCTTGATAAAAAGCGCCACCACCATCGTGTGAACAAATACACATGTTTCCATTTGTTTCATTCTAACGCGCTTTTTTAATGCGCGTTGAAAAAGCGCTCGTGCGAATGAGGGCTTACCCTCTTTGGAAAATTTACTGGGAACGGCACATCACTAGTTTCTTTACATTTCACGACTCTTCTCTTTTCGCACAGATGGCCTACCACCGTGAACACCGAAGTTCGCAAATTACGGGCATCTTTCTCTTTTACTCCTATAAAGGAGTAATTACAGTGACAGAGAAAGATGCTCGCAATTTGCGAACTTCGGTGTTTATGGTTTTCGGTGACGCCGAAATAATTTTTAGCTTGTAAGATTTTTACTATTGTACGTATGTTAGTTTGTAAGGTATGTATCTATGGGCCTTAGTCGCCTGATAATAAATGATATTTATTTTTTTAATTTAATTTATGCTCCAGTGACAAGCGTCCTAGTTAAAAACTATAACAAACGGGCGTAGCGGATCCACGCGACCCTGAGGCAGTGGCGGTGGCAGTCTATATGATGGGTGCTGAGAAAGGGGCGTCTAGTGCTTGCTGCAGGGCCTGGGGCCTAGGACGGCAAATACTGTAAATCCCCCACTGCCCTGAGGGCCTACCCCAAACCACTTTCGACATTTTGTCTCTCTGTCGCACTTGTAAATTCGTACGTAAGTGTGACAGAGAGGCAACACGTCGAACTTGGTTCGCGGTAGACCCTCTGGTTCTGTCACCATATCTGTCTCTCTCTCACTCATACCCGTGTTCTTGACAGACGTTACGGCGGACCACATTCCTGACGATCCACCATGTTCGTGGTCCAGTGCGCCTATTAGCAACAGCTTTTAGAACAACTAAATTAAGTGCCTAAGGTTGTGTGAAGCGTTTTACAGAAGAGAAAAAACTATATCCATCCCTTTTCAGACCATAATACTAGTACAGCGAAAATACAGTATGATTCTCTATAACTATGCACGAATAAGAAAAGATCCTGGCCAAACTATATATTCAATGTTATCCTATTATCCCACATACATATGACTTATGGTCACCCTAATTAGAAAGAGATGCAACGGCCCACCTTGACTTCTCATGTGGACACACTTTTTGGCTAATGTACTCTGTCCGGTTTACTCTCTAGGTCCGTGGTCGTATCTTCTTACGAATGCTTTAACAAGTTTTTGTTAGGATTGCAGAAATATTTTACAAAGATTTTTACACAATAAACCAATAAAATACCAACTTTATTTTCTATACCTACACGAAGATTAAAATTGTAATGACAGTTTTTGTAAATTTGATGACGCCTAAGACCCTGCGAATGTACCTACCCTATTATTAAACGAAAACGTCATGTCTCCATACAAGTCTCTGACGTACTTACTTAGGTCCTTTTGATTTTCATGGTGGTCTAAAGGGTGGCCATCTGTAGGGGTGAATTCAAGGCCATGGTATTTTAATCATTCAATTCGTCAATGCCAAGAAATTGAATAGTAGTACCGTTTGGGAGCACGCGTGGATTCATTTAAATTTGAGAAATAAATTTTTATTACAATTTCTCGCGTCAAAAAGCATGTTTCATACATCATTGAATAGCAAAAACAGAAAGAGTAATGTTTGTCACATAACCACATAACACTAAAATTTGAGAGACTGTGACGGTGCGTGAAGGATTTATGGTCTGGTCTGGGGCTTCTAGCCCTAGAACAGTGGTGGGCAAAGTACGGCCCGCGGGCCATCTGCGGCCCGCGAATGGATTTTATCCAGCCCGCCGCCGGTCCTATGAAATAATTAGTATATGGGCTATATGGCATTGGCTCACGATTATCACAAATTAAAAAAAAATTGGCTACAATTCTGGCCCTCTACTTAAATTTCCTAAACTTTCTGGCCCCCCATGAAGAAAGTTTGCCCACCACTGCCCTAGAATGAGGACCAGTCAGCATCAAAAGTGTCGTCAAACTAGTCAACTCTGCCTGGATTTTTCGGAAACACACAATTTTGTAAAAAAATCTATGAAAGGCTAAGATTTTTTCTTTCCTATTACATACCTATTCATTGTGATAGATAATACTTACGTAGGTATGATTTTATTTGGGCAAAATTTCTCTTTTCTGTAAAAGTCGCATAGGTACAGCTACAGCATTTTCAAAAGTTTTAGGGTTGTCACTCTTGAGAAAATCTGTATCAATCTTAATTTTAAGGCCAAAAGTATGATTTATGCGTAAACAAAGAATGACGAGACAAATTGGGTGCTGGGCGAATTATTAGAGAAACGACCGTCTAGGAAATGTCAGGATTTTTAGAGTGATGTCCGAACATTTGTCAGGATATTCCAATGTTTCACATGGCAAATCTCAGGCATGAGCATGACCTCAGGGTTGGAAGTTAAGGTTACGTATACGTATCTTAAAATACTCTTAACACACTGCCGTGCTAACCCTAAATTCAGTAATCACACTTGAAAACTCATGCAATTGTTTATATTGTTCTCCGTGACTGTTCACATAAAAAATGATATGGCAAAGTCACATCACACGTCCAAGTCTGCATTCACTTTGAAGTTGTGAACCCATATAGTGGAAGCTGGGGGCACCCGGACGGGGAACGTTTTACTGAAGAGAATAGATTCCGTGAACAATTTTATTGTTTGTAATTTGTGTTTGTTGTTTTTTGGTTTCTTCCAAAGGCAGGGATCACACTGTCTGCCAATCGTACACGGTCTGGCGATTCCGTGTCAAGGCCCACGTCCCCTCCCGGAGTGGACCGAGCGTGACGGGCAGGACTCCGTTAGGACTGAAAGCTTTTGTTTTTAAAATTATGACAGTTTCAACTTTTAAAGTGGTTTAGACTACGACTGCGCTAAGTTTGCACCGACCGCTGAAATAGGTAACAAACGTCAGTTGAATATCCAGGGCCGGATTTCCACCTAAGCCCTGCCCGGGCCTATAGGGGGCCATGCAGGCAACCTAACAATGGTTTTGAAATGGAGAAGGGAGCCCACCTAAATTCTAAGTGCCTTTAGGCCACTTTAGGGCCCCTAGGTCTCTAAATCCTAGCCTGTGAATATCTGCTCCCTAGATCCAATTTTTAGGGTCCCGTACCAAAAAGGTACAAAGGAGACCCTTATGGTACGACTCTATCCGTCCATCCGTCTGTCTGTCACATCGCTAAATATCTCGAGAACTTACTTAAGCTATCGATTTGAAATAGTCGTGTACAACGCTAACCCAGACACATTGAAAGTGTTTTTTTTTATTAAATTTGAAAAATGCCGGTATGAAGAGGGGGCAATATTTTAAACTCTAGTTCCTAAGTCAGTTAGGTGAAAAAAAAGTGCATTTATCAAGGAAAATGTAAAGAGAATACCATTTTATATTCCATAAAGTATTACAACAGTGATTGCCGTTACCTGACAACCACATAAGACTATAATATTGAGGCTGAAGACGGAGCCACGGGGTCAGTCTATGTGTACACTATGTACCTACTTACTATACTATACAACATGAACTTAACTGACTACTATTAGTCCTTACCTCTTAACAATAAGGTTCACAATAAATAGTGAACTTTGTTAGGTCATAGTACGTTGGTTTAGGCCATTTCCTTCTTGACATTCGAACAGAGATGGCGCCACGGCTTCCGAAGTTGCAACACTAAATACATCTGAACAATAGATTACATTCCTTCTGTACTTCTTCAAAATTGTATCTTATAAATATTAACATAAAGTTGATATTTCTCTGAATTTCTGTGTCGGTTGGGCCTTTTTCAGGTTACTATTTGCAACAAGGCTTATACTTACGCTAAAAGGTAACATCGCGTTAGCTACTGCTTTCAAAAAGAGCCTTAAACGTTCTAATCATAAAGGCAAAATTCCCTGTAGAGTTCTAATTCCGTTCGACCTTTTTAAAGTCACTATTTGATACAAAAGATTAACATAACCTAAGCAAAAAGGTTTCATCTCATTATCCGCGCCTAGCAAATTGAACCGTATCCATCTTATCATAAAGTTGACATTCCTGGTTTATCTTCGTTGTCTGTTAGGACCTTTTTGTGGTGATTTGCTACATCATTAACCACGTGCGACAGGCACGGCGGGCCATTCGCTAGCGGGGAATATACGGAAAACTGTTTCGTCATAGATATATGGCGAAATGATTCGTCATTTGTTTGATTCATTCTGAATTATCAAACTGTTGCCTACAGTCCTACACCATACCTTCTTAAACCAAAATATGGTAGGGTAATACTTACCTGCCTACCCTCAACCAGGCGTGACTCACTCCGCGATTTCGTCGCTTTGCTACAGGTAGCTAAAAGTGCATCCGTTCGACCCCAATTTTGGGGTTTGCCATAAGCCGCGCGTGGCGCTGTCGCCACCTAGCGGCCATATCTGTGCTGATCGTGACAGACGCGTTGTGTTAGAGAGTCTTCTGTACCTAGTACTATTATTTATTCTGTGCCTCAACTAAACCTTCACCTTAGTATAGGTACATTCTTCCTGTCCGTATCTGCATTAAAATAATGCCCATTATTTTATTTTAGAATAGGTACCAAACATTGCAAATGATTTTTCAATATTTGAATACTGATTTACTATACATATTATAATATTACTTAAATCAAAATCCAAATTATTTAATTATTGCATTGCACTAATTTTCTTTAAACATTTAAGAATTTATTTGCATTTTTGGTAACTAATACTCATCGAGACAATTCTATGAACCCCAAACACAACAATTAGATTGGTTGCGTTGGTTTATTATTACTGAGTTCCTAAAGGCTCCGTCACACAGGCGCGCTTTGCGGGTGGCGCGTAGGGCTGCCAATACCGGGATCCCGGGATCCCGAAATACCGGGATCCCGTCTTTTTAAACGTATTTTTCAATACCGGTATTTTTAAATGCAATACCGGGATCCCGGTATTTTCAAAAACAAGGAAAATTTGCGGTATAATCCATTTATATCCATTAGAATGGTCATATTCGGCTGTATTAAGAAGCTTACTACACGTCAGACGCATCTAACTTGCATCTAGCCCTTATTTTATTATTGAACTAAGATCGTTACCTGAACGTCAGATAAATATTTGGTGGTTGGTGGTGGATGAATCCTGACAGTGAGATTAATATAGTTAGTTCTTAAAATTTTAAAGAAAAGAGCAAGGAACAAGGAACAGGGGCCTAATTCGACACGTACTTATCTGACATTTGAAATCCACTTCATATCCTCAGTTGATTGTATCGCATGTTCGTCGAATCGCATTCTATCGCAAACATGCGATCGAAAAAATAAGTAAGAAAAAATCAACTTTGTTTTATTACTACTATACGGTTTATAATAACTTTGAACTCGGGGTATGTCGGTTACGTCGGTTTGGTTTCGTTGTCACCTAACTGTGGATTGCTAATGTCAAATTTTGACAGGTGTGGATACTATCGCTAGACTTTTTTGTCCATGGGCTTGGGCACCATCTTGGAGTTTTTGACGTGCGAAAGGGTATTTTATAGCATAGAGTAAAGCTTTTTTTTTCAGTATATACGTTTACAGGAATTAATGACATCTTGTGAGCGATAGATGAACTAACGCGCTATTCACGGTGCGGCGGCGAGTAGTGGAACTATACGTGACAATTTCCATCAATCAAAAGGGGACTACACTGTTGATGGTCGATAAAGGCTATTATTAATTGAATTTTAACAGCACGAACGCCTTATTGACAAGCGTTCTTTTTGTTAAACCCACACCTATACGTCAAATAATTCTCGCTCCACACATTCACCTATGAACGCTCAAAAATGCTTATTCACGTTCATAAACCAAGTTGTACTTTAACCATATTTAGAAAAGTCCGTTTTTTATTACTGGGTGGAATTAGGGATGAAAATCCCGGAAAAAATCAAATGCTTATCGATCATTTCACAAAATTTAGTTTTTCCGGTTTTTTTCCAGTTTAGGATGACTCATGTTAGACCGGGCTGTGGCCGGGCCGGAGCTTCCGGAGCTTCGTTTTCTATGCAAAGCGTTATGTCATCACCATGCAGGGCTCGGGAATGGCACGGTGCGGGCCCGGCCCGGTCTTGCTATGTGCAAAGCCCTGACCCCCCGGAGTTTCTTCACAATTTTCACTATGATATTGATGCATCAAGGTGATTTGTTTACAGTACCTATGTTTACAGATGGCCTACCGCAAAACGCGTTAATCGAAATTTCGTTGTCTGCCTCTCTGTCGATCGAATGGCCAAGAGTGATAGGCCCTGGGTTGTGCTATTATTATTAACACTTTAACTGTCCCTCGCCTTCACTACTGACATGGACCGATACGTCCGTGCATTACAGGTAATGCACAAATACAAATAGTTTGACGGTGCATGTCATGTAATGCACGGACGGTAACGCCCTCTACGCAGGGTTTTGCGTAATATTGCCTATTTCCTGCCTCAAACTACAGTGCGACAGAAACCAGTAGAAAATAAATGAGGGCGCCACTTTCTACGTTACTATCCCTTTTTTGACGTAAAATGCTTAAACATGGCAACAATTTAGTATTGAATATTTATAGTTCCAGTTTATTTAATTTCTACTATTTTATGTCGCACTATACCCAAAGGCACTAACTACTGAAATAATACAATAGTACTCTTTGTATATATATTTTTTATAATAAACTGAACGGGCATTGGCTCTAGTCACACCTGATGGAAAGTGAAAACAGAGCCTAAGATGATGGAGCTTACCGGCTCAGTAAGTAATAGCCTATTCACTCTTGCTTTAAAGAGACCGAGGTCAAATTTCCCAGGAAACACAGATGACGGAAGCGCATTCCATTCCTTAATCGTCCTTACCAAAAAAGATGAGGCAAATCGTTTTGTGCGGACAAATGGAATATTAACAACGAACGGGTGCATTCGCTCCTCGCGCCTGGACGTCCGGAAAGGGAAAGCTGGGATCAGGTCGTGCAATTCTTTTGCGCACTCCCTAGAAACACCGATAGACATGTAACTCGTCGGCGATGATATGAACAAGACTTTGTAACTTTGATTTGACAGCCATCGCCAAAAAGTATATGAGCCCGGCGCTCTATCGAGTCCAGGGCTGCCAGCTGATACTTGGCGGAACCGTCCCATAGGTTGCAGCAGTATTCCATGCACGAAGGGACCTATGCTTGGTGCCGCCTCACCTTAAATATTAGGACATCAAGTTTCTTGGCAGCAGTCCTGGACTCAACAGTCTACCCGAAATTTAGGTTGGATTATTATTGTTCTAATACAAAGGCCGCAATGAGATCATAGAAATGATCATATATATGGAACCCTATTTGATAGCAATCCTACAATTATGATCATACACGCCAAATTTGTTAAAATTGTGTGTGGTACTATACAGCACGTCCACGGATGATTTTGTTATTTCTTTTGCGGTACATATTCATGAAAAGAAATGTACTTTTATGTACTTATGTTTTTAAAAAATGTACTAGCACGGTTTTGGCATAGCGACATACATGTCGTGGTCGTGCTGGGTAGATACTGCCTGGCACGACCACACTATATTTATGGTTAATTTAATGTCAAATGAATACAAAACAAATGTACTCAAATTGTACTATGTACAAGCACATCAAAATGTGACAGTCATACTGCAAAAATCGCTGTCATGATTAAATAAGAGCACCGTGAACAAAGTTTTGTACGGTGCTCTAAAAAGGTGAACCTAAGGGCTGATTTAGACGGCGCGCGAACTCGCATGCGACTTTCATTACATTTTTTTTGATCGGCTGGTTGAAATAACTAAAATCTCATGAGAGTTCGCGCGCGCATAATGTCTAAATGTGGGATCATCAATGTAAAGGGACCTTATTGTCGATGGCGTTTACGCCGCACTGCGACGAGCAGCGTTGTATTTGTATCGGAGCATCGTTTATAATGGCGGAAACGATGCCACCAGCCGATCAAAAAAAATATAATGAAAGTCGCATGCGAGTTCGCGCGCCGTCTAAATCAGCCCTTAGGTTCACCTTTTTTAATCATGACAGCGATTTTTGCAGATTGACTGTCACATTTTGATGTGCTTGTAGATAGTACAATTTGAGTACATTTGTTTTGTATTCATTTGACATTAAATTAACCATAAATATAGTGTGGTCGTGCCAGGCAGTATCTACCCAGCACGACCACGACCTGTATGTCGCTATGCCAAAACCGTGCGAGTACATTTTTTTAAAACATAAGTACATAAAAGTACATTTCTTTTCATGAATATGTACCGCAAAAGAAATAATAAAATCATCCGTGGACGTGCTGTATAGTACCACACAAAATTGTTGTTATTACACCATCATCTGTAAATATGTAGTTAGTTAATAAATTTGTGTGTATGCCTACTAACATTCGTTGAAAGATTAAAATTAAAATGACGAAATTGATCCTTTGTTGGTCTTAAATCAATTTAATTTAATTTTTAATCATAGGGTAATTAAATAACAACAATTTTAACAAATATGGCGTGTATGATCATGATTGTAAATTCAAATAGGATCCCATATTATATTAATATGATCATTTATATGATAGTTTAATTAATTGCCTTGTATTTTTTAGAAATCATAATTGCCCCAATGAGGGTGCCATTGGACGGTCGACGCAGTCTTAACTAATAACATCTTATTGACATACATTCTTACATATCAAACGAGAAAGAATAAACATTTTTTTTAATAGGTAGGTAGTAGATATGAGCGCCGCGCCGGCGCGCCGCCGCCGCCGACAAAATTTACGCGCCGCCGCCGCCGACGCTGCGCTATCGGCGTGGCATCGGCGTGACCTTGTTAGATACTACTACTTTCAGAATCATATAATATATATTTTATCTAGTTTAGATCTTTAACGGCGCCAGTCTGAATAGCTTATAGACATTCAAAAGGTATTTTAGGACCATATAATTCTAAAATATCGATGGTAAATTCAAACTTTTCTGTTTGGTAACCGCGCTACTAGTGTTAGAGCAACGAAATGACTAATTTTGCCAGCTGGCTAGCTCATCCGTCATTCACCGCGAATTCAATTATTGCAAGCATGGTTTAAATGTCTTAAAAAGGTGTAAAAGGGGGTTAATTTCAGATATTAAGCGTTTTCACGCCCAAAGGTCCGGCCGTTGGCTTTGCACGGAAGGCATCGGAAACGGAATCAGGTCTCATTTTAAGCTTGGCCATTGTTCAAATTTCAAGCTTTGCTCTCTCGCAGACCAATCTTTGGCCTCGCATCGCTCGCATAGAAGTAAGCCGCTATCTGAACCTCCAAGTTTTCGGCCCTGTTTGGAGCGTAACTTTTGGCTTCGCCTTTAAAATGCTTGGTTCTTCTCCAATCTTAGAGCTCCACTGCAGCACGGCCTTTGGCCTCCCACGAATGCAGCTACAGGAGAGCCCCAGAGGTCTTTAACACTGTGGCCACGGTCTTTATCGGCCTTCGGTCTTGCTTACACTGGACCAATTCCAAGCTCTGCCCTCTTGCAGCTTGGCCTTCGTCCTCGCACAGAAGCGCGCCGTAATCAGCACTCCGCGCATTCGGCCGTCAGCCAAGCTCACACTTGGCGTTCGATTCTAAGCTGTATGCTTACCTGCAGCTCAGCCTCTGGCCTCGGATGGGAAGGCGTCCGAATCTGGTCTTCGGTGTTAGGTGGAGCTCGTCCTTGGGCCTCACTTTTTGACATAAACCGGTTTGTTGGGTCGATATTGGTTAATAACGGAGCTTGATTTTCCTCACTTCGGCTCTTTGGACAGTCGACCAGATGTTTCCTGATACAGTCAATCCGCTACTTTTTACTTAGGGGTCATCCATTTATTACATCACACGTTTAGGGGGAGGGAGGGGGTCAACAAAATGTGACATGTGTGACAAGGGGGAGGAGGAGTCACAAACTTTGTGACGTCACTTTAACTTCATCAGTAATCGAAAATTTATTTAAATTATTTTATACGCTAATATACATTTAAATAACAAGTTTTTGAAACGAGAATCTTTTTTATTCGTTTAATTTTATTTCTTAATCAGTTTGGGTTATAAAATTACTAATATTTCTTTTGTCAAAAATATTTTGATAAAATATTAAATAAATATTTGCCGATTTCGTTGAAGAAATGTGACGTCACACTAGGGGGGAGGGGCTTGCCAAATGTGACCAAGTGTGACAAGGAGGGGGGAGGGGTAAAAAAACCTAGAAATTCGTGTGACGTAATTAATGGATGACCCCTTAGCACAATAGATAAGGGCCTCGCAAAGATCTTCCGGCCAGGGCCTCGCCAAGATTAAGACCGCCTCTGATGCCGCTCGATACCGTTTATACTATATAAAACTTTTTTCGTACCTTTATTCAATAAATTTTGCTTGCAATTCAAAAATGCACTTATTTTATAACTTTCTTACAGTACAAACGTGTAAATTCGGTAAAATTTTGGTTTTAATTATTTTTTCATTAATCAAAGGTGTTTCAAGGCCACGCCGCCGATTCGCCGCCGCCGCCGACCGATTTTGACCGGCGCGCCGCCGCCGGCTAAATGCCTATCGGCGCTCATATCTAGTAGGTAGGTAGGTAGGTAGATAGGTATATCTTTCTTTGACGTGGCTGCTATAGTCTTCAGGATTTGATTTGCCGTGTGATCATCGCTTTCCGGTTGCAACTTGATGCCATCGAGGAATGTCCATAGTATATATATGAAAAAAAAAATTATAATACCATTCATTGTATGACAATACCTTCTACTACTAGAGGGCATTCCGGGAGTGGGCAGTCAACGTTAAAAAATGTTCAAACGCTGGAAAGTGCAGGGGTCAAAATGTCCATACGGAACCGGCTGTCTATGCAACTAGACGTAACTAGACGGAGCCCCGCTTCGCGGGGCTCCTATTTCTCGGCGGTTTGCCCTTCGGGCATCTGAAGCTACCTAACGAACCTAACCTACCTACTTTTTGCCACATAGACAGCCGGTTCCGTATGGACATTTTGACCCCTGCACTTTCCAGCATTTTAACATTTTTCACGTTGACTGCCCACTCCCGGAACGCTAGAGGGCACCTTTAACCTTCTTTTGGCAGTGATAATAATATATCCTTACAAAAATAGGTTAGGTGTCTAATTGTGTATCAATGATATTTTCAGTGGCTCATCTCTGTAGCTTACTGTTATATATATACTAGCTTTTGCCCGCGACTTCGTCAGCGTGGAATTATTAATTTAGGTAGGTAGCTATTATTTTATTCAATCAGTTAAAGGGTGATTTCTTGAATGAAAATAACCCTTTGTCGTTCCCCGGGAGTCAAACTATCTCTATTCTATGGTGTACTTTCGTTTGGGCCAAATACCTTTTGCCAAATTTCACTTCCCAACAAACTTATCGCAATAGTTTCATTTCCCAAAGGAACCTTTAGCAAAGTTACACTTCGCATATAATTTATTTGGTCAAATTATCACTTGGCATGATTTTACTTTGTCAAATGTTGTTAGGACAAAAAATTATTTAGCAAACGATTTTTATTGGCTAATATTATATTCCAAAAAAGCCATCTAGTGGGTTAGGTTAGGTTTACAGAAACGAAATGCTACTAGAAAAGTGGGTTTGTTTAGGTTCGAACTGCGATCCTCACAGAACCGAACTGCTATCAGAGAAGTGGGTTAGGTTAGGCTAGAACTAAGACCCTTACAGAAACGAAATGCTACTAGAAAAGTGGGTGGTTTTACCTCCTTTTCTACATAGTGCACCATCTACAATAATCTTTCACCGGCCCCCATAGAAATCGGTATTTTTTTTCTTAAAAATTATAATGTTTATGGTTCAACTAATCACATCCGTAGGGGGAAGCGGGGCAGCTTGGTACACCTTTTTCTGAAATCGATTTTAGGCCTCAAAATGAACTCTAAACACTTTGATACATTACATGGGACACTTTGATACATCGTTTTGGGGTACTTTGGCACGTGAATCAAAGTGCCCCGTAAGTGTTTCAAACTGCCCCGCAGAGCACACTTTACAGAACAACTCAGTTAGCTGACCAGTAGTAAACTTTTTAAACATTACAAAACGTCTATTAAGTGCGGTGCTATTAGAACATACTACAGTTATGTCAAAAATGCATTTAATTCGGTCGACCGCGGTGCTCTATTAGCAGAAGTAAAAAAAGAGCTACCAGAACTTTACAAATACATTTGGCAATGCTACGGAGCACCTTCAAAATTACTTTTTGGAAATGATATTATCTTGTCAAGTATGGGCTGCCAACAGGGAGATCCGCTTGGGCCTGCCATTTTTAGTTTGGTCATTCACCCCATCATCTCTAGTCTAAATTCAAAATTCAATTGTTGGTACTTAGATGACGGCTCCCTTGGCGGAGACGCACTAACCGTACTACAAGATATACAATCTATCATAGATAAATTTTCGAAAATCGGGCTTGCATTAAATTTCACTAAATGCGAAATTTTTATTCCAGATCACGTTCCATTGAATACAAAAATAGATATACTAACAAATTTTAACGCAGTTTTACCTAATATTTCCGTTCATTCAAAAACATCCCTCACCCTTTTAGGCTCACCAATTTTTGACGAATCAATCGCACCCGTCATTAACTGTAAATTAAATTTATTCAATAATACATCAGACCTCCTATTTAAAATAAATCCCCATATGGCTCTTTTCATCATTCGTTTTTGCTTATTTACACCCAAATTTATGTATTTACTCCGCAGTTGCCCAATTTGGAAATTTCCGTCCATCCTGTCTTCCATAGACTCCTCCCTTCAGGCAAGCCTTTCCAAAACACTGAACATTCATCTCGACAATAGTTCATGGACCCAAGCGGTTCTACCCATAAGGCTGGGTGGACTGGGCGTTCGCACTTCGGCCAGTTTGGCTCTACCCGCGTTCCTGTCCTCAGTATACGGCTCGCTATCTCTCGTCGGTATTATTTTAAACCTTCCTCAGATACCTGACGATGAGATAGCGAATCTAAGTGAGGCCAGGGAGGCCTGGTGTGAGTCGTGTCCGGGTGAGGACATCCCAGTCGCCCGTCACATTCAGCGGGCTTGGGACTCCCCTCCCTTAAAAGCAGCTCATACCACACTTCTTCAGGATAGTCCGGACGACTTCGAACGTGCCCGAATTCTAGCCGTATCAGCCCCCGAGTCGGGCCATTGGCTACGAGCACTCCCTTCCCGTCAAATAGGCCTCGTTTTTGACCCAAGTAACTTGAGAATAGCTATATGCTTAAGGCTTGGGTCCAAAATATGTGTCCCTCACACTTGCGCCTGTGGCAAAAACGTCGATCAGCTGGGCCGACATGGCCTTTCATGCCCCAAAAGCGCCGGCCGCCTATTTCGCCACGGTACCATCAATGATTTGGTCCGTCGGTCGCTTGCCACCGCGTCTGTGCCTGCGATTCTCGAACCCGCGGGCATGGCGAGGGACGATGGCAGGCGCCCCGACGGGGCCACATTGGTGCCGTGGAACTAGGTAGGGCCCTGGTGTGGGACGCAACGTGCGTAGATACCTTCGCACAGTCCCATATCCAGGCGACCCGCACCCAGGCCGGCGGCGCGGCTGACCAGGCCCAGGTTCTCAAGCGCCGCAAATATTCGTCCTTACTTAAGGACTACGAGTTTGCGGCGCTCGCGGTAGAAACACTGGGCCCTTGGTCAGCCGACATGCAGGCCTTTGTGAGGGCCCTGTCGGGGCGGCTGATTGACGCCACAGGGGACCCCAGAGCTGGCGCGTATTTCTCGCAACGAATCGCCCTGGCGGTTCAGCGAGGAAACGCCGCCAGCGTAATGGGTACCATGCCACAGGCGGACCTGCTAGAGGGGGTATTCTATTTATAATTAGGTTTTTATTTTATAGGTAAGTTTCTTTTATTTTAGTTTTAATTTTAATTTCTTTGTAGTTTTAGTTTGTTTTAATAAGTTATTTTATATTCAATATGTTACATTCGTAAGTTAAAGTTAATTATGTTTGTCATGTTGGTATATAGTTATTTCGGCGTTTTTTTACACGAAGTAAAATAAAAAGTGCTGACAACCAGTTATTAAGCAGGTGCACTAAAACTACAAAAAAATGAAATCAGTGTCAGTTTTTCACAAAAAGCTACTTTGGTTGTTTTAACTTTTCTTTGTCATTTTTTTTTCTCTTTGTACGTTCGCACTATACAGTAAAAAAAATTTCACAACAAAAAAACTGGCAGGGGCACTTAGATACACTAGAGGGGCACTTTGACATGTTCAAAACTGCCCCAATCTTTATTGTACCAAAGTACCCCAATGGTCAAATAAATGAAAAATAATTTATTAAAAATATACTATTAAGTATTAAGTACTTTAAAATAATAAGCTTACTCTATTACTGAATAAACGTACTAAGCGCTCATTATGATGTTCATCCGGTAAAGTCTAAAATTTCGCACCACAACTCGATAAAAAAATCATAATTTATTTACTATGCGACCGCGGAAACACGTTTTCACGCACTAAGCGGCAACGGCTGGCAGGAGAGATGTGCCGAAGCTGGTACCTCAATCACACATACAAAGCCACGTTTTAGTGTTACAGAAGGTGAACATAAGTTTTTAGTTAAGGAATTAGTGTGGGTGTTCAAAACTGCCCCTTGTGCCTATCTGCCCCGCTTCCCCCTATGCGTAAAACATAACCAAAATGATAAAAATACCAAGGTCGGGATTAAGTATTTCAAATAAAACAAAAATAAAAATATCTATTGGTATGTAAACTGTATGCCATGCAATGTTATGCTTATTTGACTAAATAATACTTGGTAAAATGAAACTTGTCCAAGTAATTATTTGCTAAACAATAACTTGCCAAAAAAGACTATTGCTAACTGAAAAATTGCGATAAGTTATTTTGCCAAACATTTTTTTGGGAAATGATAATTTGGGAAACATAGTTTGGGATGTGATACTTTGGGAAACGTTTTTGGCCCATTCGTTAGTAAACCCTATTCTATACCCAACTAAATCGTGCACCAGCGCCGGTACTACACCGCGCGGGCGGGACAGTTCCTATTGACAAAGTTTGATGTGCAGTTGGTGTTAAGTCCCCATACAAAACACCACCCCTTTAAGGGATGATTTCTGGAATAAAAACTATCCTATGTCCTTCCTCGGGACTCAAACAATCTCTATACCAAATTTCAAATAAATCGGTTCAGCGGCTTAAGCGTGAAGAGGTAACAGACAGACAGACAGCCACACTTTCGCCTTTATAATATTAGTATGGATGGATATGCACTAGTTCAAGGTGATTCTGAGTAGAAATAACATAAAATTTCCCATATTAAAAAAAAAGTGTAGGGGACAACTTTAAATAAAATGACCCGTAAGCGATAAGATAGAGATTCCGTGTCGGTAAAAGAGATAGATAGGTATATTAATAGTTGATCGCTGGCTGTTCACATTGCACGAGGACTCTGTTTAAAGTACTATGCCTTATGGGAAACAGTCGAAGAGATAGCTCAGATCCGGAAACCGCTACCAACTTTTAGTATGTTGTTGCGCATGGTATTGGGTCTCCAAAACTGCCGGGAGACAGCGGCGCCGGCCATCTACTTCAGGCCTTCAGCGGAATGATATCATCAAAATGACTCCCGTCTCGTTGCGAATATTGCATATTGCACCCAAACTATGCATGGCACATACACGTGTGGGGTATTAAATGAAAGCTAATGAAATATTCTATACTTCATTTATACAGTGTGTACCAAAATATACAACAGTTTAAGAGCTATTTACAAAATAAACAAAATGAGATAAAAAATATTCGATTATTTGGATTTTATAACCAAACCAAAAGTCGGACGTTAAAGAAATGTACCACAACATTAAAGATGACATCTCAAGGCATACACTGATATCAAAAAAATCCAAATTTGACCAAATATGTGGAAATTATGAAATGAAATGTATTATAAGTCACCTAAACATTGTTTGCAGAAAAAAAAATGGTTTAAGAGCTATAAACACAGGAATACCATTTTTTATGAAAAAAGTAGGTGTATATCGATTTTATAGCTAAACCACAGAATAAATGTGTCGCTTAACTTCAAACTCGGGTAAATCCATTCGACCCTCTCAGCAAATATCTACCCTATTACCTTTTCTTAATACCAAAATCGCATAATCTGACAGATGGATTTACCCGAGTTTGAACTTAAGCGACTCAAATAATAGTACTATCGTACAGAAAGGAAACTTTCTACAAAACCGAAGTTTGACAGCGGTTCAGGGTCGAATCATGCTATCCCTTTCTAATATATGGCACTATCTCTTTCTGCTATTTAGGGTTGTCAAAATTCAAGTGATTATCTTATCTGTGGTCGTGCATGCAAAAGGAAGTCAAGTGGTGCCAACCCTAATAATTGCTCGGAGCAATGCTGAGCCGAGCGGAGCCGAGTTTGGCCGAAGTGGCTAAACTAAAAACGTTAATAAAATGTTGCGTATAATATTAAAGAAACCAGTTATTCAACATACATTACAATTTAAATTTTAAATTTCCGATAAAAACTGTGAAAGTTGTAGAAAAAAAAATAAAGCGCGCCAACAATTATATTATTTTTGTATTTGTATTTGTACAATTCTATCTTAATGCGCTCTTATTATGCAAAGAATTGTTCTAATTATCGAGTATTAAATGAAAGGACATTACATAAAATACATGAAAACGACATTTTCGACTGGAATCTTAATTTATAAATTGAATTTGCTTGTTAAACAAGCAAACGAACTGTACCTTCCTCCTTTGATAGTTGGTTAAAATGTGGCTTTTGTCACCTGGGCTACAAACACGAATGAATTGACACCTCATTTATTAAATAAGTTCAGTAGTTTCATGTAAACAGTACATGCACGCATAGAGAGCAAATTCTGCCGTAGTCGAGCAAAAGATTAAAATTAATTAGACCTTTATTATCATTGCCTGGCACTACAAATATAAACTATAAACGCATAGAGAGCAAATTCTGCCGTAGTCGAGCAAAAGATTAAAATTAATTAGACCTTTATTATCATTGCCTGGCACTACAAATATAAACTATAAACTCTGTGCGGAAAGAGAAGAGTCGTGGAACATAAGGGAATCAATACATTCTATGAGTCGTCTCTCTCCGCACAGACTCTAAGAGAAATAAAAAGCAGTAGGTAGTACATAATTTCTCTAACATTGAAACCCTCAGGCCATAGAGTAACTGTTAGGGGCTTAGCGGGCGTCGCCTCTATGAGTTAGCAAGATGCCTTATGGAGGTTTCAAATGACCAGAGGGCTGACCTGTATGTATTTCAGAGGATCAGAGGGAAAATACTGCCAGCCTTCACAGCCTTGAAGCCCTTGCAACACTCAAGATTCCACTTTTCGAACTACTCGCTACGCTCGTAGTTAAAATTTGCTTCTATAAAAGGCTAATCGAGGCTGAATGAAGTAGATGGTCGGCGCCGCTGTTTCCCGGCAGTTTTCGAGACCCAATGCCATGTCCAACAACATACTAAAAGTTGGTAGCGGTTTCCGAATCTGAACTAAATTCCCATAAGGCAGTGCACTATTACACTCTTTACTCGCAGCGATAAAAGCTGTCAACGATAAAATCGCTCAGCGGTAGGTTCTCGCGAAGCGATGTTCGCTTGGCGGTCGGAGAGACCATGCAACTAGAAAAAATAGTCGTATTGTTTTACCACATCTATATCGATATTACTAACGAACCTCTGTAACTCGAAAAAAAGAAACTGTATTTCTACGTTTCTATAATTACCTGCCTAACACGAATTTTTAATGCGTTTTTAAGACGAACAAAAACCTACAAGAACCTCTCTAAGTCGATGCCCTCTATAAGACGAAACCTCGTTAACACGAAGTTTTTGGCGTTTCCCTTGAGATCCGTGCTATCGAGGTTCCATTGTACTTCTATTCTGTGACTAAGGTTACAATACTTAATTCACGAAGGCTGATATTTCCTTGTAGACCTTATTAACCTTAAATACAGTGTTTAAAACGTCAAACTCGTATTCGACCACTCGCTTTATAGCCGGGCGACAAAACTATCAGAAGTAAGTACCAGAACTATACTCGCTTCTCGCTGCTCGCGCGCCAACTAATTTCTTATTTTGTAGCTCCAATCGCTTCTCGCTCATCGTTCTTGGTGAAACCAGTGCTTGAACCTTAAAAAATAATATATTATATTTACATTTATAACAGGAGGTACTATAAATATACCAATTATTTTACACTACTGAAAACTGCAACTAAAACGTTCGATATGTTTCGGAAATGTTTGGGCACAGTCATTTATAAGGTCAAACATGCCTCCCATCACCCATCCAATTAAATGAAATGTTCCGTATGGTGTATGTATAACTGTATACAGCTGTATAAAGACGGGCCAATAACAACTGCTTTGTAGGTATCTATTGTTTTATTTTTGAAGATTCTCTACCTAAACCTACGTAAAATTGACACCAACTACGCCATTTTTGGTACTAGCGTCCCGCCCCGGCTCCGCACGGGTTACACAATACCTTAACAAATTATACACCTAAATCTTCCTCAAGAATCACTCCGTTGATAGGTGAAAACCGCATGAAAATTCGATACGTAGTTTTTGGGTCTATCGCGAACAGACACACAAACAGACGCGGCGGGGGACTTTGTTTTATAAGGTGGAGTGATTATATACTCGCTGTGGCAAGGCTTTGCCCGTGTGGAATTTGGTCAATGTCTCTTCCTTCGTCTCTCCCCACCCGGGAGGATATAAATAATAAATAATTAAAAGCCTAAGCCCAAACACCTATTAAATACTTGTCATGGACAAGTTCCCTACACACACAATTAGGTTGCTTTGTTTCATCACAGAGTTCCTATGGCCACCTGCTGTCTCCATCATCAGATCAGTTCGACAGTACCATAATATTATTGTATTGTCATCAGAACTACATACAGCTGCCAATTTTCATGACGCTACGATCCTTGGAAGATGGTTAAATTAGTTACCTTAGATTCCATTACATAGTTAGTTACATACAGGTCGACCTAATAAAAGCTTTTTAAAAAAAATACTATCATCATTCAGGCCTTTAACATCTTGACAGATGATTTATGCAGCGTCTGTAAGCGAGGAACAACGTCTCTCGTGGCTGTATAAGCCAATGCGGGACCGGCATTTGCGACCGCATTTGTGGCAGTTGAAGCTGGGAGCCATGCCATGTCGGCATCATCAGGTGGATTGTGCCTCTTTACGCGTTTTCGGGAAATGTTTCATGAAACCATGCTTTGTCGTGGAAAAAATATACTATAAGTACCTGTATATAAAAGATTTGAAAATCTTTGGACATACCTACTGTACAGTAAATAATAATCGTATTTACTTTATTCCTCTTCAACTCGATACCTCCACCCTTTCCCGAGATAAAGGGTCTTGACATACAGACGGACGGACGGACAGACGGACGGATGGACAGACGGAAAGACAGATAGACACACGGACGGACGGACTCACAGACGGACAGACGGACAGACGGACGGACGGAAAACGAATTGATCCTTAAAGAGTCCCGTTTTTTCCTTTTGAGGTACCGGACCCTAAAAAATTACTTCTGCTTATCATAGCACTCTTCCTTTGGACATACTGTATACCTAGTAAATAATAATACTCGTATTTACTTTATTCCTCTTCAACTCGATACCTCCACCCGTTCCCGAGATCAAGGGTCTTGACAGACGGACGGACGGACGGATACACGGATAGACGGACGGATAGACCCACCGACAGGCGGACGGACAACGAAGTGATACCTAAAGGATCCCGTTTTTTCATATCTGTAGTTAATGCAAATGCTCTATTTGTCAAAGTAAATAAAATCTCTTCACACGATCAGGGTTTTGGGGGACAAAAACATGGAAATAACTTGGGTGCGCATGTTTTGGATAGATAACGAAATCCTAAAATACAGGCGGATAACACAAACAACCTACACCATATCATATTTAAGCAAATACCTTAATTAGTACATTTTATGTTGTTATGTTACTCTTGCGTAGGTATTTATTCATACTTTAGTAGCTTTCTATAAATAAGATCACTATTTTTTCTCTTGACATGTTTATTTTACTATTCGAAAAACATGACAGCGTCAAATATTTAAAAGTCGAAAAAAGTATATAATTACGTAAAAAGGCTTAAGATAATTAAGAAAAAACCGGACAAGTGCGAGTCGGACTCGCCCACCGAGGGTTCCGTACTTTTTAGTATTTCTTGTTATAGCGGCAACAGAAATACATCATCTGTGAAAATTTCAACTGCCTAGCTATCACGGTTCATGAGATACAGCCTGGTGACAGACGGGCGGACGGACGGACAGCGGAGTCTTAGTAAAGGGTCACGTTTTTACCCTTTGGGTACGGAACCCTAAAAAAAGTAAAACCGACTTCAAGCCTTCATCAGCAGTTCCACTTTATCAAATGGCACTTTGTAACTGTAAATGCTTAGTTATTTAGTTGATGAAAATACAAAACTCGCTGTATGTATGCTTATAAGGTTTGAGGAGTTCCCTCAATCCCTCATGGAACCTATCATCAGACTAAACCTTGATAAAAATGTTCTTTATAAATCTTACGGGCTTAGTAAACTTAACCAAGAGTACAAATCGCCAAAGTGAACTATGCATCGTTAAAGAGTTCCGTTTTAATCATCGTCAGCAGTTCCATTTCGTTAATTGTCACTTTAACTGATATAAATAAAAACTGAATGTAAATACCTACTTGCTTTATTGATGAAAACACAAAAAACGCTATATGTATGCCTATAAGATTCGAAGAGTTCCGTGGATTCCTCATGGATCCCATCATCAGAACTGGGATAAAAACGGGACCAACTTGGAACTATGTATATACTTCCAAACAAAAAACTAATTTTCCAAATCGGTTCACCACCACCAACCGGTTGAACTTGTAACCTAAGTAGAGGTTTACAAAATTAAATATACTTAAGGTCACTGTAGGCAAGACCGGCATATTTTTTTTTCACTTTGGAGTGATCTAGTTCCGTTAATTATTAACCTACATTAACGCTTGTAATCGCATACGATGAAGTATTTAATAACTAGTAGTTCGCCCCGAACTGAGAAATCGCGGTTAACCAAAAATTATATAGCGATTGACTTTGTTGCACCTACTTAGGTACTCGTATAGTGACATAAAATAATAGAAAATAAATGAGGGCGCCAGTTTCTACGTAACTGTCACATTTTTGACGTAAAATGCTTACACATGGCAACAATTTAGTATGGACATTTTTGAGTTCCATTTTATTTAATTTCTACTATTTTATGTCGCACTATAGGCGGCAACTGACAGATTTAAGCAAAGAGTAGTATGTATAATATAGTTGGTCAAGCAGATCTTGTCAGTAGAAAAAGGCGGCAAATTTGAAAAATGTAGGCGCGAAGGGATATCGTCCGATACAAAATTTGAATTTCACGCCTTTTTCTACTGACAAGATTTGCTTGACCATCTATATATAGAACAAAATTTGAAAAATGTAGGCGCGAAGCTCGGAGTAATTAACAATGGAGCCGCCATTAACAGGCGTTCCCCTCTGTCGAAAATAGGCGGCCAATGGTCAACAGCTTGTCAACCATATGTATGGACTGACGTTTATCTGACATGACGTACCTATACATTTGATGTGCCCCTCCCCCGCAAAAAACGGCAGACTATTTTGTACCGAAAATTTTAGACATGGCGTCTCCGTTGGTTATATCCTCTAAGGCGCGAAGGGATATCGTCTGATACAAAATTTGAATTTCACGCCTTTTTCTACTGACAAGATTTGCTTGACCATCTATATACAGGGTGACCTTAGCCATTGGACAAACCCTGATATCCCACGTAGGGTTACTTCTCAGAAATGCTCTAACGGTTATTATTATTTTAATCATGGTCTAATAAAACATGGTCTTCTATTCCCAGAGTGACACGGGCCTACGTCACAATAACATTGCCACTTTATTTCAACATAACATGTTACATGGGTACATTATAGCTATGGTTAATAAGTTAAAATATTTCTTTATAATTTTATAATTTTCATTTATAATGTATTTTATCTTAAATTTTACAATAACACGTCAATTTTAATTATTCGTTAGCAATATCTTCCGATTCACGAAAGAAATTTCAGACGTTCGGGTAATTCTGTTTACATTACTGGCAAAACAGGATAGCGCTGTCACATTTGACAATTCGGATCTAGATAACTTCATGCCCTGACCGTCATCCTTGTCGAACGCGTGTTAATTGTTATTAATCATTGGCAGTGCTTTTGGCATTTTTTTTGAAAATGTGCGACAATGATGACATTTGTCAAAAGTCAGAATCTTATTAATGTCATAAATAAAAAAGATAATCAAAACGGTCCAAGAAGGTTTTATACTATTTATTACCTCAGGAGCTATTAACACAGAGGTTGCTCCAAAGTAAAAAAATTGTAATTTGTTAATTTATTCGTAACCGCTACACCGATTGTTATGATACTTTGTATACTGGTTCTATATACCCTGATGCATATGTACATTTCGGCTTTGTCCAATGGCTAGGGACACCCTGTATAGGACAAAGAGACCTTCTCGTGGAACTTTTTTGCATCAATTTTGAAGCGCCATCTGTAATTCTTAACCAGAAACATCAACGTCAATATCAGGGGTGAAGGGGCATAAATAGCGTCTAAGGACCTATGTTGCGAACGTAAAAAACTTCGACTTTGAATAAAGGCTTCAGGATATTTATTAATACACGAAAACAGGTACTTTTAACTTGACTGTTGATGTAAATAAAATACCTATTATACACGGCTGGAATAACACACAATTGACCACGAAACACAATTGAACGCAGCACAGGTTGTGAATCTACCCGCCCTGATTTTTACTGAATTTTCTGATAATAAAGTTCTCAGCAACTGTGATGGCGTATGAAAACTTTGTTTCTTTTAACATTGTAAAACTGAAAGTATTTTTATTTATATGAATTATGTCGTAGTACAGACTATAAATACGGTGTTATAATATTTTGAGTTTTATTCGACAAAGTTGTTTTTTTGTGACAATTGCCTCCATGGCAAGTATGGCAACGCGATAAATAATCTGTTCTATCAGATGTTTATTTGTTTGTTTCATGCCCTGGATACAAGACTTTTAAGACGTTCTGACGAAATAAAGTGAAGCCATATTAACAAAAAAAAGTTTAGCGTTAAGTAATATAGATGGCGCTATTTTTTCGAATAAAGGGCTTTGTATACGGCTGTCCCTCCCCTGGACTTAAGTCACCACCATAGAGATAAAAATAAACTGTATCTGTGCTAACCTGAAACATTTCCTGTCAAATGTCAAATACTTATGTTTATTTTATTTTTATCTTGCTAATTATTCCAAAATGGTAAATTTAAAAACGATATTATAAAAGTGTAAACCAAGCACTTTCATTTGATACTAAACTCGACCATGTTTCTTGCAATTAAAATGACCAGAATAGCAAGACCTCTTACAAACAGCTTTTTGGCCTTCTAAGCTCTTCTAGCTCAATAACCCCTTGATCGGGCCTGCTCATAATTTAATGACTAAAATATAATGCCCTCGACTACACGTTTACCTAATTTCATTTAAATTAGAACAAATTTACTTAAGTTATTGAGTATCAAACTATCTTCTGCCAGTTCAGCTTAAAAACATCGAAATGCCAGGACGTGCCCCTAGCCAGCCGCGTGTTCAAAGTCGAATGTAAGTACTTCGCTTCGCTCGCTCGTTCGATTAATAGTTTAGCTTTAGTGACAGATCATTTCAAACACAAATTAAGCAAAAACAATAGTTTTTTTTTTAAATTTGGCGAGTAGACGGACTTCCCGTGCAGTTTAAGGGAAGTCCGTCTAGTAATGATATCAGCCAATCTATGGGTGCGTATATTATGTTCGTAGTCAAATTCCTAAAAGGAACGAATCAAGACAATGAAAAGTGTACTTTAAACTTGTTAATATGGGGTGTAGATTAGAAATAAACACCATTTTTCTAATACAAAGGCAAGTCGCCCATATAGGCCATATACTACGAAAATGGGGTGGTAAACCTTTTTTGGCAAATAATTACACGTAGGTAATTATTTTTTTGATTTCCGAAATAAAGGATCAATAGTCATTTAAACTGAATTTCAATCGTTTCTTTTAATTTACTGAGATCAAAATTTAATAAAGTACCTAACACCATGCGAAAAGGATTCAGGCATCAACTCGTCACACCAAAATTTTGTTATAACCTGTCACACCGCCAAAAGCGAAATTATTTGTTTCAATTCTTCACAAGTAAATTGAGTTCTCAAAAAAAAGTCACATCATCAGCATCATCACAAAAGCGTCAGCGTCAGTCATTAAGTCACATCATAGTTTTGTAGCTATTGGTCACACGGCAAATCTGTTCCTATTCGTCATCCCGTCAAACAGTTCTAACTGGTCACAAGCAGGACTGAAAGGCCGTCGTGCGCAGTGATCGATTCTAACCTATGCCTAACCAGGCCTATGTTTCAACCCTCCCCAATTTATCGATATCGATAAAATACGCAAGCATGTAGCATACTACACTATTTAAGTCTGTTACAGGGCTCGGAAACCGTTCTCAACGCTCAAACCGGTTTCGTTCATTTGCCCGGGAACGAAATGGATTTCGTTTCCGTTTGCGGTTACCGGTTAAAGAACTGTTCTTTTGAAATAACGGTTTACACCAATTACGCTCTCTTGAGGAACGAAATAAACCGGTTAAATTGAAAACGTCGCAGCAAGATAAAATGAGTATTATTATTTGTAACCGGCAGAATATCAGTGCTTTCCACGAAAAAGCGAAGCGTATCGCTGCGTAGGAATCCTTTTGCGTCCTGCAGTACGCCGTGTGCGCCGAAATATGTGTTTTTTGTTTATTGTTTTTTTATTACTTTTCTACTTATTAATTAATTAGTGTATGTTTGTTACATGTTTTTCCTGTTTGTTAATAAATAATAGTTTCAGATGTTTTATTTTATAATTTTATTTAATAATTTTTTTTATAGCAGCTTTAGAATGATTATAGAAGAAGGTATTATTAATTATTTTTATTATTGATTAAAATCAACCAATTATTTATTTATACAAGAAAACTAATCAGTTTCATATTTGCCACCATCAATTAGCCCATCTGCTTGAAAATTTAAAAAAAAAACCGGCCAAGTGCGAGTCAGACTCGCGTTGCAAGGGTTCCGTTCGTACATTAGAAATGTAACATTACACAATTTTTAACAATGTATTTTTTATGTGAAACGTGAGTGAAAAACCCGTAGGGTCGGATCAAAAACGAAGTAATTAAGTCCGACTCCCGCTGGACTGCACATTTCTAATAGATTTTCCTAAGGTATCATAGTGGTTATCCGGGTCAAGTTCCGGGTCCGAGTCCGGGTCCGAGTCCGAGTCCGGGTCCGAGTCCAGGTCCGAGTCCGAGTCCGAGGCCGGGTCCGGGTCCGGGTCCGAGTCCGAGTCCAAGTCCGGGTTCAAGTCCGGGTCCGAGTCCGGTTCCGAATCCGGGTCCGAGTTCGGTTCCAAGTCCGGGTTCGTGTCCGGGTCCGAGTCCGGGTCCGAGTTCGGTTCCGAGTCCGAGTCCGGGTCCGAGTCCGGGTCCGAGTCCGGGTCCGAGTCCGAGTCCGGGTCCGAGTTCGGGTCCGAGTCCGGGTCCGAGTCCGGTTCCGAGCTCGGGTCCGAATCCGGTTCCGGGTCCGTGTCCGGGTCCGAGTCCGGGTCCGAGTCCGGGGTCCGAGTCCGGGTCCAAATCCGGGTCCGAGTCCAGGTCCGGGTCCAGGTCCGAACCGGATCCGGGTATGAGTCCGGTTCTGGTTTCGCGTCCGGGTCGCAGTCCAAGTCAAAATCGAAATTCGAAATCACCAAACGTGAACTATGCGTCGTTAAAGAGTTCTGTTCTAGTCATCATCAGCAGTTCCACTTCATCAAATGCGACAGTTTTTAATGAAAATGCTTGATTTTCTGATGTAAATACAAAAATCTCTATACGCATGCCTTTAAGATTTGAGGAGTTCCCTCGATTCCTCATGGATCCCGTCATCAGAACTCGAGCTTGACAAAAATGTGGCTTAAAAACTTAACTTGCTTAACAAACATAACGAAGACGACAAATCGCCAAACGTGAACTATGCGTCGTTGAAGAGTTCCGTTCTGATCATCATCAGCAGTTCCACTTCATCAAATGTCACTTTTTTGGATGTATATGCTTAATTTGTTGATAAAAACCCAAAAATCGCTATATGTATGCCCTTAAGATTTGAGGAGTTCCCTCGATTCCTCATGGATCCCATCATCAGAACTGGGTTTTGACAAAAACGGGACCAATCTGTATGCATATACGTAAAATCATAAAAGAATTTTCAAAATCGGTCCAGTAATTAAGTAATGACACTAATGACGGAGATATGGAGTAACAAACATAAAAAAAAACATACAATCGAATTGATAACCTCCTCCTTTGGGATTTGGAACTCGGTTAAAAAGGATTAACAAAATTCAAAATGAATATCTATAGACAATAAATAATTTGCACGCCAGCGTGTCAGCATTGTTTGCTTAATTACGTCCACCAACATTTAATATTCTTTTTAATTTGCATACAAAATGCAAGGAGGAGAGGAGGAGAAGCTGCTAATACAATTCAGAGCGTTATATCCTTTCAGACTAGGATTATCAAAAAAATGTGTACCCACTTATTTTACTTACAGTTGTCAGAATCGAAATTATCGGTCTCTTCTTCATTGAAAAATGGTTGACTGTCCGGAATATATTTACAACTTTGTGAATCCATTTTAAATGTAACAAAACACCACCAACACCAACAGTCAAAACTCACACGCCCAAAAAGTATAAATAAGAAAAACCGGGCAAGTGCGAGTCGGACTCGCGCACCAATGGTTCCGTACCATAATGCAAAAAAAAAAACGGAAAAAAATGCAAAAAAAAAACGGTCACCCATCCAAGTACTGACCACGCCCGACGTTGCTTAACTTTGGTCAAAAATCACGTTTGTTGTATGGGAGCCCCATTTAAATCTTTATTTTATTCTGTTTTTAGTATTTGTTGTTATAGCGGCAACAGAAATACATCATCTGTGAAAATTTCAACTGTCTAGCTATCACGGTTCGTGAGATACAGCCTGGTGACAGACAGACGGACGGACGGACGGACAGCGAAGTCTTAGTAATAGTTTTACCCTTTGGGTACGGAACCCTAAAAATAAACAATTCAGTCAGCAAGCAGCACCGTCAAGTCAACATCGAGATCGAGTACTTAGAGCGGGTAGCCGGATAATGTATTAATATTGTAGACGGCTGAGATTAACCGGTATTATATCGTTCCTCGAGAACGAAAACATTTGGTTCTCTCAACTAACCGGTTAGAAGAGAGAACTAAATTTTAAAGTTCGCGTTCCATCAATTAACCGGTTTATTAATGAACGAAATAATATAACGGTTTATGAACGATATTAACCGGTATATCAATACCGGTTCCGAGCCCTGGACTCTGTTATGTTGGTACTATTGTTCTTTGACAGTTCTTTGTCGTACATGTTGGTATGGTTGGAGAACCAAACTCACACACAGACTGACAAAAACTGATTCCAGTCGCTAGTATGGAAGTCCCGTCTCTTAAAACGTAGTGATTAGGTATCTCTTTGATGTTGCCGGGCTTGCCTTGTAGACGGACTTGCCCACAGTGACCTTACCTTCATTATCTTATAGTTTTGAGTAAAATTGCTGTGACATATGGACAGACAGACAGATGCATGACGAAACTGTTAGTGTTCCGTTTTTGCCATTATTGCTACGGAACCCTAAACTTACAGTGCTTAGTAAATTTCAACTACCTATTATCGACAAACAAAATATTTTTCCCAATAAGTATGTAGTTTATTTTTTGTAACTGTTAGACAATTCGTGTAATGAGCTTAATAGTTAATATTTACTTACTCATTTTTTTTACTTTGAGAGTGCACCACCGACATTCTTAGTGGTGAACGTATTCGCTGTGGCCGAAAACGTGTTTGTAGATGATTGATTATCTTAAATCGCTACTTTAAAATTTTGTTACATTCCCACAGCCATCGGAAATTTCTTCTCTTTTATTTAAACTTTCGATTTTCACGCGTTCCTGAAACTGAAAAAATCTGTAAACATGAACACTGAAGAACGTGGGATTGATGGAAGAAAATAATGCCAAAACCTGACAAGCTGAAATCTAAATTTGTACAATGTAGCAAAATGCATTGGGCACTACAGTTTGTTGATGGCTAACTACCTATATTCCATAATATAAATATCCAGAGAGGAAAATGGGGACTACGTTTGTATGGAGAACCGGTCATCCCCTTTCCTCTTAATAACTTAATATGCTTCGGCACATGATTACACATATTTATATATGTAGGTACGTGCATTGTATTTCCATATCTTCCAAGCGGAAAGCCAGACGGTGCTTGCTGGATATTGGTTTCTGAAATCTTCGAAAGAGTCTTGGGTCATATGGAAATAAAGCTCATTGTATAATATTCTCCTTTTTCTGAACGTGTCCACCAAAGTGGATGTTCGTCCCATTACCTAGAGCATTACCAGAATCATATAGGTATAAAGGCCAGCGCAAACCGGCGGAGCGCAGCGCAGATTACCGAGGAGGATTTACGCCGCGCAGCGCACACCGGCGAGGTGAAATCCCCCGCGATATCGCGAGCGCGCACAGCCTAGGGCTTCCAATACCGGGATCCCGGGATCCCGAAATACCGGGATCCCGTCTGTGAAAACGCATTTTTTAATACCGGTATTTTTTAATGCAATACCGGGATCCCGGTATTTTCAAAAACAAGGAAAATGTGTCGATTATACCGTTTAAAATCCATTAAAATGAGTAACTTCGGCTGTATCAAGAATATTACTTGCCCATTTAATGAAACAAGATCATTTAATTGGACCAAGGTCGGTGCATATGCATAGATAAATATTTGGTAATGAATTCTGATGTTCAGGATACGATATTATTATAGTTATGTAGTTCTTAAAATTATATCTAAGATTGGAAACTAATGAGCAAGGAAATGTAGTATGGCAAACGATTTTTTAGTGGCAAATTTGAATATAGTTGGCTGGTTAATAAATCAGCCAACCTAATAAGGTTGAACTAAAAATGTGACTGGTAACACTGGTGAAGTTAACAAGGCCGATAAAATGATTGCCAACCTGGAGGGTGAAATGATAATACATTGCAGTAATACTCCCTAGTATTACTGCAATGTTCTACCGCCAGAGTGCAACACTAAGTTGTTTAGTAAACCATAGAGTAACTTATACATACTACGCCTTAACCAGTTTTTTGACAAGTTTTACTATGACATTCATGCATCAAGGCGGTTTGTTTTCAGGTGGCTTACCGCGAAACGCGAAAATCGTAATTTCGTTATCTGTTTCTCTATCGATCGAATAAGCAAGAGTGATAGAGAGGTAGAAACGGAACTTTTGATTGTAGTGTTTCACGGTAGCCCATGTGATTGAGTTAGTGACGTCCTCTATGCAGAGTTTTGCGTAATATTCCCTATTATTGCAGACGGCGATTATTGTTTAATATCCTAAGCTAAAGACATACATATCTGGTGTTACAGTGAGCCTTTTTATAATAAAACTCAAATATTTTAAGCGATTCATAGTCAATACCGGGATCCCGGGATCCCGGTATTGATGAAGACAGTTTCGGTATTAATACCGGTATTGAAAGAAGTCCGGTATTTGGAAGCCCTAGCACAGCCCAAGCGCTGGCGGCCGGCGCACCAGAGAGCACTTTGGCGCAGGCCGGGAAATGCCGCGGCATGCCGCCGCGTGTACTCTATCACAAGGGATTAGTGACTAGTGTGCACGAGTTCTCCCCCGTCGTCCCGGCGCTACTCCGGCGCACGCCGCGGGAGGCCTCGGCGCATGCCGGGGGATGCCGCGGCATGCCGGCGCCTACCGCCGTGGTATCCTCTAACGTGCTCCTCGATGCCACGGAGTAACAATCCTCCGTGATGCTCCGAAGTCGGTCTCCAAGCATTTAAATTTATACCTGAAGGTAATTGAAATAGGGAAGAAAATACATTGATAATTTTATTTTAAAGTGATCTGCGCTGCGCTCCGCCGGTTTGCGCAGGCCTTAAGGCGCTTTGACAGCTCCTCATAGAGGCAACGCGTGCTAGGCCGCCACGCCAGGGGCCTAGCACGCGTTGCCTCTACGGGCCCCCACGTTTCTACGGGCTGTGGTCGTGGTAGGTGCAGCATGCGTGGGCCAGGCAAGCCGAGTGAATTATGTACTTACCTATTTTACCTTAACTTTGTTCACCTGTGTATCCTTTCCAAGATAATCATCTTTTTTAAGATGTAACCCGTATAATTGGTATATCATTTTAATTCTATAATAAATGATGCTTTACATATTCAGCATTTTTTTCTTGGATATTAAATTCTTTACTTCGATTGACGTGTTTATTATTTTCGTTACTATGACAGCGTTAATATTTAAAAAAAATAAAAATTATAACGTGAAGGTTGAGTACGCAGGTGATGGTACAGTGACATTATAACTCACACAAGCAAGAACCACCAACGACGATTTAAATGAATATCATAAACATTTAAATACTAACTTTTTGGCGTTTATCGTGCGTACTTCGTCTTTGCGGAAAAAATACCACAAACAATGGGCCTACCGTGAAACACGAAATTCCAAATTTTGTTAACTGCCTCTCTATCACTCTTGCATATCCGAGCGATAGAGTGGCAGATAACGAAATTTCGATTTTCGGGTTTCGCCGCAAGCCCTCTGTAAACAAACCGCCTTGATCCATCAATGTTATATAGTTGGTCAAACCAATTTATCAGTCAGTAAGAACCGGGAAAACTATAGTCGTCCTTTTCTTTTGGATGCTAGTACTAGTGTAATGTGTAAGACAAAGATAGTACCTATGATTGTCTCTGTATACGATTGAAATGAGACAGTCCTTTGAAAAAACTATATTTATTCGGAACATCTGTGAAAACTTGATTACTTGGGTCTTTAGGTTTGATTGTTACAAACAGACAACGGGACAGCTGAAAGTGAAACTACATAAAAACTTGTAAAAATGTGGCTTTTGGTTCAATTTAGTCCAATTTCTATTGGAATTTCAGATGAAAACGTCCTTATTGCACTTGAAGCATAAAGACGTGCCCTTATTTTATGGAAAGCCACAAATAACAACCAATTCGAGCCTTCTAGGTGGCAAAATACGAGTAGGTTAAATACACGAGTCTAATCAAATAAGGATTTAACTATTTAGCCAAATATTCTTTATTGTGTTATCCCGGCATAATTGCCACGGTTCATGAGAGAGAGCCTGGGGTCTACTTGACAACTAATCCCAATAATGGGCGTAGGCACCAGTTTTTACGAAAGCGACTGCCTTCTGACCTTCCAACCCAGAGGGTAAACTAGGCCTTATTGAGATCTAGGCTTTATTGTGCCAAAGTTACCTACTCGTAAGTCTCGTAACACAAACAATAAGTTTCACAGAACAAAATTACTTACATATAGGTACCTAAACAAGTAAACATATTACTTTTCTAATAAAAGGACTGAAGTGTAGTGCTGCGAAGAAACGGTATTTTAATGATATATGGATATACATGGTAAAATAAGTAGGCATGGAATCCTCCATTTTGCGTGGTCTGACGCACCTGGCCGGTGTTTCCCGATTTTCTGTCAATGTATGTGAAGACCTTTCTTCACAAAATACCTAAAATGAATAATAAGTAAAGTTTTAAATTAATCTAAAACTCTCCAGTTTGCTATTCATTCAAACTGAGAAAATCCAAATTTCTAAGTCGGTATACGACCGGTGTCTTATATGCCATTGAAAATTCAACATTAATAACAAATAATTAGGGATAGCGTCCAATGTAGAGTATGGCACAGGCACTAGTTCTTACGAATTTTACCTGAATTTATTAATCAAAGGAGCTGATGTAAAAGTGAGTTGGGAAAGTTGGCAGCTAGTCGCCGAAGCTCCGGTTTCCTCGAGATTTGCCCCTAAGCCTGCACCTAACATACCCTGGCTCATGGCTTAGGGCTTTTAGCTTGCTGTTGTGACAATTAAAATTTTTATAAAAGAAAACTAGTCTAACAACACAATAAATACTTATTTTCAGGCATTCTTCACTATATCTCCCTGACATCTAACCCAGAGGGGAAAAATATATATTATACCTTATAGTAGCTACTCCGTCTTCCTCGTGATATTTTACTTCACCGAAAAGCAATCGGTTAAGATAATTAATAATAGCCGGGGTTAGGACCCACGACCATTGGTTTACAAATCAAACTTTTTACCTATATCATTTGTAAGTATGTTTATAATAAATCTGTTTTCTTTTTGCCATTTTTGAGTATATGTATTGCTTTATGATATTTGTCAATTATTTTTTTAATCATAGACAATTGTCACAGTCATGTTCGTTTTCATGATAGATCTACACCCACGCAACCACACGCAACTGCATGTCATGTTCTTGCGGTTTATTTTTATAACGCCAAGATGCTAACTCCATCTTGCGTCCAGTAGAAGAATCAAAATATTGTAGAAAAATAAGAATGCAGTTTACTCTATGCCGTAGGATCCCCTTTTGAATGTCATAAATCCAAATATGGCGGCCATACCCATCGACAAAAAAGTCTAGTGATGATGTGATTTCATTGACAGTTACGATCGCACGCTGTCAAATGCAACAACTTGCGATCCATTGCGATCCTAACTAGAGCTGGGACACGTTGGCAAAATGCGTACCAAAAGTACGTTTCTATGAAAATACCAGTTTTACGTGTACCACCCCAAATAGGCAATTTAAGTGTTTACCGTACTTAAGCGTCTTACAAATAAGGGTTATTTATGCAAATATCGACTTTTCATTAGTAGGGATCCGACGTATCGTGACGTTTTGAGTCAAGGCCATTAATCAAATGACATATTAACAATGTAAAAATTATTTCCATTATTTTTTGATCCAACAGATACCCGTACGACTGTCAGTTAACAAAAAAATATTTTACTTAAAGTAAAGGTAAGAATGGAGGTACGAGGTGTTGGCAACTTCATATTTGTTATATTTTGAAAATTAAAGTCCGTGCTTTTAAATACTCGACAAACAAAAAGTCGTCCATTAAGAAAAACCTGTCCCAAAAACTATTTCAGTACAACGCCCCACCTCTAGTGAGGATATAGTTCACTGACAGATGGCAAGTGTACGCAATTCGACAAGTGACGAATTATCCGCGTCAACTGGATATTCCCACGAAACGTCAAATGTGCCTTCTGGAATTGCCCCCCTGTAGTATGGCAAACTAATTTAGGCGGAAATTAGAAAAAAAAGTTGGCTGGTGGGTTGTTGGACTAAAATTGAGACTGGTGAAGTCAACAAGTTGGATAAAATTATTGCCAAAGTGTGAAATAAAATTAATGCAGATGGCGACATTGAATCTAAAAGCTTTTAGGACATACCTTGTGTTACAGTAACCCTTGTTAATTCCCCTTTTTAACAAAACTATATTTTTTTAAGTGATTCATATTCAATACCGGGATCCCGGTATTGATGAAGACAGTTTCGGTATTAATACCGGTATTGTGAGAAGTCCGGTATTTGGAAGCCCTAGTGGCGCGTTAACGGGGCGCGCCGCTTTTACATAATAACGCTCACGCCCCGCCTGGAAAACGCGCCTGTGTGACACTGTAACGGAACCTTAAGGCCACCTCTGTCTCCATCATCAGCTCAGCTCGATAGTAGCATAATATTGCACTGTCGCCCGACTTACATACCTATGTATGCAAATTTTCAGCTTCGTCGGAAACCGGGAAGTGGGTCAAATTTAACTTGCAAGATTTGATTACAGCCCGACACACAGACAGACAACGGGACAGGTAGAACTAATTTAAAATATGTATTACTTATAAATAAATTACATATATTACAAACGTTTTCATTAGCAGAAACTTAATGGTTCTTTATTTACGGAATAAAATATAAACACAATAACAAAACATAATATATGTAAACTATTATTAAAATTAAGTACCTAAATATACAGTATATAACTTATATATAAGTAATAAAATAAATACCTAAATAAATCGAACTTATCGATCTATTATAAACTGAATCCAGGTAAATCTGGGTACTAATAATTAATTTAATTTAATACATTTGATATATAAAGTATTAGTAATATTACACTAAAACAGAGCGTGAAACAGTGCATGCTAGTGCTAGATAAATCAATGAATGACCTAGGAAAACTAGGTTCAATGTCACAGGATTCCTGGGGAGCAAGTATTGATTGGTCTACCGAGGCTGCACTTAAAATAGTTTGTCGGCGTATGCTGGATAGCATTTATCGGTATCACGTTTTAAACTAAACGTCACTTTTCAACGCCACGCGATCGAGAGAGACAGAACCTGATATCACGCTGTCATATACAAAAGTGCGACCATCATATCCGTACAGGAGATGCACTCGAAAATTTACTGGCGTGTCTAGGGTTGGCACATGATTTTTTTTATATCCTGACAAAAGCCCGGACATCACCCTAAAAATCCTGTCATTTTTTGCCAATCCTTATGGGCATAAAACCTTTCGTGGGCCATTAAGTAACCCCTTAACTCACCACAATACGTTGTAGGTTTGTAATCCTTAATGTCAAAAGAATATATATATATCTACATAAAAATGATATTTCGCAAGTAGCAAATTAAAAATGAAATATATTATTTGCTATTTATTTTATTTTTATTTTATTTTATTGGTGTTCAACTCTTGCGGGCTTACAGGTGACCCCAAAACGCTCACAAGATAATACAACATAAAATTACCATACAAACAATGTCAACTTAACTTATAAATAAATTGAATAACACAATTATATAAAATTAAATTAAATTAAATTAAGTTACACCAAATTACAATTGAATTAAATTATGTCAAATTACAGAAGAATAAATATTGAATTACGTCAAATTAAACTGAATTATACAATTAAATTAAAATAAATGTCAATAGAACAACGCAAGTACATAATTATCGGACTAAAAGTTTTGCAAAATGGACCATTTTTGTTCTTAGGGGCTGTCCATAAATTACGTCATCGATTTTTGACGATTTTGGACCCCCCCCCCCCCTATAATCATCCAAAAATCATGCTTCAAATGACCCCATTTTCTCCTACTTCATGCTACCGTCATCCGATGTCCAGACCCCCCCCCCCCTAATTTGAAATGACGTAATTTATGAATAGCCCCTTAATAGTGCCATGTTATCGGCAAATACATCAGCGTCCTGGATCTGTGCAAGAAACTCATTCACCAGTGCAATAGCTCTGGCAGTAGGTGCGTTGCAGGCTTGACGGGTTCGAGTTTTACCGGCTGCAATGGCAAAGAGATTTCGCGCGCGTCTCCCTTTGCGGCCTACCGCGTTCGTGAAGTTATCGGGCACAAATAAACTTAGCCTACTCAGAACAAGCGGATTGTCCACCCTATGGCGCAAGAGCGAGCAGTAATGGGACAGTATCGCAATTTTCCGGCGTAGCTCGAGGGTATCCAAACCGACCATACCATTAACGAACAGCGATGGAAATAGAGTTGGGTAGTACCCGTAGTACCGCTTGTAAAGGAACCGTGCGAATTTGCGTTGCACCCTTTCTACCATCAACGCGTACTTCTTTTCGCACGGATCCCACACGATTGCATTATACTCCAATTTGCTTCTGACGTAGGCATTATACAATAGTAGGGCAATTTTCACGTCGCTAAATTGTGCGGCTGTTCGAATAATGAACCCAAGTGTCTTGTTAGCTTTTTTGCAAATGGTTGTGATGTGATCGTGCATGTCAAGCCTGGTATCGAACCGAACTCCTAGATCTTGGATTGCGGAAACACGCTCCAGTGGAATGCCAGAGAGATGGTAGCTCGCTGTGATCGGGTTCTTCGACCTCGTAAATGTAATGGCCTTACATTTCTTAGCGTTAAGCTCCAGTTTGCTCTTAGTACTCCACCGTGACACTGCATCCACCACTCGCTGAAGAGCCTCGCAGTCCAAGGAATTATCTATCGGCAGCATTAACTTGAGATCGTCAGCAAAAAGAAGAAACTGCGCCCCACCAATGTGACTGCAAAGATCGTTCACCATAATGAGAAATTGTGTCGGACCCAAGTTACTCCCCTGACTAACTCCCGAGCGCGTAAAATAATCCTTAGACCGGAAGGCGGACATCTGCACGTACTGGCTACGATCTCTTAAGTAATTAGCAAAGAACGATAGTAATTTTGGGGTGAAGCCGAGGGCTGCAAATCTTTGTAGTAACACGTCATTGTCGACCAAGTCAAACGCCTTTTTAAAGTCGAAGTATATCGCCTCTACTTGGCGATGCGAGTCCATACCTTCCAAAACGTAATCAAAGAAGCAAATGTGGTTTGTGGCAGTGGACCGGGCTATACGGAACCCATGTTGAGCGTCATTCAAGTAATTGCTAATTTGTTTTGTAAGACAACAATTTAACACGCTTTCAAAAAGTTTCCCAAAAACGGAAAGAATAGCTATAGGTCTATGTGTGAGAATGTCATTTGAATTTGCCTCTTTGGGGATGGGTGTAACTCTAGAGACTTTCCATTTTGCCGGGTACACTTCAGACTTCAGCGAAAGGTTAAAGATATACAACAATGGCTCCTCAAATATTGACATGCAGTCCTTAGCTACAAAAGGAGGAACATTATCCGGTCCATACGACGATGAGGCTTTCAGTCGTTTTGCGGATTTGCGCAGCTCAGTAAGACCGATGTATGGAATTTCAACTCTAAAAGAGTCCTTAGCACCGTTCCCACTGCCAGCCACGCACTGCTCGGCTTCTCTTGGATCAAGTTTTGGGATTTCTTTGTGGAAAACTGACCCAGAGTACTCGGCAAACGCATCAGCGGCCTCTTGGCCCGTGATAACTTTACCCCCGTATGTATATTCTTGCCGATTGCCTTTGTGTTTCCTTTTAGACCTCACGAAATCATAGTTTTTTTTACTAGAGTTCTGTAACTCCTATATGTTTGTTGATAAAGTTATGACCCGGACGACTTATACGACTTTAGGTAATAATATTTTAATTTAATGTAGTCAATCAACTCCGATGTATACCATGATGGGTAGACGTAACGATTCGGGCGTGCTGGTAACTTTTTTAAAGGGACTACAAGATCAATTGCCGCATTGAGTCTTTCATAGAACGCCTGTACCGCGAGGTCAACATCTGTTTCTTTATAAACGTCTCCCCGTCGACGGTAGCCACTGACTGGTATAGCGCAAGGAGATTAGCCTTTCTAAAGTTCCAAGCAGGAGCATCAGTCTTAGCATACCCCTTAATATCGTTATTAGTTGTCTCATCAATAGTTGTCCTAATCATACATGGGATTGACATATTTACTTCAAGCGGCGGATGGTAAGGATCTATAGGTACTAATTGGTCTATGTCGTGAACAACGTCTATCGCATCATTACTAAGCCCTGTGAGCACAAGATCCAGAACACCACCGTATGCATTATGTACATTGTTGCATTGTTTTAATTCACAAAAATCCAGAAAACATTCAAATTGGTCCTTAACACTACGGCTACAAGAGTTCAGGTTAAAATCTCCGACAATTATTAAATGGTGGTTTGGGAACTTGCAAATCGCGTTTTCTATACACGTTAGCACATTGCAGTATTGGTCATCCGTGTAACTTGGTGGCAAATAAACAACACATGCGAGTATTTTTGCGTGCTTCAGACTGATTGTTGCAAAAATAATTTCCATGTCAGGGGACAAGTTGTCTACTTCGGTAATAATGCACGAATTGTGTATATCTTTGATGGCCAGAAGTACACCTCCCCACCCCGCATCGGCAGCTCGGTCCTTCCGAAATATCTTATACCCTGGCGGAAAGAGCTCAGTGTCCAAGACGGAGCTAGTGAGGAATGTCTCTGTAAGAGCGATGATGTCAGAATTACACATAAGTACATTAGTATAGAACATTGCAACTTTACTCCGCAGCCCCCTAACATTCTGATAGAAGATTGACAATTCCTTCTTGCAATCGTTACGCTTCTTTCTCGCTTTTTTTACGAAAAAACTGTTGCCAAGGTTTAACGCACACATTTGTTGGCCAACTTTCAGGAGCCAAAACTTTGTCATATAAATCAGATGGTACCGATAGTTTAAAGGACGTATATTGCCCACGAGATTTGAGACTTTCCACTTTGAAATGGTCTGTGCCAGTAATCATTTTTAAATGTGCGTCCTACGTCCCATCGACCAGCAGGCGTGCTGGCGCGGCGGCGGACACTCGGGAGCGTCAAAAGGTAGCTAAATACAGCTGTCTCGGCGCTCAATACGAATTCGTCGCATTTGGCGTCGAGACGCTTGGTTCGTGGGGCAGAGGTGCACAGATGCTCCATAAGGCGCTCGGGAAACGGCTGAGGGAGGCAACGGGCGACCCCCGCGCGGGCAGCTTTCTCGCGCAGAGAATTGCCATCGCAATCCAGCGCGGGAACGCTGCCTGCGTGTTGGGCACCCTCCCGAGGGCACCAAATTTTGATAGGTATTTTTAATTTTTAGTTTTAGTTAATTTAATTGTAGTTAGTTTTAGTTTTATATTCGTGTTTATGTCTTTTAGTAATTTATATTAATAAATTCCTACCTAAATATTAGTGTCCGACCGAAACATGGATTTTTGCCGAAACCGAAACCGAAACCGAATGTTCGGCTTTGGCTCTAGTTTCGGCCGAAACCGAAACCGAAACCGAACCTTTTGTAGACTTGTTAAAATCGTTGAAAAAATGTCATAAAACCGCTTTTACACACATATTATGGGGCTGTCAACACCCAATGCCCTTGAAATTGATGTTACTTAAGCAGTTTTTTAAGAAAATTACTAGAGTTAGACCAAGATAATTCTGCAACGATTTTGATAACACACGCAGTGCAAGTGTTATTTTAAACGCCAAAACTTCTATGAAATTATGACGTTTAAATAACATTTGCACTAGTTGCACTGCGTATGCTATCAAAATAATTGCAGAATTTTCTTGGTCTAACTCTATTCATTCACCAGTCAAGCCAACATGATTGTAGATACAGGTTGAAACAAAAACGCGAGCGCAGCGAGCGCAATTTTTTTGTTGACATATCGCAAGGCCGGGTACCGATCTTCACCTGGGCCTAAACGTCCAAAGTGCCCCAGTGAGGCGAACTTTCATGCGAAGTCAAAGCCGTGCTTCAGGCTTCAGGATAAGTAGTTGAGCACAGACTCCAAGCAATGTCCATTGTATTAAAAAGCGAGATATTTCCTTGAGCGCTGGTGCGACTTTCAATCCGAAGGTCGCAAGGTACAAACCCCGGCCACGTACTCTTGACGTACTCGTACCAATGAGTTTTTCGGAACTTTTATACTAAATATAATTTTGATATTTACCTACTATTTGCATTTCGGTGAAGGAAAAACATCGTGAGGAAGCCGGACTAGTCCCGATAAGGCCTAGTTTACTCTCTGGGTTCGAAGATCAGTCTGATGGCGGTCGCTTTCTTAAAAACTAGTGCCTACGACAATTCTTGGGATTAGTTGTCAATTGGACCCCAGGCTCCCATGAGCCGTGCCAAAAATTCCGGGACTACGCGAGGAAGATGATGAGTTTTCTTATTATTCCTTTGCCCAGGCCCAGTAACATGCGACAGTGCTAACTCATTTACTCCGATACAATTAGACAGTGTGCGCGTTATAGGTATTAACAGCCTCTTAAGTCTGCGTCAACCGTCTAGTGGCGCCCTCATTAGTGGAATTGTGTTTTATAATAAACCAATTAATTTCTGTACCTATACATGAATCAGTATATGTAAGGTACATCTTAATAAATATTGTTGTCCTACTTATTCCCCAACTTTTGGTCTTTGTCACATAGTTTAGTTTCATAGTACGAAGTACCATTTCGTAAGTTTCGGCCCGGCCGAAAGGTTCGGCCGTTTTTTGGCCGAAACCGATACTACAGCCGAAACATGATTTTTTGGCCGAAACTGGCCGAAACCGAACCTTCGGTCGGACACTACTAAATATACTATTATAAATATATTGTAAATGTGCTTTTACTTGTTCACTTGTGGTGCCCAGTTTCAGATAGAACACATGAATATATTTTAGCCATTCTGAGGCTTCGAGTTGCATCAAAGTCGCGTCTGCTGTACCCCGAGTGACACGCGTAGGTCGAGAAATTTTCTTCACTCCTGCCAGGTTTCCGTTATTACTTTCCTTCTTGCCTATGTCCTTGCACGCCCCAGTTTCCATACTTTGCTGTGTAAACACGCCAGATTTCGGGATCGATTCGTTTTTCGTGGTAGGTATGCTAGTGTCAGGCAGTCTATTTGGTCTTCCTTGAACTTTATGTTGTTGCTGATCAGCAGTTACTTGACTGTATGTTAGTGTTTTCTCCTGGTTGCATTTTAAGGGCGAATGTTGAACTTGTCGCTCAGTTGAAGGTAGGTTTGTTGGTACTGCCATTCCATTATCATTATTCCGTCAAGTGGACGGGACGAAAAAGCGCAATGACCCTAGCTCGTTTTTTTATCATTAGAAAAATACTCTAGGTACCTACGCGATCTTAACGTGTCTCTTTATTGAAAAACACTTGAAAAATAAGTCAAATTAATAAATTACTAATGAACGCAGAAGAATGTAAATAATCATACATATATGATAATTTCATACCTAATTGTGACATATTTGCAGTGACTTATTTTTCAATAAAAACACACGTCAAGATAGTTTACGTTTTTTCTAATTCTAAAAAAAACGAACTACTTATAGTAGTTAGTAGAGGTTTCTAAAAAAACCCTGACACTCGCCAAGTCCCCCGCTATCTGATGGCTCCTCTACACGATGGGCCAGCGCCGGACACTCCAAGGGACGCATTTATGCGTTAGAGGGAGCAAGTGATATTGCTATCTCATTCTACCGCATAACTGCGTCCCTTGGAGTGGCCGGCGCTGGCCCATCGTGTAGAGGGGCCATGACAAAGGATCAAAAATCCAGACATTTCAGGGGAAACCCTGCGTATTGCAACCCTAGACTTGTAGGACATGCGTATAACGGCGAATTGGTACTTTGATACTTTGCAATTGGAACCTAAATAGATTCTGGACGTTTTAAAACCTATTTCGCAATAAAATGTAATCTAGGCGACTTGGGGCTGCAGACATCCATTACCTACTAATCTACTAAGCTTTGAAGTGAAGAAAACTGCTTGGATTTATTTTTAGTGCGGTTTTTGTGAACTTTTGTGCAAGACGAAGAACTTTAATAAGACGACGTATTGAAAATTAGTGAATGACGTTTAGACTTTTCCAAAGTTCCCGATTATCTATTGTTTTGGGCACGGCCTTTACACGAGATTTAAATCACAAACTAAACGAAACACGTTCCAAAGCTCAGAGCATATATCTGTGTTCCAAAGTTAAAAGTGGGTGCATCTTCTAAGAGTGACGATTGGGTCATAAATAGAAATACGTCAAGTAGTGCTGTTACGAACTTGTAAGGCAGTTCAGTAAGGATGGTTGAAGAGCAATCTTTTAACAATACAGACAACACAAGAACAGAACTGTACACAGTACCGTATGGAGGTATATTAGATTTAATGAGCTGGTTTTCCGTGAATGTAGTCATAGTCATCACATTCGTCATCTCATTAATTTTTTATGGTAATGAAAATTATGAACTAATTAGGTTCATAATTCTTTCAATATGTTTTTACGCTGCTTACAATTATATAATATTTGTAGCGTGTATCTCCACCGAGCGTGAGTTGAACGACGACAACTTTGCTTATCTAATCGCACGTGATTTGTACCATGGAGCATGCGCGGTGTTCCTATATTTGTTTCTAATTTGCGGAATTGATGGTGGCGGAGAGGAAGAAATATTATATCAGAGCCTTGTATTGCAAATGATACAGTTTCCTGTGACTAAGATCATAAGCGGCGTCCATGTGGTCAACTTAAAGAAAAAGGGGCTGTATTACGACCCCGTAAGACACTACATCCCTGTAGCAGTCCTATTAGACTCGACTATATACTATGTGTACGGCCTGTGCGCGTTCGTTAACTTCGCCGGAAAGCATCTAGAACCAGAGCCTAGGGGGTTGCTGTTCTTTTCAACGGCCGTAGTGTCGTTTGTGTCATGTCAAAGCGTTATCCTGGATTATTTCGAACTCATTGGCATTATCGCGCCCGTTACGGGCACGGGCGGAGTCATTTTACCTAGGAAAGCGTCTCTGCGCTGGCATAACTTTTTGAGCTCCATGGAGATGTCGCTGTTTGCCGTTGCGTTCTACAAGTACTTACATGGACCTTTCGACATCAAGAACTGAGACATACATACGACATAAGAGACTGTTCTAAAGTGGTTCTAAATATAGTCAATAGTCATCTATCTTTCTATATATATAAATGCAAGTGTCTTGACTGACTGACTGATTCATCAACGCAGAGCCGAAACTACAAAAGATAGAAAATTGAAATTTGCACACCAGATTACATTTATAAAGTGTACAAGAGATAAGAAGCGAGATTGAGAAATTCAACCCCTAAGGGGGGGTTAAAATTTGTATGGGGTTAGTTTTCTTTTAAGCTAGGAATTTGAAACTTCGTAAAGAGATAAATTATTAAAATACAAGAAAACTGATTTCAGCGTTTTTGAAAATTCATCCCCTAAGGTGGTGAAAAGGGGGTTGAAAGTTTGTATGGACATCAATTTTTTTTTGAGTGGTGGACTTGAATCTTTGTATTTAGGGATATTATTAGAAGACAGAAAAAGTAATATCAGCGTTTTGTAAAATTCATCCCCTAACAGGGTTAAAAAGGGGTTGAAAATTTGAATACATTACAAATGCTTTGAAACTTCTTAGAAAGGTCATGAAGCCGATTACAAAAAAAAATTGCAACATTTTTGGAAATTCGACCCCTAAGGGGGTTAAACAGGGGATGAAAGTTCGTCTTCGGGTGCAAATTTTATTTTAAGCTAGGAACTTGAAACTTTACAAAAACGTATTAAATTAAAATATAAGAAAGCTAATTTCAGCTTTTTAGAAATTTCATCCCCTAAGGTGGTGAGAAAGGGGTTGAAAGTTTGTATGGATATCAAACATTTTTTCGAGCGCGGGACATGAATCTTTGTATTTGGGGATATTATTAAAAGACAATAAAAGTAATTTCAGCGTTTTGTGAAATTCATCCCCTAACAGGGTTAAAATGGGGTTCAAAGTTTGAACCCAGTACAAATGCTGTGAAACTTCTTAGAAACGCATAATAGCCGATTACATAAAAAAAGTAATTGCAAGGTTTTTGAAGTACAAGCCCTAAGGCCCCTAAGGGGGTTAAAAAGGGGATGAAAGTTCGTCTTGGGGTGTAAATTTAATTTTAAGCTAGGAACTTGAACTTTTTGAAAAAAATGGTATTAAATTAAAAAACATGAAAAGGAATTACTTAAAGCATTTTTGAAAATTCATCCCCCAAGGTGGTGAGAAAGGGGTTGAAAGTTTGTATGGAGATCAGATATTTTGTGAGTGCGGAACTTGAATCTTTGTATAAGGGCATACCTATTATTAGAATACAAGAAAAGTCATTTCAGCAACCAACATCAAATTCCACTTGACTTAAAACTTCATACAACTTGCTACAGAAGAAAAGTAATTTCAACCTTGCTTGGATATTAAAATTATAGGTACTAAAGATGTAAAATAAAATGTTGTAGATGAGATTCCACGCGGACGAAGTCGCGGGCAACAGCTAGTATACTCATATCTCTTCTTGTTAAGCTAAGACAATGTATAATAGACTTTTGACGTTGTGTGTGTACCTAACCTACCTAAAAATGTAAATGACAGATCGTTTGTTTCTGTCATTATAATACAAGTGTTTAATGTTGTACGATGTCTACCTATGTGTAAATTAGGATAATTATCACAAGTTCATTGTAGAGGGCGCCTCGGAGTATAAACTCCCGCAAGTTTTTAAATTTTAGGTAATAGTTATTTGTACAACAAGAGATCAAAGTTTGATATTTCTTCGAGTGCTTATTTTGAGTCCCGTGCAAGCGAAAGATTCTATAATAGATTCACGAGCGTAGCGAGTGAATCTAATTTAGAATCTTGAGCGTAGTAAGGGATTCAAAAGCGCACGAGATGTAAATAACTTTGATCTCGTGTAGTACACAAAATTTTTCACCCTAAGCAGTGAGAACATACCTAGAGGGACAGAGATAATAGAACCCAAGTATATCGAACTTGTATTAGACCCCGCATGTTGAAATGACATTTGACTATAAAGGTCACTTGAATGTCATTTTGTCTCACTCAGTGAGCAAAATCGCATTTTGCTCACTGAGTGAGACAAAATGACTCAGTGAGTAAAATCGCGTTTTGCTCACTGTTTTTAAGAAGCAAAGTACCCTTATTCGAGCTGCTGAGGTGAAAAAACACTTTGGTATGTAGTAGTGAAATTTTCGGATATAACTAAGTAAGTACATTCCAAATTTGAAATATAATGTAAGGTTTCTAGATATGTTTACTTAGCTAAGAACCTGTCCATTTATATCCACTGTATATTATTATGGTAGTGATTACTTGTCCAAAGTTACAGACGAAATTTCCTCATTTTCCTCTTTGGATATTATTGAAAATATTTTGATATGTGTTTTGAGGTGTATATCAACATCAACCACAGCTATGACAAATGATTTACGATTTACTAGATTTAAATTACAAAGATCAAAATCAAGAGGGTTCCGTTCAAAAACTTATTTTTTAATTTTTACAAATACATAGTTTTCAGTTTGTTTCCTGTACTTGTAGCATAAGACGATATTAATTGCCAAAGTTCTAGGTCAACGGGAAGTACCTACTCTATAAATTTTGATTCCCTTGAGTGCCGAAATATACGTTTTTTTTTCTTTTATTCGAATCTTTATTTTTACGTTAACTTAAAAGTTGATTATTTTACAGCTTCAAGGGACTGTAGACCTGAGTATATGGTTTTAATTTCAACTCGTTTCTCCTCGCGTTCCCGAGATGACGGGCCTTGACAGACAGACAGACGGACGTACGGACGGACGGACAACAACGTGATCCTATTTTAGTTCCGTTTTTTTCTTTTGAGGTACGGAACCCTAAAAATGCTATAAAACAGCTAGTTTTATGAAATTTAAATTAGGTCTTAGTGTCTTCATGACACCAGAAGTACCTACCAGAACCTAAGATTTATAAAAAGGCGGATTTATGAAAGCTTTAACCCAAGGACCGGAAAACCCCTCTTTACGCTTAATCCTATCAATTCGGTAACCCTATCGATTCGGTTACCTTATCATTCGGTAACCCTATCATACTGTTACCTGATTGTAATGGTAAGCTTATTGAAACGGTAACCCTAACCTTTAACCGAGTTAATCTCAAAACCCCATCGCGATAGGGTTTTTGTTAAGGGTTTTTAACAGGTTTTCATTCAGTTATGGTAACCTTTATTATCGGTTGCTTACTGGTTTGCTACATTTAAAGTAGTTCTAGTGATGTGCCGTCAGAACTAAAAAAATAGTTTATTTAATTTATTTTATATATATTTTGATGCTTTTATTGACTTTATTTATTTAATCTATTAAATGTATTAAATTCATTAAATTTATTTAATTTTTTATTTAATCAGTTTAATTTATTTATTTTTTATTTATTTTATTTTATTTCTTAAATTTAATTCATTTTTTTTATTTAATTTATGCCATTTATTTATTTTATTTCATTTACTTTATATACTTTATTTATTTAAATTATTTTATTAATAATATAATAAGATTTATAATAATAACACACCACACAGATAGGTATAAAGATAAACAAAGGAACGGCAAAAAACTTATCTGTGCTGGAGGCTTCATAGACCGCCCATGCCAACCTCGGTTATTCAATAATAAGTTGAATTTAAGTGTGCGTAAAGATTACAATCGTTTGAACTGGTCAAAAACCTTATAATGAGGTAACCGAATAGACTGGGTTTTTATTTCGGTTACCGGTAACAGAGGTTAACTCGATCTGATACGGTTACCGAATCAAAGTGTTACCTTATCAGACGGTTACCGTTATGGTAGGGGTTTTTATAACCACTTCTAATATAACCCTATGAAAAACCCCGGTTAAGGTAACCGGTTCCGGTCCCTGCTTTAACCCTTTAATTATAGGGAACTTGTAGGGCACACTTTGTATGGCAACAATTACTCTGACCTATATATTTACTTCTCAGATTAGGCGTACCAAAATCAGCCTGTACAACTTTAATAATACCTACATCTAATCCATTATTGTATTGGAGGCATTGGGGCACCAACTAATTTCTGAGAAATGATTCGTTAAATTAGCCCTCGTGGACCAAAGCAAAGATTTCAAGTCGAGTGAGGAAGTTTTGTCATCAGACCTTGTGGTGCTCAATAAATACTTCGACGCGTGGCGCCTAATACCCAGCGCAAGCAAGACGGAAGTGGCAAGTTTTCATCTTAACAACCGACTTGCCTACTACCAACCAACCGTCTTCCTCAAAGGAGAATTGCTAAAGCACAACCCGTTCCCTAAGTATCTCGGAGTGACATTGGACAGGACATTGACTTACAAGGAACATCTCCAAAAGGTGGCTTTGAAGGTTGCCTCGCGAAATAACATCCTCCACAAACTTTGTGGCACTACATGGGGTGCATCCGCTGACTGCCTGCGCACGTCGGCTACCGCATTGGTTTTCTCGGTGGCCGAATACTGTGCCCCAGTGTGGCTAGGTAGCGCACACACTCAAAAAGTGGACACTAAGTTGCATGTAGCAATGAGATGTGTGTCGGGCACTATTAGGTCAACGCCGCTTCACTGGCTCCCAGTCCTTAGTAATATTGCTCCACCACACCTGCGCAGACTGCAAGCGCTGAGAGAAGCAGTGAAGATAAAATCGCAACAGTACCTACCTTGTCACCAGTCCTTCTGCAATCCTCCACCCCAACGTCTCAAGTCTCGCCGCCCCGTATGCGTTGCGGCCCAAACACTGTCTCAATTTGAGGTCAATCAGTGCTGGAAGGATGAGTGGAACACACTAACTGCTGGCACCGTCCTGCAAGCCATAGATCCTACAGCCAAACCTGACGGTTTCAGTCTCCCACGAAAACTCTGGTGTCGCCTCAACAGACTTAGGACAGGCCATGGACGCTGCTATTACTTTCGACACAAGTGGGGATGGCGAGACTCTGCTCTCTGTGACTGCGGTCAGGAAGCTCAGACTATAGAGCACATCATTCGGCGTTGCCCTCTACACTCTTTCTCTGGCTCTCCGGAAGATCTGTTCAAGTTAACATCCGACGCAATCTCGTGGATCGGGTCCCTGAATGTGGACTTATAATTGTAGTTATGTAGCTATCTATTGTAAAAATGTTTATGTATATGCGCCATACGATTAAATAAATTCGTTAAATTATAAAAACAAGATGTACAAAATATAACATAAGTAATATAAGTCATTATAATGCCCAGGGTAGCATGTACTATTACTAAGAAATTATATTTAACACAATGTAGGTACCTATTCTGATGCATAACTGTTCTGTACTTGTATTTGTATACAATAAATACAAATACAACAGGTAGACGCTTTGATGTTGTGTGTGTTGGAACTCTTGGAACCTACAGCAGACCCTATAGGTACCATGTTATATTGAGCTTATACCGAGTGCCCATTTGTTCGTCAATTTACCGAATTTAGAAATACGTACCTATAGTTCAAAAACTTGTAATTGTGACCAAATTAACGTACTAAAATATGACTGTCTTTAGATCTAGGTTAGAATGATCTAAAATATAAACTTATGAATATTTATTTACATTTCCTCTACGGATGAAATATAAATCATTTTCTCTATTTATGGATTTTTTATAGTCTGAAATAAAATATTTTAATTTTTCTATACATATTTCAAACAGAAAATGACCACCCTAATTAATTTTGATATGTCATATATCCACATACGTGGAAGAATTAATATTATTTTTAAGTATTTTAACGGTTGTGTACGGGTGCATTACATTTGTTATAATTACTTTTCATATAATTACTTTTGATATATCGTTATTTTGAATAACGTAATAAATGTCATACTACCGTAATACCTAATTAACGGTATACATAATGTTATTATTGGTATAGTGGTCATAAGGTATATTTACACTTCGTCTAATATACATTGTCATAATTATTACATACTCTAAAGGATATTATTTGTTATAACAAGTGACATCACATAATTATTTATGTAGCATAATAGTTGCATGACATAAATGGGTTAGGTTAGGTTGAAACTGCGACTCCGCACAAACGAATAACTAAACTACCTAACAAAAGGAGGGTTAGGTTAGGTTAGAACTTTGACCCGCCGTATAAATAAAATATTCTATCAAAAAAGTGGTTTAGGTTAGGTTTGAACTGCGGCCCCCGCAGAACGAAAACCGTGAAAAAGTAGGTTAGGTTAGGTTAGAACTGCGACCTCCCTAGAATAAAATAGCTAGCAAAAGCAGTATGCCTACGTACTAGTTATAAAAAATATGTAAAACTTTACGTCATCACTAAATGAAATATGACAAAAAAATTTATACGATATATGTATTTATACTTGATAAAATTGTATGAAGTATTACGTTATACAAAAATATAATATAACAAATGTCATTATAAAACATGTCTATATACTATTTGAAAATTATATTACATTAGGCATTATATCAATGACAGTTTAGATGAAATCACTATATAATAAAGGAAACGTATTATAAAAATTACATTATAACATACAATAATATATCAAATGGCGTTATAACAAATGTATGATAGATTTTTTATAATTATATTAAACATTACACATCCGTTGTGTACGTTGTTAGTGTTATTGTTAACTTAATAAAATGTTTACGATAAATACACTTTATTCTATATAAATAATATATGTATGTGAATGTTGGATGTTCATCTAAATGTAATATTATGTGTATGAAACAGAGAATAAAAAAAACTTCAAAAAATGATTTTTTTCATCAATTTCTGCTGGTGACTGTACCTGGGCGTTTTCTAAAATAAATATCGAAAACCTGATTCTCACAGATCCTGGTGTTTTTGGGTTCTTTCAACTCAGAATCACTAGCATATTCAATTCTGATGATAAAATAAAATGTCCCAAAAATTTGTATGAAAATTGTACGTGCCACTACGTCACGCACATACAAGTGAAAAAAAATTTCATACTAAAACGTGACGTAATAGAATGGACATTTTGGGACATCTTTTTTTAATGGCGTGATAGAGAATGCTGTCGATTCTGAGTAGAATGAACCCAAGAACGTCCAGATTTGAAAGAATCAGGTTTTCAATATTTATTTTAGAAAACGCCCACCTATATTCCGTCGCTGCTGAATTCAAATGTGTTCTCAGTTCTTATTCCTTGATTTCGCACATTGTAATACCCTATCCTGAGTTACATCACTTTTATGAAGGATCGATGCAGCCATACAAAATCTGCAAACGCTCTAAAGGTCTCATGTTACTACCAAAATGGAGTTGGTTCAGTCCTTTTCAAGGGCAAAATAACCACCATTTTAAACTAGTAAAACCCGTTAGACCAGTCCAGATTAGGGGCAAGGTTATAGGGCGATTCGGAAGCTAACAATGGAGTTTATGCTAAAAGAATTATAAAAATTGTAAGCAGTTACTGCGTTATTCTTATGAGACGCGCGAATAAACGAAAAACGCTTTTTGTTATGGGTGCTTACGACAATGGTACCTATCGTAAGACATGGGAATGCCTGCATGAAAGAGAATTTATATACAGGCGTATAGACAAAGTAAATTTTGTAGTCACAGTAAATTTAATGCCATCTTTCTACACATGATTAAAACTTTTAGAACTTATTCATTCACAGATATGTGTTAAATTTGATAAATATCAAAAAAGTGTCGCCATTTACTCGAGTATAATAGGCCAAAGGTTAGGGCGCCATCTTTTCGAGCAACTTAGATTTTTTTTTAACTTTAAAGCAATTGCTCTGCCGAACCGAATACCCATATTTTTATGCATGGTTTTCAGGTCTACACATTTTAATTACCTGAATTTACAAGTTTATTGAGACGCTGGTAAAGAAGTTCTGAGCTGTTTGATGGGATCGTTGGAATAAGCGACTGTTATACATACCATGTATACAAAAATCGGAGAGTGTAAAACGAATCCATCTCATTTCACCGCATAGGTGCTTCCCGTACTGTTGTAGGCCTTGCAGTGGCTGCGGATTGAAGCATGACATATGAAAGGACCGGACACGAACGCTAGAATCACTGGGAAAAACTATCTCCTATGAGTAATGAATTAATGAATGAATGATTGTTTATTTGCGGAATATGGGTTACAATAAGTTGTTACAATATTAGCATTACAATATTACAATTACATTATTACAATTACAATATTAGATGAAAAATAAAATAATATTACAATACAATAATTTATAGTCTTGTATATAGACAAAAATATGGATACCGGTGTCTGAAATAAATATTTTCAATTTAGGAATGAGTTGAAAGAGTTTTCGCCTGGAAAAAAACTCAAACAATACCTAGTAAACACAAGAAAAATAGTAAATGAGACAAACATTCGAAACCAACATACAAATATAATAAAATTAAACAGGTGTACACACAACTTAATTATATAACACATAAACATAAAATATCAGTCTTAAAAAATAATTTTATTTATAATACCTGTAAATTAATTAGTATTTTTTACCGAACATTGTTTTAACAGTTTGGACTGACTTTGGAGTAAAGCTACCTTTATACATATTAGTAGGTATTAATTTTAAAGTATGCTTTGATACATGAACGCAAACGTTAGTTAAAATTATCAACAATATGCCGCAGTAAAAATCTTTTGTCAACGTTTTTGCGAGTCCATCCTGTATATTAAAACCATAGCGAAATTGTGCCAAATAAGGGGTTGTGCATAAATCACGCGAGGTGTTTTCGGCTACTTTATGCGTCGACTTTTTGACGTTCGGAGACTTCGGAGTGGAGATTTATGTTTAACGAAACCGAGACAAAGTATCTACTCATGTGGTAGGTATTTTTTCTTACTTTCGTTCACAGTAAAAAAAAATACCCCCCCCCCCCCCTCCCGAACCTGGCGTGATTTGTGCACAAGCCCTCATTAGCGTCCACTAATTCAAAGTTCACCACATCCAATGTAAGTCCATTATGACCGGCGAGTCCGTTGTCCGTTTGGTCATTAAACATGAAAAAGCCATAAGGCATCGACTTCCTGCGACAATTAAATGACGAAACGACTAACGGTGGAGTACCGTTCCAGTGATACTAGGTGTTTGCTCAGGTGAGGTGATAGCTTTTGACCGAGTCTTTACAACAAAACTTAAATAAGACCCGCTTTCACCATCCTACTAACCCGGGGTTAACCGGTTAAACCGTTAACCCAGTGTCAAATTGTACTGGTCGCCATGGTAACTCCAGGCATAGAGAAAAAAATACATGGATTGCTCACTCCATACATCAGTTTTGGTACCAAAAAGGATAGATGTAGCACGGACCGGAAAATCTAATGCTCAACAACATAAGACTTTCCGGTCGGTGCTATTGTCAAGTAGCAGTACTGATAATTTCGCTACTCGATGCTAGATGTCGACTACGAAAATAATAGTATTTTTGGTGCCAAAACTGATGTATGGAGTGGGCACTCTTGTCTTACTATATTTCTCTATGCTCCAGGTTTAACCGGTTAACCTCGGGTTAGTGAATCGATCAAGTGGGCCTAAGTATTTTAAATGTTATTGGACACACAATTATATGCACATGCCTAAAACATAATATTATAACAAAAATCATTAAGCGCCACTTGCACCATCCCACTAACCCGGGATTAATCGGTTAAACCGTTAACCAAATCGTCAACCGCCAAATTGTACTGGTAACCATGGTAACTCCAGGTTTTACCGGTTAACCCCGGATTAGTGAGATGGCGCTTATAGAATAGTACATACTTTGGACGCGTAGCCTGATCCGCTGTTTTTGATGGTGACTGTATACGATGTAGATTTTATACCGATATATACATACATGTATGTATATATCGGTATAAAATCTTAAGCAAATATACGTAATTGATATAATTAGTGATATCACAGCTTTACCGTAAACTGATTAAGTTAATTAAACACCCATAAACAGCAAACCGGTACAATGCCCGTTAAGTATTTCGTAACTTCTCATACCGGAAGTAACTGTATGGCTTTCTGATGATGGCCAAGGCCTGGGGGCTTAGCCAAGATAACAATCGTTGAGAGAAAACGCCAACCGAAATTTTAACCCTTCTTTGCATGGTGGTGGAAAATTGGAAATTTCGAATGATTAGTTACTTGTTAACTACATATACATTATCATTATAATAAAAATAAACTAATTTAATTTGATGTTACTTGCTAATAATCCGCCTGTGTTGCCGACATTTCTGGTCAGTTATTCATCAGTTATCTGGTCAATCAGATATTTTTCTCAAGTTTCATTTCTTTACTAGAGCTAGAGTCGAACCAGGTTCTCTAGCGTAGCGCGTAGCATTGCGAGAAAGTGTGACAATGTGAGGACAATGTCATCATTGTAAAATTTATATGAAATGTATAATGCCACTCCCTCTGTTTATTCTGTTCAAGTCGGTGCGATTAGCTTAAACGGGCTCTAGTCTAGTGAATAGGTAATAAGGTAAATTGATATAAAAATCTAAGGTAGGTAAGTAAGGTACACAAAAAGATTTTTATTTTCTTCGAAGAATCGCAAAAATTATTTAGGAATTTGACAAAACTAAATGACATACCTAAGACAGAAAACACCAGTATAAAACGCGCGTCCTCACAAGATTATCTATATAAACACAGTTTTGCATAAAAATCACATAAATAAAGTAACTCTCACGCTTCCAGCTGAAACACACACGTAATCACGTAAATGCAAATTTTCTTTTTATTTATCATTCTTAATCTAATTTTTCCTGCGTTATCTAAATCTATCGTATGTGCCCATGAGTAAATAATAAAAATTACTTAAAATTAAGATGTAAAAAATGCAGTCTTTGGTACACACAAAGACACGATTCCTAATACGACTATAGTTCAATGGGGCTGGGATTTTACAGATGTAACGGGCAGAGGTGTAAATAATAAGATGAAGATGTTTGTCCGACGGGGTAAGTACAACAGTTTATATTACTTTATATCATAACGGCCGCGGCTCTCGAGTGATTCATCTTCCGTCTGATTCACCGACGTTGTAATATTGTTCCCGACGCTCACTGAAAAGCGGGCAGCTTTACCGAATATGCATATTACATGTGCATGCGATTGGAATAACACGGCTGCAGTGGGGAGACCCTCCTCCTTTCGGGCATTCTCGACTCCGTTCGGCTCAGCATTGCTCCGAGCAATTAGGGTTGGTACAACTTGACGTCCCTTTGCGTGCACGACCACAGATAATATATAATACTATACTATTCGCCAAACTTGGAACCGAGGTCATCTCACTATCTCTCTCACTTTAGCCACGACCACGTAAGTGTAAATGAGAAGTTTTAAGACCCCGGTCGTCAGTTTGGTTTGCGGATAGTATACATACAGGTTGAAATTTATTCACCAACCATACTCTGCGTAGTGACTTTATAGGTCATACTGAACAACTTTTATACTGGATGCGTATACACTATGCAGCACGTAATTATTTGCCTGCAGCGTCTTTTCGTATGAGCTGTTTTGTATGTTTTAGTTTTCTGAAGATCATGATAAAAAAATCATCAATGAGAAAATGCTCTTACGTTCCAATACACACAACCCCGGAAAAACCTTAACCTGGTGCGCAAGGATACGTCCGGGAAAACCCGGGTGACGGCGAGCCTTCATTTACAATTTTACATCATTTACATGCTACGCCTATTTCCGCTAAGGCGCGCCGCGCACTATGGAATGACGTATCTCATGTTTACTACGTCGTAAGTGCCGAATTAAAAAGAATGCATTGCAACTGGGTGAATCAACTTTTTTACACTCGTCGCCATGGTAGTAGGTAACTTTCAAAAACCTGGTTTAAATGAGTTTTAGTATTTTTCACATAGCTAGGTTACGGTGACAGCCATCATCTCAATATTCTCAATACTACCTATGTATTTAGAGTTAGAACAAGCTAAGTTGGCAGCAATATTGATAGCCCAGACTGTGCAAGTGTTATTTAAACTTCATTTCATAAAAGTTTGGCGTTTAAAGTAACACTTGCACACTAACTTATTTCGACCTAGATATTGACACTTGCACCTGGGCTATCAAAATCGCTGCTAACTTGGTGTAACTGTATGCGTTGGTTATAAATTGTATGTAGCTGACAGCTGTCACCGTAACCAAGCTTGTGTAAAATAAATTCTATAGACCTAATTATAAGCCCTTGCCTTGCCACATATTTTTTTTCAACCAAATAGAGTGCATCCTTTTCTTTTTAAGTTGCTAGCAGTAACGCTGCTGCAGTCGACATCCGAGTTGAACCTTATGGCTCCTCTACACGATGGGCCAACGCCGGCCACTCCAAGGGACGCAGCAATGCAGTAGAATGAGATAGCAATATCACTTGCTCCCTCTAACGCATAAATGCGTCCCTTGGAGTGGCCGGCGTTGGCCCATCGTGTAGAGGAGCCATTAGGGTAACATTCCATTTCTGACCGCAGCTGCACTACTAGTACGAACGCGTCGGTGTTAAGCCCCTGCTACACTGTCGCCAACAAGCCTTCAGACCGCGTGGCCTTGGTCTGTCCCGGACCGTGTAGACAGTTGTTTCCAACAAAATTTGACCAAAACTGACCAAGGACAGACCAAGGTCAGACGGTTAGAAGGCTTGTCGGCGACCGTGTAGCAAGGGCTTTATTGTCAATTTCCATAGTAAAATGAATGTTAGTGCTGCTGTCGTTGGAAATGGACTGTCACCTTTAGGTGACATTCGGATACCTATTAACTGCTGATGCAACTGAAATTGCAGTCAGTCTGTTAGTTTGTTGCGGTCAAATGCTAATTAAGTACCTAGGTATTTTTGAGTGACCATGACATTTACGAAAATATGCTTTAGAAAAGCCATAAAATAAACTTGACCTGACCTCCTGTCTAACTACAATAATGTAAAATATAAAATATTTATCATTATTTTATTATTTATTAAAAAACTACATATGCGGATAGGTACGCAAAAGACGACCTGGCACTTTCTGATCAAAGATAAGCTTTTACCTTATCTTCAATCAGGAAAGATGAGATTCAGCATTGGCGAGATTCTATAGAGAAATTAAAATAAGTTCGCGTCGCAACAAAGCAATACGGATTAGTGCAGAGATGTATAACAGAGTGCAGCCATCTACCTGAAGGTAATAAGACCCACCCCAATGGGTGCCGTACCTTCAAAGTCCTACAGACAAACAATACATTTCCAAACGGCTTAAAAAGGTTCAATTGTAGGTGGGTAGGTAGGTACCGAGCTTTTTTTGTGTAGGTACTTTTGTAGGTAGGCAATGTTACATGATATTTCCGCAGTTTTGAACATGATCTTTTCTTAGTAGGTGGGCTTAACCAGCACTAGGTAAAGCTGGCCATACACATTAGGGTACGCCTGCACAGTGCACAGTTCAACTGCACAGGTAAGGCTGATTTAGAAAACTGCGCAGTCGAATGCCACACAGGCATATAATATAGTTGGTTAGGGTCAAGGAATTGGATTTTTGCGTAACTTTGGATATCTTGTAACAGTTATAATTATAACTAGCGACCCGCCCCGGCTTCGCACGGGTTAACAAATTATACACCTAAACCTTCCTCAAGAATCACTCTATTGATAGGTGGAAACCGCATGAAAATCCGTTCAGTAGTTTTTGAGTTTATCGCGAACAAACATACAAACACGCAAACAGCCAGACGTCGAAATAGATACTTAAGTTTATGCGCCACTTGCACTATCCCACTAACCCGGGTTTAACCGGTTAAACCGTTAACCCAGTGTCAAATTGGCTGGTAACCATGATAACTACAGGTTTAACCGGTTAACCCAATGACCTTTTATTTATGTAGACGTGTGACGTTCATAGTTGACAAAATTAAAAATTGATCCAACGATTTTGACAGCTTGACAGGTTGGCGTCACCCATACGCCTAACTAAATATAGGTTCCGGAACCTATATTTAATGGTTCACAATCGTGCGCCTGGTACCATATCTACCTCAATTTACTTACATCTATGGGTTAACCCCGGGTTAGTGAATGGTGCAAGTGAAAGTTAAAAGTTACACTGAATGAAATATTAACACAGCCTCCTATCATGTTATGTAAGTTATGTTAGTCTCCCTATCCGTCACTGAACATGAATAACTGAAGTCACTAGACTAGATCGTACCTATTTGGGTATGGTCAGTTACACATGAATATTTGAATAATACATGAACACAGTCTAGGTACCTACTTACATACATTTAGGTATCAATACAACTGGAAGTAAACAACAGTGAAGATATTGTTTCTTTCTTTACGGCTACCACAAGCTTGTCACTGCCTGACACTGACATATTCGCTAACGTACTTTCTATACAGGGTAGCCAAAAAATTACTGCATTCCCGTTGCCAGGGAGGTTTAGGGATTAGGTATACTGAGCAACTTTTACTATGGCCCAACCCCTAATTGAGAAAAAAAATCTCTGTCTTATACATTTTGGCCGGTCCATTTTCTATGGGAGGGTAAATATTTTGACGTGATAACGTCTTATAAATCGATGAACACCGGTAGCATGCACGAAAAAGTGTCACGTTGTGGACATATCTCCATGGTAACGTTGTGGACGGATCTCCATGGTAACGTTACGGCCACGTTTTCTTATGACGTTATCACGCAAAATTATCGTCCGTAAACCGACTTTACAGACAACCATGTTTTTTTTTTCGGGATTTCGGGGTTGGGCCATAGTAAAAGTTGCTCAGTATAATCCCAAAACCTTCCTAGCAACTGGAATGCAGTTATTTTATTTTTAGGCCACCGTGTAGGTATATCTCGCTCGCACTAATAAGTACCTATGCCAGTACGATTCATAGAAAGTAAGTTACGCACACGCTAGCGAATATGTCAGTGACATGATAGGTAGGTACCTATTTTGGAATGTTATTGAAAATATATTCTTATGCTAAAATAATACATTAAGTTCCTACATCATTTTAACATAATGCAAAGAATTGGTAATTTAACCCAAGAACCACCGACCGTTTTATCTGTCTTGTATTACATATAGGTAATAAAATAATTTCAGAATGTAACAAGTTACTCGTATCGTACATCAAGGTACCACTTGTAATAGTAGAAAAAAACTAACAAAATACCTAAACCATAGAAGTACCTAGGATGGAAAGGTCCAAACTCACGTATGCACGGGTGGTATTTTTTTAAAACACAAATATGTTGTCTGCGCGGAAAGAGAAGAGTCGTGGAATGTATGGGAACCAAATACATTTCACGACACGTTAGGTAGGTATGTTCAAAAACTAGTTACATTCATTTCATGGTCAGAGGGAGGAAGGAAGTGACGTTACATAAATAGGTAGTGCAGCTGTCATTTTCGCACAAAGCGCCATCGCGCCCCTTTTATTTTTGTTCCCAGTCAAAAGGTGGCCAAAATTCAAAAAGTTATAGAGTCAGCCCAAGAAAAGTCTGCAACGATTTTGATAGCATACGCAGTGCAAGTGTTATTTTAAAATGCAAACTTCTATGAAATTAAGTAACACTTGCACTGCCTGCGTTGCTATCAAAAATAATCAAAATCGTTGCATACTTTTCTTGGTCTAACTCTAAACGCTTTACTGTCTAGATAAAACCCTATTATCAAGAAACTAAAGTGGGTGGGCGGCCAATTTAACATGTGAAAGATCGTGAAATGGTGATAAAAGAATTTCTCCGCGCCGCGGTCAGCAAACGGACACTGATCAATCTTGTGTTGAGTGAAGGTCAACGACATCGGTCAGCAGACCCGGTCAAAACGGCTGACCCGGTCGGGACACATCCGTATGACCTGCACGAGTTACACGTGGTGACCTTTGCCGCCAAGCCATAAAAAAGTTCGATAAAAAAACTGCGCTTACACGTAAACTTAGATACCGATTGTGGTTTAATTGATGCGCAAGAGCGTGTTACTACAATGAATGAAACAGCTGGAAGCGTAACGACAATAGGTACCTACATTATTATAAGTTATTCCGGGGATTCGGCAATGCAGCGGTCAAACCGCTATGCGCCGAGCGGTAGGTATGTTACGATTTACCACACAAACCGGTCTCTACCTACTTCGATACAGTCACCCTATACTTTCTTACAAAGCCACACATATCAAGATATCCGAGTTTAAACACAGGTTAAATATTGTTTTAACGATAACGGTTATCGATTAGGAACGGGCACTGTAACGGTTATTTTGAAATTCGAACAAAGCAAGTGACAAGATCCATACTTAAACCTGGTTTCCCGCCACGTCAGTGGCCACATGCAGGCCGGGATTGGTGCAATTTGATAGGAGACACAACTTTTACACCGAATCACGGTCTAAGCGTGGCCACCGCAGTGAACGACCGGACCGGGTAACGGGACCGCGCGCCGCGGATGCTGCGTAGCGGTCTTCGACGACCGGGCCCGCTTGGATAGGCCGGGACTGGTGCAATATCACAGAAACCGAATATAGCGCCAGTCACCGCCCAGCCACACGGGCCTCCCGGACAAAGGATGTCATGTCTGTAGACACGCCGCCGATGCTCACGAACACCAATCTTCCAACTTCTCTCGACGTCCGGAGCTTTCGTGATCTCGGGAAATCTTCGTTAGTGAAAGTCACACACTTTTTTGAACGGTATCGGAACCCGCGTATTTTGGAAAGATTTGCGCGCGTGCGGCGCGCGCGGCGGCCGGCGACGGAGTGTCGGGCGGCGGGGAGGCGACGCCAGCGCAGCTGTCGCGCTCCCCGCCCGCGCGCCCCGCACCCCGCCGGCCCTTTATCGTTCTGGGAAGTGGTTCCTGAACTTCCCGATTGTATTACCCGACTCCTCCACGTTACCCGAGAATCGGGTAAAATGGAAACTTTGAAAGTTGCGCTCCTTGACCGGCGATGACGTCGTTCGCGTTCGCGTGATCGCTACTCGTGTCGTGTAGCATTGATACAGATATCAAGGTGATTGAAATTACAATTTACAATGTGTTTTATCGGAACTGGAATCCTGTGAACGCATATAAAGTAGTTTACCCATACACTTTCATTTTAAATTTAAATGGTGACCTAATTTGTGGAACCGGTCGATTGATCGATTAAAATAAGAGATTTTTAATGAGTTCTGTCGAATGTGACGAGTGTGGGCGGCCAAGAGGTTGAGTTATGTTAATAATTGAATGAATCAAATAAATAATGAAATGAAATGCCAAACATGTCTACTTAATTGCTTGATTTAGGTACTTTGTGTCTTTTGTCGATTACGTACTTTTAGTTCTTATTCTCTATATCTTATTGTTAAGATATGTTAGCACAGAATAAATATTAGTACCTACTACCGTACAGAAAGGACACTTCCTACAAAACCGAAGTTTGACAGCATTCAGGGATGAATCATGCAGTCCCTTTCTAATGCGTGACACTATCCCTTTCGGCTATTTAGGCTTGTCAAAATTCAAGTCATTATATTGTCTGTGGTGGTGCACGCAAAGGGATGTCAAGTTGTGCCAACCCTAATAATTGCTCGGAGCAATGTTGAGCCGAACGGAGCCGAGAATGCCCGAAAGGAGAAGTGTCACCCCACTGATGATAGCACGTTTCACGTACATAATATAGTTATAGGAATTAAATGTGGTCTTAAGTTTCGAAGCAGTCTATCCGAATTTCAGTCATTACTACGTGGGTTCTCAACACAATATCAGTAATGGTTTTATACCATTTACCATATTCATAGTTACATCACATCTGTATCAACTTTTTTTTAACGACTACAGACAGTTGCCTCGTGGTGATTCAACTTTTTAGAACCACTTATGTTTTACCTTATAAAAGTCACCGTGCCAGTTTGGGTCAATGGAAACAAGACATTGGTAAAACAGTGATCTGTAATCTGTAAGAATCTGTAAACAGATCACTATACATATAGAAACAATGTTGGCATTTCGTTTATATAAAAAGGTGACTGACGACTGATGCATATCAAGTCAAGATTTTATATGAAAACAAAAACAATGACATACAAATGACTTGAAATCCCGAAAACCGTTAATCGGGACAAAAGTTTCGTTCAGCTGGCAGCCCCGCGATATTCGACATTCAAACCGATCCCGCGCCCTACCTGCGAGCCACAGATTATCGAGCGATGGGATAAAATATAAAAAAATATCCACAGACAAAATATACAACACGCACGAGCCACGTGGTCATAAATGTTATTTATCACAATTGGAAGTAAATGACGTCACGCTTTTTTGTATTGTGACATATGGGTCGTTTTTTTTAAATTTCATCGTGGAATTTCCCCGGTGCAATTGTGAAATCGAACGAAGTTCGAGGGGCAGATGTTTAAATTTAGAAAATTATCGGTAGAATCTATAAAATATAAAATATATAAACGGTTGATTCACTTGATGTTATAATAAAGGCAATGTATCTTGTAGGTTGTTGACTTATGTTGAGGCTACCCGCTCTTTCTTTGTTTAACAATTATTAGTAACAAAACAAATCACAGGCGATATGTTGCAAGGTGCGAGGTCCTTTTTAGGGTTCCCGTACCCAAAGGGTAAAAACGGGACCCTATTACTAAAGACTCCGCTGTCCGTCTGTCCGACTATCCGTCTGTCCGTCTGTCTGTCACCAGGCTGTATCTCATGAACCGTAATAGCTAGGCAGTTGGATGAAATTTTCACAGATGATGTATTTCTCTTGCCGCTATAACAACAAATACGTAAAGTACGGAACCCTCGGTGGGCGAGCCCGACTCGCACTTGTCCGGTTTTCAACATGTAAGAGCGCATCAACTTACCTATGTAGTTACGAACTTAGATACGTCTATCGTCAATACGCATGGTAATGTGACAGTATGCGCGCACGCAGTTTTCCCACGCTTCCCGAGCATTATCGACGGTGACCACTTACCGTCATTTACCGTCAACTATCGCCGTTACGTTACTTATGCGTTTCTTTTATAGCTCCTATTAGGTACATACTCTTCAGACAATCATGAAGGTAGGTATATTAAGTATGTATATTGTGATTTTTGTGATATAGGTAATTCAGAAAAATTCAAAGGTGTATGTGAAGTCCCCAATCCGCATTGGGCTAGCGTGGGGACTATAGCCCAAGCCCTCTCGTACATGGAAGAGGCCTGTGCCCAGCAGTGGGACGTATATAGGCTGAATTATTATTATTTTATTATTTAGGTAATTCAGAAAGTAGTGAAAAGGAGTTTTTATATTAATTTCTTAAGGTTCACTTGCACCATCCTTCTAACCCGGAGTTAAGCGGTTAAACCGTTAACCTAGTGTCAAATTGTATTGGTAACCATGGTAACTCCAAGTTTAACCGGTTAACCCCAGGTTAGTGAAATGGTGCAAGTAGGCCTAAGAGTCACACGAAACCGCCGCCAAAAAGCTACCTACTCCCAATAGACCAAGCTAAGTTGGCAGCGATTTTGACAGGCCAGACGGTGCAAGTGTTTTACGGTGCAATCTCATAGAAGTTTGACGTTTAAAATAACACTTACACCGTCTGGGCTAGCTAAATCGCTGCCAACTTAGCTTGGTCTAACTCTATGTCTGGTAATTTTCGTTGCTTATATAAAAACTTCTATTGTAAGTAGGTACCTACTCACTCTGATTAATGCGGTACCTACACGACGGGAAGAGGTTTATAACTCGAGATATTTTAATGAAGAAATTTGAACTTATAATAAAATTAGGTGCATAATGTTCTTTTTTTTCTCGACAGTTATGAACTTCTTCCCGCCGTGTACGGATTCTTTATTTTATAGTAAGTACATATTTAAGTCCAAGATATAACACTTACTTGAATGTTCATTTGAGTCGCTTAACTTCAAACTCCATAAATAAAATAAAGGGTAAATCCATCTGGTCAGATTATGCGATTTTGGTATTAAGAAAAGGTAACAGGGTCGATATTTGCTGAGAGGCTCGAATGGATTTGCCCGAGTTTGAAGTTAAGCGACACATTTGTCAAATTTCTTGTTAGTTACTGCTGCTGCTTTCTTGCTGAAATAGGTACCTATTTCAGCCGGCTTATTATAGATGGCTTTGTCCACGTTTATCCACGTGATAAAATAACTGTCACTTTTTAACACCGCGGAATAGATAGTGACGGATACCGTTTTATCACGCTGTCACGTAGACAAGAACGACCATCATATCCGTGCAGAATATCGTTTTATAATGAGATGGCGGCGGCTTGGTTCGTGTTCGTGTCCCTCTGTTATCGGAACTACGGAACTACACTAGAAATTGAGTAAGTAGTAGGTAGGTAGGTCCGTACTTACTTTAAGTGTTTTAACTTCAACCAAAAGGCACTTGAGTGACAAAGGGTGATTTCGACTTAAAGGAGATTTATGCCGCAAAAGGAAATGCCATAAATAATACCTATACTTTATGGCGTGTTAAGTATTAAGTCAAAACGAATTGTAAAATAAATTTAGCACAAAGTAATAATTAAAAAATCCTCTTCCTTTAATTCATTAACAATTTTTCTGAAGAACAAATCTAGAATGTAAATAGGCTTATTTCTAGGTACCTACCTATTTATTTCTTTTGAATAGAATAGAGCTTACAGCTGATAAGGTCTTTTGTCTGTACTTCCTACTATTCCTAACAAAAGACCCTATACCTGATGCAGTTCTCAACTTCTCAGGTACAACCCAACTGATATTGTTTCCTTAAAATACCACGTTTCGAAGACAATAACCAAAATTTAGACCAACTAAAATCTCCATACCGATCCGAGCGACCATTTTTTTGCCAATATCTTGGCGAATTTAACAAAAGGATGCTTCCTTTAAGACACCGCGTAACTTTCTCATTTTATGCAAATCATACCTTAACTTTAAAACAATAAAGTCGTTTTCAGCTTGTTTTGTAAATGAGATACTTTTGCAGCGACCTCGGATCAAACTAACCTCTCAAACTATTTTAAACCTTGAGTGTTACATATTAAAGTTGTATTTAGATTGTATCGTTTCAATGGTAAATGACCATGGTAGACTTCTTGGAAAATATAAAAGTGTGCGTTCGTTGAAATTTTTTGCACATCTCGCGCCATTGTGGTATCAATGGAGACTGTGTTTTACAATGAAATAATAGTTAACTTGATCATTTCCTTTGTTGAAATAGGTTTGTAATAAAGTAGGCCCGGTTTGTATTTAAAAAATAAGACGTATAAACGACACCTAGGTGTTTTTATAACACGTACAATTTTAAAATGTAACAATTTACTTCGAAGTTCGGACTGCGGGCTTATTATTGAACCTCTTGTCCACAGGGCCGTCTTAAACTATATACTGGGGCCCTTGGGCACTTAAGAATTTGGGGCCCTTATGGAAAGTAAAGAAAGCGAATTAAACTAACATTTTTAGGGTTCCGTACCCAAAGGGTAAAACGGGACCCTATTACTAAAGACTCCGCTGTCCGTCCGTCCGTCCGTCCGTCCGTCCGTCTGTCACCAGGCTGTATCTCACGAACCGTGATAGCTAGACAGTTGATATTTTCACAGATGATGTATTTCTGTTGCCGCTATAAGGTGACAGCACCAGTCATGGGACATTTAAGAGGAAATTTGGAGTATTTGTGATATTTCCCTGATACATGTAAATGGTCTACCGCTTAGCGTGTTACAAGATGAATGTCCTATCCGTCTTTCATGTTTCAGGCGTGGTGTATCAAAGATACTGCAATGAGTTTCCACATACTTAACAAATTAAAACTATGTTTTTTTTCTCCAGTCATGGACACCAAAGCTCCAGTAATGGAACCCCGGTAATGGACGTGGATCCAGTAATGGGCCCCCTATAATGGGCATTGCTCTATCAGTATAAAATATTGAAATAGGGAATAAGTTATGGCAAAAAAATCAATTATTGTTATAAGCTTTTATTGCTGAATGTATTTTTCTTTCCACAGCCAATTATTATTTTCCCAAACACAATTAGTTAGCGTTTATCGAAGAGTTCCCATTGCCACCTCCTGTCTCCATCATCAGATCAGGTCCATGTTATCATAATATTGCATTATCATCCGATTTGCATACTTAATTACGTATACAAAATTTCAACTCAATCGGAAATCGGAAAGTGGGTCAATTTCAGCTACCAAGATTTGACCCACACTAACTAACAGGGCAAGTTAAATAAAAGTATGGAAAAACGATATTAATTTATCCGAAGTCCGAGCATACCTCCTGGTTGACATATTTCGTAACTACATTTTACTTCTGTATTGTTTAAACATGAAATTATGGCATGGCTAGCATCATTATGTAAATTGTCCCATCATAGGAGGTATGCAGTTTTACAGCTCCTTTAATGGGATTGGGCCAAAAACCACTATTTTTTTACATCTGTGGAGTCACAACATAGTGTGTTGTATACCTTATCTCACGGTAAATGCAATTTTTAACAAAACACATTCTAGTTTTCATCAAGTATTCATTGATTAAAATGTAATAAATTAACTCGCCTCTTTTAGCGAAGTTGTTAAGAATTCTTAGTGGTATTTTTTTTCAGTGACACGACAACTTTTGGGTTGACGCCAATTTCTTAAAAAGTAACCGAATTTATTAAAAATTCAAACTGAAGCAGCTCTAGGACTCTTATTTATGATAAAATATAGCCGGTGTTTATAAACTACTTTTAGATACTTATTTTAGAGGAATTGTGGTTTTTTGTCCCGTTACCGGTTCCACGTCCATATAGGGTATACTACATTAACAACAAATACTAAAAACAGAATAAAATAAAGATTTAAGTGGGGCTCCCATACAACAAACGTGATTTTTGACCGAAGTTAAGCAACGTCGGGCGGGGTCAGTACTTAATGGATGGGTGACCGTTTTTTTTTTTGCCGTTTTTTGCATTATGGTACGGAACCCTTCGTGCGCGAGTCCGACTCGCACTTGCCCGGTTTTTCTACTATGATCTTCTATTTTTTTATAGGTAATCAAATATAATGTTACTGTCTGTCCTTCGAGGCCCACTAAGGATGGGAGCCCTGGGCACGGGCCCCGTGTGCCCTTATGCTAAACACGGTACTGCTCTTGTCTGAGTATGTAATTGATAAGGATCCGGTGACTGATTCTTTTATCATCTTTTTGCATTTTTTTTTAGAACGATTTTTTTCTGCTCTATCGATACAGTACAGCACAACCGAGGTTCACCCACGATTTTTGACCACCACAAACATATTATGAAAGGGTAATAAAAGAAAAATATATACTTGGTCAAGCAGATCTTGTCAGTAGAAAAAGGCGGCAAATTTGAAAAATGTAGGTGCGAAGTGATAACGTCCCATAGAAAATTTGAATTTCGCTCCTTTTTTTACTGACAAGATTTGCTTGACCAGCTATAGCAAACAACACTAGAGTCATACCAAGATACTATATCCCTCTGCCAACAAACTATCCTGCAGTTTGGCAGAAGAAAAAACTGTAGGTACAAATAGGGTTTATTTCACCTGAATAAATGATTTTTTTATGTTTTTTTTTTATTTATACAGCGATTTTTATAGCACAGACGTCAAAGTGTTGTCCAAACGTCATACTCATAATTTCACAGAAGTTTGAAGTTTAATTTAACACTTCCACGTCTGTGCCTACAAAAATCGCTGCAGATTTATCTTGGCCTGACTCTACCACTTTATTTATAAAAAGACACCTTATAAAAAAAGTAAATTGACCAACAAACTTGCCAACGGTACTTTATTATGCATTGTCATCGTTACACGAGCATATTCCAAGTCAATCCGACCACAGGGCCGGGCGGGTGCCAATGCGTGAAAAAAACATATGAAATGAAAAAATATTTATTCAGTTTAAGAATTACTTATACAGTTGTAAGTGTTGGCGCCTCTTTTTAAGTAACAAATACCTGTGTTAAGAGGCACAATTAAAATTAAATTTAAATTAAATTAAAATTAAAACACAACATAGTTTGTATACTTAAGTAAGTTAGGTACACCCAGCTGAAAAAGCGCATACCCACGTTCCATACCATTCATAAAGTGGGTACCTAATTACCTATGCACTTTTGAAGCTCGCTGTACAGTCAACTGCAATAATATGTTACTTTTCGAACGCCGCAATAATTTGTATGTAACACGCTCTTATGAATAGAATAGAATAGAATAGAATAGTTTTTTATTCGTAAACACACAGACAACAGACATACATAGAAAAAATTCACAGATTTCGTGCCTCACACGACTATCGAGCACATTGGAAATGAATCTACGGAATTCGAAAAAATATTGTCGCTGAGCGACGAGAAAGTCTGGATAAGGAAAAAGTTACAAAATAAAACTACAACGTTGAATGATAATTATTTTATTCTTAGATTAACACAAGTATCCTGGACATAACGCATGTGAACAAACCAATTGCAAAATTTCCACACGCGTATCGAAGTTTGAATAATTGTCGCCGTGGCGCAAAAGTATAGGTACATATTTCATTTTTCGATTAATAAGCAGGATATATTAATGTTCAAAGAACAAGAAAATTATTACACGGCAAATCCGTAGTCAACTCGAAAAGTGGTAGCCACATCGCCGTTATCGTCACTCGAGTCTTGATCGGCAGCGGCCCATTTGCTGCAAGATATGAAATTTTCTTGACAGCAGTTTGACGCGACGAGAGATGACCATAACAGCGTTTGTCTATGTTGCACCAAACCTGAGTTCCAATAGGTACTACCAGGGTTCAGCATCTGCTATCTTGGGTAATGCTCTACCATGTGATCATCATGACGAATCGGATGCCCAAAAGAAGCGCGTGCCTATGTTGCAACAAACCTGAGTTCCTTTAGGTACAGCCAGGGTTCAGCATCAGCTCTATCTTGGGTACTACTCTCCTAAGTGCTCATCGAGACGAGTCCGATGACCAAAACAGCGTGTGCTTATGTTGTATTAAACCCGAGCTCCACTAGGTACCTACTGCCAGGGTTCAGCATCAGCTATCTGCTAGCAGCCGCCAGCAACATGCTGAGGTGAGACCATTTCGTGTTTTTATTGAGACCAAGTTTTTATTTTGTGTTTGTGCTCACGAATAAAATTATTTCTATTTCTATTTCTATCTCTACCTCTACCTCTACCTCTACCTCTACCTCTACCTCTACCTCTACCTCTACCTCTACCTCTACCTCTACCTCTACCTCTACCTCTACCTCTACCTCTACCTCTACCTCTACCTCTACCTCTACCTCTACCTCTACCTCTACCTCTACCTCTACCTCTACCTCTACCTCTACCTCTACCTCTACCTCTACCTCTACCTCTACCTCTACCTCTACCTCTACCTCTACCTCTACCTCTACCTCTGCCTCTGCCTCTGCCTCTGCCTCTGCCTCTACCTCTACCTCTACCTCTACCTCTAGATCTACCTCTACCTCTACCTCTACCTCTACCTCTATTTCTACCTCTACCTCTACCTCTACCTCTATCTCTATTTCTATTTCCACCACCACAAGAATGCATAGATTGTCGAATAGTGCGTTCTGACTTTTTTACTATTTTAAGGTTAGGCTACAGGGGGCCGATTTTTGAAATTCCACTCATTTTCGTGTATTTCGTTAAAAGATATCTCCACTACTAGGCGTTTAAATTCCACTAATAGAATTGAAATCGAGTGGTCAATACCACTAGATTCCAAATTTCGATCGCTCGTATTTCAAAAATTAGCATTTCGCCGTTTTCCACCGATTTTCGAGTGACGAAATCGAGCGATCGAAATTCAAAAATCGGCCCCCAGGGCAAACCCTTAACCCGATCGTCTTTGTTTTAGGCTCAATTCTCAAATTGTAGCTGACTAAATTGTCTAGAGCCGTTTTTCTCAAATCTGACTTTTTGACTATTTTAAGGTTAGGCTACAGGGCAAACCCTTAACCCGATCGTCTTTGTTTTAGGCTCAAATTGTAGCTGACTAAATTGTCCAGAGTCGTTTTTCTCAAATTTTTGATATCATTCTTCGTTTCCAAATTATCGAGCACCAAAATCAAAAATTCGGAAAAAATTGAATTTTATTTTCACTATTTCGACCATAACATTTTTCGTTTTTGACTTTCTCGAATAATTATTTTTGCACCTTACAGCTCTCGTGATTATGCGTCTTTTGAGCCTATTTTTTAATATCATACCTTCACAACTTTCCGAGATATAAGGGGATCGCACTTTTTCGTGAAATCGGACCCTATACTGGAGCGAACGAAAAGACATTTCCAATGTCAAAACATAGTGAAAATACAAGGTCTCTACATATAAGGTCGTGTCAGATATTTATGCGTTCTTCGTTGTGTAACATATGATTCCAGGTGACTGTAGACAACTTTGTTAATATAATAAACGAAAATGACAATTAAATCATTATATTCATTCATTATCGACTTTATGATTAGTACTGATTTCGCTTATTGAATACATGAAATAAAAAGCGTGTAATTTTTCCCGCTCTCACCCTGTTGGAGGCAAAGTTGCAACGTAGGCTACTCTCGCGCATAGCATCATAGCGCACTCGGCGACTCGGGAGACTAAACATCCTGTGACATTGATCAATGAATGCTGCGTGCCTCAGCATAGGTAACTAGTCTTCACAACGGACATAGAAACGATTTTCATACTTGTACATGTAGGTACATGTACATACATACTAAATCGCCATACTGGCAGACAATGCACATCCTAAACCGTTACAGGAAAACCTTAACATTTGAAACATGTCATGTACCTACTTAGTTTGAAACTAGTCAACTTTGCCCACTTTTTTTTTTGAACTCGATTTTATATGATAGGCTGACATTATAGCCTGTGATATCATACTTAGAGCCACTTGCACCAATCATTAACCCGGGATTAACCGGTTAAACCTGGAGTTACCATGGTTACCAGTACAATTTGACACTGGGGTAACGGTTTAACCGTCTAACCCTGGGTTAGTGGGATGGTGCAAGTGGGCCGTACCCAAATAACGGGAGTAAGTACCCTTTGAATGAATAAATGAATGAATGATTGATTTATTCACTTGAATACATATACAGCGCATGCATTTATATTATATTATATACTATATTCTGCCATTTGGCATGTGAAACTTGGAACTTTCGTGTTGATAAGGATTAAAAATAAGAAAATTAACCTTTATAGACCTTAGTTTTTGGGTACCTATGTCTACAGGAAAGATGTGAACATATTTTTGAGTTTGCTCCAGAAGCTTCTTTCGAACTTCAACAATTTGATCTCATCTTGACATCACTTGCAGTGCATTTTGTACTTTTAAAGTTTAGAGCCATGGGGGCCAAGTGCGTGTCGGGTTTATAAAAAAATGTCGGTGGTGCGCCTAATAGCTTCTGACGACCAGAGGCCCTAGCCAACATGACAATCGTTCGCAGAAAACGAAACGAAACGCTACCTGTCTCTATCGCAATAATATGAAAGAGTGATAGAGCGACAATAGCGTTTCGTTTCGTTTTCTGCAAACGATTGTCACCTTGGCTAGGCCCTCAAAGGGCTAGCGCTATTTCGAACAGCCATTAAGTTATCTCCAATTCACCATTTAGTTAGGAAATATGGCTAGCCTTCTGGGCACTTTGCCTGTTGACGGCGATCTGAGCCAATTTTTAACCTGTGGACTTTTGTACTTTATTTACTATTATTATTCAGAGCCCACTGTGTCCCACTGCTGGGCAAAGCTTTGCCCTAGGCCTAGGCCTAGGCCTCCCCCTGTTTAGTACTATATCTGGCCAGCCTCTCAAAAAGGAGTCCAAGTTATTCCGCCCTCCCGCGACTCCCACTCCGTGGTTAACTTGGCCCTCAAGTCGTCCGGCATTCGGCAGACATGACCAGCCCAGTCCCATTTCAACTTAGCCGCTTTCCAAGCTACGTCTATTTATATTTGAGTCTTAGAGTGCAGCGAGGTGTTTCAGACTCGATCCCTTAATTTTACACCTATTACTATACTTTTGTAAGGACTTAGTATATTTTATGATGTTTATTAATGATTAAATATGGATATCTGATAAGTTTCGTGCTCGAATGAGATCAAATACAATTACAAACTCGACCGCGCCAGGTCTGGAGCTCGGAGGCTGGTATTCTGTGCATGGAATGCTCGCGGTAGCGACCGGTCGCACCGTTACTTCACCCACGTGCCGCGGCGCGATTTATCGATATCGAGTCTGGAGAAAAATCGCAAGGTGCGTGACCGCTGGACTTGGTGAGATTTCTAAAATTTTACCCCTAATATGATGATAGTTAGGTTCCAAAATGCCACCTGCGCTGTAAGGTTTTAGGGCCGATTTTTAATTTCCTGTCGATTTGTTTCGTCAGATTTCGATAAAATTTGGTCGGTAGATAGAGTTTTCTATTATTTATATCTAGGGCCATCTAGAACCAACGCCATAGACTTAGGGTGACTCACGTTAGACCGGGCCGTGTCCGGGCCGGAGCTTCCGCGCGGCGCTTACTTTTCTATGCCATGAGGCCATGACAGGTGATCTTTCCACAGAAAACGATGCGCCGGAAGCTCCGGCCCGGACACGGCCCGGTCTAATATGAGTCATCCTTTAAAGGGCTTATATAACAGCTGATGGGCTATATAAAAGTGCCGATATCTAAAAAAAATAGATTTTCATTAAGGGTAAAATGGCTTAATCTTGTAGGTAGCCCATCCCATCAGCTGTTCTATAAGCCATTTAAGTCTTGGCGTTGGTTTTAGGGACAGCTTGTATAATGAGCCTAATTTCACCATTGACTCGTCTTAATTGGTATAGATATACTTAGACATATAGGTTACGTAAAGATCATACCAAGTTTCATGTAAATAAAATTACGCATGTCGCCTTAAGAGCCCATCAACGTGCACACTAGCGCCACTCCTAAATAATCGTGATTATTTTAAAAAGGTGGCCGCTACGTAGGTATGTACTGTATTTTGTATTTAAGTACCTTTTGAGTACATCAAGCTAGTTTTTATGTTGCATTCGTCGATCTATGAACTCAAAACGAAAATGGCCATTTTAACTTTAGGACGCATAGAATCATAGATTGACGAATCCAGCAACATAAAACTAGTTTGATGTATTCAAAACGTACTTAAATACAAAATATAGTACATAGCGGCCCCCTTTTTTAAATACATGTCGTTAAATTTAAATAATCACGATTATTTTGCAGTGGCGGTAACGTGCACACGTTGATGGGCTCTTAATGAGAGTGTAACTTCGATAGTATGGGAGCTCTTGGTGGTGGGTTCGTGTCGTGCGACTCTTGAAGCGCTAAAACTCACTTAACTCACTGGAGTTAATTGTTTCTTTAAAGCTAATTTATGACAGATTTACAAGAGCCTACTGCCATATTAAGTGCATGAACACTTTTACGGTCAAGGAATAGGGAGTATTACTGCAATGTTCTGCCGCCAGAGCGCAGCACTAATTTGTTTAGTAAACCATAGAGTAACTTATACATACTAGGCCTTAAACAGTTTTTTGTTTTGACAAGTTTTCACTATGACATTGATGCACCAAGGCGGTTTGTTTACATGTGGGCTACCGCGAAACGCGATAATTGAAATTTCTTTATTTCGGTTTCTGCCTCTCTATCAGAGTGATAGAGAGGCAGAAACCGAACTTTCGATTGTCGTGTTTCACGGTAGGCCATGTGATTGACCTAGTGACGCATGATGTGTCATTGATGATGTCAATGAGGTTTGTTTACTGTATGTGCTAGTGGTGACACCTACGCAGAGCTTTGCCTAATATTCCCTATTTAATTTCATTACCATTTCGTACCTTGTCACAGTGACAAAAGTATGAGGTCCTTAGCGACCTCTTCACGCTTGTATTACATGTTTAATTTTAAACAATAATGCTAAACTCTCTTGCTTATCTTATCTTTGACCCTTTCTATACAATTATAATCATAATGGACATAGAATAGGGCCAGAGACCCAATGACCTTATCTAGCGTGGCGTATAATCTGTATTAATGATTAATAATGATTAATGACCACAGCGGTAGTAGGTAGATTGTTAGATAATTGAGTGTCACGGGTTGATATCGTAACAGATCAGAGAAAATTTTAAGTTGAATACAATGATTTATTATAACTCAAGATATGTTATAGGCGTTCCAAAATTGAAGCGCTTACCTTGTGACAAATTGTACAAGTTGCCTTTAGTCGTACCTAGGCAAGCGAGAAATGTGTACGTGCTAACGAAAACTCACCGAAAGAAAGAGACAAGAACATGTTTAACAACGAGTATGATAAAGATTAATGGAATGCGAAAATTTATCAAAAATAACAGATATATTTGTAGGTAAGTAGGTAATATACTAGGGCCACTTGCACCATTCACTAACCCGGGGTTAACCGGTTAAACTTGGAGTTACCATGGTTACCACTGCAATTTGACACTGGATTAACAGTTTAACCGGTTAACCCCGCCGGGTTAGTGGGATGGTGCAAATGGTGCTAAATAGGTATTGAAATTAATATGGAAGTATTTTTTGTGCTCCTTATGTATGTATGAGTATAACCTAGTCGAATATATGGGTTAAGTGAGTGTTCATTGAAAATTGATCTTAAGGATGACTCACGCTAGACCGGCCCGTGCCCGGGCCGAGTCGTCCGACACGTCATTTTCTATGACGGCTGATCGGTGATCACGTGGTGCTTTCCATAGAAAACGAAGCGCCGGAAGCTCCGGCCCGGCTCCGGCCCGGTCTAACATGAGCCATCCATGAATCAAAACCGTATACTGTACCTACATATTTACAATTTCACCCGCTAAAGATAAGTACAAGCACAGCAGCTGACGGCACAGCTGTCACTTTATCGAAAAGCAACAAAAATCTAGAACGGCCATTCGGACATGCGACGTTCTTCTATTGAGTTGAGACTGATAAACTTTCGAACACAAGTAAAGGGCATTAACTTTAAGGTGTAGATAACATACAAATGACACACAATGCTGAATATACTCTGGCAAGCCAATTTTGTCAGTAGAATAAATTGCTGTCAATTTATTTTAAATAAATAAATAATTATTTAATCTTTATTGCACATAAGAAAACACACTGTACAAAAGGCGAACTTAATGCCATAAGGCATTCTCTACCAGTCAGCCTTTAGGCAAAGCAGATAAGTTTGTAGGCGGTGCAAAAATATGTGGTATAGATGATACAATTACGCACCTGTACGAACACAATAAGGACATTCTTAGACAAATTGGTCCCACGGTAACCTCAAGAAGTAAAGGCTTGTGTTGTGGGTTGTGGCCCGTTGTGGGTAGTTGGGTACTCAGACACCGATATAGGTATAGGTGAACTTAAATACATGGAAAATATCTATGACTCAGGAACAAATTTTCAAATGCTCTTACCGGGATTCGAACCCAGGACCATCGGCTTCATAGGCAGGGTTAGTACCCTAGTGGCCGGACCGATCACAAATACTTGTATTTGCCGACTGTACTTTTCAATAGCATGTGTAAAGTACCTCTCGAGACCTTTCTAATGAACCGAAACTCCAAATTACATACATTATTAATTATTTAAAGTACTCCAAATTTCAGCCGAATCAGATACTAGGAAGTGCTTCTTATATGTATATACTTATAAGTTACAAGATTTGAAACAAATATTATGTAGGTAGGTGTATATTAATTTGCCGATGCATGCATGTATGTACCTAAAATGATGTGTGTGCCTAAAATCAATATAAAGGCGATGTTTGGCCTTTATACATTTAATAACAAGTGTAACATTAAATTTTCATTCCAGAATATTCGACAGGTTACAAGAGGGGGGTACCGTACCGTTTCTCTAGGTACTAGAGTGGCGTATCTACTGCAATATTAAGTAATCTATGTAAATGATATGGGTTCTTAAGCCTTTTTACCTTTTAAATGTAGAAGCAGCTGTCTACCTGTCGCGCATATGCTTGCATCGACCAAATTACCCACGTTCATGATTTTATTGGAAACTAACACGTTTATGGTATACCGGGTGTGGCCTGTAACATGAGCAAAACATTAAACTGTACTCCTCACTCATACTGACCAACATTTGTTCAGCGACTTTTAAAAATAACTTGTGGTTTGATTTTTAATACACTTTAAAGTTTATTCTAAGACGCAATGTATTGTGAATTTTGTTATGTTTAAGGCGTGACAAGCTGACAAGCAACGTCAATCCACGGACCTAGAGAGTAAACCGGATAGTGTACATTAGCCAAAAAGTGTGTCCACATGAGAAGTCAAGGTGGGCCGTTGCATCTCTTTCTAATTAGGGTAACCATAAGTCATAGGTATGTGGGATATTAGGATAACATTGAATATATAGTTCGGCCAGGATCTTTTCTTATTCGTGCATAGTTATAAAAAATCATACTGTCTTTTCGCTGTACTAGTATTATGGCCTAAAAAGGGATGGATACAGTTTTTTTTACTCTTCTGTACAACGCTTCACACAACCTTAGGTACTTAATTTAGTTGTTCTAAAAACTGTTATTAATAGGCGTAGATGCTAGACCATGAACATGGTCGATCCTCAGGAAGGTGGTCCGCCGTAACGTCTGTCAAGAATACAGGTATGAGTGAGAGAGATAGAGAGACAGATATGCTGACAGAACCAGAGGGTCTACCGCGAACCGCGTTCGACGTGTCTCCCCTCTGTCACACTTACGTACGAAAGCGCTACAAAGAGGCAACACGTCGAAAGCGGCTCAGGGTAGGCTCTCAGGACACCCCCACTGTCCTGGACGGCTACCGTGAAAATCGAAAATCGTCAATTGCGGACATTTTTCTCTGTCACTCTAATTACGCCTTCATTGGAGTTAGAGAGAAAGATCCCCGCAATTTGCAAATTTCTGTTTTCGCGGTAGCTCCTCTGAGAGCTTTTTACAGTATTTGCCGCGTTAGGTCCCAGGCCCTTCATAGCAAGCACTAGCCGCCCCTTTCTCAGCACCCATCATATAGACTGCCGCTTAAAATATCTGGCCACCCTAGGCCCGGGCCTACTCGGCCTTAGGGCAAATCCGCCACTGCCACAGGGTCGCGTGACACCGCTACGCCCGTTTGCTATAGTTTTTAACTAGGACGACGCTTATCACTGGAGCATAGACACCGAAGTTTGCATCGTTTGACGAGCATCTTTCTCTGTCTCTGTAATTACTCCTTTATAGGAGTAAAAGAGAAAGATGCCCGCAATTTGCGAACCTCGGTGTTCACGGTGGTAGGCCAGCTGTGCGAAAAGAGAAGAGTCGTGAAATGTAAAGAAACTAGTGATGTGCCGTTCCCAGTAAATTTTCCAAAGAGGTTACATTCCCAGTAACGTTTCTGGTATCGTCCCAAAAGTCAGTAAATTACCATAAAGTTCTATTTTTCTTTTATTATCAATGTGTTTATTATTATTATAACAATGTATAAATGTGTCTGTAATGTTTAAGGACTTTGGATTTCAATTTTGGCAATTATTTATCCTGTATTAGCTCTCATTTCACCAATTTAAACATGCCCAAATAAATACATACCTATTCACATAAACTTACTTTTAAGTACGTAATAAGAATTGTGTAACACTGATTCTCATCGTGCCGACATCATGGTCACTCTAATGAGTTTGACAATGTTGACTTGTATTTTTATCGCAAAATGTAATAAGTGTGGCTTCCTTGTGAAACACTATTCCACAATTAGAAATTCTTTCACTCCTACAACCTTTAACGCAACATTTATTCACCATTTTTAAGAAAATTTTCATTCACGTGTTTTGATAACATGTCATCACACGTTAGGGATACAAATTAATATTCAAAGTTACTACAATGTCTACCATATCAAAATTAATGTTTTTTTATGTTGTGCACATGCTTGGTTAAATCAGTTAATAATATTGACATCATAATTATTTACAAATTTCTTAAAAGATATCAGAACCTTACTCTAAATATAGCACTTAAATAATATAAGAAGGTATTTCATTTCAGTAGTATATTGATATAAATACTACCACAATGGTATATTTTTAACATTGGCAACATGTGCGAGTGAGACACCGCGACCCACCTTTGCTATCTCAAGTGGACCGTTTTCTCTAGTCTGGTAAGAACGTCTTTCTGACTCGGTGATAAGGTTAAACTTAGTACGGCAAAAAAAGTGACAGTTCACTCCATCTTATAACTTCATGCGTCAATCACAATGATATGGCGTGGCGATGGCGTCCATTGAAGATAATATTTAATTTGTATGAAAAATAGGGAGTCTAAATACTTCATAATTTTTAAAAGTTGTTGAACAAAAGTGTCACCGTTTGAGGAGTAAAATCTATGTTTTAATTCTTTGCTCGTGTTACAGGCCACACCCGTATACTTACAGCAACACAGATGACCAGTGGTAGACTTTATTACGGTGCAGTAGGGGTTATGGATGGTGAGTGAACAGTGTTTACGATGCTTCGTATGGTACTTATAGGTTAGGTTTTAGGTTTTATTGGAAATTCATATGACGCTATTAGTACCTATTTGTAATGTAATGAAAGGAAAATCGGTATGATAAAGAATGACTCACGCTAGACCGGGCTGAGCCCGTGCCGAGGCGTCCGACATGTCATTTTCTATGACGGCTGATCGGTGATCACGTGGTACTTTCCATATAAAACGAAGTGCCGGAAGCTCCGGCCCGGCCCCGGCCCGGTCTAGCGTGAAATAGAAATAGAAATAGAAATTTATTTGCTGTGAGTCGTCCTTAATTCAGTGAAGGGTAGAAGACCAATTAATTTGCATGCCATTTACTTACCTTTTTTTTTAAGAATTGCTGAAAGGCTAAACATTTTTGTCCAGGATTGCTATCATAAGAGATGTCCCAACTTTTGTCAGAATATTCCGTTTTTAGGGTTCCGTATCCAAAGGGTAAAACGGGACCCTATTACTAACACTCCGCTGTCCGTCCGTCCGTCCGTCCGTCTATCACCAGGCTGTATCTCACGAACCGTGAAAGCTAGACAGTTGAAATTTTCACAGATGATGTATTTCTGTTGCCGCTATAACAACAAATACTAAAAAGTAAAAACAGAATAAAATAAAGATTTAAGTGGGGCTCCCATACAACAAATGTGATTTTTGACCGAAGTTAAGCAACGTCGGGCGGGGTCAGTACTGTTGCTTTTTGCATTATTGTACGGAACCCTTCGTGCGCGAGTCCGACTCGCACTTGCCCGGTTTTTCATATGTCAATCCTAGCCACGGCTCATGGAAGCCTGGGTTCCGCTTGGCAACTACTTAACCTCAAGAATTAAAATTGATTGTTGTCTTACATAATGTACTATGTAATTTATATATTAATGTAATAAATAATAATATACTCGTGTTTATAAATAAATCTGACAATGAGATTAAAATGTACAGTTCCAATTTCCGGCTTCACCCAATCGGATATTTTTGGACCTTAATAAAGTCCAATGTTAATTGTCACATCGAGGTTATTTTAAGACTCGACCTACCTATTAAGGATGACTCACGCTAGCCCGGGCCGGGCCCGGGCCGAGGCGTCCGACATGTAATTTTCTATGACGGCTGATCGGTAATCATGTGGTGATGCTTTCCAAAGAAAACGAAATGCCGGAAGCTCCGGCCCGGCCCCGGCCCGGTCTAGCGTGACAGCGTGAGACATTCTTTATACCTACGAGGTGTATTATTCCTACCTACCTCTCTACAAAAGTCTTATTAAGCTTTCGTCAACGTCAGCTTAAAACGGTAAAAATAAACACACATTAGCACCTTCGTTATTCTTATTAGCATAAGTAAGTATATGGTACATACATACATATCTTTTTCTTGGGTGTGGTATAGAAGAGTCTAGATTTTAATATATGTAGTTAGGTATATGGCGGAATGGAGATATGTATGTAGATTAGAATGAACATACATACATACCCACATACATACCGGTCAAAATCATAACCCTCCTTTTGCGTTGCCGTAGTCGGGTAAAAATAGCCCAGTACTCAAAAACTCATTGTTCTTCTTGCTTTAGTCTAGTTGTCCTTTTCGCTCTAGCCTAGTAGCCGGATATCACCCCGATAATTATACATATTAATGTATGTAGGCATATGAAACAGTAGTACAAGGCCGAGCAGGTGGACGCGCCATCTGACGGGGACAGATGTAAATCTGGAGTCTGGACCCGCTGCCGCTAGCGTCCGGTGCATCACAGATCACATACTAGATGAAGCATACAAGTACTGGGAGCCTAGGGGAGCCTAGCCAAGATGCCAATCGTTTGCGCCGCAGCTAACGAAACACCGTCTGATCCAGTAGTTTCCGAAATTGAAGTGATACCTACCAAAACTGTTTAAAAAAATGTTCGTGCTTAATTATGTAAAGTATGATTTTTAGATTAAGTTTTCGACCCACATTAAACTTGAATAAAGCACCTCTAACGGTAATTTCGAGATTGCCGTTGGCATTATCGTTACATTTAAGTTTAATTATATACTTTTACGAATTAAAATTACTTACCTTTGTTTACGTGGTTCAATGTCTTCTCAATAATATTTAATTTCCCATTACGACCGCTCATTTCACTTATTTTTTGATGTCCTATTGACTGGCAGGTAAATATAGGTCGTCGTAATATCCAATAATTAATTTAACGAATGCTGTATGATGCAAGAGATGCAACTAAGCGATGCGCGCGGCCCACGCGGCGAAGGCACAAGATAGCAGTCTTAGTAAACGCTTTATAGCAGCGGTTCTTAACCTTTTTCCATCCACGGACCCCTAGGAAATCTAGCACAAGTCCAAGGACCCCTTAATAAAAAAAAAACAGCAATATATTTCAGACCGGTGAGAATAGGTGAGACTGCGGCGGACCCCCGTACATATACTCGCGGACCCCCAGGGGTCCGCGGACCACAGGTTAAGAAACACTGCTTTATAGGACCACTCCACACTAGCGTCTCCCGAGCGTCGTCTAGTCAACTCTATGCTGCTGCTCGACGCAACGTTGGCTTTTTCCATAGGCGCTGACTATAAACGCCGGCGCTCCAGGTAACTCCAGGTTTATTCAGTTCACCCCGCGTTAGTGGGATGGTGCAAGTGGCCCTAAGTAATGTAGGGTGGCCGTAACCGAGGCCCATAATGCGTAGTCAGGTGGGTGGACGTCTATGGGTGCATCGCTCCGTAACCCATTGCCTTATGGGGTGCTGGGAAGTCGGTATTATAATTCAATTAACAATTGATGAAGGGTAAGCTCTACCTGGATGTGAAGTTGACATTGACCGTTCGACTTACAGACGTGATTATAGTTCGTTTTTTTTTAGCATTAGAAATAAGGTAAACAATCTTGATGTGTCTTTTAATTGAAAAACATATTTTAAAAATACGTTACGGCAAATATGTAACGATTATGAATCTAATATGATCATTTATATTTTTCTGCTTTCATAAGTAATAGTTACTGATTTTTAAAAAGCGTTTTTCAATTAAAAGACTTGTCAAGATCGCTTACCTTCTTTCAAGTTCTTTCTAATGCTTAAAAAAACGAACTATAGTGTATAAAGGGTAAAAAGTATTATCATAAAATGATTCAATTCAAAGCCTATTTCTCCAGTTTTTACCCTATATACTTAATTATATATTTCAGGTAAGGTGAAGGAGGTTTATTGAGTCAATATTTTACAATAAATAAATAAATAAATAGACTATTCTATTATACTGCAAAACGTAATTCAAGACCAAAAAAAGTAAGAAATGTTGCCACTTTTTTACAAGCGCGTCTTGTATTTATGTACAAATAAGTAAATAAAAGTACTTTATTAAATAGTAGAAGTAAAATTACTCAGGAATAAATTATCTTAGCGTGATTATTTATCTAAACGAATTCACTATTTTACAAACAAATTATTGCAATGGCAACATTGTCGTACTTTTTTTGGTCTTGAATTACGTTTTGCAGTATAGGTATAATTATACAGAGTGGCTAAAAAATTACTGCATTCCCGTAGGGTTTTGGGATTATAATGAGCAACTTTTAATATGGGACCAACGCCGCAATCGCGAAAAAAATTTACCCTCCCTTAGAAATGGATCAGCCAAAATGTATGAATCAGCCAAATTTTTTATCGGGATCGGGGTTGCTTCCATAGTAAAAGTTGCTCAGTATAATCCCAAAACCTCCCTGGCAACGGGAATGCAGTTATTAAGTCTTTCTGCTTTTTATATTGAATATAATACCTACCTACTGTCATCCCGACGATTATTGATCATTTATATCATTCTTATCACTCGCCAGGATTGACAGTTGTGTTTACGTTATGGATCAATCGCGTAATCGCATCGTGGAGCGCATTTCATTTTTTTTATTTTACTAGCCCACTGCTGGGCAAAGGCCCTCCTTTCCGCTGGGATCATCGTTAGATGCCATGCCAGATGCCAGTATTACATAACTTGTACAAAATCGTTTCCTAATTTTACAAAGCGGAGTTACAATAGGTATTAATTTTTCGATATAGACGACTGTCATGACATGATCATATATGTACATAAGTATCACTGGCCAGGGCTGTGCGTTCTGTGCTCCTGTGTTTACCGTCGAGTGGCCGGGATCAATCAATATTATCACAATCATTTGTGCCCGCTAGGATTGACAGTTCTGTGTTGACGCCGAGTGGGACCGTCAGATGCTAAGGCGCGTGCGCGTGCGCGCACAGCTGCCGCGCAGCTGCGCCTGCGTTCATCCCTCTTTTATTTGTGGCGATCTTGTGCCGATGTCGACGCCGCAGACACGTAGGCTTCTATGTAAGTACTTGCAGGTAATTTTGTTTACGTGGAAAATAAGGCCTTAAATGTTCATTCCCAGTTAAATAAAACCTTGCCGGATGAGGACACCTTGACGCGCACCTTGTAATGTAATTTATTATTTTGATTGAGACAATATATGTAAATGGATATATGCAATAATGCCAATAATGCATATGCGTTTGTCTCTCTATCATATGAGTCGAATATGCAAGAGCGATATAAAAGGCGATATGAACGAACAGATGTAGAGTCTGTATCTCCGTCTACATTGTGGAGTGGTTCGCGGTTGTAGCCCCTGTCAATACAACATAATACCTATTCTTCGGGAACGTGGTAAATTGAGTAGCACGGCCACAGAGCAATAAGCACGGCTCAAGCAAATAAATGAAACTAACGCTATCTATGCGTTATATTACCATTCCCTTAGACACTGGCCACACAATTTAACTAAATGGCTAGGGAACTCTATCAAACTTTATGTTTAGTATATCAATTAATTTATCAGAATGAGTGCGTTATAACATATATTTAATACTAAAGCCTGCTGTTTCTCGGGCCCTATTTCTCGTGTTACCTACTCGTGTAGCGTGCCTCTCCCTTACCTCCATGTAAGTACTTCCTAAATGCCCTATTAGCTTTTACTACACCGCCCGAGAAATAGAACCTGAAAAATAGTGTACCTATCTACAGTCTATTTAGCGATAAGACCGCCTGCTGTTACCTCTGCCTACCTACTTAAATGTATTTGATTATGTTTCTGTATAAATTCTGTACATGTAGGTACGAGAACTTTTGTAAACTTTGTGAGGTGTGCAATAAAGAGTAGGTCAGTACCTACTCTTAATATAACCCAGTGGTTATAAGGCGGTTCTTCAGTTAAAACACCATTATACAGTAATAATGTAACCCTTTATAATATAATTACATATAAGGCATAAGCGTGTCAGGAATTATGTGAAATTGAACCCTATCACTTTGAAATAAAGTTCAAAATCAGGTGGGAAATATATTCCCTCTGCCTTAAGAAGGCATAACTCATGATCATAGGTCGGCCCTAAGTATCAACCACTGGCTTGGTGGTGGTATATATTGAACCTTAGAATATACAGTAGGTTATATAAGGCCTAAAGCGTTAATGAACTAAATCGGACCTACTACATTGCGCGGAACCTTTGTTTTGAAGCAAACTAAACAAGCACGATGCGTGGGCGCGTCCGTTATGTTATGCGCAAACGCAGTTCAACCGGGTCACTGCGGCAGTTCACTGATGGTGCTACATACGGCACATCTAAATACAAGTCGCCTTATCTCATACCTTTAAACGAGCAATTCTTGTATGTATATTTATTTATATATAATTTCGGGGATCTCGGAAACGGCTTTTAGCGATTTTGATGAAATTGGGTATATGGGGGTTTTCGGGGCCGAGTAATCGTTCCAGCTAGGTCTTATCTCTGGGATAACGCGCAGTTATTATATGTTTTCCGAGCAAAGCTCGGTCTCCCAGATATTGTAGCCAGGGGGGTGTCACTACGCAGTTTAGGTACATTTGGCCGGCAGGCCTCCCGGGTAGGGCAGGCGTATGGCAGTGGGCTGCCGCTCGACCGCACGATAGTCGTGTCACGTGGCGCTCGCGCAAAGAAGATATAGCGAGTATAGGTATAATTTTATACCTAAGGGTAACATTCCATTTCTAACCGCAGCTGCATTACTGTCAATTTTACTATGGAAATTGACAATGACAGCGACGCGTTCAGTACCGATAGTGCAGCTGCGGTTAGAAATGGAATGTTACCATAAATCTGACTTTTGTGAAGGAGTGAATTTTCTGTACGGTAGTACTATTAGATATTCTGTGTTATAGCTAATGAACTGACAGACAACGTACAACTGACAGACTTAGTGTTTTTATATGTAATATCACAAACTTGTATGCTAGCAATAGTGTAATGAGATATAAAATGACAAATATACATAAGAATTTAATTGGAGGCGATATAGTATTTAATAAAAATTAAAAAACCTTAAGATTAAAAAATTAAGATGACTTATAGTAACGTAACTTAACATTTGCAGTTCCTATTTTACTAGTATGTGAGTGTGAGAGTGAGCATAAAATCAGTCTTTATTATACTTCATTAGGACTTGTAAGTACCTAATTTACAAGTAGTAGTTCTTACTTGTAAAGTTGTATGACATATATACCTATGAGCTGTAAAATAATATTCAGTCATTTTATATTTTGACATTAAAATTGTCATAGATTAGTTTATGGATCCAGCCACTTCGCTTAATTTTATGACAACTACATATCCTACCATCCATCATCACAACCAGGGTCCTATAGCTTTCTTTCAACCAGCGTAAGATGTTTTACGACCTTGACTTGGACTAAAACCTTCATTATCTGTCATCGAGGTTTTCCTGAGCTGTCAAGTCCTCATTTTCCCACCGACCTGGCCCACGCCTGAAGATGGACACCGGTGTTTCCTTCTTCGGAATCGATGGGACGCCTTCTGATGACAGCCTGAACTTGTCTGCCTCCGAGTTGCAGCCTTCTGGAGCCGTGCTTGAAAACTGAGAGGAGTAACCATTAGCTTGCTTTGTTTCTTCCATGACTATGAATCCGTCGGGTGCTTTGACGGAGTCTTTCACTTGGAACGTTTCTGCGTCAACTTTGATGGAGCCGTTACTCTCAGTCTGTGTCCATGGAAGGTTTCTCGCCATTGGTGAGGCAGTGAAGAATTCGTCAGGCGTTATGGCGAGCAAGTCCTGTTCCTTCAGCCGAGGAAAGAGTAAGCCCAAGCCCATAATGAAATTCAGCAAAGAGATTTTGGCCTCCAACCGCCGATGGCGATGGGGCAAGCCCAACATGGAAAGTAGCAGATACATTATGTTGTCTAGCTTACATTTCGTCAGAGCTTTGCAGCGATACCTTTACTGTTCCGTAGCTTGCTTCCGAATGACGATTTGGTTCACCGCCTAAGGTCTATATACGTTAGAAAGAGACATCTAGCGGCGAGTAGGGGGTTGAAACAATAGGCAAGGCGTGCGGTGATTTGAAAATAATAATCGTTTATTGCGATCCATGGTCCAGGTAGTTACGAAGTAAATAGGTACTAAGAATAATAAAACCTTATTGTTCTAGCTTGTTCCTTTGACTAAATACTTTGTGTCAGATTTCTTTTGAAACATTAAATGAACATTTATCCGTAAGTGATGAACACTTGCACGGTTTGTGCTATCAAAATCGCTCACGGGTTAGCTTGGTCTGATTAAGATAAAAGATAAAAAACAGTTTATTCAAGTAGGCATATTACAATGCGCTTATGAACGTCAAATAAACCTTTACCGGCTCCAACCGTACACCTCTGCCCCGAGAAGATTTAAATCCCCCCTCAATTGGAGGAGGGTATCCCAATATGGGACCGGCAACAAACTCGGCGGGACACATCTTTTCAAAACATTATTACATCTTATAATTAACATGCATTACGAGTAATTAAGAAAAATACAATTTAAATTACTATAGAATTCATGCAATTATACTCAGTGAGTACATAACTTTATACAAATACGTAGCTCTTTCAGAAAACATATCAAATTCTTACAAAAGGAAAAGAAAATAAAATAAAATAAATAAATAAATTAGAAGAAATAAGCCTGCCTGGTAATATTGACTGCCTTGTATGTTCCTTCAGGAGCTGATCCCTGAGCTGTTCTTCCTGACCGAGATGCTTGTGAACAGCGCAGGCTACCGAATACTGTGCCGATTAGATTATTTAAAGTTAGTAGGTATACCTAAACAATTTTTAACGATTTTGACGACTGGTCTGGCCTATGGGTAGTGACCCTGCCTGTGAAGCAATTGGTCCCGGGTTCGAATCCCGGTAAGGGCATTTATTTGTGTAATTAGCACAGATATTTGTTCCTGAGTCATGATTGTATTTAGAATATTTATATACTCATTATAGGTATATATCGTTGTCTGAGTAGTTGAATACCCACAACACAAGCCTTCTTGCTGAGCTTACCGTGGGGGTCAATTTGTGTAAAAATGTCCTATACTTAATATTTATTTATTTGTATCAATCAAATAACTTTAAACGAGCAATTCTTGTATATATTTCGGGGATCTCGGAAACTGCTCTAACGATTTCGATGAAATTTGCTATATTTAATATATTAGGGGTTTTTGGAGGCGAAAACTCGATCTAGCTAGGTCTTGCTTATCTCTGGGAAAACGCGCATTTTTAAAGTTTTATATTTTTCTCCCAGATATTTTAGAATTAAATAACTTAAGTAACTCTAACAAACTACATATTTAGAATAAGTCAAGTAATGTGTACCTACTTATCTAATTTACTTATTAATCATTGTCATCTCATTAGGTAACTACAAATAATTAAATAAACACCACGACGCATCTCAAAAGAATCAATTTGCAGTGTTGCCAGATGGTCACAAAAGTCACATTTTTCGTGACTTTTCGCCTTCTCGTGTGACATGTGCGTGACTTACGATCTTGAGGCAATTTTTGTGACTTTTTAAGCTAGTCGAATTTTGGACAAGTTTAGTTCTGCAATTTGTATTATTTAGGAACGCGGTGAACGCACCCAAGTTGACGCTTGCACTGACACCTTGACATTAGCCCCCATTCTCACGGCAGCTTTTTCAACGCGCGTTAAAAAAGCGCTTGAATCTGTCTGCGCTCTTAATTCGATTTAACGACCAAGGCTTAAAGTCGAAAATCCAACAACGCTTGATAAAAAACGCCACCGCTGTCGTGTGAATACATACATGGTTATCCATTTGTGTCATTCAAACGCTTTTTTAACGCGCGTTGAAAAAGCTCCCTTGCGAATGGGGCCTTACATCCACCATCATGTTTATTATAATAGTCGTGGCAAGATGAGACTTGTTACCTTGACATGACGGTGTCATTTAGTTTGATAGTAGTACTCGTAGTTATTTTTTTAGTGTATGATTCTTTTCTTTAACCCCATATCTCGAATATCTGTACGAATAGCATTATAATTACTTCGGACAAAAGTTTTATCACAAAATTTTCTACAAATTTGGTTATGTTCATTTTTACTTTGCGATCAATACTTATACCTATAAGTATTGATCGCAGAGTAAAAATGAACATAACATACAGGCTGTTAAAGTTAAATAAGAGATAAAAAATAGACGGTTTAAGAAAACGTCGTTTTTTCGTAATTGTTCATCATAAATAAATAATAAATAGTTTAGGATAAGCAAGCTAAGCGACCTGCTGATATAATATAAAAAAAACCGGCCAAGAGCATGTCGGGAAATGCTCAGTCTAGGGTTCCGTAGTTACCCGCCGTCCGTCAAAATAGACTATTTGGAAAAACTCAAAAACTGCTAAACCGATTAGGTTCGCTATATTTTTCCTTGAAAGTCTTTACTAAGTTTTACTTTCACGATTTTTTTAATATTTTTTGGACCCATGGTTAAAATGCTAGGGGAACTAAAGTGGAAAACACAACTTTTTTTTTTCAGATCGATTATTTCCGAAAATATTAAGTTGATCAAAAATGGTCCTTAAAGACCCTTATTCATTTTAAAAGACCTATCCAAGACACCCTACACTATAGGGTTAAAGCAAAAGAAAAAACATCCCCACTTAATGTAGGGGAGTCACCCTAAAAAAATATTTTTTCTAGTTTATATTTTACGACTTTGTAAGTGTAACAAATTTATATATTCATGCCAAATTTAATAATATAAACTAGAAAAATTATTTTTTTATGGTGGCTACATTAAAGCGGGGATGATTTTTTATCGCTTCCACCCTATAGTGTGGGATGTCGTTAGATAGGTCTTTTAAAACGAATACGGGTCTTCAAGAACCATTTTTTGATCAACTTAATATTTTCGGAAATAATCGATCTGAAAGAAAAAAAGTTGTGTTTTCCCCTTTAGTTCCCCTAACTTTTGAACCATGGGTCCAAAAAATATGAAAAAATCATAAAAACATAGCTTAGTAAAGACTTTCAAGGAAAAATATAGCGAACCTAATCGGTATAGCTGTTTTTGAGTTATTGCGAATAGTCTATTTTGACAGACGGATAACTACGGAACCCTACACTGAGCATGGCGCTACATGCTCTTGGCCGGTTTTTTTTTAATATTTTATCAGCAGGTCACTTGGCTTGCTTACTCCAAACTGAATTTTTTATTTATGATGAACAATTACGAAAAAACGACGTTTTCTTAAATCGTCTATTTTTTATCTCTAATTTAACTTTAAAAGCCTGAAGCTCCTAAAGTATTGATCGTAGAGTAAAAATAAACAACCAAGAAATTTTATGATAAAACTTTTGTCCGAAGTAATTATAATGCTATTTGTACCTACATATATTTTCGAGATATGAAAAAAGGTACCTTCAACCCTCCCTGCACCCTCAGCACACCCCCTACCCTCGAGGACTTTTAGTATGTTTATTTGGACACCACAAGGTATACCTGTACCAATTTTGAAAACTACACGAATTATTTCCGCAGATTTTTCTAATTTGCTTGGGTTATTGAAAATCTTAATTTTTTAACTTTCCCATTGACCCCCCAAAAGTAGCCCCCAAGCTTAAAATTCATTTGTTTACGTAACATGACTTACATGTCCGTCTTTGGGTCACTAATTTACATATGTGTACCAAATTTCAACTTAGTTGGTCCAGTAGTTTCCGTGAAAATAGGCTGTGACAGACGGACAGACAGACAGACAGACGCACGAGTGATCATATAATGGTTCCGTTTTTTCCTTTTGAGGAAAAATCATATAAGGTTAGTAGATTTTTTGTGAAATATATTATTTTCTGAATTTCTTCTAACAAAATCGATTTACGTACCCATACAATACAATAATATAAAAATGTGACTTGAGCAGCAAAAACGTGACTTTTAGGGAAACGAAACGTAACTTATGACTCCAGAGCCCTGGCAACACTGTCAATTTGTTTAATAGAGAATTATCTCTAAAACAAGATGAAACTACGGGAACTGAATCATGGCTGATGGAGTCAGTTATTTCAGGGTCTTATTTTTTTTAATACACACCAACAGTAGGTAGATTAAACAAAGCAAGCAAGTAGGTACCATAAATACGAGTAGTCCGTGGCGCTCACGACAAAAAAGTGTGATATACGGCAAATGATGATGATGGAATTTCCTTTTGCAGAGTTGCTCCTTTTGACTCACAGATTGATTTAGGAAGGGGAGCCAACCGGATTTTTGATGTAAAAATTTGACCTAAGGGGTTGACCCCGAAATTTGTAAAAAAAAATGTTTGGCTATGTGCGCAAGATTGGTATCATTTTCGGGTAAAACAAGGATGCTAAATTCATTTCTGATATTTAATTTATACGGTTTCATATAAATAATTAAAAAAAAATTATAAATTAAAATTTTCTATTTTATTTTTTCCGAGTAAATGCCAAAAATTTTCTTATTTTTATATATACACAAAAAATAAAAATTTCATGAAAAAGCCCTGCTACTCCTCGTTATAAGAAGTATACACATTGCATATTTATGTCTAAAAATATAGAGAAAAAAAATGAAATGTAGACCTACTTTCGACCACCAGCATACAAAGATATGAGTTACAGCTATGAAAATTACGGCGTTTGATGATGATGAGATACCCTTTAGCATAGTGAGTCCATAGAACCCTTAGATCACTTTAGGAACGGGAGCCACCTTGATTTTTGGTGCGGTGTGGTTGAAAGGGTGGGGATGATTTGTCCCATACAATCAGAAATTTATGAAAGCATCTGTTTAGGTTTCTGCATTTAGTTTGGTGTCATTATCGAGTAAATTAAAAGAAAAAAAAGAGAAATGGACTAATATTTACATTATTTCGTATTTTAAAGATTTTACTGCCTATATATTTATTTGTAAACACTCTTTAACATTGCTTATGCACAACGCGTAATCCGATTTAAGGGACGTAGCTATACGGAGGAAAATAATTTACTTAAATATTAGTCAATACATATTTACATTATTAATTTGTATTTTGAATATTTAATTACCTAAATTATTTCTGTCTTCTAATTTACTCGAAAATGTCACCAAACTTATTGCAGAAACCTAAACAGGTGCTTGTATAAATTTATGATTGTATGGGACACATCACCCCACCTAGGGCATGCTCCCGGGAATTCCCGGTTCTCATATTCCCGGGAATTCCCGGGAATTATATAGTGTCAAAAGAACCGGTACTGAAGTCCCGGTACCGGTACTGAAGTCCCGGTACCGGTACTTCCCGGTTCTCATCTTATGACTATTTTATCCCATTTCAATAGTAGTAATGTTTAAGTACTTTAGCTCGGGACATTTAATAATGGTGCTATGAAACGGGGGACCCAAATAACCCGACAAACTAACCTAGTAAAGTAGGCATTCGTGCAGGCAGGCCGTGCCGTCATAGTGCTGAGTGCATCGACTACGCTACGGCGCCGTGTGGCTCGGCCCAGGCTAGGGTTGCCAACCGTACTATATTATATAGTATTGTACTATATTTTGGCTCTTTGTACTATATACTTTTGGAAAAATATATAGTACGCTAAAATACTTTATTTCCGATTAAACGTATATTACACTCATGTTTAGTATTTTATCTAAAAATACTATATTTTTTTGAAATGTACTATATTTTTGATGCCTTATTCTGGAAAATACTATATTCTACCAAAAAAAAGTTGGCAACCCTAGCCCAGGCGGAGGAAAAGTGTGCCGGTTAATTTCGTAAAATAGGTTGGAACGCCAATTAAGTGCTTGTTTATAATAAAATAAGTCATTTATTAATTCTTATGCAATTATTTATATGAAAATAAGTCATTCATAAAGTTTGTACGCTAACACAAACAATTTCTTAAAAGTAATCAAAAGATGCCTTGAGAACCGGGAAGAACCGGGAATCCCGGTTACGGCCATGCCCAGAACCGGGAAATTAAATCCTTGGTACCGGGACCGGTACTGCATGCCCACCTTTCATCCCGACCGTATCAAAAATCAAAACGATCTAAGGGCTCTAAGGACTCACTATGTATAATAAAAAGGGATCTCATCATCATCAAGCGCCGTAAATTGCTTAGCTGTAGCTCACATCGTTGTATCTTGTTCTATGATTAGTCGAAAGTAGGTCTACATTTATTTTTTTTGTTCACATTAATGTAAAATAAATATGCCATATGTATACTTTTTATAACGAGAAATAGTAGGGCTTTTTCATGTAATTTTTATTTTTTATGTGCATATTAAAATAAGAAAAATATAGGTTTTGTCGAAAAAAAAAATAGATTTTTTTTATATTTCATTTTTTTCAAATTATTTATATGAAACCGTATAAATTAAATATCAGAAACGAATTTAGCATCCTTGAGTTACACGAAAATGATACCAAACTTGACTAAATAGCAAAACTTTTTTTTTTTAAAATTTCGGGGGTCACCCCCCTTTAAGTAAAAATTTTACATCAAAAATTCGTTTAGCTCTCCTTCGTAAATCAATCTGTGACTCAAAAGGAGCAACTCTGCAAAAGGAAATTCCATCATCATCATTTGCCGTATAATTAAGTGAACACCCGGGACTAGAGTAGGTATATTTTATTTATGCACAGGTGTGCAACAACGCTTATAATGGCACACTCAACTCAGTTCGAAGCTTTTGCACCAGGTAATTTTCTAACTTTACGTACTATACTATTTAATACTAATTAATAGATTAATTATATACCTATTACCTACTAACAAAACATGCAAAACTATTGAATTAGGTATGTACATACATATCTCTAAAACTTGGTTAATTTTTCAATGACGTATTTTTTTTTTAATAGTACATATTCATAATCATAGTCAACTTATATCCTGAAATTAGCATATTACCCCACGTGTCGCCGTCAGATATATCGGAGCGGCCAAGATGTTCACAAATATCTAAACACGCACTTTAACGCCTTTAACAATAGAGGCGTGTTCAGATATTTGTGAGCACCTTGGCCGCTTCGATACATTTGATAGCGACTGTACCAAGTTTTCCTGTAACTACAAAGAATTAAACAAACACCACGTGGCATCTCAAAAGCACCCTTCCGAGCCCATCCCTCAAACTAGGGTATAATATAAATCATAAACGACCCGTACATTTTTACCTGAAGGTTCTTGGAACGTAATTTCGAGCTTTGTGTTCCTGTGTATCCGGGAGTGCTGTTACATTTTTTAGGGTTCCGTGGCTGTGTATTGATGACCGATAGCATAGGACTTAAGCCAAACAAATGGTTGTAAAAGTCATGTTTGAGGCGTGAAATATGACCGTCAATGATCGGTCCGTCATGCTAATTTTCTATGTGTAGGTATACCTACTTTATTTAGGCTGAGTCTCTTGTAAGTTATTTGATAGGTACCTACCTACTTTATAGGCACCTACATACCTTAGGTGTATCCTACCTTAATGTCTAATTGTATATTAAATTCTATTCCATGATTCCACTCTACATGTTTACCAATGTAGAGTCGGTAATCGGTAGGTATATAGTCATAGGACATAGTAAACTTTACCAATTTTGTTACAAAAAAACCGAATGGACTGTGGATAAAATAGTGTCTTAAGCAAAAACATAAAAACTGAAAATAACACTATACTATATATATACTTACAATCGAACCATGAAACCTTTTTTTTTGTCGATGTGGGAATGCTGTTAGTTGTTACGCATCGTCCTTCTGGCCCCGAGGTGGGCCCATTATGGGGGGGGGGGGGGTATATGGGACTCTCACTTCCCAGCTCTTTTCAATTGTGAAAAGAGGGGAGGGGCCTACCCACTAAACCCGGCGTTTCCCATAATATGCCGTTTGGGGAGGCGTCCTGGGATCGCGAACATTCTACCAGGACGCTTCCCGGTATCGAACCATGAAACCTAAAAGTCGATCGATAACATTAATAACACGCGTAACGTAACTGACGGAACCCTCCTTTCCGCAACCAAATGCACTTGCATTGTTAAATGCACAAATCTCCCTTAACAACCTTTTAGCAATTCGCTCCAGGAAAAAGGCTCAATGAGCCTAAACCTCAGGTAGAAACAGTACCTTTTGTGCCCAAGTCGGGTACTCTTAGGCTCTATTATTATTAGTAGAAGTGTAGTAGAGTAGTATTAGTGCCTCTTGTACTAAGCCTAAAATTGTTAAAGGAAAACCATCTGCTATAAACTTTTAATGAGTGAGGATCGTAGGCATGGTGTTTTTGGTTATTAGCTTTTATTGCTAGAAAGTCGTATATCGTACAAAAAGGTAAGTTCGACTTTAAAATAGGGTCATTGTGCTAGTTTTCGTCCGGTGTCAGTTTCCGGTTCCGTCCACTTGATGAAATTTGAATATAAACTTCATTGCTGCACAAATTTGGACTTATTGCATCCTTAATATCTAAATTTATATATCTACATAAAAAAAATATTTCGCAAGTAGCAAATTATAAATGAAATGTATTATTTACTAATCCGTCAAGTGGACGGAAACTGACGCAATTACCCTACTTCCCGCCGCCAAAAAGGGGCTCCTATACAATCAAACCATAATTATTTCATTACATATTTATTTTTGCTGTAAGCAAAGCCGTATGTATGTTGTTAACGCATTATGTAGCTCTCGTTTTTTATAATTAAAGGAAAAACGGAAAATAAAGCAAATAATAAAATAAAGAACTAACTCATTGTCGGCGCCTTCAACATTCAACCTTATTTTAAGACAGCTGAGGTGATATTCCCACAAAAACAGGTGCCAATGGGTGCCAATGATTGGTACTTTTACTTCCCAGTACCAACCTTTGGGTTAGTTTACCCTACTTCTTACACGCACTTTTGTGTATTGGATACTCTAGTATTCAAATTCAAACTACTCACACGTCAGTGACGTCACAACTTCTCATATTCTCAAGTTATTTACGAGTGAAGCTCTCGTAACTGATGGCGAGATAAGCGTCATTGTTTCGGCTCCTTAGACATCTGACCCGCTATAAACAAAACTCAAGTATGTGGGTTAACTGTCAAACTGTAAACAAATTCATTATAGAAAAGGCGATGTAACAAAGCTTGTTTTTAGGCCTGTGTGTGGAGAATTTTAATTGATTTATGATTTTTTATGCGTCTTCATTTTTCTTGGCATTAATTAATTTAGTCACAGAAATTTGTAATCGGTAGGTTCTTCAGCTCAGATTCGTAATTATTGTTGAAGTAACGTGTATTTAGCATTTACCTTATTATCTATAGTCTCTGCGAATAGAGAAGAGTCGTAGAATGTAGGTATGGGCTCTCTTACGTTCCACGACTCTCTTTCCGCACAGACTCTATACAATGTGTTTGGACAGCTATTTGTATAGCGGGGCGCATTTAGACTAAACATATCGAACTCTAGTAGTTCACACTTTTACTAATTACGGCGATAATTTTGTTTGCGCAAAACAAAAGGTCTATTTTACAACCAAATTTTCCTCGTAATTAGTACGAGTGTGAACTAGGGTATCGATATATAGTTGGGTGGTTTCATAGTACATTAATAGATCTATGATCAATATAGACAACATCGTCGACAACGGTACCCGAAGGGGCACGATTAACCTATTCGCGTAAACCTGTTTCATTCACGACTCGTTCATTGTCATTCAAGTCATTCATAATAGGTACCTCATAAAATACAATTTGCCCATGATTCCGACCCCTGTGGCAAAACCATCTGAAACCATTCCGCGTTTAAGGCTTTAAGGTAGGTACTCTGTATAGTCAGCAACTCAGCAGCATCAGCAATAGTAAAATTGTAAAAAAAAAAAAATTGATATGTATATGAGGATTTCAAAAGTTCTTTTACATAAATCCGTAGTCAACATTTTAAAAAACGGCAGCCATCTTGAATTTTCATACCTTTTTATTCATTTGCGTCGAAAATTAAATAGATGTCTATGAATCTACCTACTCGTTTATCACCATAAACGATATTAGAGTAGGTAGATTCATGCGAGTTCTCAGTTCGGGGCCAACTTATGGCATTGTTAAAATAATATTATATGTAGGTAATAATGCGATTTCACATCAGTTTTTGAAGAAAAAGATAATCGTCTTTCGGGCTCTATTTCCCATTAAGTAGGTATATATTTTCTTTTAGACTTTATGAAATATGGCCACCTAAAGAGTTACATGTTACACGAACGAATGCATGGTGTGACTGTGAATGAAATGTAAGTTGAAGCATAATTTGCTGAATGGAAAAACACGCGCGATCTGAAATATCACGTTCAACTATTCATTCACAAACTTATTATTGCCGCTCGCAAAACTTAATACACGATACAATATTAACAATGTTAACTGCTATACGACTGCAAATATAACTTGCTTTTATAGAAAGCTTGTTTTACACTTTATCAATGAATTCATTCACAAAATTTCTAATAATTTGGTGATTTGTAGTTTTATTATATTCATAAATGAATAATTCGTATGCTAATTGTGTTTATTTTCCATGTTTATTAGCGGTATGAATTGTACCTACCTACTACTACCTACTACCTACTACTACTACTGAGAAAATAAAACAATCAATCATGTGTTGAAAGAAGTTTGTTAACTTTTAATCAGTTTTGATAGCAAATTCCGTTTTTGCAGGAACATATATAGTAAATGGACTGGGTGGTTAAAATATCGGATTACAACTCTACTATAAGCTTCAGCTGATATCAATATATCACCCTAAAAATCCTGACATTACTTGGGCGGTCTTTTCAACCAAAATAAATCCCTTATTCTAAAACCTTTCGTCCAAAAATCGCCACCATATGCTGCAGCCACAGCATCCCTTTCCTCTGGCCAACTCCAAACTTTTAGCTAACTTCTAGTGGTAAGTTGAGGTTTCTAAAAAAACCTGACACTCGCTAACCTGACGAAGGACCAAATATATCCCCCCTGACATACCAGGGGAAGTCCTGACATAATGGCAGCCTAAATGTGAACATGCTACTTAAAAAAACCAGCCAAGTGCGAGTTGCGCACGAAGGGTTCCGTACCTAACAGTTCTGCAGAAAACGGCTAAAGAATCACGTTTCTTGTATGGGAGCCCCACTTAAATATTTATTATAGGTACTTACCTATTCTGTTTTTAGTATTTGTTGTTATAGCGGCAACAGAAAAACATCGTTTGTGAAAATTTCAACTGCCTAGTTATCACGGTTCCTGAGATACAGCCTGGTGACAGACAGACAGACGGTCCCGTTTGTATTTTACCCTGTGGGTACGGAACCCTAAAAAAGGTATAAACGCGTATGAAAAAATCTGCGATATAATTAATCAGGAAATACCTACGACTCGAGTAGTTCGTTATTAGCGTACCAAAGTTATTTGCACATGCTAGCACATTAGTGAAGTATTTAACATATAATGAAGCTTGGAATGGCCACAGGACGCGCGATAACGAGGAGCGGTAACGGTCAGGTGTAGGGTTACTGGTTTAATGGCTCGCCTTACTGATATTTCTATTCATTTGCTTGGTAGGTATTTAATAACTTTATTAGCTAAATTAGTCTCCGTCCGTGATTGCATCCGAATTAACAGTCGTTAAAAACTTCTACCTGTATCAAGCCGTTACGGGGTGGGTTTAAAAAATCGGTTCTTATGAGCTCCACAACGAAATGCGGGGTGGGACCTAGGTGGGACTAAACTCTATGCCATTCCTATTAATCTTAACTTTTTGAAAATGTTTGCATTCTAAAGTTTATAATTTTGCCATGTCAATTGCGATCATCGTTTTTAGTTTCGCACATGCTCAATTTTAATGAATAGGTAATTAAACAGTTTTCATTTCAATAATTTCTCAAATAAGCTATGTCTTAAGCTTTGCCAAAAACATAAAACACCCACCTACAAATGAAATTTACTAATCGTGTGAATTATGTGTGGCCTAATACATCCTATACTGAGAATATATATTAACAAATCTATGCCTTAGTGTGACTGACAGCTCAAATCATTAAGAAAACATTTCGACCATAAACAAGAGAAAACAAGCGAAAGACTTTCTCCATGGATTGTTTAAATTCCATGGTTGAATAATAGTGAGATAGACAGCAGATTTACGGTTAAGTTCCATAAACAAGTTCGTTTCATTATAATTTATAATTGTGTAAACTCGTTAAATAAATATCAGAGAATAAGATAAGATTCCTATGCCTAAGTAGTACTTACTGGAAAGGTGTTAATTAACTTCATACTTTATATCTATAATAGGCAGGGACTGGCTTTACGGACAATAATAATGAGGCATGACAGGGGCCAGTACAGTACAGCGGTGTGACACCGGTACCAGTTGATGAGTTCGCATCACGCGTGCGATTGGTTGATGAGTTCGCATCACGCGCGCTATTGGTCGCAACTACTTGCGTTAGACTGCACGAATGGCTGGAATTCGTGAGTCACACCGCTAAAGTTACACGCGGCCACCGGACCTACACTGGGCTCGGCATCTCCCCCGAGCCCTCTTACACACCACAGAAGAAGATGACGAAGAAGAAGACACGCACACACCACACCGGATGTCGCCTACATAGGCACGATGCACACGCCAGCCTAAGCTGCCGGTCGCCTTCTCTGCGTCCCCGATGCCTGGCCCCGCTCAAACGGTATCACCAGGCTAGGGGTCGCGGGGTTGGATAACGGCCGGTGGCGAAAAAGCTGGCCCGCAATAGACACACAGCCGTCCACAAAACGACGTGCGATCGACCGCCCCACAAGGTGGGGCGCGACTGGATACAGCCTCCGCAGCTGAAAGGCGGAAAAGGCCGCTCACACCCCTTCAAAAGGGTGTCGAAGGAAACCCACACACACCGCTAATTAAACTAGTACCATTTTTAGTGCCCGTAAGGCCAGTGTATTTGACTACTAGCACTACTAGTCAAATCAGTTTCTTTTTTCGAACTGTCAAAACGATTTCTATGGAATTTATGAAACACTAGTTTGTGACGTCACGATCCAATTACCTACTCTTTATAGTTTTATACGGCTTTTAAAATATAAATGTTGTCTAATAATAACTTCAATCTATGTTTCTCTATTAATCTTCTGGTGCTTTATTATATGCATGGTGTAAAATAATTTATTTTAAACACAGTCAAATACCTACCCTATACCAAAGACATATGTAACTCCGTCTATACTAATCTAGCTAGATAAGTAGGCAAATGATTAAAACTCTTTCTTAGAGAAAGCTTTTGTCTGTAAATATCTCACTGATGACGCTCTCACTAATTAAAAAGCCATTTGAACTTTTTTTTTATTAAAATGGTATTAAAGGATCGGAAGTATGAAAAGGTTTACATTTTTATAAATGTCTCATCCCTCTCATCCTGTGATGAAGAACATTGTATCAAAGTTCACATAGTCATTACATAATCAAGCCCTCAGCTACTTTATTGTATCCAAATTATAACCTACACAGCCTCTATTGAAATCCAAGCATTTAAAAATACACCGAGAGAACCAAAGACACATCCCGACATTTTTTGCGCTTGCCAGGTATCACTAACACCGAGACGAACCTTTATTCCATATCCCTCTTTGTATTTCTGTACTGTTGTCGTATTCAACCAGGATAATAAGAGTAGGTACGTACCTATGTGTGCGTGAAATTCAATAACGCAGGTGTGCACTTTTGTATTCAAAAAAATCTTCGAATGGCATTCAGTAAGTAGGCACTGATTTCCTACGCCGCACAGCTGTCAAGAATTTATAAAGTTAAAAAACGTTCGGTCGCGCGGGAAACTCTATGATTTGGAAATGACATAACCTCAAAAAGCGTTTATTTTTAGGCGGTTATTTTGGTAACACGTGTTGTTTAGATATTTTATTTGGGGCACCTGATCAGATTTGACCTTGATTGGCTTGTCCTTGAGCCGCGAGGGGTTCGCATAATGCCGACAGCCGTTGAGCGAGTATGAATGGTCCGGAAACGGTCCCCTTGCTTATTTTATTCGAGTTATTATGCATATGAATACCAGCCTATGCGAAATGGTAATCTCGGCGGTTTAACGATTTTCCTATTTGTTATTGGGCCGGTCTGGGGGCACAGACGTCTAGGTACCCATATACAGGCACCCTAAGCGAAGCCAGCAAAGTTATTAGAAGGGGAGTTAGTCTAAAATGTGTGTTAGGGAAGTCTATTGATTAATGAACAATGAACATAAGTACTTAACTACATATGTCGAAAGGATTTACCGTTAGAGCGTATTATGTTGGTAATTTAATTTTAATCGTCCCTAATATTATATGCACACATGCGTAGGTTCCAGATATATTTCTTTATTAACAAAAGAGGAAATTTATGCAGGTATGTTATGTTGAGCATAAGTTTTTAGAGTGGATAGACTGTTCGTATTAATTAACATATCAACGTGGTTAAAGCGTGGTTATTAATGTCGATGTTATATTTTTCAATAGAAGATTTTTAAATACGTATATCAGGACAACTCTATCTGTCTCTATCGCACTAATAAAGAAGAGTGGTAAAGAGACACGAGCGTTCCGTTTTATTTTCTGCAAACTATTGCCAATAACTCGTAATTTATTTCCCTGCTTCTTGTGGCAAAATTGGTAGAACTGTTTTGGTGGCATTCATTATTTATACACGAGTTTAAACATAGACAATGGAATATTAGGATACAGATAAACGGGTGCAAACTATTCTAGCCTCAATTTAAAAACGTACAACATTATATTGCTATGCCATGTAACTACTTAGGTTGTTTAAGCACTAGTATAATCCATGGCGCCGCACGGCGTAGTACAGCGCCATCTAATTTAGCTGTCAAATCTGCGGTCATAGATCACTGAAATATGAAACCTATGGAAGTGAAACGTCAACGAAAAATGCGTGCCAGTGTGACGTCATCCGGCCGCTAAACATGGCGGTTTTAGTGCTGCCCAAAAGATTTTTACTGTTACTAGTTTTTATCGATACATCGATAACTTTTGAACGTTTTCGGCTCATTTTTTTTGAAATATGAATGAATAATGAATATGTATGAATTATTTGTGGAATTTATATTTTAATAGTAAGTAAGTAAGTAAATATTCTTTATGAGTATATTGTTATGTGAAAAGATACTTTGATTGAGTAAGATGTGTAAAATCTAAGACAATTTCGTGCTTCGAATTTAACAGGTAAACCGAGATGACGCTGTTCAACTCCATATATATTGCGATTTTTGCGGTAACTCTGATTTTCAAAAGTTGACGTTTGACAACTCAGTGACCGCAAAGCACATGGCGCAGTACAGCGCCATCTGTTTTGGATGCCAGAATAAGTGTACGTGTTTTTCTTAGACTTTACCTCTCTATTACAATCAATTTTGTTGTGTTGTTAACCCTAAAGTCCGTAACACACTACCGCACCGCACCTCAACCTTGGTGCGCCGTACCTATAAGTGAGAGCGATGCAAATTCAAACTTATCAAGCGACGGGTGAAAAAGAACAAAACACCTTCAGAACATTTATTTAATTACAAAAATAAGGAATGACTTCCGCTCTTCAACTTCAACTTCTTCAACATTTATTTAGCAAATAGGCCAAAAGGGCACTTGTACACGTCAACATTGAATTTACATACAAGCAATAATAATAACAATACATCAACAATTTTATAAAATACAACTAACTGCAACTACCAGTGGCCTATTTTATAAAGCTAAAAGTTACAATTTACATGCGGAAGTCTCTTTCTAACCCTATGTGTTAGAACAAGACTTCCGCTTGTAAATTGTAACTTGTAGCTTTATAAAATAGGCCACTGTTCACACTAACATATTACAATTACTTATTGATGTACCTATATGGTCTCTTAATGTCGAATTACAGAAAAAAAACTATAATAATAATATAAAAAAAGGCCGCAGGGCAGCTTGTGGAGTAACGACCCCACGGACCCGAGTGCTCCCGAGAGTCGGTCAGGGTCTCCGTCTCCAACCACTTTTTCTTTTTATGTTCATTTCTTGGTAACCTGTAAAACATGTTTTAATTATTTAATTAAGATAATTTAGTTGGTTTTAAGCGGGGTAGCATGATAAAATAAGAAAATATAAATAAACAATCATAATAAATCGATATCAAAGTCGATAAATAAAGTACAACCCTAGCTGAAATGTTTACATTATTTAAGCTTAAAAATTTAGTTAAATAAGTCAAATCACTTCATGATCTATAACTGCACATAAGAACCTTGCTATTTATAATGTCAAACATCCTTAAAATTCCCAGGAACATTAACAATAACCAATATTTTTAATGTAAATTATAGCGTACCTGTGTAAGGTTAAAGATGGCTGATTTGGTGTTTTCTTATGCAGCACCCTAATACACTACACACTGGCATATTCGCGACGTAATTGTTCACATTTGGCTTCAATTATTTTCAAACAGAAGCAAAATACTAAAAGATAATTAATAATTTTCATTTTCACCACGACTTTTTGACAGGACAAGTACCGGCTGAACTGACTGACAATGACATTTAGGCCGCTAAACATGGCGGATTTTCGGCCGCATTAGGTATTTACGTATTTTCATGAACCACTTTATGTACGTACCGAAATACTGTCATCCTTTTTTGCTGTGGGTGACAGTGCTGAGTAAAAACGATTTATGTTTGTGCCGTCAAAATGGGTGCTATTTGTATAAGCAATTGTACGTATAGAACAATATGTCTTGTCCCTATTATACAGGTCTATGTCATAGATTCATGGTGCAGATACCAACACTAACGACATCTAGTTGAAGGAGTAGGTAGCTCAACTTACTTATTACATCAATAGATGGCGTATCTGTTACGAAGAAAACCGCACGTGAAAGAAATTATTTATTTCAAGAAAAATGTTAATAACGCCAGAGACTAGTAAATAGAAAAGGCAGACAGACAACCTTTATACAACACCACAAGAAGAGTTGTTTTACATGTTACTTTACAGCTATTTACACCGGTGGTATAATAAAAAACAATCGTCTCACAGAATTATAATAACAGCATCTTATGTAGGCGACGGACCTATGAACTTTTTTTGATGTAAATATCCTGTGCTTTTTCAGTGTTAATGTATAGGATGTATTATAAACAGTACAGCGAAAGTTTGCCATTGGCGGCCCGATCATCTACAGGCGCAATCTATATTTAACTTCTTCGTAGCCTTCCCAGAGAGCAACAGATGCAGGTTGTTGGTATCTAGACACGCGGTAGCGTGTCCAGCCAAGTTCAAAGAAAAAGGAACTGGCGACGCAGCAACCGTGTGTAATATTACACGAACCATTTCGAGCTACTTTTGACCCCTTCACAACTTGAAACCTACTTAATCTACACTAATGAAATTTGGCACATGTATTCAAGCCCCTTAGCTTGTCCAAAATACAAAATTTCATAAACGTAGCTCAAACAGTTACTGATAAATTAACGTTTAAAAACCGGCATTTTTGTGACTGACTGACATATAGATCAAATACAAATACAAATACAAATATTTATTAATAACACCAAAGTTACAGGTCAAAATGTCTAAATAGGTACAATTTCAATGTCGCAGTATATCATTTCATATAGTACAGATTTAATTTATATTAATTAATCATTTACATTTCGTATAAAAACAATAATTACATTAAGTATATGTTAATACAACGTATGAGTATTAATAAGTTATAACCTATAACCTATTACCTATGTATATGGTAATTTAAAAAACTCCTCGACGTCATACAAAGATAAGGTTAGTAGCCACTTTCGCAGTCTACATTTAAATACATCGGTGGAGGCTGCATCTCTGACCGCTGCGGGTAGTCTGTTATAAACGGACGGACCCATAATGTATGGAGAACGCTCTGACTTCGAAAGCTTGTGTTTCGGTGTGACAAGACGGTAACTATATTTATTGCTACGGAGCGCATGACCCTCATTCGTGCCGCGCATCTTGAACAAGTGTAAGTTAGTGTGAGTGAATAGCGCCACCTGGTACACAAGTTCGCCTGGCAATGTCAAGACCCCTAGGTCCTCGAAGAGGTTCCTGCATGAGGTGTCGGTTGGTGCTTTAATAATGGCACGTAATGCTTTCTTTTGCATTCGAAATATGCGCAGAGAATCAGCCGCGCGGGCCCACACCTCGGCCCCGTATGTGAGTAGACTATGCACTGTCGCAAAATAGCAGGAGCGCACTACGTTCAGTGACGCGGTGTTGGCCAGCCTACCCAATGCGAAACACGCCCGCCCAAGTTTCGAGCTTAGCTCATCGATGTGCCCGTCCCAGGTGAGAGAGGAATCGACTAGAAAACCCAGCAGCTTTGTCGACCGTACTTGTTGTAATAACGTGTCGCCAGCCTTCACATTGAGAGACTTTTGAGCTTTACCGTTCAAATCGAATGTCAGGAAGCAAGTTTTGTCCCTGTTCAATGCGAGGCCGTTCGACGCAAACCACTCCTCGAGCTTATGGACTACTTGGTTAACTTTAGTTTCGAGCATAGCGTCCGAAGGAGCCTCAATTACCGCAGCCACATCATCTGCGTACATATAAATTTCGGCGCCTCTAATGGACGCGGGAAGGTCGTTCAGTAAGAGGCTGAAGAGCGTATTCGACAGACACGATCCCTGGGGTACCCCGAGGACATTCTCCAGCTCCGTGGAGGTGACACGTCCCCCCTCACCCACCACCACTTGGATCCTGTTGGACATAAATGAGGAGAGCAAGGAGAGGACCGGACCCCGAATCCCATGGAACTGGAGCTTGTCGGCGATGAGGCCATGGTCTGCGGTGTCGAACGCGCGCGAGAGGTCGCAGCACAGCAGCGCCACGCGCAGGCCCGCCTCGCGCGCGCTCAGCACGCGCCACACCACTTCTCGAACCAGGTCAGTGGTCGCGCGTCCTGCCCGGTATGCGAATAGACGATCCGATAAAATGTTTCTATCCAGTACATATTTCAGCAATCTCTTATTCAGCCCTACCTCTAATATTTTACTGATTGCTGGTACAAGGGAAATCGGTCTGTACGATTTAGCTTCAGATCGTTTTCCTTTACCCTTGTACAGCGGACTGATTTTTACCTTCTTAAGGGCAGAGGGGTAGGTCCCTTTGCGAACGCTAGCGTTACAAATGCACGAGATCGTAGTAGCAGTTGGTATTGCTATTAATTTAAGTAAGCTTGCGGAAAGACCGTAGTAGTCGGTGCTAGTTTTTGAAGCTATATGGAATCTCAGTATGTTAACTATTTCGGAGGGATTGAACCGCGTAAACCACATTGACACGTCACTCGCTCCCGCGTTAGCTGCCAGCGCACCGCCGGCGAGGGGCCGGTTGGCCGGGGGGGCACCGCACTTGCTTGCCGCAGTTATAAACTCCACATTCAGTGCGTTAACTAATTCCTGTTTAGATGAAAAAGGTTTACCATCTGGGTCCCTTATGCGGTCGGTATAGTCAACACGATCGCGGGTCTTACGACCTAATTCTACATTTACGACCTTCCACATTCGTTTTGATTTATTGGGGTCGTTACGAATCTGCTCGGAATAAAACAGTGTTCGCTTATTTTTTAATAAGAGCTCGTATTTCAAGGTCAATTCTTTAGCAAACTCGTCAACGACTGAGTTAGTCGGGAGGGCGCGATCATAAACCTAACCCACTTCCAGATGACCTAGAAACTTGAAATTTGGCATCAAGGTAGACTATTAGGTGTATATAGAGGAAAAAATCTGAAATGTGGAAATTATTGATATTTCGATGGAAAAAATAAAATTAATACTTATAGACCAAAAACCTAACCCACTTCTAGACCACTTAGAAACTTGATATTTGACACCAAGGTAGACTATTAGGTGTATATAGAGGAAAAAATCTGAAAACTGGAAATTATTGATATTTCGAGGGAAAAAAAATAATTAATACTTATAGACCAAAAACCTAACCCACTTCTAGATCACTTAGAAACTTGATATTTGGCATCAAGGTAGACTATAAGGTGTATATAGAGGAAAAAATCTGAAAACTGGAAATTATTGAGATTTAGATGGAAAAAATAATAATTAATACTTATAGACCAAAAATCTAACCCACTTCTAGATCACTTAGAAACTTGATATTTGGCATCAAGGTAGACTATTAGGTGTATATAGAGGGAAAAATCTGAAAACTGGAAATTATTGATATTTCGATGGAAAAAAATTATTAATACTTATAGACCAAAAACCTAACCCCACTTCTAGATCACTTAGAAACTTGATATTTGGCATCAAGGTAGACTATTAGGTGTATATAGAGGGAAAAATCTGAAAACTGGAAATTATTGATATTTTGATGGAAAAAAAATAATTAATACTTATAGACCAAAAACCTAACCCACTTCTAGATGACTTAGAAACTTGATATTTGTCATCAAGGTAGACTATTAGGTATATATAGAGGGAAAAATCTGAAAACTGGAAATTATTGATATTTCGATGGAAAAAAAATAATTAATACTTATAGACCAAAAACCTAACCCACTTCTAGATGACTTAGAAACTTGATATTTGGCATCAAGGTAGACTATTAGGTGTATATAGAGGGAAAAATCTGAAAACTGGAAATTATTGATATTTCGATGGAAAAAAATTATTAATACTTATAGACCAAAAACCTAACCCCACTTCTAGATCACTTAGAAACTTGATATTTGGCATCAAGGTAGACTATTAGGTGTATATAGAGGGAAAAATCTGAAAACTGGAAATTATTGATATTTTGATGGAAAAAAAATAATTAATACTTATAGACCAAAAACCTAACCCACTTCTAGATGACTTAGAAACTTGATATTTGTCATCAAGGTAGACTATTAGGTATATATAGAGGGAAAAATCTGAAAACTGGAAATTATTGATATTTCGATGGAAAAAAAAAAAAATTAATACTTATAGACCAAAAACCTAACCCCTCTTCAAGATCACTTAGAAACTTGATATTTGGCATCAAAGTAGACTATTATGTGTATATAGAGGGAAAAATCTGAAAACTGGAAATTATTGATATTTCGATGGAAAAATAATAATTAATACTTATAGACCAAAAACCTAACCCACTTCTAGATCACTTAGAAACTTGATATTTGGCATGAAGGTAGACTATTAGGCGTATAAAAAAGAAAAAAATCTGAAAACTGAAACTTTTTAACAATTGACCGCGCGTTAGCGAGGGTCTCCTTTTCAGCTTAGGCAAACTGCTTTTATGATGAATACCTACTATAGTAATTTCTGTACAAAAAGTAATGATATCCCAACAAAAACATAAATGTGAAATGAGAGCCAAGTTCAATATTAAGAATATGTGTCGTTGTTGACTCGCTGACAAAAGAATTGAGATCTATATGGATGCCAAGTTCTGTGTTGTGTAGAAAATCCTGAAATTATAAAGGATTTGTCTTGGCTAGTTTTTACGTATAGGCTACTTTTCTAAAATTTGGTTTGTTGGTAAAAACTAGCCATATCAAATCCTTTATAATTTCAGGATTTTCTACACAACACAGAACTTGGCATCCATATAGATCTCAATTCTTTTGTCAGCGAGTCAACAACGACACATATTCTTAATATTGAACTTGGCTCTCATTTCACATTTATGTTTTTGTTGGGATTTTCTATTCACCAGCCTCTGATAGCTCGATTCAGGATTTTAATGCCACGGAACATGCCATCTAGATTTTAATCCCAGAGGCAAAAGTGCCTTTTTTATGCAGGCGGTAATCTTTTATCACATCACTGCCCCCGACGCACATGTGCGTCCACCGTCATACAAGTTTGTTCCTAGGCCACGCCCTCTGGCAGTGAATGCGTTATACCTCGCGCGTCAAATGATGGTCCCTATCACAGTTCCTTCAAGTCTCTTTTAGTTCATAAAATATGTTTTTACCGTAATTTGATTACTAAAGTAGTAGTAGTAGAAACGTAATTATAAATAAATTAATGTGCTTAACTTCAAAAAAAAGGACTAGAACGTGTTACGTGACCATTACGTGAGAGTAAATTCATATGAAAAGGAACTGTCTAGGGACCATCATTCGACGCATAAATAAAACAAAAACTGAGTGTTGCCACCATTTATTGGAATTTTCCTAAAAAAATTGAATAAAAAATATTGTATTTCAACATGTTACTTTAGAAATGAATATACAGTGTAGAAAACATCGTCCCCTACTGCCGGTGTTCAACAATTAGTTTAATTATTATATGTTATTATTCATAGTACGCTTATTATCTGTGTGCGCCGGTCGGCGCGTCGGAGTCAGTCTCACGCTGCGCTTACTCTAATCTTCTTCCTCACCGCTCTCGGATTCTGCAAACAAATTCATTATGAGAAAACTGATACTAGGCGCTATCGGGGAAAGTTAGTCACAGAGTACACACAATATAGTATACGATACAACTGCTTATAAGACTAATGAAAATGCATAATTCGCTTTGGGACTTACAGTGTTGCATTTATTACAGTGCACAGTTACAGTAGATGAACAAAATGTCCCGCGTTCTTTACGTCAGAACGAGATTGTACAGTTACGCTCCGCGATTGTTATGCCATTTAGCGCCACTTGCACAATCTCTCTAACCATGGTAACTCCAGGCATAAACGGTTAACCCCGGGTGAGTAGGATGGTGCAAGTGGCCCTTAGAGTTCTAGCTAAATTGGACATTCCATAGCATAAGTATAGAGCAACCAATTTAGCTAGGACCCTAAATGGCAAAACAATCGCGGAACGTGATGGTACTACTTGAGGATGGCATCTTCAGAGAGCTCGTTGCTCTACAACTCTACAGCATCAGCATTATGAGCTTGCTGCTTCTTACCTTTCTCGGTGCCAGCCGCAGATTCTTAGTCATGGGTTAGGGTGGTATTCCACCTATCCAATTTCTTTGTTGTCAGTGCGTCTCACTCTCTCATCAAAGCAAAATGTGAGACGCAATAAACATTGGACAAAAAAGTTTGATAGGCGGAATACCACCCTTAGAGCCACTTGTTGGTTCTCAACACAATCAGACCAAAAATGCATAAGTTCAAAATGGCGACTATTTCCGACGCAATCGGCTCAAAAATGTAACCATTTTGTCCGTCAGGCGAAGTTGGCATGTTTATGAATATTAAACGTAGTCGTACCTTCCTCAGCGCTCTGCAGCCACTCGACGAACTTCTTCATCTGGTCGAGGAACATGAGCTTGCCCTTGCTGGAGTTGGGGTCGCGGTACCACTTGAGGATCGCCTCCTCGGACAGCACGTTGCTCTTGTAAAGCATCAGCACCAGCTTGCTGAACGCGCGCATAAAGCTCATGTTCTCATAGCAGTATTCTTGCACCTGGACAAATGGAAGTACAAATTAGTTTACTTACAGATTGGATTACATTTTTGGGAAAGTACGTCTATAGATCTAGCATAATCTTATCGTTTCTATTGAAATAAATAAGAGGACTTAACTGCATACATAGTAGCTGAAAATTTGACAGTTGAATAGATCACACTGTAGCGTAAAAGTATAAAACTTTGCCCACCGCGTCACAGTCCAGTAAAAGCGAAATAACATAAAAGTAGAAAAATATGATAAGAAAGTGTATCTAACTACTTTTAAGATATTTCGCTTTTACTGAACTGTGACGCGGTGGGCAAAGTTATGTTAAAGGTTTTCGGTATGGTTTGAGGTAACTATGTTGTAAGGTACAGTTGGTGCTCTAACTTATATTAGGGCACCAACTGTACCTTACAAGTCGTATCCTATTTTCTATAAAGCTAGTGTGGTGACGTAGATAGTTGGTGCACTTACTAACTTTTAACAATGCAGTAGTGTCCGACCGAAACATGTTTTTTTGCCGAAACCGAAACCGAATGTTCGGCTTTGGCTCTAGTTTCGGCCGAAACCGAAACCGAAACTTTTGTAGACTTGTTAAAATCGTTGAAAAAATGTCATAAAACCGCTTTTACACACATATTATGGGGCTGTCAACACCCAACACCCAATGTCCTTGAAATTGATGTTACTAGCAGTTTTTTAAGAAAATTACTATAGTTAGACCAAGATAATTCTGCAACGATTTTGATAACACAACAAAACTTCTATGAAATTATGACGTATAAATAATATTTGCACTAGTAGCATTGCGTATGCTATCAAAATCATATTCATTCACCAAATTAAAAAAAACAATCAATCTATTTATTCACCAGTCAAGCTAACATGTAGATACAGGGTCAACCAAAAACGCAAGAGCGCGAATTTTTTTGTTAACAATATCGCAAGGCCGGGTACCGATCTACACCTGGGCTTAAAGGTCCGAAGTGCCCCATTGAGGCGCACTTTCATGCGAAGTCAAAGCCGTGCTTCAGGCTTCAGGATAAGTAGTTAAGCACAGACTCCAACCAATGTCCATTGTATTAAAAAGCGAGGCCGCAGGCCGAGCATGGCGCAGCGAGGCCAAAGGCTAAGCTGAAGTAGAGGACATGTGGAACTCAAACCAATGGTAAATTGAGGTAAAAAGTGAGGCTAAGGTCGAGCATTCGTATGAAAAACTGTACTGGGGACACTTTTAAGGGTTTTTTCTTCGTTTTAATCAATAGTCAGCTGTTCAGCTTCGCAAAATATTAACTATTGATAAAATCAACTTTGCGGTCCTAGTTGAGCGTAGCCTTTAGCCTCGCATAAAATTTGCCATTAGAGGTAGATAGAAAAATGACTGAATAAGAGCGAAAAAAACATCGTTCGACTCGGGCCGAGCTGATACTACGTGCGACAGTGCTATCTCATTCACTCCGATACAATTAGACAGTGCGCGCGTTATAGGTATTGACAGCCTCTTAAGACTGCGTCGACCGTCCAGTGGCGCTCTCATTAGTGGAATTGTGTTTTATAATAAACCAATTAATTTCTGTACCTATACATGAATCAGTATATGTAGATATGTATTAATATTGTTGTCCTACTTATTCCCGAACTTTTGGTCTTTGTCCGAAGTACCATTTCGTAAGTTTCGGCCCGGCCGAAAGGTTCGGCCGTTTTTTGGCCGAAACCGAAACTACAGCCGAAACATGATTTTTGGCCGAAACTGGCCGAAACCGAACCTTCGGTCGGACACTACAATGCAGTTACCAACGTAGGGCACCATCTATTGCAATTGCCAAATTCACGGCTATATGTTTTGTAGTCTCCTTATTTATGTGTAGTATTATGGAAAGGGAATAGAGTGTAAGATCAGAGTGCCATGTCGACAAAGCAGCGAAGCGAGGAGGCTGGTCGCATCGCGTTTCGTGAAAGACTCACTCGACGCGCGCTCGCAGCTCACGCAACGCCGCTCCGACTCGTCATCAGGTTTCATCATTTCAGGACTATTCCTTTCATAACTAGGTTGGACTAGCTATACATATCAGAATCTAGTTAGGTTTATCTAACCAGACTCAATCAAGTCAATGTCAACATCAATATCAAAAACTAGAGCTAAAAATATGTGCTTAAAATAAATCAGTAAGCACAAAAATTATAATTTTGCATAAGATTATCATAGTTTGTATTAATATCATTCGCAAAATGAAAGAACTCTTTCAAGTAATGAGTTAACGGTCAACAATAACCTTTTATAAGGTAGTAAAGTATTACGTTTGTATTATTTTCATTTATTACATTTTAAATATATTTTTTAACTCATTCGTTTAAACAGGCATGAATATTTTGTCAAATTTTAGCTGACATCAAATTTAAAAGACTATTTGAAGAATACTATCCAAAAAAAGTACCTACTTTAGAGATTTTTATTTTCGTTTTCTTGCAAGTTGTATTCTTTCTTTATCAAAGACATACAACGTGAACAATGGGGTTGGCAACTGTCAAAGGTTTTCATAGATGGCGCCATAATAGCTTGCCCCTTTTTCTATGAGATTTGGCTTAAAGGGCTGACTGGCTTCTAGGGATTGACAGGGCAAGCTATGCTGGCGCCATTTGCTTCGACCGGCCAACCCCATTAAACAAACAAAAGCTTATATCTCACCTTGGTGAGCAGCGCGATCTCCGCCTTGGCCGACTGAGCGAAGGCGGCCAGCAGCGGCGTGTAGTGCCGCAGGTGCTTGGCCGCCTGCTCCGGCAGCAGCTCCTCCTTCTTGTTCCATTCGCCGCGGTTCATGACGCACGTCCAAATCTGACAACAAACACCGACTTGATACAAACTAAACTTTATACAGTTGGGTTTAAGGTGGATTTTAGGTTGGATCAGACCGCCATGTCGACAACGTAGTAAAACTAGCGGCGAAAGCGTCGAGACGCTCGAAAGACTCGATTGTAACGAGCTCGCGCCGTTTTGTAATGCTACTCCGACTCGTCATCGAGTTTCATCATGTGAAGTATGTCATATATCTCTTTCGAATGGTGTCAAATGGTTACGAGGTTTGCAATTTCAGTCAACGATGTGTCATTGATTAAAGCTTATTTGGATTTTTCATAAACTATTACAACAAATAGATTACACTGATTTAAACTTTCACGATTATTAAACATTATCAAACTACACAACGGGACTTAATCGCGTATTTAAGTTTTACTGTCGATATTCATAGATGACAGTCGATAAATCGAATATCGTTAGTGTTGTGTGTCGACAGAGTAACATCCCTAGTGCGCAAAACGTTCAAACTGATAAACAAGACCAAGTGCGGGTAGTTCGAAAAACTCGCGCGGCTAGAAGATGTTGATGTCAACTTGAGCCAGTCTTCTCCGAGACCACGGGGACAACGCCGTCCTCGAAACGTCGGAGGTAAATCTTAAAACTTAAATACGCGATTAAGTCCCGTTGTGTAGTTTGATAATACAAATAGATTGATTAATCGGACATAATTTCGTTTAATCCCTTTGTTTACTTCCGTTTCTCGAGATCCCAATGGAGCAACAGCTGACATTTACGAGGCTTTACAATTCATCTCCCTAAACCACGAGTGGCCCTGGCCTTATAGTCCATAGAATTTCAGGATCGAAGTAGTTTTGCCTTAGCCATCGAATGCCGGAACGCAAATACGCGTACGAGGTAACTTTGAGGAAAAGAAGTCCCGGCACACGAGAGGTTAAATCCGTCAATATGAATAAGGTGTTTACTCACGATGGCCACGACCTCGTGGTCGGGGATGGCGTGCTTGACGGCCATGTCGCGCAGCTCCTGGATGAGGTCCCGCACCGGCTTCTCGTCCGCCAGCTCGTCCTCCAGCGCGCGCGTCAGCTCCCGCCGCGCCTCCTGCACACACACACAAACGAGGTTCAGTATCAAGTCTAGTAGTAGTAGTAGCTGCCGATGTTATTCGGGATGGAGGACAGTTGGGACAGACAAAAGAACCGACACGTCGCAAGCGAACCAAAATTTGAACATTGAAGCACGTGGTGCTGTGCAACCCTGTTACATTAGGCGGTACCTACCGGGCTAGCACATGATTGGCGCGACAGTATCTCGCAGCGAGATAGATTACCCGTCTTTTTTATGTCAATAATATGTGATACTGTCGCGCCAGTCATGTGCTACGCCTAATAGATCAAACGCTAATGTCACGGACTGCACGCGAGCGGCGCGCGGCAAATTAACGCCGTTCATACATTTTGGTCGAGCGAAATGTATGAATGGTCTCGATTTGCCGCTCGCCGCGCCGCTTGCGTCCAATCCGCGACCTAACGTGCACAATCTAGTTACCACAAAACGTACAGATCTAATTCAGAAATTTTCGTCATTTTTATCTATGGGAGCGTTCAAGTATTACGTAACGAATTTGGGGGGAGGGGGGTCTTGTAAAACGTTACGATGCGTTACAGGGGCGGGAGGGGGGGTTTGAACTACGCGTTACGTAACATTGTTTTTTAACCCTTCAGAACGGTCGCGTAGAGAGATTCTCTCACGCATTTTTTAAAACGTGATTTTTCTCAAAATTTTAGACATTTCAAATGTTAATTAACAATATTAACGCGATTAAAACAATAACAAAGGTATTTTAGCGACTTTCCGGTACTTTACGCCACATAATTGTGGCCTTTAGGTAAAAAAATGGTCACTTGGTGGTTACGTAACGTTTTACTAGGGGGGGGGGGACAAAAAACGTTACGGCGCGTTACATGGGGGGAGGGGGGGTCAAAATTTTCCAAAAATTGCGTTACGTAATACTTGAACGCTCCCTATATTGAAGAAGGGAACTGGAGGGAAATATAATCAGATAGCCATGTCGACAAAGCAGCGAAGCGAGGAGGCTGGTCGCGTCGCGTTTCGTGAAAGACTCACTCGACGCGCGCTCGCAGCTCACGCAACGCCGCTCCGACTCGTCATCGGGTTTCATCATTTCGGGGCATTGTGAGGAATTTGGGTGGAGGTAAGGTTATTGCAAATTTAAATACCTTGTAGTTTATGTTTACAGGGACATTATAGAAACATCGCTTGACAAAATCTAATTTCATAGCGACATCACAACGGACGCCACACGGAGTAATACGTCGTTAATAGTTAGCCATCGTGGCAGGGTAGAGCACAGGGACAACATGTAAATATTTTTCTGATTGTACCGCTGTTGCTCTTCCCGAAGTGCAATACATCGGTATGAGCAAAGTATAAAGTAAGCTAAGTCGAGGCAAGTTATATGATATGGAGTATATCTACCTGCGAGGCCTGCGCGCGGTGCAGGCGCAGCAGCTCGGCGAGGCCGCGCGACGCGAAGGCGGCCGCCAGCACCTCCTCCGTGCGCCGGTTCAGGGGCAGGAACTCCAGCAACCTACAAGTGCAACACACTACTCATTACCACACTAATTACTTTGGGGAAGATTCACTAAGGGATTTGAGTACTGCCTGACAAAGTGTTCGCTACTTAGACTGGTCCACACAGAAGGAGCCGCCTTGCGAGGAAACTACTATGAGATTTTGTTTCGCCGTGTCTCACCCGAGGCAAACACGCGCGAACGCGATGCCTTGAGCGCGGCAATTTCGTTGCGAGGCGGTTGGTTCTGTATGAATATGAATCTGACTATTGGCGAGTATGTAAATGAGTGAGAAGATGAAGATAATATTTTACACCTGAGAGCAAAAGCTCTCTTCAACAATGAAATTAATAAAATGTAGCGTCATTTATGATTCTGCCACAACAATGCAGAGAACCAGTACATGTCGCGGTAATCTCCCATGGCTTCATACAAATTTTACCTCAGTGTAAAACCTGGTTTCATACCATGGGATCCATTGTCCAATCATCACATAAATGTACACACAGCAACACTCCTGACTATACATCAGTGGACCTTATTACAAAAGGCATAAGGTCCACCGATGTACAGTTAACAGTGTAGGCGACACAAAGCGATATGGTACGAACCCGTCACCTGTAGTGTATGTGTACAGAGTACAAACAGCAACACTCTTAACTGTCCATCCAACATAATCATTTATTTAAGATTTAGACTCTTGTCGGTGGAGCGATTTCCATGCATGTCGGTCCTCTGCCTTCTCCTTGACAGCCTGATACGACACGACGTTGAGCTTTTCCTTTACTTGATCTATGTCCGTCCTCCTTGGCCTCCCCCTCCGTCTCGTTGCCTCAACTCTCCCTTCAATGATATTTTTGATAAATTCGTCGTGTCGTAGCAGGTGTCCAAGCATCTTTCCTCTTCTGTTTCAACTGTCCATCGGTGGACCTTATTACAAAGGGCACAAGGTCCACCGATGGACAGTTGTGGTCGACGGTACCGACCTGCCCTCGAGCTGGCCCTTCTTGAGCGCGGTGACGAGCGAGGCGGTGCCGCGCTCCTGCTTCACGCAGGTGAACACCTCGAGCACGAAGTCGAGCGCGAGGTTGTCCTTCACGATGTGCTCGTTCAGCATCACGAGCAGCACCGACGGCGGCACGCACCCGTTGCCTGACATCATAAACAATGTATATTAAAAAAATACAGATCAACATCATATTAACCTTTTGAACGCCAAAAGGGGGGTCCACACAAAACGAGCCGCCTCTTGAGGAAATTGCCGCGCGAATCAGCTCGCTCTGTGTAGACGTGCACCGGGCGAGGCACGTCTTCACCGACAGTTCGCTCTCTGTGGATCCGCCTAAAGACGTCAACTGACGTGCGCGGCTGCAGCCTAATATCAACCTTCGCGCATTCCGACAAGATTCATAATGACGCGCCGCACACGATAAACGTGGCGAACAAAGGGTTAAGACAGATTTAGGGCCAGTTAAACCGATCACACTCGATGGACTGATCAACGTCACTCAGCAGTGAACTATGAACCTTTCCCATACAAGAAAAAATTGTAATGTTATCGAGAAATGCTTATGTAAAGTAAAATGACAACCGAATTTCTCGGAACCTAGCCAGCCAAGTGAACTAAACAATCCCTCGTCAGTATGTCATATAGGGTACGAAATGGTACATTACTGTAATGATAGCTCAACGATTTTAGAGAAATAGACGTTGTTGGTCTTAATTGTTTATTTATTCATCATCATCATATCAGCCAGAGGACGTCCACTGCTGGACATAGGCCTCCCCCAAAGAGTGCCACAATGACCGGTCTGCGCCACCCGCATCCAGCGGACTCCCGCGACATTTACTAGGTCGTCAGTCCATCTTGTGGACCTTGTCCACCTTGTGGGTGGTTTATTTATTAGGAAATGATAATTAATTTAATAGTAAATAACTGTCGAGCGTACATTATATGTAGTAACAAAACCAGTTTGATGCCACAACACAACACACGCACATATTATTTCGCACATTCCGACACCGAGCAACGTAATACGCGTTGCCTGGCTCTAATTAGTGCATCTATTTGTGATTAAATGAAAAAATCGTTCCATGAAAACAACAAGGACATTCTACCATATTGTCGTTTACGAAAACTGGATAAAAGAGTCAATTAATGTTTTTTTAAAGAGGAATGACGAAAGAATTTTCCTAAGTTTGTGGGCTGCGTTTGAAAGTGTTTACAGCACGATTTTCTCAACTTCAGCATTTCATCACAACCAGTTTCGAGTTTAAATTAGCAGTTCAGGTACATACCGATCCAGAGCGCGGTCATGCGGGCCAGCTTGATGCGCTGGGCTGGCTCGAAACCCTTCAAGTACACGAGCACCTGCGAGCAACATACAATATAAGCTTCTGGCAATAGTAAATAATAGGCGTATGGCGCCTTAACCTTTTGAACGCCACAGACGGCAATTGACGTCAACGCAAAATCGTGACAACGACGCCAAAGACGGCATTTGACGTCGATCGTTTCTGGATGAAAATCTACTGAAAAACACCCCACTTTTAGGTTGGCATTATTTATTCACAAAACTAAATATTACCCCCGTGGCGTCAGTGGCACGTCAAATGGATGCGCCGTTTGGCGTTCAAAAGGTTAAAGCCTGTTCAGATGCGTCGCACTAGACGCACACAAAAGTTTACATGTACATTATTTTATATGTTTTGCATGATAGTTTTTAAGTTTTGTACATATTTTGCATACCATTTATGGTTAAACATGAAACCTACCACCTATCGCATGAACACCGATGTACCTGGTAATGTTTATCGCAAATAAAAGATTCTCATTCTTATTCTTCTTATTCTTTACACAAAACAAGCTCCCTTGTAAGAAAAATGCCGCGCGAAGAAAGCCCAATATGAAATGGCTCACCCGAGGCATCGTGACCGCGCATTAGTTAGCCTCGGACGAGGCATATCTACACAGAAGAAGGTACTCCGCGCGACAAAGCTCATTCTGTGTGGACGCGGACGCAACTATTTGCGAACCATTCGCGGACTCCAAACCGTACTTCGAAATGCACATCACCGATCCTTTTTCAAATATCTGCGGATTCAGCAGATCTGGATGCACTATTTATTGTTGTTGAAAACGATGTAAAATTCCGTGTGAAAATTCGAGCTTTTAATGAACTATGGCAGTATAAACAACATTATTTACCTTTTTCATCTCCTCTTCAAACATTTTCTCCAGATATTTGTATCGGCGCATCAGCTTCACAAATACCTTGAAATATAAAAAAAATACGTTAGCAAAGGCACACGTAGGCGAAACTTGTAGATTGTTATGAATTTCTTCAGAAGTAATTGAACGAGAAAGGGTTTCTCAACACTTGTGTTCAGGACTCTAGCCGTGTTTTTCATCATTTAAAGCGTCAAATATTTCATTACAAAAGAACTATTCGAGAAACTAAATAAGCATTAATTCCACATTTTTTCTAGCAAACATGCCATCTATGGAGGTAACTATATATAGAGTTCTATGGGGGTAGTTACCTCTAACTAATTTCCAGACTTTTTGGAACCAATGAGTTCCACAGCATCCTCGAGGAGCTTGTTACTAACGTAAAATTAAAGCACATCAAATAACAAAAACCGGAGGAATGCGAGTCAGACTCGCCCACCAAGGGTTCCGCACTTTTTAGTATTTGTTGTTATAGCGGCAACAGAAATATATCATCTGTGAAAATTTCAACTGTCTAGCTATCACGGTTCATGAGATACAGCCTGGTGACAGACAGACGTACAGCGGAGTCTTAGTAATAGGGTCCCGTTTTTATCCTTTGGGTACGGAACCCTAAATAGTAAATATATGATTCAAATATGTTTAACTTGAAGTTACCTGTTCGAAATTGCGCATGGATTCCATGTCCTCACTGGCGTTGAAGATGCAAGTGTTCGTCTTGGGACTCTCGCCGTCCATCGACACGCCACCGCCGGGCACTGACAGGCAAACATACAACATCAGAATTGTGATGAGGGGTGAGGGAGAGGTGGTGGTGGGAGAGGGATGTCAGATATAACGAACGAGATGTGTTTATCGACACAGTTGTTCAGATCTCTAGCCAGTTGTTTCATCATTTGAACATATTCACATTACAGTTCTTGTTTTAACGTGGTGATTCTTGGATGGTTCTACCTGTAATGTCCATTACATTTGTAGATTCATCTGCAATAATATCAAGCACAACCAATGCGCATCAATATATATATATGAATCGCTCTTCTGGCTGAAGCCACAAACCTACAAAAATAATTATGTCCGATATTTTTTCGCGCTTCGGAGAAAGAGATGCTTTAATGCTCTTTATAGCTTTTATCTCCCAAAATCTGTTTCTTGCGTTAGTTAATATTATTAAAACTTGAAGACTAGATTTTGTCTTATTTCGGATGATGCAACTTAAGTCCAATATTACAAAGAAACTTTGGGTAAACCGGTTTAAAAATCGGGGTTCGTTAACCCTCATTTTAGATACAACTAACACATAAATACTAATATTGCTGACCAACACGAGGAAACAGGGCGGATACGCCATAGTACAGAAATGATTTAGTGTCTATATGCGTGCGACATGCCTGCACACGGATCAGTGTGTAAACGTGTCCATTCTGTATGAAATAATTATTCTATGATAAGATAAGGATCTAAGAGCTCTCAATAAATCCTCGCCTAAGCCGAATTTAATCGGGTCCTGTTTAATCTCGCACGGCTAGACTTGGAATAGATAATTCCGTCTAGACAGCTCACAGAAAGGTCACTCAAGTCACCTTATTAGTAATACACGAGTGAAAACTAAGTCTGGTGTGCATTCTAGATTATATCTTATAAGCAAAGAAATCTTGCGTAGATTGCGGCTAACGTCAATTGTATACATATGTTTATCATGTGTAGATCAGGTGTTTCTTTTTTCAACCCGGTGTTTTTCAACCGCAAGTGCATATGGGCCCTCATCTTTATTTCATCTAGCTACTCTAGCTAGTATGTTGGATGTACTCATGCAGGTAGCCGCCCGCGATAAGCACGTCGAAGATGACCTCGCCATAGCGCCGGTAGTCGAGCTTGGAGCCGTCGTCTAGCAACTTGTACGTTGCCTCGAGGTCTAGTTGAGGTGGTGTAGCCGGAGGGTGTACTCACGCAGCAAGCCGCCCGCGATGAGGACTTCGAAGATGACCTCGCCATAGCGCCGGTAGTCGAGCTTGGAGCCGTCGTCTAGCAACTTGTACGCCGCCTCGAGGTCTAGTTGAGGTGGTGTAGCCGGAGGGTGTACTCACGCAGTAAGCGGCCGGCGATGAGCGCGTCGAAGATGACCTCGCCATAGCGCCGGTAGTCGAGCTTGGAGCCGTCGTCTAGCAACTTGTACGCCGCCTCGAGGTCCAGTTGAGGTGGTGTAGCCGAAGGGTGTACTCACGCAGTAAGCCGCCGGCGATGAGCACGTCGAAGATGACCTCGCCATAGCGCCGGTAGTCGAGCTTGGAGCCGTCGTCTAGCAACTTGTACGCCGCCTCGAGGTCCAGTTGAGGTGGTGTAGCCGGAGGGTGTACTCACGCAGTAAGCCGCCGGCGATGAGCACGTCGAAGATGACCTCGCCATAGCGCCGGTAGTCGAGCTTGGAGCCGTCGTCTAGCAACTTGTACGCCGCCTCGAGGTCTAAAGTTGAAATGGTGTAGCCGGAGGGTGTACTCACGCAGGAAGCCGCCGGCGATGAGCACGTCGAAGGTGACCTCGCCAATCGCCATAGCGCCGGTGGTCGAGCTTGGAGCCGTCGTCTAAGCAACTTGTACGCCGCCTCGAGGTCTAGTTGAGGTGGTGTAGCCGGAGGGTGTACTCACGCAGTAAGCCGCCGGCGATGAGCACGTCGAAGATGACCTCGCCATAGCGACGGTAGTCGAGCTTGGAGCCGGCGGCGTCTAGAAACTTGTACGCCGCCTCGAGGTCGCCGCCCGCGCGCTCAAGACCCTGCACGAGCGCGTCGCGGAACCCGTTTGGGTCGTACTTCTCTTTCTCATCTGTGGGACAATTAAATAGAAAGAGATCAGTATATTGAACTTAACGCCAACCCTCGAATCATGAAATTAATTTTTATGAAGTTATTCAATTTATTTATTAGGTAAGTTGACATTGATTTTATGTTGTACTTTCTTGTGAGCGTTTTGGGGCCACCTGTAAGCCCGCAAGAGTTGAACACCAATAAAATAAAAAAAAATACCTAGTGTTGTATTAATGCTTAAGTTTATATCATAAGTATCATAACTGGCTTAAGATAATACACGACGAATTGTACACTAGCTCCAGTTTGAATATACATACATTAACAAAGAGTTTATTGTAGTACTCTGCATTTAACATAACATGGCGTGTAAAAATTAAAATATGTAGAGTGACACTCTATAGAGTGTAGTCTCTTTACAATTTCTAACAATAAGGGAAAATATGAAGGGGCCAGGGGGAAATATTAAAGCGATACCCTAAACTCAGGTAAGAACTAAACAATGGTTTTTGTTCTTATCTATGCGCGCTCTGAGCCATTGTCAATGCCATTTAATGTATAGTCGAGATAAAGCGTTAAGGTGGGATTACACCAGTGTGCGGCACAAGCATTTTTGTATTGAATATGCTTGTAGCGCACACTGGTGGAATCCCGCCTTTACATGGCAGATGAACCCCAAAAACATTGATTTTATTCGTCCTAAAACTAAAATCTTATACCTTTCCACGAGCAATTCTTGTGTATACCAATAATATTTATGTATATATATATTTCGGGGACCTCGGAAACGGCTGTAAACATTTCGATGAAATTTGCTATATGGGGGTTTTCGGGGGCGAAAAATCGATCTAGCTAGGTTTTATCTCTGGAAACACGCGCATTTTCGAGTTTTTATGTTTTCCGAGCAAATTTCGCTCTCCCAGATATTTATTAATTGTATAGAAAACGATAAATTGACAATTAAAATAAGTCCGCGTTTTGTACTGTGCACCATGTTGTTACGATTTTAGAGTTTAGAACTTTAGACAACTAGACACTAAGGCCCACTTGCACCAACCCACTAACCCGGGGTTAAGCGGTTAAACCGTTAACCTATTGTCAAATTGTACTGGTAACCATGGCAACTCCAGATTTAACCTGTTAACCCCGGGTTAGTGGAATGGTGCAAGTGGGCCTAATAAGCAATCTTTGGCAAAAAAAATATTTAAAAGCAACCCACAATGCCTTTGATGAGGGAGAGAGTGCTGAGTAACGTGCCCCTGCATCCCAACCAACATGCCTACAGCCCTGGCAAGTCTACAGAATCGGCACTTCATGCAGTGGTAAGCAAAATTGAGGTAGCGATTAAAAACAGGTCCATGTGCTTAGGAACCTTTATAGACATAGAAGGAGCCTTCGACAGGACTAGGTTCAGCAGCATTGCAGCAGCACTGGTAAGACATGGTGCGAATGCAGTCATGACCAAATGGATAAACAACATGTTGAGCCAGAGGGTCATAAGACTTGGGACAGGCGAGACACAGCAGGCAGTAGTGGCAAAGGGATGCCCCCAAGGGGGAGTTCTATCGCCACTTCTATGGAACCTAGTGGTGAACGACCTCATAACAACATTAAACAACAATCACTATTACACAATCGGCTATGCTGACGACATAGTGATACTAACAAGCGGCAACCACTCAGGTACGGTATGCGATGTTACCCGCTCTGCACTAGCCATCGTGGAGCGCTGGTGCGTTAACAACGAACTCACAGTCAATCCCCGCAAGACGGAGCTGGTAATGTTCACCAACAAACGCAACTTGGGAAACTACCACCTTCCCAAACTGTTCAATACAGAACTCCAACTATCGGCAGAGGTAAAGTATCTAGGGGTAATACTTGACAACAAACTGAATTGGAGTAATCACCTAAATGGCAAAATTGATAAAGCTACAGTCGCGTTCTGGCAATGTCGTAGAATGGTGGGTAGAACCTGGGGATTAACTCCTAGGCTAACTCTATGGCTTTACCAGGCAGTGATAAGACCAATAATAAGCTACGGCGCGATAGTATGGTGGCCACGCACCAAACTATCCACTGTTGAGGCTAGACTACAACGACTCCAGAGGTTGGCCTGTATGGCGACAACGGGCTGCATGAGGACAACACCAACCGCGGCCCTGGAAGCCTTACTGGGCCTGCCGCCGCTGCACCTCTTCATACAACAAGAAGCGCTGGCTGCGGCGGTACGTCTCAAAAAATCTAATCTCTGGAGACCGCCCAGGGTGCCACACACCGAAATCCTCTACGAGGCCATAGGTAAGGAACCGCTTATAGAAGCGGTGACTGACAGGATACCCAAGCAGTTCGTCTTCGACAAAAAATACAAAATACAATTACACGAAGAACCCCATGAAGGACTCAACCCAAGGGAGCTGAGAATCTTCACGGACGGATCAAAAACAAGGTCAGGCACTGGCGCTGGGGTTTTCTCAGAGGACCTAAACATACACATCTCGACACCACTTGGTGCCCATAACACAGTCTTCCAGGCGGAATGTATGGGCATTATAATGGCAGCACACGCAATCGTCTCAAGGGAAGCAATGGACCCCATCCGCATACTCTCTGATAGTCGAGTCGGTCAGTACTACAAGCTCTACAAAGTTATACTTTCACTTCAGGGCTAATTTACGAATGTCACAAAGCTCTGTCAGAGGTATGTACCACCAATGGCATAACTCTGCAGTGGATCAAAGGACACAGCAACTCACGAGGTAACGATGCAGCCGACATCCTGGCGAGAGGAGGCTCGGAACTGAAGGTGGCAGGACCTGAGCCAATCCTACCTCTGCCATATGCCTGGCTCCGGAACACGCTGCGACACAGCACCAAGGTAAAACACCAGCAATATTGGTCTAACCTAGGCACATGCAGGCAGGCGAAGGAAGCCCTCCCGACACTCAACCCCAATCTGTCGCGGAGGCTTCGACAGCTGAAGAGACCACAGCTCCGGCTTTTAGCTGGGGCAATAACTGGACACGCCTCATTTAACAAACACCTATTAACCCTACGTGTTACAGATAGCCCCCTCTGCAGAGCATGCATGGAGGCAGAGGAGACAGCCGCCCACGTCATTCTCGAATGCCCAGGGGTGGCAAAATACCGGGCACAACACCTCGGCTCACCGGGGTCTCTCCCAGAAGTCGTCGGCAACATAAAGGGTCTGCTAGGCTTCTTGGTGGAGTTGGGTTGGCAGGAATAGTGCCGCCATCCCATCACGCAAAATAGGCGCAATAATAGACGTCGAGTTGCGGAAAACAAGCCCGCGATAACCTATATATAACCTAACCCACAATGCCATTATTTAAGCGTTTTTTACAATCAACACCATTGTGATATTTATCATCAATGCCATTTAGATAACATGTATCGAAGAATAAATAAGAATAGTAATTTTATCTAAAGCAGGAAATAATCGCGCGAGTACAAGATGTTGCTAACTGGTTGTCGCCATATGGCAATGACATGTTGTAAGCGTACCACATGTGTGGGCTACGTTACTCGTCATGTGGTGGAAATTTCTAGATGATTTGAGGTGTGCTTTTTTAAATGAAGGCGGTTTTTTATTTAAGTATAACGTCAAATATTAATACTATATAAGCGGATATCGCAAATCAAATGTACAAGATCTATCGACAAGTCAAATTTATGCCTAGTTCCTTAGGAAAATTGACCTGTCTGGCGATTGGCGCTATTATGCGCTCGTGAAATGGAGCAAGGTTTAAAAATATGTCTACAATCTTAACTTTACTTACCGGAAGAAGATTGCCTAACTAGGGTTAATGTGATTATTGCCGAAATGATAACCTGACCGTGACATCAACCCAATATTATCAGTTGTAACTTTGTTATTTACGTAAGTACAATTTCTTTGTTCAATGTCATTGCGTCTCACTCTCTCGTTAAGCAAAATATGAGACGCAATACACATTGGACAAATATATTGGACGTATGGAATACCACCCTTAGACGCTTACTCAGCATGAATCACTATTGGCAACGGTACGACAATCTATATTACATTCCACGGCCCGTTACTAATTCGCCTTCACAACGTTCGACTTTTCGATCCGTATTTGACAAGCCAATATTTCTTCCAGTGATCAATTATTGAAAGGTAAGGGACCTAGATGAAAGATTTTATTGTCGAATGTCACGAATCGTTCCACATTAATTGAGCTCGATGTGGTCAATTGGAGTTGCATTGATGGCCCTATTTGCCACATCTGAACTGAATTAATGAACTAGAGAAGTGACCACTTTTAGGCTAAATGTGCCTGTATTTTCTACTTATGGACTCCCATAATAAACGTATTCAACCATATACTTTTCATTTTTAAGGACTGGAAAGAAATCAAATCCACAGAAAATAAAATTTTCGCTGTAGGTTCTCCATCAGTTAACCTTCAGGTCAAGAAGTGTAGGATCATGATAGATGCAAAACTCACTTGAGTCGTGAGTAGACTGAGGTTTTAGAAGGTAAACCAATAAATAATGTACCTATATCTCTTTTAATGATCTAGGAAATGTATAGATACCACGGCCCTAAGAGTAATAAATGCAAATTAACCTTCGTCGCGTTTGAATTAAGTAGCCATCGGGAAGTATGGTAGTTCAATTAGCATAGCATACCGAGGTGTAAAATGGGAAAACACTGTTTAAGCAAATAGATCATTTGCATGTATTCTGCTAATTGTGGAGCCATAATAACAAATACTATTTGCGATTTTCAATAGAAGAATCCTCGATCAAACTAAGGCTTCTTGATTTTTTTTACCGCGTCTAATAGACATTCAAAACATCCTGCCATAAGTTTTTAATATCTGAGAGACCGAGCTGTGCTCGGAAAACATAAAAAATAAAAAATGCGCGTAGCTAGATCGATTTTTCGCCCCCAAAAACCCACATATAGCAAATTTCATCTAAATCGTTAGATCCGTTTCCGAGATCCCTGAAATATATAAATACATATATACACAAGAATTGCTCGTTTAAAGGTATAAGATTTTAGGCATTTAAATGGAGGAAAATTTTGTTATATTGTTTTAAACTTATATTAACTACAGATAGCGCATTAAAATGAAACAAAGATTTTTCCAACCAAGGGACATTTGCACAACTCGCACTACCTATATTTTGAATCCTTATTCCTTATAAACGTACACTACGTACACGGTAAATATTGTAAATAAAACTCCAATGTTTTCTCAGTTCCCTTGACTTAATTGCAATGTCAATTACCCACACACAGCCGCTGACACACATTCGTCACCATCAAGGGAGTGACACACATTCGACGTTCGCTATCAATACGGTGCAGTATCTCCAATGCGATGCGTGCGTGTGATAACACTCACTTTCTAAGTAGCCTGTTTTCACGCGGTGTTGATGATCGATGTGACGCTTGTGTGCATAAATAATTGTTTTTTATCTCTTTTAAATAAGTTGATAGATCAGCTTCTGGGAGGCGAGTCTAAGGTGGTCGCACTTTTATTATTATGTCCATCGTGGCCGTGACTAACTGACTAATACAGACAGATGTTGAAGTTGCGAAAAGTTCACAAGAAGTAGGAAAGTTCTCGAAAATTTCAGGAAAATTTTACAGGAATCAAAGGAAATTATTATTTTGGTAATGGAAATTTTCGATTCCCATACATAATTACAATACATACAATTGAGTGATTCTTGAGGAAGGTTTAGGTGTAGGAGCGTATTTACCCTAGGAGCGTATTTACCCTAGGGCCAAGGGGGCCATGGCCGGCGGCAAAACAGGGTTTTATTCCTAATATCTTATAAGAGATACATTATCATCTCTTATCGGGGCGGCGAAGCTAACTTGCCCGGGACGCTAAATCTTTAAAATACGCCTCTGTTTAGGTGTATAATTTGTTAAGGTTTTGTGTAAATTGGTTGAAATATGACGATGTTTGCTACTGATGTCGAAAAAACGCACTATGACCCGAGCGAAGCTACTATATGAAATGTCGACAATTTTTTTGCGATTTTAGGATGGTGTGACCCACAGTTCACATCGCAGTGCCGCTAAACGCGGAAAAACACCCTATACATATAATAAAGTGACATCAGCATTCGGTATAACGGTCACCTAACGGTCCCTCGACCCGCTTGCCAAACTTACTGTAATCATCGCTTCATATCCAATGAGAAACCACTGCTCGTTCCATTCCATTTTCAACTTTATTTACAAAAGAGTAAGGTTTAATATGTGGTGGTAAGGAGTCATATGTGAGTTAATAATGAGTCGATTCCAGCGATCATGTGCATTCTTTATAAGGAATGTGAACGTTTAAACTCTGCTTTTATGTCGCGGATACTAAAAAGACAGTCAGATTTAATAATTTATCATCCAGACCAGCATTTCCTTAACTATAGGGTCGCGACTCGCGACCCATTGGTGGGTCGCGAGCGCATATTGAGTGGGCCCTGAAACTACTAAGGGAACCTGTACCAATAATATTGTATGCCCCCTTTTGAAGACGGCCAAGAGGTGGGCCCTGAATTTGGCAGTATTTGTTAGTTGAGTTAGAGCAGAGTCAACTTTGGGTACCACTGATCCAGACTATTTTGTATCATAATTTATCAATTAGATCAGGGGTCTCCAAACCCCGGCCCGTCGACACCCAAAGCGTCCGGCCCGCGGGAGCCAGGCTCCAGGGGTTCAGCCCTAACAGCAGCAACCAGATGCCTATTGGGCGAGGCAATCGCACTATCATCTTTACATTTAAACCACAATTTAGCAGTTGGAAATTAAAATCCATCGTTTTATCAGATGCTGATGCCATGAATGCTAAAATAGGAATATAAGCGTCAACCTGAATTTATTACAAAGGAAAATGTTAGTTCACATTTCATGCAAATTTTATATAGATTTAGACTGTTGAGCGGGTCGCGGTGAGACGACAAGAGTCGCGCCACAAAGACGACCCGCGCAGTTACTGTCGCACATTCCGACACCGAGCAGCGCAGTGCACGCGGCCTGGCTCTAATTAGTGCACATTTATTACTATGTAACACCAAATGTAACAACCATGGATGCAATAAATGAATGAATTATGAGACCTCAACCAGAGCATTATTTATATGTAATATCTAATGAATGAGGATGGCAACTGCCAAAGGTTTTTACAGAGCGCGCCATGCAGCATGAAGCACAGGTTTCACCTGTTTCTAGTTTTGCCCAAGCCTTAAATATGCTGGCGCCAGCTGAACTCCTATCTCTCAAAATATCTGACGTTTACTGCAAAATTTCATGAAAATGGATACAGATAACTCAACATATTCTTTCACAAATCCATCGCATCTTTAGTAAGTGTTGTACGTAACCTTGGTTTTAGTCTATACTAAGCTATAAATTGACGTAATTCACGTGTCAACATGTCCTACGTTTCAATTAATTGTAATACAATCAAACGTTGACGTCAGTACATCACGCGTACGTGTCCCAATTATGCCGTCTAGATTCTCACGTATGTGCAGAATCTGGTCTGAATTGGTACTGCCACGTTCCAACAATGCAATAATAACTTAATGACATACCAGCAATATAGAGCAGTGAATGAGTAATTTTTAATTGAGATTTACTTTAAAAATAACCATACTAAGTCACCAAGTGGTATTGGGACTACAGATTGGGGATTGTATTTATTATTAATTGTTAAATGATTATGGTTTTAATGTTTAAAGTAACTACATAATGACATGTCCATAATGATCTCCAAGTACTTCTTAAGCGATTGGGGACCCCCACTAACCCGGGGTTAACCGATAAATAAATACTAAATTCTATTCTAAACCTGTAGTTACCATAGTACAATTTGACACTGGGTTAACGGTTTAACCGCTTGATCCCGGGTTAGTGGGATGGTGCAAGAGGCCTTTAGTAGGTTCCTAAAGGCCTCTTGCACTAGTTATTATTTTGGCTTTAAACAGATGGTACAACAAACGGTATGAAAAGGTTAATCATGCTATTTTAAACATTAATAACAGATAAATGTGACCAAAATTATCTTTACTTGAAAATAGTTGTAATGTAGAACTAGCCTTATGAACCAATTTTGCATGTATAAGTTGTATAACTGGCCTTAAAATTTATAGTTTATGATGGTTCATTATTTTGTAAGAGGGTGGTTTTTGCACAGTGTAGTTTTTCCTCAGTCACCCGTTGACCACGAACGCTGTAAAGGGTTCGAAACGTCGGGATGAATTCAATATACGCGTATACTCGGTTTTAATAGTTTTATTTTAATTATCAAATTTATATGTAACTGTTTTTACAATGAATAAAGGGCTTTTTTATTATTTTATTTTATAAATGTGACCAAAACGAATGACACACCACTTGTCTGTAAGTGTGTCGCTAATCTGCTAACTGTACACGACTGTACCTAATCGCGCGTGCTAAATCTTAACCTTGGCCATACCGGCGGCGAGATAGTGAACTGAGAGAATCTGTATGTTGATAACAGCATTCTTTTTGTACTTAAAACAGTTCAAATAGTAAGTGATGTACTGATGTAACACAATTTCAAGACATGATAAAAAATTTTGGGGTGTTTATTCTAAAATAAGACAGTATAAAAACGTTGGGTATCGTCTTGGGTCGTCCCATTCGTTTTTCGTCAAGTTCTTAAATTAGTCCTATTCTGATTTCGTCACTTATTCTACATTCGTCACAATCGTCGGTGGCTTTCAATGTAGAATGAGTGACGAAAGCAGAATACATTTAAGAACTTGACGAAAACCGAATGGGACGACCCAAGACGATACCAAACATTGGTGTTCAAAGTCCAAGCTGGCATACATTTACATAATTAACTATATGAACTATCCCAAGGCCATATCCGCACTACTTTGAAAAATCCTCGTAGGTATCTTGTTCTGTTAATCAGAAGGAAAATGTATGAATATCTATGTATGGGATGCGTACAGACTTACTGCCTTCCAACTTTGAGTAGCAGTGTGAGATACGAGAATTTTTCAAAGTAGTGCCGATATCTAATTTATCTGTTCCCATAAAGCAATTTATACATTTTAAGAAGCCGTCGTCTTCTTAAAAGTATACAGAAAACAATGTATTCAATCTTTGACAATTTTAACTTTCACCGACTGGCTGATGGTGATGTGATGACAGACAAAAATTTGCATAAACTGTTTCAGAAATTAAGTTAAATTCCATTAGGATTTGGAAAACCCAGATATCAAATGTAAAATTAAATTACAAACATATCTACTTATATTTTATAATGTTCTAAATGTAATGAATTAATAAAAATGCTTCTGACATTAACATCAAGTACAAGAAGAAAAAGACATTTAAAGTGTTTTTATCATGTCTCAACATCAATATTATGTATGTTAATATTACTCCACATCAGTCTGTATTTAAGAAATAATGTTTTTAATACATGTTAGGCCAGCTATAACTTGTTATAAATTAAAATGAGTTGTGATATACATTAACCCAACAGAGATTCTTCGTGATAATGTCCTAAACAGACCTAATAAATAAACAACTAGTTGTCAAACAAAAAAATTAACGAGATGACATCCTTGAACACGATTACTTGTTCACGAGAAGCACCAGAGAAACTCAATGTCACGGCTGTTAGTGTCAACAAGGGTTATGTAATGTTATGAAGCTTCCGACAAACTATCTATTAGGTGATACTGTTTTTTATATCAAAGTAGAAAGGACATGTTGAAATGATGTAAAATTACCCAGTTTGTGTCCTTTCATACAAATGATATGATTTCTTATTATATTTAGATCAGTGTTTTTCAAACTCGCGAATCCCCTGCCAGCCTTAGAGCAATACGTAAGTGAAACATTTTGTTCATACTAAGGGGGTCTTGTAATGAAAAAGTTTGAAAAACACTGATTTAGATGATAAGAAACTCTAAATTATAAAAAAAGACTAAATTTACAATATAGTGAAGTTTTCTGCCATTTTGAGAAAAAATACCTGAAGCGCAAAATTATATTCCTAATTTCTGTTACCCCTCCCAATACTGAAGATATCACTTTAACATAAAAAAAAAAATAGCCACAACCGAATACAGAACCTTCTCCTTCTATGAAATTGAAGACGGTTAAAAATTAAGGGCAATCTCACTTTTTCTGTGTTTAAATTTAAAAAACCAGGCCAATAGTTTAGCCTTATAGGTATGGAAGTTGTACTGATAAATTATCGTATTTATGTAAATATGTACCATAACATAACATGTATTTTAGGCCTATTTTCAAACAGGCAAACAAATAATAATGTAATTTTCTTTCTTTCAGCCTCAACATAAGGAGGGACTCATTAGTTTCCTGGTTATAAGTTATTAGAGTTATAATTTTTAAGTAATACAAGCATTGAGTCATGTTATTTGGAACAAGTAAAGAAGTATCACAATGAATCATTTGGTTGTTCAGTTTTATAAGTGTGGTAATTGTGTTTTTGTTGCAGAATAATAATAACAATGAAAACATGATGAAATTCCCCAGCAATTATTGATAGTTTCACATTTTAGGATACAAATCAGTTCAGTGAACTGTAGATAAGTCAAATCTTAATGACATCATTTTCAATCAATAATTGCCATTTATGGGAGAAAATTAAAAAGAAAAAGTTCAAAAACTCACCTCTTTTTCTGGTCTTGATCCGTTGACCCGATAATACTGGTTTTTCTACCTTCTGACTCATACAATTTATTGCTGAAACAGAAACACACGTGGCAATTAGTGGTGCGAGGGAAAGGCAGCGGGCTCGCGGCCGAGGGGTCATCGTCCGCCGTGCCACACCATTCAGAAATCACACTCATAATTTACACCCCCGACGCCCCAGCGCTCATGGCGGAGCCCCTCGCGCTCTACTTACTACTCTGAACACGGAAACTGCCAAGAAATCACACCACGCCGCCTTTGACCCCGGTTACGCGACCCGATATCACTTAGCCCTTATGACTCGGCGAAAGTCTCGTGATACACCCCAATCGAACAAAGCACGGAGTAGATAGTTATGTGTGCACTGATACTTACGTAGTGACAGGTTATGTAGGAGCCTTCTACTCCTTTTGCGAGTTGTCTCGGACTGCGCCTGTTCAGAAAAGAAAGAAACGCTGCGACGGGCTCTATTCCCTAGAGCGGTAGAGACAACGTGTATGGAGGCGCCGGATATCCGCTAATATTCTGCTGTGATCGATTCAAATCTGCGCGAAACAAATTTTGACAAGCGACCTAAATATAATGTTCTACTAGAGTGTACAACGATTTCGGTTATAAAAATATAATTCTACACGCGATGAGTAGAAAATAAAATTTGCAAAAGATAGTTCAACCACGATCGAACGTTTACGTAGAACAAATTAAAAGAAACCTCAAGTCACAGTATATAAGCCCAGTCAGGGACTAATATGGATTATTTTATTTTACAAGACCACACAGTAAATTTGATTGAATTTGTAACACTAAATTACAAAGACATGTATGAACGGAAAATATTTGACTAAAAATGGCAGAACCAACAAAATACCATAAACAGGCTATAGACCTGAAGTTTGTTTTAAAGCTGAGATGACACGCTAACATTTTTTTCTAAGCTTGTCGCATCGTGTCAACCAGGCGTACGAATTGCGTTTTGTTACAACTGGACATAGTTGTATTGTACGGCTGTATCATAAAATATAGATAACCAAACGCAGAAATGACAGACAGTTCTTTCATCCAGCTGATTTTTAGGTTATAGAAATAAATAAAATTTGTAATTTTTGCTGTTTAGTTCAAGTAGAAGTAATTAAATTAATGAGCATACGTTTCATTTCAATATAAGATGGCACAGTGCGTACTGTCCAAAGTAAGTCGCGTTATTAATGTTATTATCATTATTTATTTACACTCAATTGTTCACCCTCTTCCCAAATACTTACATAAACTAAACATTCCAGTTGGGCAGCCTACGATTAGTCCCTGCCGCGATCCTGATGCAATCGTCACGCACGACGACAAGCAAGCACTGGAACCCTAAATTCAAGAAGCTCCGCCGCGAGAAATACCTGAAGGTGGAACTGCCGGATTATAATGAGGATACGAACGCGCTTCCCAAGGAGAAGCTGAGGCAAAAGATGAAGGAGCGCGGACTCATGCCGCCGCGCCCGTGGATCGAGCGCCCGTTTTACATCTCAGCTACAGGTATATCAAAATCTTTCAAGGCTGGCGTCCACTAGACTCGCCGAGTCGAGAAACGCGTAGCCGCAGAAATTCGCCTGACGAGCAATACGCGCGGAGAGTCGAATCGTCAATGGACGCAGTTGCATAGAAAATATAGGAGGCGAATTATTGCGATTTGATTCGATTCGCCTCGGTGAGTCTAGTGGACGCCAGTCTTTAAAGACCTGAGCAAACCGGTGGCCCAGCGCAGATCACCTAGGAGGATTTACTCCGTGCAGCGCACACTGACGAGGTAAAATCCCCCGCGATACCGCGACCACGACACACCAGAGAGCACTTTGGCGCAGGCCGGGGGATGCAGGGGCATACCGCCGCCTACCACAGCGTGTACTCTATCAAAGTGATCTGTGCTGCGCTTCGCCGGTTTGCGCAGGCCTTTATCCTCGGAGTAGTATGTAGTAGCTGGCTTGTGAGTGATTAAATCAGGTTTAAAATTTAATTATATGTCAGAGAGTTATCATTCATAAACAATAGTGTAGGCCAATAACTGTTAAATGTATTACTTTTGTAATTTGTGATTTTGAAATGTTTATGCAAGGGTCAGAATACTTTTAACATGAGACAAAAAAAAATCACATCGTTTTGAGTAGATCTGCTAAGCTTAAGATTCTAAATAAGAATCATTTCCTTCACTTTGTATGGTGTTGTTTGTTTTGTTTGTATGTAATTTATTAGTTAAATTCTAATGGCTTACTTAATTTTCTGGTCCAATAAACATGTGTTTTTGAACAACTATTTAATGGGGTATCCATGGACAAGACAGACTGAGGCATCAAACTCGGAAACCATTTTATTTTTAATTCATTGACCCGGGATTGAAATGGATTTCGTTTTCTTTGCGGTTACCGATTAAAGGACTGTTCTATTGAGATACCATTTTATGCCTAATTCCTTCCGGCTTTTATTTGTGTGGAACGAAATTAACCAGTTATATTGATTATATCAAAGCAAGATAGAACAAATAAGTATTGCTGTCTCTTTTAAACGTCTGAGATTTACCAGTATTATTTTGTTATCTGCACACCATACAATTTCGTTCCGTCTTCTTACCGGTAAGGAGAGCAAGCAATGTTTTTTAATTTGTGAGTGTGGTTATTGAATGAACGAAATAATATAACAGTTATGGAATGATATTAGCAGGTAATTCAATAATTAGAAGTTTTTATTATTGGAGGAAGAAAACACTAGTTTGTTGGTTGATGAATAACTAAACCTACCTATGGGCCATACACATTAAACATTTCCATCCCATAAACTTACTCCATTTTTCAGGCGGTGCCTTCGAGCCCTACGTGCCCCCAGAAGGCGACGGCAAGGCGTCCCTCGCGTCCACAACCCGCGTCAAACAGGCCGCCGAACTCCTTGAGAAAAAATCCAAATCCATGATGGCCATCCGCAAAATAAAGTCCTTTGAAGAAGATTTCGAGTCCAAAATCTTCTGCCAACAAGCACAAGACATTTATATAAAAGCCCATGAAGCTTTAGCTAATAATGATAAAAGGGCGTTGCAGATATATGTTACGGAGAAGGCGTATGGGGAGTTCAGACATAATTCACACTTGAAGACGATACGGTGGAAGTTTCTTCAGTCGCTGGAGCCACCGAGAGTGTGCCATGCAAGGTGTACGGATGTTGTTAGCAAGGAGAATATATTTGGACAGGTAAATTATCTTTTATTTTTAAGACTGAGTTAGTGTTTAATGACTGACTGAAAATTCATGTGGTACAGTAGATTGGTTTGTCTGGGGAGTTTTATTGCAAAATTTGGCATCCTTTCAGTTAAAATAACTTTTAGTGACATAACCTCCTAAGCAAGGACCGGAAAACCCCTCTTTACGCTTAATCCTATCCATTCGGTAACCCAATCGATTCGGTTACCGTATCATTCGGTAACCCTATCATGCTGTTACCTGATTGTAATGGTAAGCTTATTGAAACGGTAACCCTAACCTTTAACCGAGTTAATCTCAAAACCCCATCGCGATAGGGTTTTTGTTAGGTGTTTTTAACAGGTTTTTATTCAGTTATGGTAACCTTTATTATCGGTTGCTTATAGGTTTGCTAGGTACATCCGTATTTAGTGATGTGCCGTCAGTAAAATACAAAAAAAATAGTTAATTTATTAATTGTTAACTTTGTTAATTTTCTTAATTTAGTTTTTTTTTACTTTTTTATTTATTTACTATAATTCATTTATTTTATTAATATTATTTATTTTATCAATAATATTCATTTTATTAATGTAGTTTATTTGATTAATAATATTCATTTTATTAATGTTATTTACATTATTTATTTTGTCTATTTTGTCTATTTTGTCTATTTTGTCTATTTTGTCTATTTTGTCTATTTTGTCTATTTTGTCTATTTTGTCTATTTTGTCTATTTTGTCTATTTTGTCTATTTTGTCTATTTTGTCTATTTTGTCTATTTTGTCTATTTTGTCTATTTTGTCTATTTTGTCTATTTTGTCTATTTTGTTTATTTTGTTTATTTTGTTTATTTAATTTTTTATTTTTTTAAATATATTTTTTAATTTAATTTATTTATTATATTCTGTTTTTAGTATTTGTTGTAACAGCAGCAACAGAAATACATAATCTATGAAAATTTCAACTGCCTAGCTATCACGGTTCATGAGATACAGCCTGGTGACAGACAGACAGCAGAGTCTAAAAAAATACTACATACATTACTACCTACTACTACCTATTTCCTTTTACTCTTTCGGGTTTTAAAAAAATCCCGTGAATTGTAGAAGAAAGTTTTATTGGAATGTAGAAAGCATACTAAGTTGGGCTAAAATTTACTTGAATACGAAGAAGAATAAACACAGAAATTTTATTCTTAATCCAATAGATTTGAATTAGAATAATTCTTGCACTCGTTATTTTAGAATAAAATGTAAGTTAATAAATCATGTCACTTTTATTTAAATGAAAAATAAAAAACGGAATATTTATTCCTAATGTAGGATTATTCTAAATAACGTCTTATTAAATTAGAATGTTATACTCAATTAATTTAACTTTTGTAGTACAATGTATAAAGTTAGTAAAATGAATTTCATCCCTCTTTTCAACGGTCGGATTGATTTGAATTTTTTTTAACGTAAAAGATTATATTGTGATAGATATGTACATTTTTTTGGAGCCTTCGAAACGGCGATGATAATTTGATAATGAAACTACATATAATGTAAACTGCGAAATTATAATTATGATGGTTCAATGTATATTCCTTTGCCAATTAAGTATGTATTTTGTTTATTATTCTTATCAGCCTTGAGGTCTTTGCGTATGCTATCTCTTTCACACCTACGGAAAGTGAATGAGATAGCAAATTACAACAGGTCAGAAAATAGTCCTACGCTTATCACTATATTTGCAGAATGTCGCAGATCGCAGCATGAATTGTATTGTATTATTTGCTGTGTTTCCACTTGAGACCGTCATTTATTACTCATTGGCAATAACAATAAGATTAAGTCGTGGCGTGGTGAATTTTTTGTCAGCATTTGCTAAACACGTGCGGTAGGCGGTGTGTCAAACGATATTAATACCTATTCATTTCCGTCTAATAATGAGTACAAATTTTAAATATCAGCTGAACTTTTAAAAACACAATGAGTCTCGGTAGTAACTCGGACACTGAAACTACATACTAAACATAATTCGAAAACAAAAAATCATGAATACTTTCCCCATTTGTTCCTGCCCAACGTGACCGCCGCGATACATGAGGTGGGGACATATGGGAATGATTTAAATGAAGTGCCTATTCCCATCTGTGCCCGGCGGAGAGAAATAGGAATACACCATATCGAGCTATTCCTTATCATACCTTTAAAAATATATTTTTTAGGGTTCCGTACCCAAAGGGTAAAAACGGGATCCTATTACTAAGGCTCGGCTGTCCGTCTGCCTGTCACTAAGCTGTATCTCAAGAAGCGTGATAGCTAGGCAGTTGACATTTTCACAGATTATATATTGCTGTTGCCCCTATTACAACAAATACTAAAAACAGAATATTATAAATATATAAGTTGGGCTCCCATACAACAAACATGATTTATTTGCTGTTTTTTGCGTAATGGTACAGAACCCTTCCTGCGCGAGTCCGACTCACTTGGCCGGTATTTTATTTTTTTACATTAAATTAGGCACATTGAGCCATTGAAGTGTTTCGCTATCCACCATCCGAGCAGATCAGCTGAATTGTACCTGATGATTTGATTTAGTTATCAGATTAAAAGCAATACGGGTATCGACCAATACAAAGACTATGCGGCAGTAAATTAAATTCTTAAGATTTTATTGAATAAAATTAGGTATAAATTAGACAACTATTATTATTTACTTCTATCTATACGGCACCCAGACTACATTTTAATCCAGGAATATTATTAAGAATATAAAATCATGATTACATTTACTTGATTAAGAATGAGATTATTCTTATTAAATTTTTTATTTGAATAATTTTGACGGGAATAAATCAACATGATTTTATTCTTAGGAATTCTTATTCAAATAATGATTTTATTCTTGAATGCCCAACACTGCTTACTAAGTATGTATCTATTTAATTTAATCAAAATTATTTCACCTTTCCAATGTTACAGATACTTAATAAATATAATGAATTCTGGTATTAATGAAAGATTTGAAGTACTAAAATAAGGTTATCACTGCTATAGATAATATATATATTTTCTGCTCGCTGCATTAAGCAAAACAAGGTAAATTACGACTTTTAGCTGACACAACTTACCGCATCTGAAAACGTTTAAAAGTAATTGTTTATTATAAAATAAGCTCATAATAACTAGGTATTATGTCAGTTGTCAACAATGGTTAAATATCTACCACACTACCACAATCCGCTAACGCATGTATCTTTATCACAACGTGATTTTTTTAATCACTCTATCTAAAGATAAACTATAACTACCAGTAAAATTACTAGTTAGGTTAAATTTTTTCCTTAAATCAGTCTTTAATCTGTAGGTACATACCAAGTTTGAACCCGAAAATAGAAAAATAATATCTAAGTAGCATTAAAAATATAACTAAACAATAACAGATATTGCTAGGATAGGATGGTGTTTACTTGCAGGAAGCCCTTTTCTAAAAATTCCAAACTAGAATTGCTCCGAAATGAACAAAAACAATAGGAACACACAGGTATAAAAGTATAAAGATAAACAAAGGAATGGCCGCGCTGCGGCTGTCGCTCCAAAATAATACTGTAATCGCCCAATAATGTTTTCAATTTTAGCTTAAGGAGTCAAAGTACAATATTGTTTGAATTGACAATAAGCGAAGTTACCGACAAAGAAACATGTTTGTGCTGGAGACTTAATAGACCGCCCATGCCAACCACGGTTATTCAATAATAAGTTCAATTAAAGTGTGCGTAAAGATTACAATCGTTTGAACTGGTTCAAAACCTTATTATGAGGTAACTGAATCGACTGGGTTTTTATTTCGGTTACCGGTAACCGAGGTTAACTCGATCTGATACGGTTACCGAATCAAAGTGTTACCTTATCAGACGGTTACCGTTATGGTAGGGGTTTTTATAACCACTTCTAAAATAACCCTATGAAAAACCCCGGTTAAGGTAACCGGTTCCGGTCCCTGCTCCTAAGGTTTGCGGTCCTAGCTTATTCAGTTCGATGAAATTGATATCATGTTAAAATTTCAAACACAACAAATTTAACTCTATTTCCTACATTATAGGTTCAAATTTTATTAGCATAGCATAGTTATAGTTGTTAGTAATGTCTAGAGTAGTATAGCGCCATCTACTTAGCTATCTAAATTGCGGCTGCAATTTGGCACATTCGCACTAGGAGTTTTTTTTTGTGTGTTGTTATTAAAATGGCACCAATACTTAATCTTTTGCAGGTTACAGTCCGCTTCCACACCCAGCAACAGCTCGCCGTGTACGACCGGTTCGGTCGTCTGTTACACGGCAGCGAGATCCTCGCCAAGGACGTGCTCGAGTACATCGTGTTCGAGAAGCATCTCTCCAACATGTACGGGACGTGGAGGATTCACCACAAGATTATACCAGATTGGACGCCGCCTAAAGAACCTTCGAAACTTACTAGGGTGTTGGAGGAAGAAATTGTGTCGTTGCCAGCGGAAACCAATGAAAGCGAGACGGCGGTTGTAGCTAATAAGTGATTTATATTAATTATATTCAATAAAATAGTTGTTAGATTACTTTGTTTTTTTTTTATTGCCAGTGACCTAGAAAAAGTTATTTGTCTATGGTTAAAAAACGTTGGTAAAAAGGCGCGAAATGAAGTGGAATACCACCCTAAGACATGATTTGCATTTATTAAAGAAAAATATGCGAGTTTCTAAACGCGGGTAAATAGTTCTAAGATTACTTTAGCCTTTTTCACTTTTGTCTATCATCGATATCTCCAAATAATCTTATTAAATGAGCTGATCTGAACCTTGTCCATGATTAACCCCTAAAAATGTATATGGGCAAGTCTTCCAAGTTATACTTGGTCAAGCAGATCTTGTCAGTAGAAAAAGGCGGCAAATTTGAAAAATGTAGGCGCGAAGGGATATCGTCTCATAGAAAATTTGAATTTCGCGCCTTTTTCTACTGACAAGATCTGCTTGACCAAGTATAGTTTATATATATGTCTGTAATCTGGCAAGAGTGGCAAATAACAAACGATATTTATCAACTTGTTTTTTTGCCTTAACGCAAAAAAATTCGATATTTCAATCATACATCATACTGCCCTGGCCGCGTAGCCAACGTGCCAATCGCTAACGCTCCGTAGCGATCGAAACGCAACTGTCACTGTCGCACTTATAAGGAAGAGTGATAGAGAGACAAAGCGTTTCGTTGTCGAAGCGATAGCGATTGTCACCTTGGCTAGGCCGGCTGTATGTTTGTAGTATTGACTTTATGGTTATTCCAATAAGGTAGAAAATCAAATGTTTCATCTGCTGCAAACATCAAACTTCTTGTCTCGAAACGAACATCCAAAACAAATTCCAAGTTCTTTGTTTTTATGGAAGTAATAACTAAAACCACACAAGTTAATAACACTATTTTATTTCATATACTCTCCGAGCATAAATCATTTGCTTTACAATATTTTTAATAATAAATTACTATTGACTAATTTAACACAAAATTCGACAAATCAAATGCTATAGCTACACATAGGGGTGCTGTATAAAATTTTGTGTAATGTAAGTCAAATACAACCTTTTTTGCCACATAAGTGGTTGCCAGAATAAAATAAAATAAAGACTTCTAAGTTCTTTATGTTTATAACAAGAATATATTTATTCATGACCTGATTTTTAAAGAAAAAGTTTAAAAGAGTGGTGAAATGTATACAAAACTTACAATCTGTTACCAGATCTTAAAATTAGGTTCTATAATATTAGGGTCCGCTCCACAATTCGATAAAAGTAATTTAGTTAGTGCAGTCTTATGTCTATGGAAGGCACCAAATATTAGTAACTATTAAGTAACTATTTACAACTATAATACTTTTTTGTACAACTCTGGACATCGATAAAATAACGAGAGATTTATAGTACAGATGATTACAATCATTCTAATGGAATGATTTCATGGCATGCATTTGTACACTCGTGCTTATTAGGAATATTTTAGTTGTACAATATATTATTTAGGTAGGTTAATATCAATATTTTATACGACTTTGTGTGGATTTTAAAATATTTATAATGGATAATTATAACGAATACTAACAAATTCTTAATAGTAATCGGTGTTTTTGTCATGTTTCTAAAAACACAAGTGTCTAAATATACTCGGTTCAGAATTGTGATCATGTCAAATCTGACCTGATGTCAAAGTAGTGGTGATAATTTGATAAATAACCGATGACTATTCAAGAACATCGTTGTACTGTTCCTGTTTTATTACTTTTCAAATTATTGCTACATCTAAGTCAAATTAAGCGTAATTTTACATTTTTAATTTTAAACTCACTCGCAGTTAAGCGTTTGTTCCCTAGAATATACACTTTAAGATATCTTAACAGTCTCTGCAACAAACTTTGCGGTTGATGGCGTCATAACTTCTTATTGAGTCACTTAAACTTCAAGATTTTTATTATAATAAATCAACAAATCTCTACAGTGAGGTGACCCGCAATCGATTTGCGGTTTGACGTCACATTTTCTAATTGACGAGTAACTATATACTTTTTTATTACAATTAATCTTCAACAGTTCGTGTGCTCTGAGGCGACCCGCAAACCTTGCGGATTGATGTCATATCTTCTAATTGAAGCGTCATTTACACTTCAAGATGTTTATTACGATAAATCTCTCTCCAATGCGGCGACTCGCAACCTCCTTGCGGTTTGACGTCATATCTTGTTGAAGAGTCACTATATACACTTTATTTTGATTAGAATAAATCTTCAACAGTTCGTCTGCACTAAGGCGACCCGCAATTGCGGTTTGACGTCATATCTTCTGATTGAAGTGTACGCCATATTTAATTTTGGACTGAACATTTTCGTAGTTCCTGCAATAAGAAGAAAATTAAGATTAGGTTACATTTTTATGTAAAGTACATATAAGGTCCGTTAAAGTAAGACCAAAGACGTCGAGGGAGCAGAATAAGGTTTAATAAAAAGAGTTATAAAATCGGCACTTTTATTCTGTGACTTTAAAATAATTAAAAGTGTATGTACGCGACGCAACGTTTGCCACTGAAGCGATTTTTAGGGTTCCGTACCCAAAGGGTAAAAACCCTATTACTAAGACTCCGCTGTCCGTCCGTCCGTCCGTCCGTCTGTCACCAGGTTGTATCTCATGAACCGTGATAGCTAGGCAGTTGAAATTTTCACAGATGATGTATTTCTGTTGCCGCTATAACAACAAATACTAAAAAGTACGGAACCCTCGGTGGGCGAGTTCGACTCGCACTTGTCCGGTTTTTCCCCCGCAAAGGAATTAAATCTCTCATTATTTTTCGAAAACAGTTTACAATTTTAATCATAATAAGAAGGGGTTTACCAAGAAAATTATTGAAAAAAAAAGATTGTGTAGTAGATACTGTACCTGGTCTTGGTCGGCTCCTCCACTAGCGCCGTGTTCACACGAGTGTGGGCGCGGCGGGGCGAGCAGAAGGCTTGGGCGGCAGCGGCGGCGGCTCGCGAGCCGCTCCTGTACTCGCACCCGCTCCGTTACCGCTGTGCAGCCGCAGCCGTTGTACCGCTTGCAGGTTATTTAGAAAATCTGGAATGGAATAATATTGTTAGAGAAAAAAAAAACACATTCGTGCCCTCGAGTTAGACAGCCGAACTAGATGGCGCTGTATAGCATAATATACTTAGTGGAAACCAGTGGAAACTGAATAGTCAAATTCATGTATGCACATAGCGCATGTCACATTCAAAGCATGAAGTTTATGTTACAGTTGACACCTCTTATCTTATGTATGATGGCTACATACCGGGCGGGTGGTGGTGCAGCGGCGGGCCGGGGCGCAGCGCGGCGCGCACGCGGCCGCTCGCGTCGCCGCGGCTCGTGCTGCTCGCGCCGCTCTGTGACAATACAACTTTACATTCTAATCAAATGTGAAAATTCATTATTAAATACCTACGAAACATACGGTACGGTGTTATACATAATTTTCTCAAACATGCAATGAAATATTGATGTTATGTTCCTTATAATAGGCTGCGAAGTATGACGTTTCAGGTGCGGCTAGGACAAAAGGTCGTTAATGGAATTTCATACACATCTTGCAGGCCTAGGCCGGCAAAGTCCTCTTTTTTAATTTTCATTTCACAGATATTTGTGACACAGCATCGTGGCATTCATCCATTAAAAAAAACTAGAGGCAGTATTTGCTTTATGGTTCGTAATGACACTCTGCCACTACGCCTATAAAAAAAACAAAAAACAATGTTTGCTATAGACGGTCAAGCAAATCTTGTCAGTAAAAAAAGGCGCGAAATTCAAATTCTCTGTGGGACGATATCCCTTCGCGCCTACATTTTTAAATTTGCCGCCTTTTTCTACTGACAAGATCTGCTTGACCAAGCATATATAATTTGCAGTTTTATTTGTATAAAATCAACATGAACTTAATAAATAATACATTTTAAATTATAAATTTAACTACACAAATAAAAACATTTAAAATATTTCATCTAAACGTTAGCGGTAAAAAGGTCTACTCAAACACGCGTAGTTATATTTTTTAAATTGTTATGGAGGTAAAGTTGATTAAGTTGAAAAATATTCATTCTGTTTTATTGGATTTATGGTGCGTTCATGCGTTGTTAATTTTTTGACTTTAATATGAGTTCCGACGAAATAATGAAATTAATATTAATTGTAATCGTAGGCGTTGGAATTGGCAGCGTAAGCAGAATTGATTTTAATAACTTGCTGCCTCTGCCGCCAAGTTAAAGACGAAGTATGTATATGGTTGCTTATGGCAATTTTATTATTTGAGAAACTAAGAAAAATGGCTTACAGTTTATTAGAAATTTGTGGCATATTTTAAATGAATGTAACTACAAATTCGTGAACACTGTGGAAATTATACTTATTTACTCCGTGCATAAAGCAACGATGTATGTGAAACATGATATCAACATGAAAGACTATGTAAACTTATGTGACGAAAACGACAGTCAGGCGGATACAAGGCGAAAAAATCAAAGATACATGAAAATATACGGGTAGTAAAAATACACGACTCGTGTAAAACATACGCGTGATAATGATATAGGTACGTGTTGGTTATATTTTGGGTGTACTTTACTTTTAGTTTTTTCTATAAATAAAACTTGGGTATCGTGGATTTTTTATTTTATTTATTTCAATGCATGTTTGAGAAAAGCACTATACATACCTCGGCGGGAAATGGGGTTGCCCGCGCCCGTGCTCCGCGCTTTTCGGGGGCGTTAAATCGATCTAGCTAAGTCTTTTCTCTGGCTAAACGAGGATTTTTGAGTTTTTATAGGTTTTCAGAACACAGCTCGTCTCCCAGATATTTAACAATTACGAGTAGACTGCGAGCGACCCGCTAGTCGAATTTTCTGTTCATAAGTGCTTCTCGACACAAAGCGGAAAAACGCGTTATTAAATACAAGTGTACACGTCGTAGCTCACACTGGCGAATGCGTTAAACGTCCCACAGACATTAGCAAGTTCAATATTAAGTGTATGTTACCTGAGCATCGGCGTTATCATCGTGCAGCCGCAGCGCCATCTCGCTGAGCGAGTCCAACTCGTCATCAGCACTCAACTCGCACTCCACCTCTGTTACTTCTTCGCCCCCCGGTATTTCTAGTATGTTACCTGAGCATCGGCGTTATCATCGTGCAGCCGCAGCGCCAACTCGCTGAGCGAGTCCAACTCGTCGTCAGCACTCAACTCGCACTCCACCTCTGTTACTTCTTCGCCCCCCGGTATTTCTAGTATGTTACCTGAGCATCGGCGTTATCATCGTGCAGCCGCAGCGCCAACTCGCTGAGCGAGTCCAACTCGTCGTCAGCACTCAACTCGCACTCCACCTCGGTTACTTCTTCGCCCCCCGGTATTTCTAGTATGTTACCTGAGCATCGGCGTTATCATCGTGCAGCCGCAGCGCCAACTCGCTGAGCGAGTCCAACTCGTCGTCAGCACTCAACTCGCACTCCACCTCTGTTACTTCTTCGCCCCCCGGTATTTCTAGTATGTTACCTGAGCATCGGCGTTATCATCGTGCAGCCGCAGCGCCAACTCGCTGAGCGAGTCCAACTCGTCATCAGCACTCAACTCGCACTCCACCTCGGTTACTTCTTCACCCCCCGGTATTTCTAGTATCAGGAGTCGCGCACCATCTAACTCCTGTAACAATGTAATGAAATACATAAAACTTTAAATACATATTAACATATAATAAACCTTCGAAAGTTTAGAGTCAGACTATCTTTGCACAGACAGTCTTCAACCTAGCGTTTTCCCGGCCTAGCGCCAGGGTCCGCTTACAGACAGTAACGGACATAAATAAAACTAGCAGTGGGTTTTCAACCTAGGTATTATTACCCCAGCTGGTCTACGGAGGTAACAAAATCGGCTCCTAACAATGTATTATTTCTTTTCACCTCAGCAGCTCGAACAAGGGTACTTTGCTTCTTAAAAACAGTGAGCAAAATGCGATTTTGCTCACTGAGTGAGACAAAATTACATTCAAGTTACCTTTATAGTCAAATGTCATTTCAACATGCGGGGTCTAATACAAGTTCGATATACTGGGGTTCTATTATCTCTGTCCCTCTAGGTATGTTCTCACTGCTTAGGGTGAAAAATTTTGTGTACTACACGAGATCAAAGTTATTTACATCTCGTGCGCTTTTGAATCCCTTACTACGCTCAAGATTCTAAATTAGAATTTTATTATAGAATCTTTCTCTTGCACGGGACTCAAAATAAGCACTCGAAGAAATATCAAACTTTGATCTCTTGTTGTACAAATAACTATTTTGTTATTTAGTTTTAATGATTTCAAATTGGCCCCTACACGTTAAAAGATTTCCCTAACAAATCACAGGGGTAACCATATTAGAAAGAAACTCAAGATGCTAACCTGAACAGGTGTATCCAGTGGTAAAGGCGCAGCGTCCCTCAACAGTCTGTACCGCGAGGCCCTCGGCAGGTATCTCCTCAACACCGGCCTCAACACGTGCGCGGCGCGGCGTTGAGGCCGACAACGCACAGCGACGACCTTCCCCGCGACCTCGACGCGGACGACGCAGCGTCGCTCAACGACGGCCTCGCGCCCGCTTAGGACCGTGGACGGTTGGGAGGGGTCGATGGTTGAGCATTCACCCTGAAGACAAAGATATATTTCATTTAGTTTCGTGCTATTAAGATTTAGCCAGTTGTCAAACTATGTCGCATGAAAACTTTTGAGTCTTTGAGGTGTCACCCGCTCAATGAGACCATTACGCTGGGTTAATCTACTGTGGCAAAATGGAGATGTTGATGTTTACAAATGTTATATTTATTATGAATTTCTGTTACTAAACTGTGTTGTGTTGTCGCATATAGTAAAATGACAGCTTGCCGAATTTATTACTCAATCGTCCTGATTTTGAACCAATTTCGTGCTAAAATGTTAAATTGGTTGGGGGCTATTCATAAATTACGTCATTTCAAATTAGGGGGGGGGGGGGGGCTCTGGACATTGGATGACGGTAGCATGATGTAGGAGGAAACGGGGTCATTCGAAGCATGATTTTTGGATGATTTTAGAGCGGGGGGGGGGGGGGGGATCGATGACGTAATTTATGGACAGCCCCTTGGACAAATTAGGAGACAAACGAACTGTAATTCTAATTGAGCATTTGGGATATAAAGATAAGGTTATGTCAATGTGATATAATACCTGATCGTCTCTCACGATGACGTCATAGTTGGGGCAGGGCAGGTTGAGCCGCTGCAGCAGCCTCTCGACCAGCCGCCGCACCGTGAGCGCGGCGTCGACGCCGACGACCGACGACGCGCCGTCGGGGAGGACGACCCGACAGAGCGAGCATTGGCCGGACATGTTGGATTTTACGAGCTGGAGTAAAGAAGGATTTATTGAAAATTAAGTGCCCACTCGACAAAACAGCTTACAAAGGCATCTAGTCTCGGTTGTAATATGACAATATAAATACCATAACTTTTAAAACTAGTGGCTAAAACAGGCATGTATTTGGTGGGTAAGTACACCTCGTATCTAAGACCCAAGCCAATTTTTGCGCTTTTGAATTTGGAACTTTCTTTTATTTCTATAAGAGTTCATATTCATAACTCGCATTTAATTTGTACTTGTACAAGTACGCAGGGACTTACGAGGTTAACCAAAATGTAGTGGAGTTAAAATTATATCCCTTTACTAAAAAATCTAGTTGGAACTGCACACCAGTTATAACAATGGAAAAAAAGCCAATCCGGCTCAATGTCAATAAAAAAAAAAACTTGTTAACTAGACTGGAAAATTAGGCAATTAAAGTAGCATGTACCAAAAATAAACGTAAACACGTAAATTCATAAAGCAAACAATGCTCCGTGAAAACGTAAAAACCAGAAAACAAGCGAATAAAAATCTAATGAAAGTTCGCTAACCAATCTATAAATATAAGTTAAATGGTATAAATAAATAGTGCGATTATGAGCCTTGTCATAAGGGATTACGGTTCATATTGTTCAGACAATGGGTTGTGATAAGGTGATGGATGGATGATGTAAGGTGCACACACTGAAAACTGACTATCATTATGATAGGCCTTTTAAGGAACTACGCCTCAGGGGTTGCAGACATGTGATATTATGAACTAATAAAACAATTTGATTTAAGTATTTTCTAACGAAACGAAACGCATGTTTAATGTAAGTTGTTGATTTAAAAGAAATAAAGAGCAAAAAAGTCATTTTAGTAATTTTTTGCATGTTTCTGCTCCATACAGCAGCAGCACAACCGAGGTATGAACCCACGATTTTTATATCGTAATCCCTTAATATACCTAATATGTATAATAATGAGTCACCGTGTAATTCGTTCTGGCTGTCTTATTGTGGGTATACAGTAGAATCCGCTTATAATGACATCGAAGGGAAGAGACAAACAGGTCATACTAAGCGGATGTCATATAAAGCATAGTGGATTAACTTCGTATTTTCTGTTAATTTTTCCAAATTAATCTCAAATTCCTTTGTGAGAGATGAGTTTTATTATCCTGTACCAATTATCAACTTGTCACTGAGAATCAAAACTAAAACAACTTACACGCCACCCACGCACCAAACGTCCTCGCAGAGAAAGAAGTGAGGACGGCCACGAAAACCAGCAAATGTGTCATTATAACCGGACATACTTTCATGAAAATAGGATTTATAGGTCATATTAAGCGGTTTGTCACTATAAGCGAAGTCATCTTATCCGACTTTGTCACTAAGAATTTTATATGAAAACCAAACTTCGCACAGTAATTAAGTCATAGTAAGCGGTTGGTCAGTATAAGCGGAGTCATAATAAACGGATTCTACTGTATTTATAGTATCATTGTCCTTATAGAAATCTATTTTAAACTCAATAATCCCACGTTATTGTTGTTTGCATGTGTATTTTCTGCTAGGCACCAGTTTTCTTCGCGTTCTATATTTAGTACACGTGCGGAAACGTGGTTAGGCAAATATTTGTGTTGGTTATCGTGATTTTCCACGGCTGTTTAATGTTAGTACACATCTCGTGTTCATTGATTTCGCAATAATTATAATAATTAGATAATGAACTGAGATATCACCCCCTTTATGTAAGTTTGTTGGTGAACCAGAGTGAAGGAAGGTGTAAATATGTAACTAAAATTTAATATATACAATATTTTTTATACTTCACGTTCATTTTCAAAATAAAAGATATTCAACCATATTTCCTTCACTGCAGATTTCAGATTAGAACGATTTTTTTGAAGTGAAAACTTCTTTAGCGGCGCTGTGCACTCTTTTTGGGATGGGGAAAAAATGTTAAACTCGCGACAGCGTAAGAAGTAAGACGCTTCGTATGACGGACACGTGTCCTGATCGAAAAACTGTTACAATGTCATTGAGTTTTCACTTCTGCCGGCACCCCCGGACCCGTTGTTTTTTTGAAGTGAAAACTTCTTTAGCGGCGCTGAGCACTTTTGAGGTGGGGAAAAAATGATAAACTCGAGACAGCGTAACGCGTAAGGCGTCTCTCCTCTCTTTCTACCGCACGGCGAAAATGTATGCCTGAGCCTGCTGTTTCATGTAGGCGGCGCAGGGCGCTTGCGTGACTTTATGTTATGTGTGACGGACAATGTTATTCACGAAAGAACTTTAGTCATAACATATCATAATCAGGTCAACTATTTAAAACTGGGCTTTTATATTAAGCAATAAAGCTCAATGTTCTAATCTTGTACGGGCTGAAATACGTGGATCTCACAGTTACATTCTAACTTTATATCACTCCAATATAATTCAATAAAGCTACATCTTGATGAAATCGCTAATAAAAGTGAACTCTAGTACTGGTGAATAAAACTCAAAATATCATGACCAAATATATTTAGATGCGAGGTCTGCAAGGTAACTTTACAATTTCTATTCGAATTTTAAACAATTAACGCTACAAATTTAAGTTCACTGGCCAGCAATTTCGGAACTAAAGTTTTTCAATAGAAAGGAGGATGGGTCAATTATACATAGTGTTGCAGACATTTTGGACTAGTTATTGAGTTTTCACTTCTGTCGGCACTCCCGGAGTGCAACCCGTTGTTTTTTTTATCGAGGATATGATATGGAAGGCAAAAAGTAGACTCACATCAGTAATAGGCTTGTGGTCCGGAGCGCGGTCCCGGGAGCCGGCGCGCAGGCGCCACGGCAGCAGCGAGCCGCCGCTGCGGCGCCGCTCCGACGCGTTGGAGGCCGACTTCTTCAGCTGTTCAACGTCAAAACACTGTCAACGGACTGTTATTAGGGGTCGGCTGGGTGGATGGGACGGGTGCGAGGTGCTGGTGAGAAGTGAGGCTGTGAGAAGTGGGGTAGTTGAAAACATAACGCATTCACTGTCAGCGCGAGCTACGTGCTTCGTTTGTAGCCGGTTTATTTTTTCCGCTTTGTAGCAAAAAGCGCCTACGAGCAGAGAGCCTAGCGGGTCGCTGTCAGTGAATGTGTTAAGTACTGGTAATCATTCGGATTTGTAACTATAACTGGATCTACGACTAATCAAAAGGATTGCATAAGGCGCAAAGCAAGTAAAAAACTTAATTTCTTTTGCTAATTTCGTGCTGAGCAAATAATGATTAAATATCTATGTAATTTACTCCCAAAAACTATTAAAGCTACCATCAAACAACCGCGTTAATACCTCAGCAAACATCTCAATGAAATAAATGACTTAATATAGCTTTAGCATTTTCATTAATATAGCTTTATACCTCAAATATGTATTCGGCTGTAGGCCATCATGAAAGAAATAGAAATACTTTTAATCGTAAACACAAACAATCAATTTAACATATAAGGAAAACATAGAATGTGTAAAGTGCCACGAAATGGCCTCATCTCAGCATGTTGATGACGACTTCCAGAGCTGATCTTCCGATGAGATCATTATCATGACATTCACGACGTAACTTAAATGAAAAATGAATAAAAAATATAAAAACCCTTACCTTTGTAGGAGTTGGGGGGTCAGGCTGCGTCGCTCTCGGCGCGTATGGAGCCGGCAAACCACGCAGATCTGCCCTTGCGCATTCCGCATGTACGCCGGAGCGTAAAAAACGAGGGTACGAGTCGAACTTCATCACGTTGAAGATCTGCTTTTGGGCCTGTTGGACAAATAATTAAGTTAATTTTAAATTAGAATTAAGTTTTACAAAATGAAACACTTCTTATAGTTATCAGAAAACAGAAGTATTGGCATTAAACAAAACTGTAGGTTTTAAGAGAGTTATATAGCCATTGTATTTTTTATTGATAACATTGTTTATTTGGTTATCCATGCAACTTTCCAAAACCGCAAATCACTTCACGGTTATTGAATTGCATCGTTAAGTACTTTTATTGATGTATAATTCCTCAGAAAGATTTGTAAATATCGCAAATCATAACAAAGTACAATAGAATAAGTAAACACATCCAATTGCGTGACCGAAGTTTTAATGAATGTAAAAGACTATTAGACACATTTCTGAATACCCTTAGCTACGAAGACACAGAAACATTATTAAAATAAATGGCAACACACACATACCTACCTATCCATACACACGAACACACACACACACATATATACATACGTATACATCCACATACACAGTACATACTCAACTGTTAATATTATTTTTATTAAGTAAATAAATATCCAATTATGATTAAGGAATGCACCTGTATTGTTTGCATACTCTACTATACTATGCCGCATGCTAGAAAGAATGCAAGTTACCATCAGCTGTTTTTGTTTGTTCGTCTCATAAATGTATACGATTCAAATCTTATTTTCTCAGATTTTGGTAACGACTGTTAACATAAATTCTATGCAATATTATTATGTTTGCGGGGGACGAATCTTACTTCACCGTGATACAGTTTTAACTAGTACGGGGAGTAAAGGACTCATTCTTCTCATAATATAATGTATAACTTTGCAACTAAATTTAGTCTTTACGTAGGTACCTAAGTCAGACTGATGTATGTACCTCCCTACCTTAAATGTAACTTTTACTTGTTATTTTAGTTGTGTTGTAATAAAGAAATTTATTATTATATATTATTATAAGTATTGTGAATACCGGGGTAACGTTGATGCTATTGATTAAGCCAAGTTTAGCACTCGCTTGGCCGGTCGACATTCAAGCTCAGGGCTAATTGACCAGATCTCCTGACCCCTGTCTTCATACACACCTGCTGGAACAGGTCCTGAGGTGCTGGAGCCTGGTGCATCCTTAATTCAGTGGCTCTCCTCGCAGCCGCGTCCACGTTGACGGGTTCGGGGGCCTTTTCCGCGAGATGTCGCGACCAGATCTCTTGGGCGAGGGCCGCGCGCGCGGACTCAGGGGCCGCGGCGTATTGCTCGCAGGACCACCAGAATCTAGAGAACAATAAAATTTCAGTATTTACGTAGGATGTGCAAATGTTCTAAGGTTAACCCTTTGGCCGCTAAAGCCAAAGCCTTTGGCAGCCCAATATCAACCTTCGTGCATTCCGACAAGGTTTATGATCACGCGCACACGATAGGCGTGACGTTCAAAGGGTTAAAACACAGAAAATCAAATAGAACATATCATCAATTTTACAGAAAAAGCCGGTTGTACTTTTAAAACTGCTTGTCAACGTAAACGAAGTTCGTTAAAATTTGCTTGAAAGTTTGACAGTTCTCTGTGGGATGACAGTTGGCGATGCAAGGATGAACTGGATTTTTCTTCTGTTCTGATTTAGTTCGTCAATTTGCCAGAATGCTACACAAGCTAGATCCAAAGCTTTACCGATTACTCAATTTACTCAACTGATGTTCTCAGCTGCAAACTCTTTAGACAAGAAATGCGCGAATGCTGCAGCACCTGGGTGACCTGGGTCTGCCAGCAATTGTTCAAGACCTAAAGGGCAGCCCTTCCCATTATTAAAATCTCACCTAATGTTCTCAGCAGCGAACTCTTTAGACAGGAAATGCGCGAATGCCGCAGCACCCGCTGGGTCTGCCAGCAATTGTTCAAGACCTAAAGACCAGCGCGCCACGCCGCCCGCTCCAGGCACCGTTGGCGCGGCGCCCTCGCTTATTTGCTGCAAAAAAACATGAAATATGTATTAATAGAAATAAATCTAAAATTAGTTTTTTGGCTTAACAGGCGGCAGCATCCCTAAACCTTTGCATCTTATGAAATGAAGAATTTTTGTATTCTGTATCGCGATCGAAACGGACGAAGCTGGGTCTAAATTAAATTATATCAAAACAACTACTCAATAACCCTAAAACAGTTAGGGTTTGAGATTCAAATCGATATAAATATGTATATCATCTTTTCTCCCAAGTAGTACCTAGATTATGCAGCGAAATTTGGGTCTGGGAGAAATTACAGCTATGTTCAGAGCGCGTGCGTCTCGTGCAATAACGGTTCATTTAACAGATCTGGACACACCTTAAAAGGTTATGGCACAGAATAGGTAGTTACCTAATAGCACTACGTACAGAATATCTAATAACTAATAAAACCGATGATTGACACAGTCACTTGAATTTTTGCTAACTAGACTGTGCCATAACGACTGCTCGGAGTAGGTAATCGTGAGCCGAGCACGCTAAACAATAGAAAAGAGGTTATAGCTACCATGGGTTATGGCGACCTACCTTATTATACATGGCGCGCGGGTCGTGATGGTGGCGGTAGGAGCTGCCGGCGCCGCTGCCCGTCGTCCAGCGCCGGAACGGTGACGTCTGCTCGCTCTGTTGACAAAACAACAGGTTTAACAATCATAATATGACGCACACAATAGATCTTTAAACAAAAAACAATCAAAGTTCATTCTAAAAAACTTCAAGGTCGTCCTTTGGTTAGCTTTAGACTTCTGGGAGTAGCGTGATTAGATAGCTGGGATCTTTCAGGGATTGAAAGAGAAAATATTGCAACGCAGCTCCCGTGGTAGGTAGGATATGTCAGAAGTAAAGTACCTAAGCTTACAAGGAAACCTACCCAACTGTCCGGCTCCAATTTGATTAGTAGTCAGTAGTCTAAAAAAAAATATATATACGCGTCGACTTGAGAACCTCCTCCGTTTTTTTTTTCGTCGGTTGATAACAGACACGTATTTTATTGCTGCCAAACTCAACCTATTGGGAGAAATTGTCCTCCAATGTACTGAAAAGTACAGTTGTACTACGTGAATAGATAGTTAGGTACCTACTCTACTGTACGTAGGGTAAACTACCCAATGATGGACCCTTTAATAGTTTTATGGTATATAGTTAGAAGTGACCATAGCGATTTCTCGCTCCATTAAGCTATTTATTTACCTCTTTATTTGTGGTTTAGTGTACAAATAATTTGTAGGTGCTTATATTATCCTGTGGTTACATTTTCCAGTGTATAGGCAACCTATTAAACATCAGTATGTGGAAACTTATGGATTTCATGAACGAATAACAATAGTCAAATATTTACTTGTAATAAATAGGATAGTATGATAAACTATCAACTACTAGTTCATTGACGTGTGGTAATTTTCCGGCGTTTTATTATTGTATTTAATCGGCTTTTTATTTCCCGGCTTAATTTTGTTAATAGGTGTAATCATTAATCATATTTGCATATAACCACATCTCATCAAAACAAACAAAGAAATGAAAACGGTCATTAAATACCAACCGCAATTTTTTTAAGAGTTAAGACCATCCCACGCGTGGTTACAGAATAAATTGCGACCTATAGAGGAGAACATCCGGACATACGAAAGCACTTTTGCCCTGGCTGAAACGGAGACCTTCGCTGACGCTCGATCAATTATATTAATAGTTTTAATAAGAATAAATGAAAAAGGTTTGCGAGTAGCCCCCGTCAAGCCGGGGTAGGTTCATAAACTTCGTCCTCGATTCGACTAAATTATTATAGGTACATACATATGAAACATAGAGGAAACATAGGTACATAATTGGTATGACATAGGTACTGGGATTTTTAACATTTTTTACTTTTTATGCGTGCGTTATTACCAACGATAAAAAAATTACACATACGCAACAATACTGCTAATTATAAAATACTTTATATTATATTGTTCTCTTATCACAACGATGGTATTGTAAGGAAAGGGAAATCCAAATGAGTCAACTCGAATATGTTTAGTACGGTTATCAGACCGTGGGAGCCAACAACCGTGATTTTAATATTTATAAGTTTTCGATTTCGTTTTACGCCTTAAAAGAATTGGTAGGTATTACGAGAAATTCAACAAGAGAAAATGCAGTGTTTACGCAAATAGAGAGGCACCCGGTGACCTCACCGGTGTCAATCATTCGTTAATAGTTATTTGTTTTACAAGGGGGCAAAGTTGTTGTTTAACCTCTCGTACTAATGTTGGTACCCGAGCAAGCGAAAGATTACAAAAAATGAAAAATGGAATCCTGAGCGTTGCGAGGGTTAAACAAATATTGCCACCGAGTGAAACACAACATTTTTCACCACGCCAACACAAGGGAAATACTAACTGTATAATATCAAACAAAATCAAAGCAAATCGATTCAAAATGAATGTTATTAAATATTTATCATTCAAAACCATCATTCAAAACCATCATTTAAAAGTCAATCCTACCAGCAAACATAAGAAAACAACTTAAAATTTGCATTTGATTACTTTGTGAATAAAATGCAACTTTCTTATTATATTTCGAACAATCAAGGGAGCCTTTACCTGCTGGTGTGGTGAAAATATATATATAATACACTATAGCGTGAAACTGCAATTTAAGAAGACACTAAGAATTAAGGAACTAAATTAGAATTTATGCAAGAAGATTAATTCGCTAAATTCCATTGATTAGGGACATTTAAAAAGACAGACAACTAAACATTTTACTTGGTCTTGCATTCTTTTTTTTTTGGATTTTCGATTGCGTCTAGTTAAGTGTATTTTAAATATAGAATGTGCGTCAAAATTGTCAAAAATCAATCAAACTAAAAAAAATGACAATATTTCAATAGTACTTGATTTTGAATACTAAGATGTTCAAGTTGCTTAGGTCATGTGATGATCATTGATACGTTTGGGAATATCCCATTCACATGATCACACGGGCGGTTATTAGTTGTAAGAATTTTCCTTCTCTTATGATGACACGTCCACACGTTCCTTTCATTACCTTCCAATGAAAGGAACGTGTAGTCGGGGATTTTTATTAAAAACGCACTGAATTATTAATTAATTTTGAACTTCATGCACTGTCGCCATCAGATATATCGGAGCGGCCAAGGTGTTCACAAAATCTGAACACTCTAACGCCTAGACAATAGAGGCGTGTTCAGATATTTGTGAGCGCCTTGACCGCTCCGATATATCTGATGGCGACTGTAATTAGTTCAAGTATGTAATTTGATAAGAAAAGAAATTACCGCATACACCTCAAGATGATGAGATCTAAAAAAAGGATGTGACACAGAAGACTATAAACTGAATTAGTTCCTACATTTCATTTAAACAACAAATAAATCTGTATAGATGGACACTATATGTAGATAACAACGGTTTGTCGGAACAGATATGAAATACAATTTATAAAAACTGTATGAGTAATTGACGTCCTACGGGAACTTATGAAATCATTATTATTCATCTCACTTACAAACTGATTAAAATAACTTCTGATTTGCTCAGAGGAAGGAAATGACGCTCGGACCATATCAAATGGTCCATATTAATTATAAATTTGTTTGCTTTAAGATTTACTTTCAAAGCAAAATTTTAAAAGTTTTCTTGACGTGATAACGTCTTATAAATCGATGAACACCGGTAGCATGCACGAAAAAGTGTCACGTTGTGGATAGATCTCCATGGTAACGTTATGGACAAATCTCCATGGTAACGTTACGTAATGTTATGGTAATTTTTTCTTATGACGTTATCACGCAAAATGATCGTCCGTAAACCGACTTTACAGACAACCATTTTTTTTCTTCTTCGGAAATGCGGACAGGTAAGTATACAACACTATTATCAATTTTAAATCTAATTATAAATGTCGAATTAAAATCTAATTAGTACCTCGTCAAACGAGTCCTCGGTGTCGTACCACACAACCATTTTCACTATGCACAACCAACAACGATTCAAATGGTCCATAAGAATAATTAATCGAAAAAAAATTACATCACTTTCCCATCACTAACTGAATGAACGATTTGAAACTGTAAAATAAAATAAAAAGTATGAACCATAAACAACGACTCTTTTTTTTAATACGTAAAGCGATAATGCTGCCAGTTTGCTATAGAGGCAAAATTAAATATTATTTTTAATTAAATGTGCTTCGCGCTCGATGCTTCTTTCCATACTGAGCGTTTAGACGTCAGTCATTATAGTCATCGCCGAGGGACAATACTAAATTATAATAACAATACACATTGCTAACGAAACAGTAGAGTTTCCGGCGTAGGGCGATTGTTGAGGTCTAAACGATTATGATAAAGTCTCATTTAAAAAATTTGATGGTGACCATAGTCTCATCCTATTAAAAAAAATATGCTAATTTTAACTCGCTTATCGGAGTTTTAAAATATAAGGGTATAGTGTAGATAATGAATACATACACAAAACAGACAGCATGCATCAATCAGACTGACTCATTTTTCAGACAGAATTGCATGTTCAAGGCATGCAAGTAATCAGTCAGCATAACAACCGATTGACAGATTAAATAATGGTAATATTTATCGCCTTGAAGTATCTACAGATAAGATATTATACGATAAACTTTGCTTAATCTTTACTATCTTTGGTATTTTTTTGTACTTCAATATAAATAACAGCGTCAAAAGTAGAAAACTCTCACTTGCAATGCAACCGAACATTTATATCTTGTCACGGCTGATTTAGTGATAAAATGTACATTTTATTATTATTATTTTATAGTAGATATTAGAAATACAAACAGTAAAGGAAAGTCCCGCATAAGATTTTTTTTTAAACCGCTACAGCTTGTGTCTCAGGCGCCGAAGTGGCATACCTCGAACAATCGCGGTTGGCGATCGTCCAGTCTGAGTCTGTCATCGGGGTCATGCAACTCGGAAACGGGGAATAAATCGGTCAACAGGTAATAGTAGCGTTTCAGGAATCGAATAATATGTAAACAAGTTAATGGAAGAGTTCATATTAATTTTGTCACTCTTTGTTTTTTCTGTGTGGTAAAAATAAAATAAGTCGATTCAATGTTTAAGAATCATTAAGTTAGAGAGAGAGAAACTTCTTAGATAACTGAAGTAACTAAAACTTAGTTGCATTAGAATTTACAAACAAACATGGACGCTAATAATAAATGTATTTTTATTACTGATGTGATAAAAAAAGAAAGTCCTGTCCTAATCCACAGATAACATCACCGATAGTTGTATCTTAAACATACATTGTTAGATAATGTTTATAATCAATTCATTTACATTGTTTATTTTCACACACAAATGAGTCATTCGTTGAAACGAATTGAATAATGAGCACAGATAAAAGGCAATAGCATGTGTTAATAGGCTAATTTGTCAATCATTGGCTGATAGGGCTTGATTGAACGATTTACGGACCCATTCACTGAGCGCCTCACTACAGTTATTCACGGTGGATGGAATTATTTTAGCACATGACCATTTTAAACGGCATAGTAACATACATTTGAAGTGTTATTATACTTATTATGCTGTAAAAGTGTGCCAAAATTATTTTTTATAGTATGTAATATTATTTAAATCCTTCCTATTATTATAAATGCGAAAGTAAAATCTGTCTGTCACCTGTAAGATGAAATTGGTATGGAGATAATTTGAGGCTTGATTTTGATTGAGACACAGGATTATTTTCATCACAGAAATCATCATTCTACGTAGACGAAGTCGCGGGCAGAAGCTATACTTATGAAAAAAAAGTTTAATAAACATAAATAATACACATTCAAACAATATTCAGAAAACTATACATTTCTAACCAGTAACTGCCTATTGTTACATTACTCCACGGCTACAAAGAATATGAACATGACGTCCGTAATCCTACAGCTTTCGCAAACACGCATGTAATCTGCATAATATAACTACATTACATATGTATATAACATCCTGAACGCAACATATATATGTATACACAGTAGCCTTCTTTACATATGTGAGTCTCATGGATTCTCTCTCTTTAATATTTCTTTTTTTTTATATACTGCCTGTACGTAACACAAAAAAAAACAATAATTTATTGTGCTTTGTCGTTTGACAGGTACTGACATACAAAAAAGTTAGTTTTGTATAGGTACTATCTCAAAACGGTCTCTACTATTTTATTTTATTGGTGTTCAACTCTTGCGGGCTTACTATAATAGTTAGAGCAGGTAGTTTCGTATTTTTATATGACAGGTTATAGGTAAAATAAAACGCATACTATATTTATCTTTTGATGGAATAGTCTATTTAAAAATATATATAATGCATACTAAGAATAAATTTCATGGTGTGAAATTCCCAATCCGCATTGAGCTGGTCTGAAAACTATATCTATACCTAATCCAAACTCTCTTATACAAAGAGACTTTAAAAGACAGTCAGTAACAAACGCTGAAAAAAAGTAAATAAAAAACAAAACTTACAATAAAAGACAACGAAAGCTTCGCCATAAACTTCTCAAACTTAACCGACGGCATTTCTAAGAAAGCCACAACACCCAATATTCGTTAATTTGCAAATTCAACTTCAATTTAAAGCTCAAAAACACTATAAATATTAAAGATTACGAAGATAAAAATACACAAAAATTTCCTTCGCGAATAATAGGCGACTGGGCGCGTGCGTTTCGCGTAGAGTCTCCGATGATACTGGGCGTATCGCACCGCGGCACCGCGGGGTTCGGTTGTTACTTGTTAGGTACTTCTTAATTACATTTGTTATCATTATCAGCCGTATCTGGCATCTGTTATCGCCACGAGCGGGAAGCGTGTACTTTGTTATTCGATATTTGATTTGATTTCCAGGCCAATTCGAGTTTTAGTTATTCGATTTGTTTCCGATATGATACTCAAAAACGTCACTTTTGACACTGACAGATCAGTATCATATCGGAAACAGATCGAGTAACTAAAACTTGAATTAGTCAATTCGTTTTTAGATCTGTGGGATGAAATAATGGTGGGTGTAGCTGTTTGAATGGGTGTGTCTGAAGCTGGGATTATGATAGTGAGATAAAATATCTTACTAAATTACAACTGGGGATTATATATATTTTTAGAGAAAGCTAATTAATGTTGTCTTAAGGAGTTAAGTCATAAATAAAATTAATTCTTATAACTATAGATAGAGATTATTGTAGCTAAAATACGTAAGCTACCAATATTATATAGAATAAACATTATATTTTATGTGAATGTATTTTTTAATATATTTTTTAATATTCTAGGAGCCCAAGTCACAGGCATAGCCTAGTTTGGGATCCACCTGTGTCCATGTGTATGTAAGATCGTTTTCTTTAGTCAATAAACATATTCTATTCTATTCTATTCTATTTTTTAAATAATATGTAACTTACATCGGTTTTTATATAAATGTGCATACGTCACAATATGTATGTAGTTTATGTTCCAAAAGAGACTAGCAAAAACATTAAATTGTTTTAAGGTACTGTTTTTTGTAATAAAAGTCTGTCAAGCCAGTCTGTCAGTAGAAAAAAAGCGGCAAATTTAAGAAAAGTAAGTACGAACGGTAATGACGGTAATCCTCCCATAGAAAATATTAATTTCGCGCCTTTTTCTTCTGACAAAGTTGTTTGACCGGCTAATAGTAGCTAATGAACATCTTATGTCGCAAAAACTAAATCAGAAGAGTAAATTAAAAAACGATTATATATAATCTGTGGTAATCTGTTCTGTGGACACATCCGGCTCTCGTATAATTTGCTTTTTATTAGTTTTTTTATCAATCGATAATACGTAGGTACAGAAACAATATCGGCGTTTTATTTTTGCGCATTAAAAAAATGGAAAAATACAATTCCGTCTTATCATACATAAATATATTTTACTAGATGACCCGGCGAACTTCGTTTCATCTATATCTATTTTTTTTTGCAGCCTTAATTTTCTCTTTTCATAAGAACCTTCTCCTGACAATAACAAACACAACAAAAAAGAATTAGCGAAATTGGTCCACCCATGGTCAACCCGTTCACGCACGAATCGCATGATGCCGTGACCAAGCGAAATAGGGATTGATTTTTAACCGACTTCCAAATCTCAAAAGGAGGAGGTTATCAATTCGGTTGTATTTTTTTAATACATATTATAGATGAATGTAGAGCTGTTTTTCCAAATTAAACGTTAAAAGTAAAGGTATTAATGAACTCATATATAGAGTCCACCATTTTATTTTAAATTATTAAATTAATTTAATAGTATTTTTTCTTACTGCTTATTCCAAACTATTACATATTATATTTATATTATATTTATTATTTATGAAACTATTAGGTACCTGAAATGTAACACAAAGTAAAGTTCATTCGTCACGCAGAGCGTTTTATATGGATACATAGTGGATTTAGGTAAAACGTATTGTTTTCCTCCTTGCATTCAGGTCAAGATATCCTTTGAATGATGTCAAGTCACAATTTTTCAAATGGAAATATGATAGCAAGATCCAGCAATCGGGAAATATTACCATCGCAAATACGGCCCGAAAGCCGTCTATTGCCCCAATTGGGGCCAATTTAAAAACAATCGTATTCTGAAACGAATTGTCTGTACTAGATAAAGTGTGCTACTTGCCTAGTCAAGCTTTTATCGAGTGCCTACTGTCAACGCTTGGAATAGTTTAAACATGAGTCGAAATGTAAGTATAAGTACCTACTTATCTTCTGACATGTAAAATAATATTGCTTTTGCCAATAAACGTCTAATTCTGATTCTATGATAAATGGTATGACCTTTGAGTACCTATTTAGTAACTGGAGACGCCATGGCTGTCATTTTCTGTACTAGCTAAACAGTCTGCAGATTTTTGCGGGGGAGGGGCACGTCAAATCTATGGCTACTTCTACATGATTTGTACGTAACGTACAAAATAGCCATGTCAGATAATCATCAGTCCATACAAAAGTTTGCACAATAGTGCAAGGTTTACGGCAGAGCGGTAAGCTCTTAAAGGCGACTCCGGTAATGAAATGCTCTAAGGGTATGACACATTCCACGAACCAAATGCCAAATAAAAACAAACCGATCCCAATCATAAATTCCACAAATATAGGTTCGCAAATCTTATCTCGAGCGAATAACATAATGATTTGACATTATAAATTTACGGTACTATAAAATTATACGGCATTTTCTGGTATAATCTGACTAATCTGACCGACAAACTTGTCGCAAAAAGAAAAACGCACTTGTTCTTCTTCAGAAATAGAGCAATTAGTATCAAGTTCCAAGCTCCTCTTTTTTTAAATTTTGGCCTTTCATAGGCCAAGAGTGTGCCACAGTTTAGTTTTTTTAAAACTAAGACAATGGGTTGGAACACTTGGAACTGGAATCTTAATGGTGCAATAACACTGGCCCAGATTAAATATAGATTTAGAAGAGTGAATCATAAAAACAGGTAATAGGCATTAGATCTAGGCTCTAAGCGATAAGCAGTTAATAATAAATTGAATAATAGTAAAGATTTCATGAAAGTATTTACCTTGCTTTTATATAAAATATTTACCTTGCTTGCAAATAGGCGTATTTGTCTACTGAAACTACGATTTATTTCATGTAACTGACCTTTATTTGGTTTTGCACGTTGTACAGTTAAAGAAAATATTCCTAGATTAATCAAGTGGAAAGATAACAGTGGATGTGTTTAGCCTCTAGACCTTGCCTGACGAGGGTTTACAGACGATCTTGGAATTCTTCAGAAATGACGTGACATGAACTGTAAGATATGTTTACACTTTTGCACCTTACTCCTTTGTAATAAGGCGGAAAATGTAAACATATCTTTGACGTCGACTGTACAGTTGAAATTCTTGAGAGCTAGTCAACGGATAGTGATAGCGTGTGGTATTTTCCTTTGTCCTAGCTTTCAAGGGGAAGGTCCGTCGGGGGAAAGGTCCCATTTGGGACAACTGCGCAACTTTAGACTAAAATACGGGGTAAGATTAAGAGGGCCACCCTTTCGTTACCTACTAACGTTGGGCTCATGGTTACCGCATAAGTTTGGCCATATAATATTACGCCGGAAAATGATAAAAATGCGCGGCGCGGCATATCTTTTGTTTTCGTCTTGTTTCCTGGCTAACGCTACGTCTTAGTCTTACGTAGGCGAACAACGCGCGAACGCGGCGCGGCGCGGCGCGGCAAAATCTATCCTTTGATGCCCATAGAAGTGTCCTACGTAAGCGATCTCGTTGCAAACGCGGCGCGGCGCGGCGCGATTTGCTAGCGAATGTCGGGCGGCGCGACGAAAACAATCCGTTGTTGCATATGGAAGTGTCCTATAGTTCGTTTTTTTTAGCATTAGAAATAAGGTAAACAATCTTGATGTGTCTTTTAATTGAAAAACACATTTTAAAAATAAGTTACGGCCAATATGTAACAATTATGTATCTAATACGATCATTTATATTCTTCTGCTTTCATAAGTTATAGTTACTGATTTTTAAAAAGCGTATTTTAATAAAAAGACATGTCAAGATCGCTTACCTTCTTTCAAGTTCTTTCTAATGCTAAAAAAAACGAACTATAGGTGAGCGATTTTGACGCGATGGCGAAGCGGCGCGGCGCGGCGCGGAACGGGCGCAATCAATCCATTTGATTTTTAGACGCGAATATAACGCGGCTAGAGGCGTGGCGTGGCGTATATAGAATTACCGGCTTTGATTTGATTAGTCGACTCCCGTTTGATTTCTTTTTAGGTTTTCCTGTAATCTATAGGCACAAAACTAAAAAATATTCAAATTTGCGGAAATTGGCATAAAAGACTTAACTCCAGTAGCGTGTATGGCACTTACGAATATTCTGAGTTCGCTGTAATAAAGATTCGGCAAAGTAATTATTTTAATTTTTTTTAAGCTAATTGCGAAGTTTACAGCTCACAGAAAAGAGCAACTACTTTCGTTTTTAACCGCCTTAAAAAAAGGAGGTTCCCAGTTTGACCCGTATGTATGTATGTTTGTCCGTGATTTTGATGCGGTTTTCAGTGGGATTGAGAGAGCGAGTGCGAGTGCGAGTGGGAGAGGGAGTGCGAGTGGGAGTGCGAGTGCGAGTGGGAGTGGGTGGGAGTGCGTCCCTGCATTACGTGCGCGCAGCAAGATCAACCGATCGTCATAATGAAACAAAAATAAATAAAACGAAATAAAAAAATAAATAAATCAATTTAGATAAAATAACATAAAAGCAAAATAACTTAATATAATTTCTTTAATAAAACCGGCCAAGTGCGAGTCAGACTCGCGTTTCTAGGGTTCCGTACATAATTCCGACTCACGCTTGACTTTACATTTCTAATAGGTTTTCCTGTCATCTATAGGTAAAGAACTATTTTGTATATTTTTATCAAAATTTTAGACCCAGTAATTTTGGAGATAAAGGGGGGAATGGTCATTTTTTGGCTATTTTCTTAAATAACTTTGAACCTATGTATTTTAAAATTATATAAAAAACATGTCCATCTTTAGGTTACTAATGTACATATGTGTACCAAATTTCAACTTAATTGGTCCAGTAGTTTCCGAGAAAATAGGCTGTGACAGACGCACGAGTGATCCTATAAGGGTTCCGTTTTTTCCTGTTGAGGTACTTTCAAAAACCCAACCCACTGAAAAGAACAAAATATTTTTTTATATACCCAGACCCCACCCCTATCCTTGTCCAGTCCCTATCCCGTCGTAAAGTCAATTTCTGCCAAAACGTAAATAATACCTAATAATAAGCAAATTAATAACCTAAAATCTAAATCGCTCATGTGTGAGTAGGACACATCTATACGTATCAACGTTTTGTGTCTTCCTCGCCGCGCATGCCGCGCCGCGCCGCTTCGCGTCTAATGGTCTCCCCAGATATATCGACGCGAAATCGGCAAAAGCCGATAGGAAAAAGCTTTATGTCTGCGCAATAAGAGCGAAAAAGCCGCAGACGCGTCGGCAGGCGCCGGCCGATGCGAGCCGAGCCGATCGACGACTTTTTCGCTCTTATTGCGCGGACATAAAGCTTTTCCCTATCGGCTTTTGCCGATTGCGCGCCGGTATATCTGGGGAGACCCTAAATCGCTCATGTGTGAGTAGGACACACCTATACGTATATCAACGTTTTGTTTCTTCCTCGCCGCGCCGCGCCGCGCCGCGTTCGCGTGTTGTTCGCCTACCCTACGTAAGACGTAGTGTTAGTTTCTTAAGTTGTTGTTGGTACATGTGCACTCTCGAAGGTAAACAAAATACCCTAAAAGCCCTAATCCTAGCCCCACTATATCTTTTATCTCCCTACCTGTCTAGTTCATAACCTGTTTGAAGAGTAGCACGTGACGTGTAATGCTTTGTATTTGCAGAGATCAATCACTATAAAGACTGTCAAATACATATCGCCGGGGATAGTGCAATACCGCGTAACTTGTTGTGTCTTTACGTCTCTTCGCACAGGAGCGCCGCGTCAGTATCTCGCCCGGGAGATAAGTCTACTCGTCCCGTCCCTCTCTCTTTTTAATACAGTTAGAAAAATTCGGGTAGCCAATCTCGCGGGCGAGATACTGACTGTCACGGCGGCGCTCCCGTGCTAAGTCTACAGCGTCTCAGTTTCTACGGAGTAGGCGCCGCGGGTGCGATTGTAGGCAAAATCCGTCGCACGCGTCCGCGCCAGTAAGGCCCACTTGCACCCTTCCACTAACCCGGGTTAACCGGTTAAACCTGGAGTTACCATGGTTACCAGTACAATTTGACACGGCATTAACGGTTTAACCGCTTATCCCCGGGTTAGTGGAATGATGCAAGTGGGCCTTAGCGTTGATCATAACGATCATAATATTTTTCGTTAACCTTTTGACAGCCACAGTCGGCAGTGGCCGTCATCGGAAAGTCTTGCCAAGGACGGCTACAGCCGTCAGCTTCGCCAATGCAATAGGAAGTCACGCGTGATTCCGTGTTCAATTTCGCTTGAATAATCGCGATCGCCTGGTGTCCGGGGCACGGCAAATTCCTTCGCCGTCTGGCGTTCAAAAGATTAACCCGATCACCCGCTCCGTGCATCCGCGCCAGCTAGCGGACGCTCTTTGTCGACCCTCTTCACGATGATTTAAAACTATAGTATACCAATCTTTATTTAATACCGTTCTCTATTATAAAAGAGTAATGAGATATAACTGTCAAGTGTTTTGGTGAACGCTTATCTGGCGTATTGTGACGTCACAATTCCACCAAAATAGTAATTTTGGTTATTACTAGGCAGTTTTATCTCAAAGATTATCCTCTCGCAATAGGGAGTTTAGTAGTAGATTCTGTGTGTATTTTGATATTATAAAGTGATATTTATTTTTATCAGTCACGATGATCTTGTTTTTCAGCTATGATTGTTCAAATATTGTATTCAGACAAGAAATTATTGTTTATCTGCGGTATATAATCAATAAACAGGCCAGTCATATAAGTATATATACAATTTAACGCAGTTTTAAACCGTTGAAAATAGGACCTTACAATATATATTCTTCAAATATTGTAGAGTTCCTAAGAAATTATTTTTCACCACACCATCAGCTCGGAAAGGCTTACTTTGCACTTCAAAAACTGATAGCAAAGTTGCAATTTATTCACATGTGAGGCAAAGTAATCAAATGCAAATTTTGAGTTGTTTTCTTATGTTTGCTGGTAGAATTGACTTTTAAATGATGATTTTGGATGATAAATATTTAATAACATTCATTTGGATTTAATTTGATTTGATTTTGTTATATATTTACATTTACTATTTGGTTCGGGTTGGTGTGGTGAAAAATTTTGTGTTTCACTCGGGGGCAAATTTTGTTTAACCCTCGTGCTTTGAAACCCTCGCAACGCTCAAGATTCCATTTTTCGAACCTCGCTACGCTCGTGGTTCAGTTTTGGAATCTTTCGCTTGCTCGGGTATCAATATTAGCACGAGCGGTTAAACAACAACTTTGCCCCCTTGTAAAACAAATAACTATTTTGAAATGCAATAGGGGATGAAACTAAGGTCGAAAGTTTTTGATGTTATTAATTTTAGAGTGAATTAGGTACTTATGTTAGATTCTTCAATGTGGTTGTGGAATCTCTCTTGTCTGCGGTTTTTTCGTATTATGATATTCGTAGATATCTATAGCTACATATTCTAAGCCCTATAATAAATTTATGACTAACTGTATTTGACAAACCGTTCACTGTAAAACAGTTCTAACTACACCTTCATAAAGTACAAATACGACTGTTTCGTTGCTCATTAGTAGGGCAAATACTGTAGATTTATGTCAAGGTGCCCACGTGGCCACTCGATAAAACCGGACCATTTTCTATGTCACCTTCGGTCATAACTCCCATACAATATGTATATGCCAAGACCAGGAGATAACGGTAATAAGTAAGCTTTCAAAGTTTCAATATTCAATGTTAGGAGTTTAAAGCTTCGAACTAGCTCATTGAATGTTCTTAGTGCATTAAGTTCAACATAAGGCACAGTTTTGGCATTACTTAAATTTGGTCCAACGTACCTCAGGTCGTTTTACGAAAGCTGGCGCGAATGGAATGAACTAAATAATTTTATTAGTTAATATCATACACACATAGATATTTTCATTCACTCATTCGTTCCAGTCGTACCAGCTTTTGTGAATTTACCTGTATCATATGGCCGTTTGTCAGGCCTTCAGGGGCCCTTTTCTCAAAAGCTTGTAACTTGTAATACAAGCGGATGTCACTTTTTGACAGGTTTTGTTAGAAAGGGACTTGTATTACGAGTTACAAGCTTTTCAGAAACGGGCTCCATTTCTAATTTCATAGACCCATTTAGTATATCCTAAACGCATTCCTTAACACGTGAGATCACAGGAACGTAAGCATTATCTCGGTGTACACTTACATTTTCAACATACCACTACCAACTGAGACATTTCAAGACTTAAATCCCCTACAATAAGATCTATATTCCTATGCAGCTGAAAAACGCTGTAATCTGTCTATTTAAACCATTACAGGACTTCAGTATCTAACAATAAGGTGCATTTTACTGTGTAGCTGAAATGTTGTGGTCGGAGGATACATTTCAGCGACGTCTGATATGCTTGTGGTTAGTGTCTTATCGTAACCTTTTGTTTCATTCGGGAAACCGTTTGAGTCAAATGTTCATTCACTGTTATTTGTTTACTCGTTATTTACGTTGTTTTAAATAGGTCAAACGTTATGGAATCTTAACATTCATAACCTATTCGTGTGTATTTAAAATTATTGGGGTACTAATCAAGCTTACCTTAAAAATATCTCAAATGTTTTAGTCAAATGATGTTACTTCGGACAATTTTATTAATAAAGGTAATGGTGGAATGGTCTGACCAACCATTTATGTAATTGGTAAGACGATAAATTAATTTCACACCATAAAAACATTTGTACATTTCTGTTTAATATGATGATTGACTATATCAGTCCCCAAATAGCGCACCAGTAACGTTTTCAACGGTAAAAATCATTCATCATTCATCATCTTTCATTGGTCATTGTGTGGCCAAACACATCTAGAAGAGAAGATGACACATAAGGATTAAGGAATACCCAAATAAATGAGGCAAGTATACTGAAATATGTTCACATACAAATAGGTAAAGTTTACCACAACATAAGGAAAGAAATAGGAATTATTTTGTGTATTTATATGGGTATATTCAAGTTTGAGGCAAATAGATGAGTTAAGAAATGTTAATGCGCAAAGATAAGGTGATAGCTAGCTTTCGAGAGAAACGAAACGTGGTACTTTCTCTTGAAACAAGCCTTACGCAAATTGTTAGAATACTTATTTACTTAGTAAAATATATTAGATTGAATACATCATAGTCATATAATGAGCTATAGTGAATTACCAATGTGTACATATTGACCTCACGTGTATTGATTGAATCCTATTGTTAGTAAAAAATTCATACGCTGAGTAGGTAGTATTCATTCCATGTGTAGGCATGTACATTAACATTCGAATAAAATAACTTAAATAACGATAACATTTTACGTATAAAAAACAACAAATTAGTCTTTAAAAACAGCATTGAACATGAAAATTAAATAAGGTGTTATTTAGGCTTGACTCTTATCAGATAAAACACCGGAAACTTCTGGCTTCGTTCCAAGTCATGCAAAATGCACACAAATTATGTAAGTAAGTACACATCTTTCTACCTTATCCCATTGGCATAAAGTTCAACAACGAATACATATTTAATGACTTCTATTTCTAATTCTAGTATGAAGCCTTGAACCCTCGCTTTCTTTGACCTCTAATCTGGCTTTACCGTCATACCCACGTAAAAGTATGACGTACTTAATGCGTCAGATATACCTAAATTTTATATAAGGAGCACTTTCGTAGGAGCTAATTTTCCTTTTTAACTTTTGGATAGTGGTTATAAGCCTACAACCATAGCGTAGATGTAGCATATATGTGCCCGTATGCCTTAAAGCCTTAAAATAAGTATGGTTTCCATGATTAAGGTACTTCATATTAGTAACTAGCACTAACTGAAATGTATTTAAAGATATAAACATATACAAAGATTATATGAGCTAAAACTAGGAAATCTTAAGAAAAGTGCGAATACATGTTCATAATGTTCATGCATATTTTCGAAAAATTATTTTCATTGCATTTTTAAACGAGCTACAATCTTACCAATTCAAAACAAACTCCATATAACTTTCACTACACTCTAAAAACGCTGCTATCCCCCGTTGTCACGACACATTCACGTAGCCGCACCCACGAGCGCGAGACTCGGCAGAACACGGCCGACTGACAACCGGCAACCGGCCGACTATCTCTGGTTCCCACAAAACAATGAGAAGTAATTATTAATTAAAGTACGCAAATAGAAATAATTGAAGGAGAAAAAACGGCAGGATTCGCGCGTGAGCAATTATAAAGATTCCTTCTTGGAATCCTTTGGGAACGTTTAGCTATTACATGTTAATCAAGCTATAGGCTGTAATAAGAGGATAGATAATAACAAGTTCAGATAAATCAAGGTAAAATAGGCTGTATTATAAAGATTGAAGGCTCTGATGAGGTGTTGTTGGTAAGTTGGTGGTAATTTAGATGTTTATTAATTGTGTGACAATTGACGTCCACTGTTCAGAGAACTGCCGGTCAATTTGCAAACACGAGATGGTTATCAAGTAGGTATTTAAGTGTGTGTGGAGAGAAACAATTCATGTAGGAACAAATATAAATATCTCATGTCATGAGAGCCTGGGGTCCGCTAAGCAACTAATCCCTAAAATTGGCTTAGGCTCTAGGATTTGCGAAAGCGGCGGCCATCTGACCTTTCAACTATTTAGAAACCCAATTCCCAGTCAGAAGGTGAGTTGGTAATACAGTTCCGCTAGTTTGATTGTAAATTGACTGGCAGAAACGTACGTAAATTGTAAGTATTTTTGATAGACATGAGCGTTCAGCGTTTACTATTTTAGCGAAAACGTAAAAGATATGGCGGTTTTCCATTATCACAACTTATAATTTACGTCGAATTACGCGCAAAAAGAGTAAACACCACCAATGCAAATAAACCAATTGAAAAACACAGCTGTGCACCTTTCAGCACCTTGTCAGCGATTATGCGGACGTGTTTCCACATTTCAATACAATTATATTAAAGAACAGCATTTTTGAACCGCACTGATAACTTTGTAAAAATACAAACGCATAACAAAGTTTATTGAATTGCATTATAACCTTTAATAGTGAAAGCATAAGGGTCAAAGCAGCTGTTGCACAAATTTATTAATCGCATAACAAAACTAGTTGCAAATTTCAGCGCCCTCTCTTAAACAAATTTGCTTTGCAGCCACGAAACGGAAGGCCAAAAGAGATCTTCTACTAAACTCCAATTTGCCGATGGCATAAATAAGTTGGTGTTTGATTCAATTATGAAAACAATAGTCGCACGCGCCGACATTTGACAGCTGAGTACATAAGGCATTGTGTACACCAAGTAATGTAGACTCCTTATTTACGTCATTGGAAGGACAATGGGGGTTTTCTTTAATTTTTAGAGTTGAGAATAGGTATAGTTAAAAAAACAATAACAATATGTTAACGTTACAAAGATATTTATGTTGTGAAAGTTTTGTATTTTGCGAAGTAGGTCACTAAGGGTGGTATTCTACCTGTCCAATTTCTTTGTCGAATGTCATTGCGCCTCACTCTCTCGTTATTCTCATTAAGCAAAATGTGAAACGCAATACACATTGGACCAAGAGTTGGACAGGTGGAATACCACCCTAAGCATTACACGGAGCACGGACATATAATTATTTATAACACCTATAGTTCGTTTTTTTAGCATTAGAAAGAACTTAAAAGAAGGTAAGCGATCCTGACATGTCTTTTAATTGAAAAACGCTTTTTAAAAATCAATAACTATTACTTATGAAAGCAGAAGAATATAAATGATCGTATTAGATTCATAATTGTTACATATTTGCCGTGACTTATTTTTAAAATGTGATTTTCAATTAAAAGACACATCAAGATTGTTTACCTTATTTCTAATGCTAAAAAAACGAACGCTTGTATAGTATATAGCAACGAAAACTTGTATAGTCCGCTTTTCTAAGATAAAGTACCTACGCCATAGTAAATCTATGGCGAACTTGATCTTAGAAATCGGACAGGCTATACTGAGCGTTTCTTTTATTTTTTGCCATTTTTATACTTATATAGTGTAACCTTTTTTGCCACTTTTGTCTTATTTCTACTCAGAATCACGGGCTCTTTCGATCCTAATGGGATAAAAAAATGTCCCAGTTGTTTTCCTATTGTGTTACCATTTCCCCATATACTTTGTATGGCGGTAACAAAAAGGAAAGTTTCAAAATAATTAGTATGGAAATTTTGAACACTTTTTTTCTCCTATAAGGATGAAAAGGGCTCGCGATCCTGACTAGAAATAACACAAAATTGGCAAAAAAGGTCACTATATATGAAAATGGCAAGAAATAAAAGAAACGCTCTACTAGACATATGTATAAATAGTAGGTACATGTTACATAAATGATCATGCCAAGTTTCATCTAATTTAAAATATGTAGTTTTTATTTTATTTTATTAGAGCGTAATTTTAATTGTATGGGAGCGGTTTTTTGGCGGCGGGTCCGTACACTCCGTACATTTGAACGCCAACTGTAACATATTTATAATAAGAGGTGGCACATGGCACATAGCACATATATTTGGCGCTTTGTTTTATCCATTATCATCGATGTTGACTGTACTCGTAAGTTCCAAACCAATTTGGATAAAATACACCAATTGCCGGAACTGTAGGTAGGTACGCAAGTTTATGGTGAGTTGGTAACCATTGGCTACGCTTTAAATTGGCTTGCGTGCGAACAAACACTCAAGACTAGGGAAAGGTGCGCCTAATTTAATCACTTTAGTTCCTAGAGATCTATACTTCAGTTCTATAGTCAGGTCATAATGCCATCTCTTTCACTCTTGGTTGGTCTTAACAAGGGTAAAGGAGATAGCATTATTGCCTGACTCGCCACTTAGTTTAGTCTCTGCTTATTAAACCGACTGCTCTGGGTTCGAATCCCGGTAAGGGCATTTGTGTGATGAGCAATTGACAACCGATATTTGTTCTTCTATGTATTTAATTATTTATGTGGTATGTATATTTCGCTATCTAAGGACTCACAACACAAGCCTTCTTGAGCGGGCTTAGTTATTTTTGGTAAGAATGTCCCATAACATGCTCGTGCTCCTACACCAGCTATCTTAGATTAAAAATGGTTTTATTAAGGTAGGGCACTCAAGGTCTATTAACACATATAATATTATTATATTATTTTTGTACAAGACTGTTTGTTGCCTAAATAAATTAAAAAAAAAAAAAAAAAAAAAAAAAACATTTATTTATTTATATCACTTTTTGTAAAGCTATAGTTGTATAATTGTACAGCCTCTTTATTATTACTCTAACCTAACTAAAAGCAACATTGTATGTTCAGTAAGATGTTAGGGAAGATGTAAGTATGTTCGGTATTAGGTATATTCTGGTGGAATGCTCCACATACGGAAAATTTACACTTGTAACCATCAACAATGCTAAAGGAAAAATACGTGCACAATTGATATGACATGGCGCCTGGTGGCTATCAATGCATCTTAGAACAGATGTTGCTGATAGCTGTGTGTGTGTGCATTCCATTGTTGATGTATACCGTTATTTGACGAGTGCTTGACAAATGCCTGGGTACACATAAACACAAGAGGTATGCAGTTTCGAGTGGACAGCTGGCTGGACGTGGACACCGTGTTATATCTTACTGCAAAGATAATTTAGAAATTTTAGACAGTAGCACAGAATAAATAATAGTACTAGGTACAGAAGACTCAACACCCACAAAACGCGTCTGTTACGATCAGCACAGATATGGCCGCTAGGTGGCGACAGCGCCACGCGCGGCTTATGGCTTTCCCCAAAATTGGTGTGGAATGGAACGGATGTACTTTTAGCTACCTGTAGCAAAGCGACGAAATCGCGGAGTGAGCCACGCCTGACACTTGACAGTAGGCCAAAGGTATGGCGCCATCGCTCGAAAATATGGCAGAGGGGAGGCCATACCTTTGGCCTATCCTCGAGTAGATGGCGATACTTTTTGACACTTAACAAATTTAACACATATCAGTGAAAGAATAAGGATCAAAGTCAAAGGCGTTCTAAAAGTTTTAATCATTTGTGTCGAAAGATGGCAGTAAATGTACTAAGTGACTGCATAATTTACTTTGACAATATTCCTCTATTTCAATGTTTATATAAATGTTTATTTTTCTTTAAACACTTAGTGCGAGGCATTATTTACTTAATTAAACTAAATATAAACTTAATAAGAATTTAATTCATAATATGTATCTAAAACCTTATGTCAACAAAATATATCTGTACACTCTATCTGCATACATCTTCTAAGCTAAGAATCGTAGTACAAATATAAAGAAGCTTTGTAAACAATTAAAACCAGTACGCCCAAGTAGCATGGAAGTGTCGGCAACATCAATATAGCAGCCAATTAAGAACTTAGAGTGATTTAAGGGACGTATAAGAGTGTCAGAAAAGATTTAAGCTGTATAAAAGGTACTTTACAGACATTATACAGCTCAAGCTGTATAAAATCATTATAAAGGATTCTGCGGAAGCATGGGGTGCTTTATCAGAATATAAAAAATCTACTATAAAACTAAAAGTGTTGTGAGAGACTACAAGCTAATTCTATCGTAAAAGCTGTATACAGGCTGTATTGTAGTAACACTTGGCACTTTTAGCTGTACAAAAGTATCTGTCAACTCCGTTTTAAAACATTAAGTGTTGTGAAACACTACAAGCTAATTTTATCGTAAAAGCTGTATACAGGCTGTATTGTAGTATCACTTGGCACTTGTAGCTGTACAAATGTATCTGTCAACCCCGTTTTAAAGCTATTTCTTATGGCGTAATCTTACTCTCCTATAAGAATAGTAGTTGTATAACTTCTGTCTGTAAGGGTATTATAAAACCAAATGAATAAATGGCAGCTATAGTACAGCTTTTTTCTGTATTACTGATAGAGTCGCTTATAACAATCTTTCGGCGTAATTTTACACTCGTATAAGTATAGTAGTGTAATGATTTCTGAAAATAAGTGTATTATAAAACTAAAGGAATATATGACAGTTACAGTCTTCTTCTTCCTCGCGTTATCCCGGCATTTCGCCACGGCTCATGAGAGCCTGGGGTCCGCTTGACAACTAATCCCATGATTTGACGTAGGCACTAGTTTTAGTTATTTTAGTTTTTACGAATGTTTTTAATGAATGACAGTTACAGTACAGGTTTTTTATTTGTTATACGGATCTCTAAAGAGAATTATAACTTATGTACGTAGAACCGAAATACAGCCAAACGAATACAAATATTCTATTATAAAGCTGTTTTAATTACAAAAGCTGTAAAAGACACTCCATTTATTACACAGCACAGGGCCTGTGCTGTGCTGCACAGCTACTAAGATTATAATGCTCTCCAACTATCCTGTAGGCTGTTTAAAAATTGTCGCCATTTTACAATAAAAAAAAAAACGTATTTGTAAATATAATTAAAGAAATACTTGCAAATATTTAGCAGACTAACGCCGTGTTATGATTACCAGCTAAAATAAATTGTTTAGCCTTAGAATTAATATTTATAAATATTTTTGATACTCTAACCTTAAAAACAAACAGTAACTTTACCGATTTTTGATATTTTCCTTATGGTTTCTCTTTGTTATTTTGCAGGCGCGTAAATATTTTGCCAGAAAAGATACACAGGTTCACAATAAATAATAATCCGCACTTACCAATAATGTAAAATTCCATTCAAGTCCTGTATAATATTTACTTTTACTTTTACCATCCACTATAACACTTTATTGTCGCCATTACTATATTACGAATGAACAAGATTAAGACATTTTAGTTTCTTAAATGATTATTATTCTCTTGTAATTCTTTCTTATAACTCATTTAAAACTTATATTCTTATATCGTACTTATAAGAGATTATCTGTAGTGTTAAGGTTTCCTGTTACACCGAAATATAGCTGTAATGCAGCTATTATGCAGCTTATGTATTGCTTATACAGCTACTCTACAGCTCTAATAACGCCAAAGGCTGTATAATTTGGGCCCTTTTTTTACTTATAAGGGCTGTATAAGCGCTTATACAGCCTTTGTACAGCCTAACTGTACAGCTTATAGTATACAAATAAACTTTAATACAGCTTATATACAGCTTGCAATGCTACTTGGGCGTCTACCATCAGTTTTGACATTGACATATACGCTCACGTCTACGTAATTTTCTTTCTATGCATCTCGCTCGTACTCGCATATGCGAGCAATAGTGCAAGCGAGATGTACAGAAAGTAAATTACGTAGACGTGAGCGTTATGTCAATGTTAAAACTGATGGTAGAGGCTCAGGCCGCGTAGCCAAGATGCCAATCGCTTACGCTGCGTAGCGATCGAAACGCAACTGTCACTGTCACACTAATATGGAAGAGTGATAGAGAGACATAATGCTTTTCGTTGTCGAAGCGATAGCGATTGTAACCTTGGCTAGGCCGGCTGGTACGTGTGCTGCAGTATCGATGTTAATGACTTGCAAGTTTTTAGATGCAAGTATAACTAGTAATTCTAGAATCAACATTTTAAAATTGTACATAGTTATTAGGGCTGTTGATTGTCCTATTTTTACAAGCTTCTATTTAACTTGCAATGTATTAAGCATGTTTGTTAGGCTCAAATCTTGCAAACTAAATAAAACCCACTTCCCATTATTCGATTGAGCTGAAACTTCAGATACATATGTAAGTTAGGTGATGTAATATTATGGTACCATGGAGCTGTCTTATGATAGACACAGGAGGGGTCTTTATTTACCTACATCTGGCTCAGTGACAAATGATACCTATTTAAAATGGAATGGAAAATCAAAGTAAAATAGTGTTACTTATTTAATTACTAGCGCGCCCCGGCTTCGTAAACCTTAGCAAATTATACACCTAACCCTTCCTCAAGAACCACTCTATTGATAGATGAAAACCGCATGAAAATCCATTCAGAAGTTTTTGAGTTTACCGCGAACATACATACATACAGACAAACGCGGCGGGGGACTTTGTTTTATAAGGTGTAGTATAGTGATTACGCAGTTTTGTTTGGGTTCCCCCCCGGTTACTTTATCGTTATTTCGTTATTACTTATATAATACGCGTATACATGCCTACTCTACAAGTACGTAAACAATTGCTTGAATGCCATTTAAAAATAGGCTCATTGAATATGAAAATTGCACGTTCTCGGCTCCGGATTATTGAATGGCTCAGTGGCTCTTCATGATTTCAATATTGTTACGAAATGTGTATAGTAATGGTATAGAAAGAACTCTGAAGAATGGAGACATAAGCGACTCCCTAACTTTTGAACAATGGGTCCAAAAATAAGAAAAACATCGTAAAGCGCTGCGAAGGGAGTACCTTTTGCTTGTGATGTACACTTGTACAGTGAGCTGTGAAATTGCATGGAAAAATAATAAATGAATTCATTGATGAATTCGCCATGCACTTTTATGGCTGAGGGACTGATGGTACAGTCGACGTCAAAAATATGTTTAGGTACACTAGGGATGTACCGACTAGTCGGGGAAGCCGACTCTCCGGCCACATTTGTAGTCGACGATTAGTCGGCGACTAGTCGGCAAAAATGGCCGATTAGTCGGCAAAAATGGCCGATTAGTCGGCAAAAATGGCCGATTAGTCGGCACTTAATTAGTGTACGAAAACTGAAAAAAATAAACAGTCAATATTTGCCATATGTTTTATGTCTATTTTACCAAAATACCTATTCAGGGTGCAGACGAAAACTTTTGTTCATATAATTGACCGTTTGATCGTTATCGTAGTTGGTGGGCTGGTGTTTTCCTCTACAGGTCGATCTCAACTGATTCTCGTGTAATTTCATGGTCAAGTTCTATAGTTAAATGATTTTATTATTATTCCGTTTTTTTTTTAATGGTGTAACCATGGGGAACTGTTAATGTTATTGCAATATTTAGAGACTTATAAACAGGGCACATTGCTCGTAAAGACGCTGAACACAGGGGATAGGTTCTTAACTGGCGACTACGTACGGGAAATAGAGCCTTAGAAATGGTTCCCCTATCTTTGGCATAATTTTTTTTGTAATAATTCTATTGTGCATAATACCTTTAAGCATAACATACTGTTAGCATAAACTCACTTGGTACTGGATTGTTGCGCATACATACTCTACGCATAATTTTTATTGATCGAAGTATCTTTTGGCATAAATTTAATGTCCGAATCGAGACCTGGTATCTGTTTCATTTCGCATAATTTTATTTGTAATAATTTGTTTTTGCATAATTCGCCGTTAAGCATAAAGTACTACAAGCATAAAATCTTATGGCATAGAAATGTTTTGCATACTTGCAAGAATCATATATGTTGTAGGCCGAATATTTTTTGGCGGAAATTAATTCGCCAAATTTTTCCCAATTCGCAACTATGGGGCTATTCATAAATTACGTCATTTCAAGTTAGGGGGGGGGGGGTCTGGACATCGGATGACGGTAGCGTGAAGTAGGAGGAAATGGGGTCATTTGAAGCATGATTTTTGGATGATTATAGGGGGGGGGGGGTCCAAAATCGTCAAAAATCGATGACGTAATTTATGGACAGCCCCTATTATTTTCTCATAATTTCATTTCTGGCAACAGTTTGTTTTCGTGGGGTCGCAGTTCTAACCTAACCTAACCCACTTTTCTGACAACAGTTTGTTTTCGTGGGGTCGCAGTTCTAACCTAACCTAACCCACTTTTCTGGCAACAGTTTTTTTTCGTAGGGTCACAGTTCTAACCTAACCTAACCCACTTTTCAGGCAACAGATTGTTTTCGTGGGGTTCCAGTTCTAACCTAACCTAACCCACTTTTCAGGCAACAGTTTGTTTTCGTGGGGTCGCAGTTGTTCTAACCTAACCTAACCCACTTTTCAGACAACAGTTCGTTTTCTTGGGGGACGCAGTTTTAACCTAACCTAACCCACTTTTCTGGCAACAGTTTGTTTTCGTGGGGTCGCAGTTCTAACCTAACCCACTTTTCGGGCAACAGTTTGTTTTCGTGGGGTCGCAGTTCTAACCTAACCTAACCCACTTTTCTGGCAACAGTTCGTTTTCTTGGGGGTCGCAGTTCTAACCTAACCTAACCCACTTTTCAGACAACAGTTCGTTTTCTTGGGGGACGCAGTTTTAACCTAACCTAACCCACTTTTCTGGCAACAGTTTGTTTTCGTTTGTTTTGTGAGCTAAAAATATGTATACATCCAAAATGCCAATAATATGTTCCCACCCAAAGTTACAATACAATACAATAATAATGTTTTTTTTTTACGAATTATAACCGTAGGCAGAGCTTTTAGTTACGGCTCTGCGTTAATGAGTCAGCCAGCTACATATTTAGGTGTTTTATGCATTGTTAAATATAAATTAGACTTGGATTTTATACAATCTGACGCTTTCTTTAATTTTAACATTCGTCGAAAAACATTCTGCCAAATGTATCTTATGACAGATGGGTTTTAGGTCATACAAGTTATACCAAATAGAAATAATCTAAATACGTTTTTTTCGATGTAAATATTCGCCTAAATCCTATTATGCTAAACAGATTATGAAAATCACATTTCGGACATTTAAACAAATGCAAAATAAAATTATTCGTATCAAAATTCGGCCATGATAGTAGTAGTCTATTTAAGATTCGGACTTGGAAACATTCGGGCTAATGCATATTATACAAACAGAAGCTTTCTGCAAATTTAACATTCGTCGAAAAATATTTCTGCCAAATAGGTTATGCCAGATGCGTTTCGGGTCACGGAAGTTATGCCAAATAGACGGAACCCCTTAGAAATACCTCCTACAAGTTGTACTGACGGTCTGCTCAGGATCGCAAAATAAAAGAAAGACAGAAATTGAACGAGGATTCTTGTGATAGGTCTTTGAACCTGTAGAGAACACCTTTTAGCCAAGTTAATATGATGAATAGCGCAACCAAAGGAGCAAAACTATTGTTTTTCACCTGAAATTATACGAAACTAATGATCTGGCCGACTTACCGATTAGTCGGCTAGTCGGCCAAATCAGTAGTCGGTACATCACTAGTTTACACTTTTGCACCTTACTCCTTTGTAATAAGGCAAAAAGTGTAAACATATCTTTGACGTCGACTGTACATGATACTTACTAGTAAGTAGCCCCCTATCAGACTATTGTGACAACTACGGAACCCTAGACTGAGCACCCGACATGCCCTTGGCCGGTTTTCGTTAATTAGTACGTAATGAAGATATCAACGTCAGTAATTAAATTCGGCCATGAAGCAGAAACATTTACTGTCTGATACAGATAAAAATGAAACGATCACACATCACATGCCTTAGACAGGACCGAAGGTATCACAATAATAACATGTGACTTCCTTTTCATGTTCAATATTTGAACTATACTCTGTATCTTTAGGTATTTAAATTGAAGTAAACAAAATCTACCCTCAAATGGCTCCTTAAGCCAGTTGAGTGTAGAAGAAAACATTACACGATCAAATAACTAATGTAGGTTAAAGTCAGGTCGTTCAGTGACTGATCCAGGCGATTTTGTATTTGGTCGGTTAACCAATAAATTTTATAACTACCCGAAAATGTACAAATTGTTTACTTTTATTTAAATACCTAAAGATACAGACTTTATAGGACCGAAGGTATCACAATGATAACATGTGACTTCCATTTCAAGTTAAATATTTGAACTAGACATTGGCGGCTATTTCATTGTATGTTTTTGTTTTTATAATAAGGCTCCTTTGGCTACCTGTCTAAGTTTATGTCAAATTCTATAGTAACTAGGTGAAACAGTAACGCAATCAACATTAAGTAAATAAATTAGCAAAATAAATAAGATATCGTGTCATGTTTATGTAAACATACATTCGGCACCACACCCTCCCCTATCTTCCTTAATACATACGAGTTTACGACAGTTACATCAACTATTTTTAACAAGTCGTAAAACTAACTAATGCTTAACACAAAGATATTTAGGAAACAAGCAATCACCGAAATGATAAGTAATATGACTTTTTGTGACTTAAATGATTGTGCAGGTTATTTGCAAATAAAACTGTGTTATCATATTTAAGGGCCGGTACAGACAGACTGCAACCTTTTTTGAAGTGAAAACTTCTTTAGCGGCGCTGAGCACTTTTTGAGGTGGGGAAAAAATGATAAACTCGATTCAGACGCGTAACGTAACGGTGACGTCATGTGTCACGGACAATGTTATTCACCAAAGAACTTTAGTCATAACGCATCATAATCAGGTCAATTATTTAAAACTGGACTTTTATATTAAGCAATAAAGCTCAATGTTCTAATCTTGTACGGGCTGAAATACGAGGATCTCACAGTTACAAAAGTTTATATCACTCCAATATAATTCAATAAAGCTACATCTTGATGAAATCGCTAATAAAAGTGAAGTCTACTAGTACTGGTGAATAAAACTCAAAATATCATGACCAAATATATTTAGATGCGAGGTCTGCAAGGTAACTTTACAATTTCTATTCGAATTTTAAACAATTAACGCTACAATTTTAAGCTCACTGGCCAGCAATTTCGGAACTAAAGTTTTGCAATAGAAAGGAGGATGGGTCAATTATACATAGTGCTGCAGTCATTTTGGACTAGTATTGAGTTTTCACTTCTGTCGGCACTCCCGGAGTGCAACCCGTTGTTTTTTTTTTACGTGGAGTAACGCATTTAGGCATTCCGCCTAGCCGGGGAACTAGGACGGATATGTCGGACTCGTGGCCAAGGGGCCAAATACCGACTAAACCCTCCTCGGTATGCCCGTCTCGCAGCAATGGTGGCGGTGACACGGACGCGTAAGCATTCCACCGCGAACACTGCCTGCTGCCGACAGCCGAGGCTGTCCCCTCCTTGGACCCGAAGGCCCTGGAGCCGAAGCTCCCCCTCTCGAAGGTAGTATGCAGGGTGACACCACACACTGGTCTTTCATGACAACCTCCACGCCGGGAGGAGATGGAAAACCCCAGGTTCCACACCCTCAGAATATCTTAGCGATTTTTTTATAGAGGTGGTCATCCTCGTAGCCATCACGCCGGCGCCGGCCAGCAGTGGAAACCCCCCCGGCCGTCATGATAGGCCCTCTGCCTAGACAGTTACGAAGACCGCAGTTTTATACAGGTCAGCGGCATTCCTGTGCCCTCACGCGCCCGAAGGTGCCCGGCCCGATGGCCCCCCTTCCACACACACTCAGGTGAACTCTCCCTCATTGAGAGGACACCCTGTGCGGAACCCCCTCAACCCCCCACGACAGGACATTGGCAGCACCGGTAAGGAATTACTTGAAAACCAAGAGATTACTTACCGTTGCCCCCGGGGCGCACCGTCCAAGAACCCTTACCTTTCCCCCGGATCAACTGATCAAGAGGAATGACAAGAGACTCGGCACTCTAGGAGGTTGACTGCAACTTGTCTGGGAACTGCACGCCGACGTTGCAGTTGGCGTGCAGTTCCCATACAAATTGCAGTCGAGTTGCAGTCCGTCTGTATCGGCCCTTAAGGGGAAAATTGAACTTGATATCATATCACTCGTCTTCATTAGGATCTGTCAAGGATCTAGCTTAATTTTTATCCGCACCTCTATTTCATGTGTTAGTCTAAGACAGTGGTGGGCAAACTTTCTTCATGAGGGGCCAAAACTTGAAGGAATTTCAGAGGAGGGCCAGATTTACAGCAAAAATGTATTTTTATTATATTGCTGGCCATATTATACATTTTTTTAAATGACCGGCGGCGGGCCAGATAGATCCTTTCGCGGGCCGCACTTGGCCCGCGGGCCGTACTTTGCCCACCACTGGTCTAAGATAGCGCTGACTAGACAGACGCTGACGCTGTGACCTAATTAAGTAGTACCTAAGATTGTTGAAAATTTAGCTTTTAGGGTTCCGTACCCAAAGGGTAAAAACGGGACCCTATTACTAAGACTCCGCTGTCCGTCTGTCTGTCACCAGGCTGTCTCATGAACCGTGATAGATAGGTAGTTGAAATTTTCACAAATGATGTATTTCTGTTGCCGCTATAACAACAAATACTAAAAACGGAATAAAATACATATTTAAGTGGGGCTCCCATATAACAAACGTGATTTTTTTGCCGTTTTTTGCGTAATGGTACCTACGGAACCCTTCGTGCGCGAGTCCGACTCGCAATTGGCCGGTTTTTACTGTTTGTATGCCTAATGTTTGTTACCTATGTCTAACTTAGCTATAGTTGGCTATACTTTAGTGTTTAACATACATAGTCTGCCTATAAGGTCGGTATTTTCCCGTGGCCTACGTGCCCTGCTCCAAGCTCGGTGTTAGACTTAAATCACATTAGGTTTCCAAGAACCACTCCCGTTGACTCACGAGAGGTTCAAATAATACCAATGTGTTGTTGTGTGCAGCGGTCGGCAACAAGCGGTCAGCGGGCCGAATGCGGCCCGCGAACATCTCACTTGCGGCCCGCGAGCCCCCCTGGTAATTTAGTAAATATATTATGTAATATTGTCAAACAACAATGTCAGATAAAGTCACACATATTAACAAAAGTGCGGCCCGCGTCAATTTCCTTAACTACTATGTGGCCCTTGGCTGCTAAAAGGTTGCCGACCGCTGTTTTAACATATTCAAAGGAATTGCATTAGGGTATGAGTATGAGTAATTGTTATTCTATAAATAATTTTTAATATCATTCGTGTTTCATACTTATCTAACATAGCGTGACAATACATTTAACTAGCATTTTAATTAAGTACCTAAACTTAGATTATAATTTAATTTTAATTGTATATTATTATATTATTGGCAAAATGCCGGGACAACGCGAGGAAGATGATGATGATGTATATTATATTATTATGTAAAATGTTACAAATCTTATTTTGTAAATAATTTCTTGTAAATAATATTGTGACATGTAATACGAATTGTTATGAATAAATATATGAAATATATGCCTCTTAAAACGTCGTCGAATCTGTTAAAAAAATTGACGAATCAATTTTTTTACTGTCCCAAAGTCATAGGCTACGTTGGTACGTATACTAAGAAATGTCGTCGGGTTATGATTTTAAAATATATTTGTAACTGATTTCTGCCATGGTACCGCGACCACCGATACATTCATTCTTCATCCTTTCAAGGACAATCAGGGACAGATGGTGGAACAACCTTCATAGACCAGGCAACGACCTACAAACATGCTTTCTAATGGGAACAATGGGATTGGCGGGAATTTGCTTCCAAGGAGAAGCCCAAGCCCAGCGGTGACATACAAAATTACAAACACAAAAATGTGGCCTACACAGGAGGCTTCAAGTGCAAAAAGATTATTTTTATATGAAATTCCAACAAGTATTCTGTAAGAAAGGTCCTTATTGCACATGAAACATATATAAGTACCCTTCTCTGAAGGAAAGCCACAAATGATTTTAAAGGAGAACTGAAGGATATGACGTCACCGCGACGTCATATTTGACCACAGTTGATAGTACGTCTAGCCGGTGCGCGCGTCACAAGTACATTAGGTACATTCCTACTGAAGTAATTTTTAAGTTAGAATACGAGACTTCTGTATCTTTTTTGTTAAGACTGTACCGTGAAAGAACAAGAAAAAGTTGATTGAACTACTGTGTACCATTGATTGACAGTTGACAATGTTTGCTAACAATTGTTACCTCACGCAGGAAACCTGTTGAAATCAAAATAAAGAAGTGGTTTAGTATCTCACCTAACTAGAAGCACTCGTAATAGTCGTAATTATTTAACAAAAAGAAAACAAGTTAATTCATTATCATTAATATTAATGTACGTGCGTACGATATGATAGGTACATTACTCGATTGACTGCTTAAAATAAAAACGTTTAAATAATTTTTAATTGTACAATATAAAGTTCAAATAATAAATTGATATGTACAGTCAACATCAACTAAGTATAGATACTGACGGCTAAAGTGGCCAAATACAAAAAAAAATATGAATCAAAACTTGAATCAGTTGTGTCAGGTAAGGAAATGGTTACAGCTTCTTCAAATTATACCACGCCGACGCGGCGGTGCACAAATACCACGAGGTCAAACAATAATAAGTAGTTATAATTATGTATAATACCTGGAAGGGTACTTAACGGTTATAATTGGCGCGGGATTCAGCTGCACAGATTCCAGGAAAAACGGTTGACAGCGCAAAAGGTTCGCGCAATGTGGTCGTGATGTTTGTTTTCGAAACGAAATAAATGGTGACTTAACGCTGGTGACAACATTAGTTCAATGAAAAATTACTTTGGTCAGCGGTAAACCCTTCCAAATACGGATTGATTATGAAAAATAGTAAATCTAATTTCATCGTTTTTAGAAGTTGTTGAACAAAAGTTTCATCGTTCAGGAATACAATCTACATCTTAATTATTTGCTCGTGTTGCAGCAGTCTTCACCCGTAATATGAAGGAGTTTGTTACACCGTTTAATCATTTGCTAATAGTTTTGCTACAAATCTGATAGTCTTATTGCTCTTTGGAACAAATGTCTCGATAAGCCACAAGGAACAGGCCAGTTAATCCATTGTTTTCATTTCCTAATTCCTACGTTGACACGAAAACGTTTACATATGATATTGCGGTCATTATCTTTCTCGCGTGCCGGAACTTAGCCTGCACCGTAAAGTTGGTACATAAATAAATTGCCCGGAACACTTTACCTAGATACTAAATGACATACCTATATGTAGTCTAGACCTCTAGACAAGCCTTAACGTGGCTAGAAAAATGCGAGTTGAAATTGTAGGTGCGCGTAATCCCGTCAAATAACATACATACTCGTATAGACCAAATAAAACATATTTAAGAAGTTTATTTAGATCAGCGGTCGGCAACAAGCGGCCCGCGAACCTCTCACTTGCGGCCCGCGAGCCCCCCTGGCTATTTTGTATGTAATATTGTCAAACAACAATGTCTGATAAAGTCACACATATTAACAAAAGTGCGGCCCGCGTTAACTTCCTTAACTACTATGTGGCCCTTGGCTGCTAAAAGGTTGCTTATCTAAACAGATTTACCCCCTGATTCAGAAAACTCTATGGGCCTGATTTAGTTAAATTATGTTTTATATTTTTTTTTTTTATATTTTTATGTTAGATAAGGACAAACGATTATTAGCTGATTGAGGTATGTAGCGCGTTTACAAATAAGAGGGTTAGCTTAGATAATAAACAAGTAGATTTCTTTTTTTCTTATTAAATATGTTTGCTTGAATATTCGTTTGTTTGTCTTTAATGGTCTTGTGTAAATATTGGTAAAATTAAGTACCTACTAGACATGTGCGCCGCGCCGCCGCGCCGCCGCCGCCGACGATTTTTCCACGCCGCCGCCGCCGATAAATTTGACCGGCGTATAATCGGCGTGGGAAATATTGATACCTAACGTATCTTATCGCATTTTGCGTAGTGAGTAGATAGTATCAGACACATAATTTGAAGATCCTTATGCTTTTTCGCTTATTATTTGCCAGTGAACCAAATTAGCATCATTTTTGTCGTTGCGCTGTTAGCTGTGATAACGATTTAGCGTTAATTTAAACAAGATCTAGTTTCTGGATCACAGGTTATTATTTGATATTTTATCGCACAGCTTTTTTGTAGAACGCATTTTGTTTTAGTCTCTTGATTGTCAATTTAATAAGTGAACTAAAGTCAAGAAAATTGCAGGTATGCATATCCTAGGACATAAAAATGCTATTTTCTTCTTAGAATCTCCAGCCAGCTTTCACTACGATTATAATTGCGTATTTTATGATATCTCGTATGATGCTGGTGACACGCATAAGGGTCATCATATGATAGATATTTATCCTATAATATACAATTTCATTTATTTTAAAACAATCAACACACAATCAATTCTTAGTCATTCTATCGTGATTATCGGCTTCTTTTACTTCATCACCATCATCATAATCTCAGCCATAAGACGTCCACTGCTGAACATAGGCCTCCCCCTTGGACCTCCATTCGTACCGGTTGGAGGCGACCCGCATCCAGCGTCCTCCGGCGACCTTAACAAGGTCGTCTGTCCATCTTGTGGGTGGACGTCCTACGCTGCGCTTGCTAGTCCGTGGTCTCCACTCGAGCACTTTTCGACCCCATCGGCCATCTTCTCTGCGTGCAATGTGGCCCGCCCATTGCCACTTGAGTCATGTCGGTGACCTTAGTTCGTCTACGGATCTCCTCATTTCTGATTCGATCACGCAAAAAAACTCCGAGCATAGCCCTCTCCTTAGCTCGTTGAGCGACTTTGAGTTTTGAGATGAGGCTAATAGTGAAAGACCACGTTTCGGAGCCGTAAGTCATCACTGGTAACACACATTGATTAAAGACTTTCGTCTTGAGGCACTGAGGTATGTCGGACGAAAAGACAATACGAAGTTTCCCGAACGCTGTCCAACCGAGTTGGATTCGGCGGTTGACCTCTTTCTCGAAGTTGGACCTACCTAATTGGACTACTTGTCCTAGGTCTTTTACTTAACAATATATATTTCAATCAAAATTATAAAAGTCAGGTTAAGCAATTATACAATTTCATTTATTTTAAAACAATCAACACACAATCAATTCTTAGTCATTTTATCGTGATTATCGGCTTCTTTTACTTGACAATATATATTTCAATCAAAATTATAATAGTCAGGTTAAGCAATTACACTTATAGGAACTTAAATCACCAAGGGTCATCACTAAGCTACCAGTAAAGAAAACAAAGTAGACCTTAATATTCCATAAAACTCTTTTATGAAATACAATGTATTATCTCATAAAAAGTTTTTCAAGCTATTTTACGTTAGAGGGCTCGTCTTTCAAATCTTTGGGTAGCATGTGGGCTCGCAGTATGTAGGTCTGAAGACACGCGGGTTTTCCCCTGCGAGTGCCATGCGACACGGGACACTTCAAAGACATTCTGTTGAGCGAATCAACCTGGCGTTTACTTTCGAAAACGATGACATATTTATTCTAACATACATTTCTGATAATTCAGTTCAGACAAATGTAAAGTAGTTCATCATTATTTCGTAAAAAAATCTAGGTGAGGCGACAGCGGCTGGGAAAAGTCAATATAGATTTACGACTTAACTTATAAATAATTATTTTTGTGTTTTATTTGTATTCCGCTTACAAAGTCATTATACTGCATAAAAGGTAGCGTTTTAAAGTACATATATATATATATTATTTTTATGTTAATATTTAAACATACCGTTGGTAACCGTCAGGTTAGTAAGAAATGGTTGCCAAATGCCAAGTGACGTGATGGGATATAATTTTCGACAATAATTTAGAAAACACTCATAATATGTTTTGGATAGCCTAGTAAATACTCAGAAAGCTTTAATGTAGAGTTTCTACAGCTACGTTCTCATGCAGTATCAAAAATTATGCCACGCCGATTTCACGCCGATCACGCCGCCGCCGCCGGTCAAAAAATCATCGGACGCCGCCGCCGATGATTTTGCCATCGGCGCACATCTCTAGTACCTACCTAACTGAGGTAATTTAAGTATTGGTACCATTTTCGGTATTGTGTCTAATTCTAATATATTAATTAATTATACCTAACCTAGGTACAACGGTAAATATTATGAGTTATAATAATCTTGAATAAACAATAACCTATTGATTTTAAATATTTGTACAAAAGGACAAAGGGCATGTCGAGAGAACCTCAAATCGACAAACATATGTACACATATAAAGTAATGAGGTTAAATTTAATAATATAAGTAAAGTAAATGCAAATACGAGTATTATAGTCAAATCGAAATAGTCAATTCATAGTAATTAGTATGCCATTGCCAATGTCCATTTAGACTTCTTGTTCCTAATGAAATAAGGCGATCTCAGCCGCGTACCAAAAGATATTATACCTAGTAAGATTCTGTGATTTCTGTGTGCCTTTACTCCAATAACATAGACCAGCGGTCGGCACCAAGCTGCCCGCGAGCCTCTCTGGCTGTTTTGTATGTAATATTGACAAACGACAATGTCTGATAAAGTCATAAATATTAACAAAGTGCGGCCCGCGTCAACTTCGGTAACTACTATTTGGCCCTAGGCTGCTAAAAGGTTGTCGACCGCTGACATAGACTGTTAGCCAAACTTTCAATGTCACAGTAACTCTGCATACAAGACGTACGTATACGTGTCGTACGTACGTAAATGAAAAACGTGTAAAGAAAGTTGTTATCTGTTGATTGGAGAAACGAATGGCAGTGTAAACTTTCTGTTCAAACAGCAGATAGCGCTCACAAGTCTAAACATGAGTTGATGCACCATTGTTCATATACTATTTAAATTATTCAAAATGTTACAGTAAATTACCCGAGGATGGGCGATTGTGCACTACAATGAATTTTACTGCCCGGCAGTCCGAGTTTTCATGGTCCGATATGGCATGAAAAAAACGGATGATTGGCTTGTGCACTTGTCCGTCTTTTTACTAAAAGAGAGGTAACCCCTAGCCCGCCCCCGCCCGGCCAAGTCATGAATAATACTAATTCCAGACGCAGTGCACAAGCATAAACACATTTTTCATAGCTGTCATCTCGGACCGGAAAAAAACTGTCCGGAATGGGGAAAAGTAAAATGTCGGACGGTAAAATTACGTCTAATGCACAAGCTACTATATACATTTAATGGCGTGCCAAATCAGACCGTAAAAACTCGGACTGCCGGACAGTAAAATTCATTGTAGTGCACAATCGCCCGATTGACTCTGAAACGTGACTGACAACTATCTTTATAATAGGAAAGCTATCACTTCTGCCTCAAAGAATATGACTCTTAGTACCTACATGTCCTATTGGATGTTAGATGCATGTCATGTTGATCATATTGAGTTGTGTTGTCGTAGATAAATGCAAATTATTTTTACAAGATATGCCTAAATAATTACCCATTTGAAAGATCCGTTACGTTGTAATAAAATTTACATAAAACTTGTGGAATGAACTGAACTAACACGACCTTCAAACCTCCAAGAAAAGAGCGTACTCCCATCTTAAATTTCGGCAACGCATTTGCAACCCCTCTGGTGCTGCAGGTGTCCATGGGCAACGGTAATTGCTTACCATCAGGCGATTCGTCTGCTCGTTTGCCTCCTATATAGAATAGAATAGAAACGAACCTGCTTATACGTCAAATGCAACTTCTGAGGATACATCTCCTGTAGCCTCTGGCAGAGGTGTGCAGCTGTCGTGGCCAATCTCGCCATCTCGTTCACACTCACACACTCCTCCTATGTCTGTCCCCTTCCACCAGGTCAAGCACCTGATAGCCTAATCCCTAATGATTGCCATCTCCCACACAATATGTTTAGAACAAGGTCACTCTGTTTTTGTCACACAATGGTGTTTGAATGTCACTTTTTTATCACTGTCAATGTATCGAACTAATTAAATCACTACACAAATACTAATTATAATTTTGTATAATAGGTTTTATTAAAATCCTTCACAAAATTGTTCAAAATTAATTGTCAACTGACAACACTAAAGATCACATCTCAAAACTTTAGTCCAAGTCAAAATTAAAAAAAAATCTAAGAAAACATTCGCGCTTCCGTGCAATATGAATGCTTGAGCAATACTGAGTTAAATTCTAAGGATTCGATTACCCGAAGTCTTGCGGTGCGTTCGATAATGACGTCCTGTTCTAGTACAGTTAGTGTGAGCGAGAGGGAAGAGTCGACAGCACGTCAGAAATGTGCAAATTAATTTCTCACAGTGATAAGATTTGAATGGTAGAGCGATATTTGATATGATATGACACTTCAGTCTGCCCACGCTATGCTGAATAAATGTAATAAAATATTAATAATGCGTATCTATAAGCTTGACTGTGAGTATCATACTTAACATATATCTACCTAACTACTAAAGACCGAAATTACAACAACGAAAATAATACAGTTCTACGAGATATAGCCGTTCAAATAACTTTGTAACTTTTGTCAGTAGAAAAAGGCGCGAATTTCATATTTTCTGGAGGCCGATTACCCTTCAGCCTACATTTTTTAAATTTGCCGCTTTTTTCTACTGACGGAAATGGCTTGACAGACTTTAGCTATACATTATATTTGTGCGAAATAATTACACATCTATGGTGACTTGGTCTCGGAAATCGGAATGAAGTAGCCCAATAAAAGGAAATATGTTAATCGCTTTCGTAAAAAATAATTGCAGCTACAACTCTCAAGATAAAGTTAATGAGTGGACCCCAAGCTTTCTTAGAAAACCGTGGCAAAAATACAACGCCGACAAGGCTAGGAAGATGGTGTACGCATATACATACATATACGAGTATATACGCCGGTCAGTCCGTTTAAGTGGGCAGTGTTCGATATGGTAAATACTTATAGTCCCAAAAATTGCAGATTCGTTACTCATATACCATGTCATAATCTCTTTAGCTACGCCGACTTAGCCGTGAACTCTTACGTAAAACTATGTGCAAAAATTAACAGGTTAATAACTAAAGGAGCCCGGCAACCTTATCCCAAGAAACGGTACAGGCACCAGGTTTTACGAAAGGCACTCACTTTCGAAAAACCTAGTGCCTGCACCATTTCTTGGGATTAGGTTGCCGGGCTCCTTTAGTTATTAAGTTGTAAATTTTATATGATCGTTTTCTTACGATTGGTCGAACTATTTCGCACATACTTAAGTCCCAAGAAACTCATTGGCACGAGCCCAGGTTCGAACCGACGACCTCCGTTTGAAAGTTGCACGCATTTCCACCTAGTTATTTTACATAATTTCATAACCAAAGTCATAGTAATTAAGTCTTACTGCGATGACGGAACCAAACAAATGCATTTTGGGTTTTACCTGCCAACAAAAGAAAGACACATTTAATAAAAAGCTATTTTAAGCATTGTTAAAGTTTATAGCAGCTTAAGAGCAGCTTAATGACAATAATTATACTTCTTTACAAATACCAAAGTAATATTATCGTACGTTCCGAGGAAAAAACTCCGACGTATTTTATGTTCAAAAATCTCAATTATAAGGTAAGGTGGGATAAGACTATCACCGGGGTAAGACTATCACATGTATGGAATCCCCATAATGTTTGTCTGGCCCCGAGCAAAATAAACTATGTTAGTCTTACCCCACCTTACCTTACGCACTTGTTAAAACAAATTAAAGGACTATGACTGTTATTGAACAGATCAGATCATATGGACGTTAAAAAGGACCCCCACTCAGCGTAATGCTAATAACGGTAAGCCGCAGCGCTGATTTTCAGTGGCGACCTAACTTATAATTAACTTAAAGCTAAGTGTATTTTGTGGTGATGCACAATTTTTTCCTTATATTTGCTACCTATACATAATAATTGTGTTATGTCTATGTCCTATATCGCAATTCCAAGAACTAAATCGGTCCATATAACGTTGTTATTCCGGCTACATTAATTATTTCCCGTCTCATCAATGAGCTGGAATTGATTGCAAATATTTACAAATACACTGTTTATTATTTAATTCCAGATGAATTATCTGTATTTGTTGACAAATAACAAGTAACAGTAATAAGCTAATTACTAAATAGGTAACTAAAATATATTGTCAAATTGAAAATTGTATGGCGTCATGAATTTAAAAACCGGGCAAGTGCGAGTCGGACTCGCGCACGAAGGGTTCCGTACCATAATGCAAAAAAAAACGAAAAAAAAGCAAAAAAAACGGTCACCCATCCAAGTACTGACCACTCCCGACGTTGCCTAACTTTGGTCAAAAATCACGTTTGTTGTATGGGAGCCCCATTTAAATCTTTATTTTATTCTGTTTTTAGTATTTGTTGTTATAGCGGCAACAGAAATACATCATCTGTGAAAATTTCAACTGTCTAGCTATCACGGTTCGTGAGATACAGCCTGGTGACAGACAGACGGACGGACGGACGGACGGTCGGTCGGACGGACGGACGGACGGACGGACGGACGGACGGACGGACAGCGAAGTCTTAGTAATAGGGTCCCGTTTTACCCTTTGGGTACGGAACCCTAAAAACGAAAAGAGAAGCTAAAAACCTCACTAAAAATCACCAAGGGGAAGGGGGGTCAAAAAGTTTCTATAGTAAATCTTTAGGTTTAAGTTTATCTTTAGGTAAGTAAAAGGCTTAGGAGGAGCGAGGTTCTATAAAGTCATAATCTCATTAAGGGGTATTTCGCCAAAAGTGTATAACGCAAAATTAAAGGAGGGTAAAACGGGCCATGACCGGCCTAACTGATCTCAGAACTGGCTCCATATCGTGGAAACATCTAAAGAAACGGTTCCATACGTCAGTGTTAGCCCAGTCGAAGGAGTTAGCAAATTGACACTTTGGTAAATTGGCAACTATTTAGAGTGGATTTTGAAAATCAACACAAAAACTCGACTCGCGGGACTACCCCTGAAATATTAGCCCTGCGGGGCCCATTTCTCGAACGGTATTAGTCTAATATTATTCTAGTGTTGCCATGGTAACCCATACGACTTGACAGTACGTGGACTCGAGAAATGGGCCCCTGTAGGATAACTACAGTAATAGGCACTTATTAATGTAGGAAAAAAGAAGAACTATAAGGCCGAAGGCGTCAAACATTGTAATTTCAGAACACAGAGAGAATAGAGATGCAGAGTTGGCTTGGCCCGACTCTACGAGTGTTGGATTTTATTGTAAAGTCTCTTCGTTGACTAGGGTATGTACAGTTAATTTTCAGTACCCAAAAACCTGATGAACTCGTTACCAACAAGAACATTAAAAACACTTTTTTTATTTTTATTTTATGACCAGCCAGTGGGCCCGGGGTACTATTTACTGTTTACCGTAGCCCATGCGCCGCATAAGTGATTTCATAAAAAAATATACTTCTATGTGATTGGTGCTAACTGGCGGCCATCCCGATCCACGATCGTGACCGACCAATCAGAGCAATTGACACTGAGGTTCTAATTTCAAAAAGTTCGGTCGGAAAAGTCCGAGTTTTCCGCCAAAGCCACATCACGTGGTCATAAACATGTAAACACTTTTATTAGGAGTTGAGTGAAAATGTGTGTAGATTTTTTGAGCGTGGTTATGACTGTAGGTGCGGCCGGAGGTTTATGTTTTTTGATATAATTGATAAAGATACGTCAAGAGATAAATGACACGCCTTAGGGCAGCTGTACTTTGTGCAGCTCTTTCTTTTTCTTAAGCGCGAGAGAGATAGCATAGCAAAGCCTTTTAAAAAAATTTAAAACTAATTATATTTATACCTCACGTTGTCTTTATTGTTTATATATACCTAGTAATAACACGTACAACATACGCACCTAAAGGTAGCGTTTATTTTAGACCATGTCATGTTAGTCGTTAGTTATATCTGGCATATATTATATTATATTTAATATTTCATATATAGCATGTTTGGTACAAATCCTATAATACTACTCGTGTACATTTTACAAGTACATTGACTCGCGTATTATTTTACAGTACATAAAGCGCTACTTTACCGCACTAGTGCGATAATTAGCACATTACGTGACTATGTAGGGCCGTTTGTTACTGTAAAGTGTAAAATGTTGCCCAATACACATGCGAAAAGGTAATTCACAACTCGTGTCGATTTAAAACACTCCCTTCGATCATGTTTCAATTTATCGCCACTCGTTGCGAATTTCCTACTTTTCACACTTGTATCGTAATTTATAATGATACTAACTACATATTAACATCGAGCGGCGTTCAATAATTGCCACCCCATTAATTCATTAGCAATATTATGCATTGTGTGTTTACATATGACTTTGTTTATGCTGATGGGCATTTCCGATCAAGATGTTTGCTTAACAAAACAAATATAATATAAGCACTAACTATTCGAAACTTGCATATTGAAGTTATTGCACAAGTACTAGTTGCAATAAAATAATATATTGGACAATGAAGCGCGCAAAAAGAAATGAAATTCTCATGCTAAGACTACAATAGTACATTTCGATGCTAGTGCGAAGAATGACATTTCCGCACGTGTATCGAACGACGTTTTATAATACAGTTGCGAAAAAATAAGAAAAACAACAAGTAAGGAATTCTAAACTTACTTATTTTTAGATTTTTCAGGCAAAGCACTCTCATTTGCAATTGCAGCCTTCTCACAAATGTCTGGCGGTGTTAAAAATCTATTCCAAACTCTGATTCACTCATTTTATAAGCAACTTTTTAACCGACTTCAATTTCATAGAAGGAGGAGGTTCTGTATTCGGTTGTGGCTATTTTTTTTTTTTTTTTCTATGTACGTTCACCGATTACTCCGACATCCGTAGTCCGATTTGAGTAATTCTTTTTTTGTTTGAAAGGAGCTACCTCCGAGTTGGTCCCATTTTAATTTGGTTCTGTTCTGATGATGGGATCCATGAGGAATTGAGGGAACTCCTCAATTTTTAAAGGCACATGCATGGTGTTTTGGGCGTTTTCTTAAGCAACTCGAGCATTTTCTCTCGAAAACCACTAATTTGATGAAATAGACCTGATGATGATGATTATTTTGATGATAATGATGATGATTTCTTTAAATGTAAGTATGTTCAGCGATTACTCTGGCACCTGTGATCCGATTTGAGTAATTCTTTTTTTGTTTGGAAGAAGTTACCTCCAAGGTGTTTCCGTATTATTTTTGGTTCTGGTCTGATGATGGAATCCATGAGGAATTGAGGGAACTCCTCAATTTTTAAAGGCACGTGTTAAGTGATTTCGGGGTTTTCTGAAGTAACTCGAGCATTTGCTTCCGAAAACCACCAATTTGATGTACTGCAACTGTAGCCTTACCACGAGTTTGACATTGACATATTCGCTAACGTCCTATGCATCTAAATGTAACTTTTTATGCATCTCGCTCACACTAAGGTTAGTACGAGCGAGATGCATGGGAAGAAAGTTACACACATGCTAGCGAATATATCAATGTCAAACTCGTGGTAAGCTGGTAAGGCTACTGATCGGGGGTTAGGGTTAGGAGTTAAGGGGTCAGAGATTAACGGGTCGGGGAATGGCGGTTGAAGGGTTGCTGGTTCAGGATCGAGGGGTTCCTGGATCAGGGGTTGATGTGCTGTGAGGTTGAGTGATCGGGGGGCTGAGGGATTGGGTCAGTGGCGGGGCGGGCGGATGGATTTAGTTGACAGGAATTATAATTTCCCAGACGGACTCGAGACAATTCCTGGTTCAGGGTCGAGGGGTTCCTGGATCAGGGGTTGATGCGCTGTGAGGTTAAGTGATCGGGGCGTTGAGGGATTGGGCCAGTGGCGGGGCGGAGGATGGATTTAGTGTAGTAGTGACAGGAATTATAATTTCCCAGACGGACTCGAGAAAATTCCTGATTACATACATATTTATTAAAGTAATAGGTACACGAATTTAGTGTTAAACATGATCTTGTTTTTCATTCATGCGTCGCGCTCTTAACAATGCGTTAAAATTAAAAATGGAAAAATAAAAACTTTTTACAAAAAAAAGCAAACCGACTTCAAAAAGGATGAAATAAAATATTATCCTTTTTGAAGTCTATGCGTTACCAACTGATATGTCGGTGCCAAGCCAAGTAGTAACAATACCAGTCAAAATAATCAGCTTTATAGCTATAAATCCCATTAGAACTGCACTAATAACTATTACAAATGTGTAAGTAATTTTGTCTGCCTCTTTGTCGCCTTTTCATGGCTAAACAACTGAACCGCTTTAGGTGAAATTTGGCAAGAAGGTAAATTTCTTAAATTGTTTTATATTTTGAAATGTAGTCCTCTGGATAAGGGACGGGACATTACTCAGTCCCAATCTCACACTTGCGTGCTATAGACTGTTCGAGCATTAGTAAGAAATGCTCTTTAAATAATACGACGAAAAAAAAATGCATTGGATTTCCACTAATGTGCCGACAGACATGGTACAGACTGCGCCAAGAAGGTTTAATCGTGTGTTCTGAGGTGTTCTTAGATACAATCGACGTCAAAGATATATTTACACTTTTGCACCTTACTCCTTTGTAATAAGGCGAAAAGTGTAAACATATTTTTAACGTCGACTGTACCTACAGAAAGTACGTTCATTGTCGTCGTGTAAGGCAATCCAACGTAGGTACATCCTTATCGAATCGCACCAAAATCATGGTATGCTTCAAAATTTGGCTTGGCACCGACTTCAAACATATCAGTTGGTAACGCATAGACTTCAAAAAGGATAATATTTTATTTCATCCTTTTTGAAGTCGGTTTGCTTTTTTTTGTAAAAAGTTTTTATTGAAAACTTAAGATTGGAAAACAAAGTCGTTGTAAGTTCGATCTTTCGCAGTGAAAATTTTTGACATTATGAAGAGGTGTTTTTTTTTTAGCTTTTATTCGACTATTGAACCCACTTCAATTAAAGTTTATTTTTTCCTCAAATGCATGTTCTATAAGACATAAATATAAAACATTTTATTATTATTACCTAAGTATCGTTATTTACGATTATTTGTGTATCGTATAATAAAAACAATATCGAATGTTGCCTTCTCTTAAGAAAAACGCCTCTTCTTTGACAGACGTTTGGCAGCTATTTCGTTCCATTCACACAACTTATTAAGAACGGAATTTTCAATATTCAATATTAAAAAATAAACGTGTTGTGTTATTGATGAAGAGGTAAGTAATAAAATATGAAATATGTATATTTTTCGTATTCTTACATTAACAGTAGGTTTTTATGTTGATTACGACGTTTAAAGGAAAGTAATATTAACACTCATCAATAAGTAGTCGTGAATTGGAACAAGTATAAATTTAAAAAATATTGGAAAAGTTAAAAGCACAGTTCGCGATAACCAACTTTCCGCACGCTAAACAGCTACGTAAAGTAGCACTTATTGAGCAACTGTATTAAAAAGTATTTTTTAAGAGTTTGTTTTTGTCGGTTATTGTAAAATGACATGTATTCCAAATAAATAAATAAAATGTTATGGTTAGACTACAAAATAATAATTATGTTTTTATAATAATATTGTGTTGGTTACAATTATTTATGTCAATTATGTTGAAAACTCACGTAAGTCCTTTAATAGAATAGCATAGCCATAGTATGTAGATCGTTACCCTTTCTTCATTTTAACAGGAAAATCGTTGAACTATATGTAAAGTGACATGACCATTATGGGTATTATGTATATTGTAACATTGTTTCCTGGACACGAGTTTAGCTATTATGGAAAGTCTAGTCATTTTGTACTAGTAAAGTTTTAATATTATCTATTTAGTCGCAGATTGCTTGTCCTCAACTTATTTACATTCCATCTACATACAATACAATATACAATATATATTGCCTATACAATAGGTACATCTCGTTACCTATATCGTCTGTTAAGTTTGATCATATGCTGAGTGGCATTTATTTTGGTGTCTTGTATTAGAATAAGATATATTTTTAACCGACTTCCAAATCTCAAAGAAGGAGGTTATCAATTCGGTTGTATATTAGGGTTCCGTACCCAAAGGGTAAAACGGGACCCTATTACTAAGACTTCGCTGTCCGTCCGTCCGTCCGTCCGTCCGTCCGTCCGTCCGTCCGTCCGTCCGTCCGTCCGTCCGTCCGTCTGTCACCAGGCTGTATCTCACGAACCGTGATAGCTAGACAGTTGAAATTTTCACAGATGATGTATTTCTGTTGCCGCTATAACAACAAATACTAAAAACAGAATAAAATAAAGATTTAAATGGGGCTCCCATACAACAAACGTGATTTTTGACCAAAGTTAAGCAACGTCGGGAGTGGTCAGTATTTGGATGGGTGACCGTTTTTTTTTTGCTTTTTTTTGTTTTTTTTTCCATTATGGTACGGAACCCTTCGTGCGCGAGTCCGACTCGCACTTGCCCGGTTTTTTTGTATTATAGGTTAAGCTTGTATTCAACACCAAATAAACTATAGTACATTGTAGGAGAGGACGGAAAACCGCTAAAAGATGGACGAGTGAGTTTGTGGGCCGACACGTTAGTGGAGGCCCTCGAATAATACGAGTCCATCTTTAGCGTTTCCGGCCGAGGCATTACATAGTGCTTTTCACGACTACTGCGAGGAAATAAGAAAACATTTGCATAACTATAAGTACTAGCCCGTGATTTCTCTGGTAGCAAATTACTAGCCACTGCCTGTGCTGTCTCTTGAATTTTTGGCGTCAGCGTAAGAATATCATTTTCTTCACTAGAAGAACTCATTTTTATAGCGAGCGTAGATACGTGTTTCTTATATTTTATAGTACTATCCAATTCAGTGAGAATTTTCCGATCACGCCTTTTTTTACTTTTTTATCACATTTAAGAGGCGTTTTTCTGTTGTTTGCTTCAAACCGACTCTAAACTTAGAAGCGTTTTTGCTAAAAAACCACAATCAGCTACAAAAGTAAAAAACGCCGAACTGACTGAATGAATGAATAGTTTGACATTTCGTTTTTTTTTAAACTCTTGTCCTATAAATAACCTAAATTTATTTTTGAAGGAAACAGTTGCGCCAAAAAAGACCTTTTATTGATTTTTATATTTTAAATTATATTAATTGCTGTAGCGAACTGTCACCAATGACAGATGATGATAACAATGAAATATTGTAGTAGTGGTGGTTCAGGTGCTACAGCTATTGCCTACTTTCCAGCTTGGTTTTAGACCATCTATTGTCACATTTCCGAACAGTGGCGTGAAAATTCTATTCTATTCTATATTTTGTACGAGTATGTGGATATGTGTATAGATATGTTTGTGTCGTGTGTTTTACCATAGGTCAAAAAACCACTGATCCAATCTCAGGCCTATTATCCGCTAATAGGGGGTATTACTGCAATGTTCTGCCGCCAGAGTGCAGCACTAAGCTAGCTAGTAAACCATAAGAGTAAATTATACATGCTGTGCCTTACGGTTTTTTGACAAGTTTTCACAGACAATAAAATATAACATTGATGCATCAAGGAAGGCGGTTGGTTAAGGCGACGGTAGCGGTGGGTAAAATTTCAGATTCTGTCAATTTACCCCATTTCACACACAAGCGCACATCACGCACACTACCTCACTTTACTGGGACAGGTCAGTGACCCATCATGTTTTTTTTAAAGATTGGACTTTTAGTTTAGTATTGACCACTAGCCTCCTTTGAGGGTAAAAGCGTTCCATTGAAAGATGAAAGAGAAACAATGCATTTAATCTTGCTTTCCTTGTCTGTTCATGTCACGCGTGACGTACTTACATATTTAATTAATTTGATTGTTGACTGTTTTACTACCTAATATTGCTTTGTCGAGATACGCGTTTTGTACAATTAAAGCGAATAAAACAAGATGTCATTAAGTCAGATGTAAAATGTTATTTACTACTCTATACGGTTTTTCATAAGGTGCAAAATCCATTCAATAGGAATTTAAATAAATAAAGTTTCAGCAGGGTGGCAATTCCATTTTGGCGGATAAAGCGAAACAGAATAGTTCTATCGAACCTGCTTACAAATTTTCACGAGAATCAGTTGAGAAATGTGATCTGCAAAGGAGAACATACAAAAGCATTTTTGCCCAAGCTGAAACGGAGACCTTTGCTAACGCTCGGCCAATGATGGTTTAGGTACACCTATAAAAAATGGTTGTCCCTGCTGTAATTTTAATATCTTTATATTTCAACGGTATAGTTTTGCCTTCAAAAATAATCGGTATCGCTAAACAATAGCGGTACCTTACTACTTATACGTTCACGAAATCGGTATCTGCATAACTTGATTGTTAGTAAACTAACCTGAAAAATAATCTCAAAACGACCGAAACATTTATTTACAGTCACCTGCAATAATAATTATGTTACGTCATTAGCGCCAACTTTGCCTCCAGGGAAACTTTGCCCAAAACGACAATTTTAAACAAATTCGTTAATGTAGAAAAAATTATAATAGTTATGGCCACCCTGCTATTTTTAGTAGAAAATAGGTTATATTTCTGACAAAACTATATACCAAACTTGTGCATAACTTGACTTGGGAATTTAGAGTTTGAGCGAGTTGTCTAATATAGGGTATATTTCGGCGGGCAAAAAATTGATAAATAATGAATGCAAGTAGAAAAAATTGAGAACCCTTTGACAAATATTTCCGGGTTTGAGTTATAACACATGAAGCATAGATTATGTCTATTGAGATTTAAACTAAAAAGGCCTAAATACACAAAAGTTTTAGCGGTGGGCAAAGTAATCCGGTAATTTGGCATCTATACCAACATTGCCCACCACCAAAAACGGATTAGGGTTGTCACTTTCATCTAATTTACCCAACTTCGCAAGTAAAAGAAGGTTATGTTTGTACACTAAAATAAATTTATAAATATATACTGTATTTAATTTGTCTTATTATCCTTTATTTAGATGTTTTATCCCGTTAACGAATGAAAAACACAACAAAAATCATATTTTTGGCCATTAAACTATTGTAACAGATTTTCTCAAAAGTGACAATCCTAGCCTTTGTAAAATGCTTAGGCGAGCCTTATTTGGAAATGGGCAAAAACGGGTAGGCAACATTGCCCAGCAAATTTATTTTAAAGTTTTTACACTTATCGCTAAGTTATTAACATGGAATGGTAGGATTGCCCAAAACCTTTAAGTGATCCTTAGACATCATCATCATACGAGCTGTATTTGAATACCAAATTGACGTGGGCAATGTTGGCGAAAACCCCGGATATCTTTGCCCGCCCTCTAAAACGCAAAAAAATTAGTAAAAACACGATAAAAAATATTTTTTTTTTCAAATAAACTGATGCGTTTGATCACAATGGACGTGCTGAGCAAAAAAAGTCATATGATGTGATGTTTTTTGAGAAATTCGTTTTAAAAAATAAGCGGGCAAAGTTGGTGATAATGACGGTACCTACTTTTCGAAGGCCGCAAAAATATGTGACATGGTCTTATGGTTCTACAAATAAGATCGTGTCAGATATTTTTGCGGCCTTCATTGTGTAACATAAATTGCAGGCGACTGTACATTTGGAATAATTATTTTATTTAGTTTCAACGAAAGTTTCAAGTTTAGTACGAAAATACTTCAGATATGCAATATGCACAAAATGTAGACCTAATAGAAATAAAACATTGCTTTTTATAGGTAATTTATAAAACATTCGATACATAGGTATACATAACAATAACTAGAGCGCTATTGGCCTGTAAGCTTCATCTCGGTCTCCAAAGCCGCAAAAACTCGCTAGTACTTAGTGCTGGTCTAGCCGTTATTTTTTCTTGAAGATTTTCAGAGAACAGCACGTACACGCATTATACATATAGACGGAACGAACCGCATAATCATTATCATTTATTCGTCGCAATCCATGGTATTACAGATCTAGGTACAAGACTTTCAGGTATTACTTATACGAATTACATAACTCTTCCTGTTAATAGGCATTATTTTAAGATAAAAGTTCTATAATATAATACAAGATTACAATTGTCATCAAAATTCATTGACGTACAGAAGTCAAATACGTTTTTAAACTGACGCAAAATGATACCAGCATAATAAAAATTGATCCCAATCAGTAAAGATGAGTCTTTAAACTTTTTTCATTTTAAGCGAGTTTTGAAGGAACATAATACTTAAATTCGACTGTAATCGTATTGTTTTAAGATAGTTTACTGCGGTTTTCAACCATTATAACAGCAAATCAAATTTAAATGAGACGCGAGCTGATATTTATGTACCCTATTTTTTGAAATACAATTTATCTACTGGTATACTTTCTCGTGTGCGTATATGATTTAATGTCAATATAATTGTCAAAAGCAAGAAAATCAAGCTGTCATTTTCATTTGAAGAAGTACACGTGTGCTCCGGTGTAGCCCCAACGGGCATCTGACTTGAAGAAGAATTTTGAGTGATGTCGTCAATGTATGGAAATTGTTCGAAAGTTTACATTTGAGATTGAATTTCTGTGTTGTCTTTGTGAGTAAAAATATAAATCGATAATAAATTGGTAGCTGGATTATCTAGCTTTCAGAATCATACAATAATTCAATTACTGTCAAAGACAAAATTGTTTTGCTTCCGTCTCAAACGGAACTCCATATTTTGATTTTTTGATACTTTTAGTGTCGATTTGTAGAGAATAACAGCAAATTAAAAATACAATGGCATGAAGAGTCGGTACACGGTTTCTTCGTGAACAAATTTACGTGTAATTTAATGCAATTATTAAACATTTATTGAACAAATTATGGTTACAAAGTGAGGTCTAAATCGAAAACGTCATATACCGGCCCCTTAACAAGGGCCTACCGGGAAACGCGAAAATCGAAATTTAGTTATCTGCCTCTTTATCGCTCGAATATGCAAGAGCAAGAGTGATAGAGAGGTTTTATCACGAAATTTCGATTTTCTTGTTTCGCGGTAAACCCCCAGATTGTGATGGATAGTGGTAGTGGCCCTATGCAGAGTTTTGCGTATAATATTCCCTAGTTTGTCATTTTTAACTGAAAACCTAAAGTCGTGTCATAGATTTTCATACATTTTACTAGTTATCTATTCCGTAATACTTGTTACCTACGGATATAGATTAGTGTAAAACCGTACACGAGCACGCAATCACACCCACGTGCTCCCGGAATGATGACGGAGACGATCGGTTATTAGAAATACCTATTAGAATCCCACGCAATCGCACAGACGACAGAGTACTTTATAATGTAATATAATGTAGCGTGTCATACGAGTTAATCGCGAGCGACAGCGATTATAGAAAAGTATACTAATATATATTACATAGTACAATAATAATTATTGTATTATAATGACCAAAGATCTTAAAAATAATCCGGTTTATAAAAGATATCCGTAACGCCGCAGGCTTCCGCAGGTGACTACAAATGGAAATTAAGTGGAATCCAGATGATGATCAAATCGGCCGATTTGACCAGGAAAGAAATTGGGTTTAATCTCCAATTTAATCACCAATTTTAGTTTATTGGTGATATTTGAGCGCACTAAATTAAAAAAAATGCCCTAAACGCGAATACTAGAGTCACAAATTGGTATACTTGCGTCCGCACCTCTATTTTATTGGTCATATTGGTCGTAATGGGCGATCAAAATCAGAGAGCCAAATTGGCGTTTGCGTCCCCACGGCCTGAATTGATCGGACAATTAATCAGATTGGCGAAAAATTGTCCCGTCTTGACTCCACTTCAGCAACATGCTTCGTCCCATGCAAACCAACGAGGGTCCGACTTCAAAGACGTGTACGTGACGGACGTGTAGTGTAGTTTACATGAGTACATACATTCACATCCGCCGAGCCGATCTACCTATATTCCCGAGGCCCAATTCGGGCATAACGAGCAATTAATTAACTTTTGATTTTTATCTCAAAGAATATTCCGATGTGGAGATTTTTATACATTAGATGACAAACATCCATCATTTCGGCAGCTCGTAATAGCGTACGTGACTACCGGCATTCACACCAGTCGAGCTGGCGGGCCCCATATCGGGCGTAACGACCCATTGTGTCCACTGACGTCAACGGAGCCTTATTGGAGACAAAGGATTCGGGGCTGAGGTTGTCTGAGGCTGGGAAAGGGGGGTAAACCAAGGTGCACTAATTATGCAATAGGTAGTTAGAATTAATAGATTGGTTTTAGACCACTTGTGTCCTATGCTGAATTAAGCTCAACATGAGCTATCATAATTTTATCCTCCTGAGTCCCTGAGGCCTTTATAAAGGATCAAATCCAAATGGAATTTTGAATTAAAATGGAATTTTTGACCAAGATTATGGCTGGCTGTACCTAGCCATGGCTGTACCTAGCCTAGTTGACTTGTAGTTGCACTAGTATAGGATATTTGTATACCAACATAGATACAAGCTAAATGTGCAAGAATTAAGCGATGTGCTGGAATACTAAGATGGAACAATTACTCGAGACTCCAGACAAGTTTTTTAAGGAATCGGTGAAAAGCTGTCTATTGTATATTTCACACTGAATTGGCAATTCAAGTATAGATAATTCAATAGTGCTATTTCAAAATATACCTACACATATTACATTCGTCGACCACACATTCGTACGATCTCAAGCCGGTTAAATTTCCGTGAAGTTACATTTACAAATTTCCATGTAACGATCTTTTGACGCCATTATTAACGCTAGTTCCTACTAATGAAGAATTCGTAAACATTTACATAGGCGGTCCGATTCCCAAAATTATTAGCATAAATATAAACTAGACTTGGATTTCGCAAAAATCAGGCACCATTTTCTAGAGGCATTCTTCGAAAAAATGGTTTGATGTAGTTTTCAAAGTTTTTTTTTTGACTTGTTAACCAGAACATCTCAATTTATAATTTCAATTCACATAATTGTTAGGACATCGTGATTATTTGTGACGTTCCACGGAAAAATGTAGCTTATGGCGGCCGGCGCTTACGTACCAGCACCATATAGCACCGCAATAACTAGAGTGGCGTTAATAATAGCGTAAGCGCCAACCGTCATATGGTACCTTTACCCGTGGGACGTCACATTTGTCTATACCTATAGTCCGTTTTTTAGCATTAGAAAGAACTTCGCAGAAGTAAGCTTGTGGTTCCAAATCCAGCACTTTTAGCGGTAATAATTTGAAGTAAATTATATGTATTGACCATGCTACATTAGATAATTCAATAATTATTAACAATTAAAGAGCCTGATAAAAACTGCACGCTTGCTTCTGTGGAGTTCTTTCTAATGCTAAAAAAAACGAACTATATATTATTTATCGATTAAAATGTGTATATTAGTTACTTAGTTAGTTACTAGTTGGAAGGTTTCATGAATAATTGATATCATATGTACCTACGACTGTACGTGAAACGTCTTTTAGAAGCAAATAAAACATTGTTAATTCAGATTCTCAGCTCATTAATCCTCTTCAATCCACAATTAAGACCGCATCTCTTCCAACTAAACGCCAGAAAAAAAAGTAATCATTCGAGACAAATTGGCCAATACGCGCGACTGGATTTCGTGATGGCCGGCCGTAATTCTTCCACAATCAATACTTTGTTCTCACCATTGAAGTCTTATTACTAGAAATACTAGAATAGACATCCTGGAGACACGAGCGCCTTGGGGGCCAAGCCAAGATGACAAATGGTACATCGACAAAAGCCAAACGAAAAGAAAAATGTGTCGAGATGACAGATGCTACGAAAAGACTAAGTCCAACGAGATGGTGTGACCAAATATCCGCCCAGATGGACATCACCTTAAGCAACGCTTTCCACAAAGCAACCGACAGGGAGAAATGGAGAGCTGCCATAGGGAAAATTAGCAAGCGGAGTCACGATCCTCAGCAGTGAGGGACCGCGTTGGAAGAAGAAGAAAGTTTGAATACGCAGCAGCTTATCCAGCAGCAGCAGCCTATCCGCTGTCTGTTCTAGTTTCTACACATCAATGTCCCATACATAAATTCTTGAATCAGTTCCCACAAGGACGAAGGACGAGAACTGGACGATTACCTCGCAACTTATACTTAACCGACAACAAAAAGCGTAATTATGTAAACTGTCCACGTAACTATCAATTACTAGTGTAATGATGAGCCGAGGAATGGTGTGTGAAAGGAGAAAAAAGTAATTGCAACTTCAGTGCGTCTTTTCTAGCGGTTAATGAGAAATCTATTTTTAGCTGCGTACTTCCATACCTATACCATTGAGTTATTATTAATCCGTGATGGTAAAAGCAATCAAGTGTATTACCTGTGAACAAGAAAAAAACACAAATTAAAATAAGTATGCTGCTGCTTTTTGCTGCTTGTTTATATTTCTAATTAAGTACCTAATAAAGTCACTTAAAAAAACCGGGCAAGTGCGAGTCGGACTCGCGCACGAAGGGTTCCGTACCATAATGCAAACAAAAAAAAAAGAAAAAAAAGCAAAAAAAAAAATGGTCACCCATCCAAGTACTGACCACTCCCGACGTTGCTTAACTTTGGTCAAAAATCACGTTTGTTGTATGGGAGCCCCATTTAAATCTTTATTTTATTCTGTTTTTAGTATTTGTTGTTATAGCGACAACAGAAATACATCATCTGTGAAAATTTCAACTGTCTAGCTATCACGGTTCGTGAGATACAGCCTGGTGACAGACGGACGGACGGACGGACGGACGGACGGACGGACGGACGGACGGACGGACGGACGGACGGACGGACGGACAGCGAAGTCTTAGTAATAGGGTCCCGTTTTACCCTTTGGGTACGGAACCCTCAAAAATATATGTAGGTACCAAAAACTTAAACTATTTTTTTTATAACTAAGGATACTGGTAATTGGAGATTATATTTGTACTGAAAGAAACTACTGGATCTATTTTTAGCAGATAATATTTATAAAAAGCTTTGATGTTTTGAACTTTTAGGGCTTCGAGCAAAGCTGTATTATGACGCACATCGTCTCGAAAATACTCAACCCAACGAAATCAGCCCCGAGAAAAGATAACATCTGACTTTGGCTTCCTAAAAATACTATGGAATTTATTAAAAATAGTCATCTATTTCCGCGTGTGAAACTCGTAGGCAGCGCGTGCGTCACTGCGGACTACTCTAGCATACAAATGCGTGCAAACTTATGGAAGTGGGCGGCAAACCCATTTAACTAATCAAGTCACATATAACTTCTATTGAGCGTTGCAATGACAACGCCGCTTTAGACAGCAAACTTAAATTTGCAAAGTGCAATTGTTTAACATTACAAACATAATGGGAGCAGACGGCCAACTCTTAAAACTAATATAAACATTATAAAACTTGTATCGGGCTCTACGATAGTAGATGCTTCAGGAGACGGTATAGTTAAGTTTGTAGAACTTTTGCAAAGTTATATTAGTAGGCGGTCAACTCTTGGAATCAACTTTACAATAAGTACCTTCTGTAGGGCTTCGCTTCGGAAGACGGCAGAACTAAGTTTGTAAAGCGGTTGTGTTTAACGCCTATCAAGTTTAACGCGGCAAACTTATTTCAGTAGGTGGAAAAATCGAGAATTAAAATATGTACAGGAGTATACGACACCATGGCTAAAATGGTTTCATATTACCCCCTATCCTATCCTCCTCCACCCCCTAAAACTAAGCACCCAGTCAAATTTTTACCAGTTTAAAAAAATGTTGTTTTATGCGTTACCATCACTCAATTGAGCAGCAAATGTAACTTTGTACTTATAGCTGGTCAAGCAAATCTTGTCAGTAAAAAAAGGCGCGAAATTCAAATTTTCTATGGGATGATATCCCTTCGCACCTACATTTTTCAAATTAGCCGCCTTTTTCTACTGACAAGATCGGCTTGACCAAGTATACAACTTAATTGTCTTCGCAGTAATGTATCACGATTATGTTAATTTCGGGTCAGTTTGAACGAACAATGCTTTATTTATGAACAGTACATCACTGTATTCAAATTTCAGTATGTTACTATGGAGATCGAAGCCTACTTGGGAAAATCAGCTAAGGGCGAGTCGGACTCTTTGCGGACTTTATGTAAACATAAGTTTGTGTCTAATTCAAACCTATTTAGTTATTTGTAATAGAAAATGATGATATAGTAGATGATTTTCTATATAGTATTTATTATAGCTAAAACTATAAGGACTTCTAGTCCAGTTACTTAATAGGTGTGCTTATTTTAAAATAGGCTACACCAAACCGCAGGTTTCCAAGAACTGCGTACATACTTGAACCGGTTAAGTGATAATTGTAACAATAATAAATACATATATTTACGTATGACGTGTGTCTACGAACAGTATTACATAATAATCTTCTATATATATAAAATTGATTCCCAGAACGGGATAAAAAACGAGGGAAGAAGCGAGATGGCGCCTTACAAATTTCTAAGAAAGTTTTTGACACGTTTCTCGAATACGACGCGCGTATGATAGGAAAAAACTGTTTAAATCTATTATCTAAATATGAGAATAGAACAAGAGCATAAAAACTATCGCTTTCGCTGCGTATTTAATTTACAATAAGCAAAAGAATTTTTCATAACAATCTTCATTTTACGACGATCGGCCATTTCTCGGCAACTCTCGGTTGGTTTCGTTTCGGTGGTGCTACAGACTAGAACACTGGCCACTTATAAAAAATTAAAATATCCGATAAATATTCGAAGTTCATGTGAATAACCGGCACAGAGGGACATTTTTTTTAATTTTTTATTTTATATGTGGCCAGTGTTCATCATTATAAGCATGCACGTTTCTATAAAGAGTTTTTAATCGAGTAGTTTTGACGAGCGGGTATAGAAAATGTAGAGTGGTGTATTCAATTAAAAAAAACACATTGTTCTACCACAGATAATATTAAGTAAATACATTCATTTTGTAACTTATTAAAGAGGCTAGCTTTGGTGAAAAATTTGGAGGTGTCGCTGACGTGAAACTCGTCAAAGTAATATTTTTTTTTTGTTGAAAAAAGTAATTGTATTTTTTTTCTTTTTTGTATGGCAATATATCCTATAATTAATGTCATATAATTGTCTTTACTATATGCACATTATACGCGACGCACGTCAAAATCGGCTGGCTAGAAAAAAAAAATTGAAAAGATCATATTTCGTTTTTTATTATAAAACTATAAACTTTTGGGGGCTCAAATTTTGCATACTTGTTACCAATATAAAGCCACATCACCGAAAAAAATTACAAGCCAAAACTCGCTGGGGGCAGATTCACTTAGCTTATCCTGCCATGGCCTTTGCGAATTAAGTTATCCAAATAACGGCTATAAATAAGAAATCCCTATCACTTGAATACATAATAATGTCGGTATTTAACTAAACATACGACAAACTCTTTATTTCATTTACGCGAGTGGAGCTGCGGGCCCGTCTAGTATATCATAGAAACATGCTGTTGAGTTGCTATGCGAAGCTTCAACTGAACACTGTTCGAACAAAAATAGTTTTTTACGGAGACAGTACTATATTTCCTAATATTTTAAAACAAGCGATCCGGAGTTCAGAGGTCCGGGGGAGAGGTCTTTAGAAAAGTAGGTACAAAACGCTAACGTATTAGAATTACAATGAACCCACACGTGTACAATTTACCTAAAGAAACCCTACAATTCTAATCGTTGTGAAATAAAGAATTCATATAGTAAATATATAAAGGAGTCTTTTCTGTTTTGTTCATTTGAATGAATTAAAAGCAGAATAGGGATTCTACCATTTTGTTTCTGAGAGAGCGTTCGAGGACCATAAAAAGGATATCAAATTACAATAAATAATAAGGATATCCTGCTTTAAGCCTTTGCATGTCTTACGAAAAAAAAACATTTCACCAACATTAACACAACTCAGTATATTTAAAAGTCGCTAGTATAATTGCTTCCTACTTTCTAACTTTTATTCCCCATTTTACTCCTTAGAAAATTAATTGCGGTATAAAAAGTATTATTTATTTACATGCAAACATGAACAACTTCCATAATGTGGAAATGTCATTATTTTCGCGCAGAAAATAATCTGTGAAAAAAAGTGGAAGTTTGCCTTTACACTGTTTTTTTTTAACTCGGCCAGATGACTGATGATGAGATATATCTAGGGTACCTAGGTATACCTATTTCTAGTTAATACGTCTGTGCCGCATGACCTATATATTGCCCCGCAGGTCAACTTATGAACGAAGGTCCCGAGCACATGGTCGTACACGCTGAATATTTATCAAAACGTACGTGCGTCAAACTAACACTATTTATGAGAACAATTATACTTTAATAGCTGTTTAACAAATTAATAGGGATCATCGTGAATCAAGAAGTATTTAAGACCTTATTATCAAACAAACAAGAATCAGTTTCGCGTGGAATCGTGAATATAATAGAACCTTGACGTTGAGTTCACAGGAATAATAGGTTACGTCATTTGTCTTATGCAACTTTGCGGATTGTGTATGTCTGTTGCATCGTTCAGGTTAAAAACTGTCAGTCAGGTTAAAAGTAGAAGCTGGTTATAGAGGGCGCCTCTAGGTAGGGGTTAACGCGAACTTGAAAATGTTAGCCGTTACTTCCCCCGATGTAACCACAACCACAGAATAAAAACAATAGAACTTATAGGGAGCGTGCATGAACTATAGGGGGCAGCATAGGAGCCGTCAGATTTTTGGCGCGAGGCGTAAATGTGAAGTTTATGCTTAATATGAAAAAACATTTTAAATAAATATCGATATTACAGAGGCTAAGTAGCTTAATGTTCATGCGATTGCGATGTTTAGGTAATTAAAATGTGCACTTAGTTGGCGCGTCCTAAAATTTATTATTTATTTCTGCAACACTATTCAAGAAATACAAACACACACACGAGTTTACACAAGCTTAATGGTTCGAGCAAAAAGTTAGCATGTGTGACAAGACACATCCTTAATTTAGATGTCTATTCACTGGCGCCGTCTTCACATTCAGGGTATTATACATATGAATAACGAACGCCGCATTGTTCAAATAGCTTACGAAGTGAGTCAGTGACTCTCCACCCTTAGAGAGTTAACTCCGCGAATTAGTGCGTCGCCATTAACCGTTTAATTCACAATGTAAATTAGATTTCCTTATTCTTTTTCAATTTTTTCTTAGCCAGAATAAAACCAGAATATGCGCTTTAAATGGTTGGCAGTTCATAATGTCATGTGTGTGCATAGACTGGGAATCCTCTAGATGGAGTTTAGAGCAATTATTTCATAAAACCAATGGGGGACGAGGTGAGCGAGGTCCCGTGCCGTGATTGGTCCAATCAAAGACACGGACGTCACACAAAGACACTATCGACTCGAAAATGGAGTAAAACTACCGTATTTGTGGCAGAGTTTTTCTGTTCTGTGTGGCAGAGGGGGTAGAGCTACTATGCTCAGTCTGGAGGATGTCTTGTCTGTGTGTGTGTGTCATACCTATGTCAAAATATCGTGAAACGACGCCAGTCTTCCCGAACGGTTTTGACCTCAATAGGATATCACATGTACCAATAAAAAACGGACAAGTGCGAGTCGGACTCGCCCACCGAGACTTCCGCACCTACGTTTTAGTATTTGTTGTTATAGCGGCAACAGACATTTGTGAAAATTTCAACTGCCTAAGCTATCGCGGTTCATGAGATACAGCCTGGTGACAGACAGACAGACAGTGGAGTCTTAGTAGTAGGGTCCCGTTTTTACCCTTTGGGTACGGAACCCTAAAAACAGATTTTCAAAAATCTAAATTCAGTTTCTGCTCTAAACATGTGTGAGCGAGGATAATCTTGACGTTTTTACGATGACACTTCTGTAATATTGCTTAGCACCATTAGCCCGTTGAGAGGTTTATCACGGGTCGATAAACTCATACTGCTTATCTTAGGAAATAAAAAATAATGAGCATCTCAGGGCAAAGCGGCCTGACGATTCAATAATATATGTAGATAACTTAAACTTGCTCAACAAAACTTACCATAGTTACCATGCTAAACTTACCTGGACTAAGCAGAAATTTTCTGCCAAACAGCTGTCTAAATTAATTACACAAAAGGGTCTACCGCGATATAATTTCATTGTTTTTAGTTTTTACCTTAAATTCCGACGTTTCAGCTGAGTTGCACCAGCTGTGGTGTGGCGTGTGGTGTTTGTGGTGGTGTGTGTGAAACGTCGGAATTTAAGGTAAAAACAATGAAATTATATCGCGATAGACCCGTTTGTGTAATTAAATATGTGTACAAAACGCGAGAGTTTAAAATGTTAAATAGCTGTCTAAGAATTAGATATAGACAATTGTTTGCAAGAGAAATATTGAAAAAATTTCAAGCCAGATACACGTTTGTGCGTGCACCACATGACCACACCTACATAAAAAAAGTAGATTACTTGACCTTTGACAACCTATTGTGTTATTCACAGACACACTCGTAAGTTAACATTCTTTAACACTCATATACGCGTATTGTCATTAATTACCCTGGAATATAACTTCTAGCTACTACTAACTTAACTAACTATACATAATCCTTATCTCTTTGTAATAAGGTTTACAAATGGACAGTTAAATGTATCAACGGTGATACTAACAGAAACACTCTCATAAGGTCTAAGTGCCACCCCACACTAGCGTCTTTTGAGCGTCGGCGGCGTCTAGTCAGCGCTATGGAAAATGACGTCGCTGCGCAGTTGCGTCGACGTAGCGTCGAGTAGCGGCCTTAGGGTTGAAGTGACTAGACGCCGACGCTCAAAAGACGCTAGTGTGGGGTGGCCCTAAACGTTACAAAGTTAACCACGTAACAATGAGGTTAACGGACCTTTGCCGGAGCGTGAATGGGACGGGCTGGAGCTTTCTAGCTCCATTCAAGCTTCCTATACGTTTGTAACGTACAGTACGGTCAGCCAATCGTGTCGTTAGAGAGGACGAGTATTAACCTTTTAACCGCCGTAGACTGATATATATGACTTACAAAATCGGGCTCTTCGCCGCGGTCTGACAAACAGACATCGTACATTCTACATATAGCATTTTCGGTGCAGCGGAGTGGTGTTATCGGGTCCTTGTGCACGGTCCCTCCCTACTGAATATGGCAGGATTTTATATAGGAATTTACAAACAGAAATAACGTGATTAGATACAACTGTATGTAAAATAGCTCTAATATTAAGAATTTTGCGCGCTATATTGACTGTGATTACTTGATTAGATTTAACTGACTTTAAAATAGACTAATAATATTGTAACCTAGGACTAATGCATTTCCTAGCATCTACATATCGTTTTATTGTAAACGAACCTTTACGCACCCGCTAATTTAAATTTCGAATCGCAGACTATCGAGGCGAGACCAAGGGTAGCAAGCCGAACTGCCAAAAGCAGGGGTGCTCACCTGCCGTGACGGTACGGCAGGTGGTGTACACCTGACTGCCACAGATACGATACCCATGCATTATTTATAACGATAAAATAGTGCAAGGCAGTATGGCCTTACAACCTTAGCCCGCATTAGAGCGAACTTGGTTTAATAAAAAAAATTGCATTCGATTTTTAAGCCGCGATCTGGAACTGGCTGCTACAGACGAGAGTTAGCAACGTTTATTTTCGAAGTCAGTGTCGAATAAAAAGCTATTTTTATAGTATCCGTGAATTTTATTACAGGAGAGGTATATTTAATTTCAGCCGAGTTTTCATTTTTGCAACAGATACATTTTTTAATACATAAAATATATCCGCTTACGTATTGCCTTGATTTTGTCATATAATGTGCAAGATATTTATTATTATTTATACTTCGTACGCCGTATATTTATTATTTAGGGCCATTATGAGGTAAAACGCGTCCAGTGTCAAGGTCAAACCACCACACACCAAATGGTATACATAGATTATCTAATTTTCTTTTGGTACCTAACCTCAAACAAGTTCACGATCTTTTTAGCACGCAACGGTGACGTGCGTGTTATTTTTACTATCGTACAAACATGAGATGATTGAGTGAGGGTATGATAGATCACATTTTAAAATATTCCAGACAGTAAGCATACAGTAACGTTTTAACAAGCAAAACAAGTTATATCAGTTATAAGTAGGTCATTAGAAATAGCGCAGAACCTTCGTACTTTTTTTTAATTTAGCCTTTTTAGTAGCGGAAATTGATAGGCCAGCCCAGGATATAAATAATGTTTAGGTGTTTGGTAAAATACCTATTAAAAATTATTCACGGAAGGAAGCCGAGTATCAGCCTTTGACTTACTTCGGAAGAATAATAGGTCATAACAGTAAATAATAAATTACAGTTTCAAGAATGACTCACGCTAGACCGGGCCGAGCCCGGGCCGAGGCGTCCGACATGTAATTTTCTACGACGGTGATCGCGTGGTGCTTTCCATAGAAAACCAAACGCCGGAAGTTCCGGCCAGGCCCCGGCCCGGTCTAGCGTGAGTCATCCTTCAATCAAAGACGTCAACAACTTCCCATAAACTAGTAGGAGGATTGTTTACACACTGTCTGTAACATCAAGTATTGCGTTTTCCATTGCGTTAAATTCGTTTTAAAAACGATGTAAAACCAAAAAGCCCGGTGTTTTCGACACCACTGTTTATTTACTAAACGCTAAAAAAGCACGATCTCCCACCATAACAACGAATAAAAAATTAACGACTCTCTGTCCGAGTTGGAGGACAGTTAAAATTGCGCGGGAAAAATAGTATGCAGGGTCGTCTGGTTATTGTCAAGTAAAATTCGCTATAAAATTATAGATGGTCAAGCAAATCTTGTCAGTAGAAAAAGGGGCGAAATTCAAATTTTCTATGGGACGATATCCTTTCGCGCCTACATTTTTCAAATTTGCCGCCTTTTTCTACTGACAAGATCTGCTTGACCCAGTATACCTTCACAAAGTCGCGTTTTCACGTGTAAATAACAAGTTTCGTAGTTGATTTACGTAACCCTTTTTGTCTATGGCCATGGTTTTTGGGCGAAACAGATAACTAGGGTGCACGCATAGTGTACAACATAATTAAAAATGGCATCCAGTCATTACAGATTGGTGATATAATGAGACAGGAAATTCTTTATCGCTCTTCGATTTCTTTAGACAGTATAGTTTGGTCAGAGACTGTCTTATTTCAAACATAGGCAGAGAAAATCATACTGTCTTATAGCTAGTACTAGCACCCAAAAAAGAGGGATGAGTATAGTTTTTACCAGACTATAAAAACTAAGCAGACTGTGCTCTTGTTAAAGATTTCTAACTTAGCCTCAAATTTAATTAAAAATCATACGAGAACTAATATGCTCATGTAAACTTGATTCTATTTTCAGATTTTAGAGTAGGTATTTACCATGCACGACTGGCGGAAATCAAAGGAGTTAGACATACTTAAGCCTTTGGACACAATGTAGGCTATTAAAAAATAAGCAGTTTCGACTTATTCAGTGTTAGTGATGGTACTTGCCAAACTATTCCAAATTTCAGGTACCTACATCAAACGGTCTTTGAGAAAAACGCATTTAACCGATTTGCAAGACCGAAGTGATCCCATAAGAGCACCGTGAACAAAGTTTTGTACGGTGCTCTAAAAATATACCACAGACAATAATAAAACAATGATTATCCTTTCTCTGTTATTTCCTTCAATGTTCAATCGTAATTTGTAACCACTGATCTGATACCATCGTGGTTTTCTTTTCCGTTACATTTCAATTTACAAACGACTCAGATTTAACGATAATATTATGCAATTTAGATCGGCATGACATTTGTAGCAATTCCATTGTTTAAAGCGACTTATTGTACAAATTGCCACGATTTAAACGAAGGAAGCATGAAATAGATACTTCTCGAATATTAGGAACCTATGCAGAAAATATTTTTGTGATTTGAACGTTTATTGTGATGATCAAGTAGAAATATAAATAAAATGGTTATATGAACTCAACAGTCATTTCTGTAAACGAAAAACACAGTGTCAAAATTAAATCTATAATTAGTGTCGTGACCTCACAAATGTTGACATTTACAAACTAATAAGGAACACCGTGTTACCTAGTCGTAATAAATATGATACATTTGTACATGTACATGCTAAATCAGTCGTGGGGGAGTCCACCGGCAGATGCTCAATTGAATAAATTATATGACATTGGACGATGCACTTATTGCCTTGTTTTTTGACCTTGCAAACAACGGAATCTAAACAAATCTAAAAACTGAATTCATTGTCAAATTGGGACAATTTTTCAGCGTTTAGAATGTAATGGTAATACAGAAATATGTACTTCTTAAAATAAATGCCATTAATTTTATTTAAAAACCGGCCAAGTGCGAGTCGGACTCGCGTTCCAAGGGTTCCGTATATTACACAATTTTTAACAATCAGTGCCGGATTAAGATATGTTGATGCCCTAAGGATTTCTAGGTGCCCCCTCTCCCTCGGGTCATCAAGATTACATTGATTTTTTGGTAAATTGAGAGAAGTTCATTGCGCGTTACAGCTGAGAATGGAAATCAGTCACATCATTTTATCACGAAAAATGACAGTGCCGCAGCAGTAATGTTGCAACAGAGTACCTAATGCTTTTGCAGTCGCCACCCGAATGTCACCTTTATCATAGCTTAGAAAGTACTTAATAGAAATGCGAGCGAAGCGAGCTCGGAAATTTTTCGATATAAAAACGCAATATGATAGACAGTTGTAAATTTTTACTTTTAGTATGGAAATCAGTCACATCATTTTATCACGGAAGTTGACAGTACTGCAGCAGTAACGTTGCAACAGAGTAATGTTGCTGCAGTCGCCACCCGAATGTCATCTTTATCATACCTTAAAAAAAAAATCGATATACAAACGCAATTTTACGTTTAGTCCCAACCAGGCGCGAATCCAGGATTTCATACAGAGAAGGGATGGGACAGTTTTCTATCAGCCTAGCTTCGCATAGGGCTCGATATTTCTTAGGCTTCGATATTCGAGGTTGTTTTCATGCATAAAATATGCAAGAAAGCAGAGCTTGGAATTGAATTGGCGAAGTGTGAGAACGGCAGTAGGCCTAGCTGCGAAAGAGGAAAGCTTGGATTTGGATCCACGCCCAAGTGTAATTAAGGCAGAAGGCCTCGCATAAGACCTAACGCCGAACCGCAAAAGAGTGGGTTGAAATCGAATCTATGCATGTAATCACGACTCTTCTACTGCTACCGATTGTTTCCCAAAGAATTACGCGCCATTATTTTTGCAAATTAGCTTTTGGACAGCTAAAAAAAATCGTGTGGTAAAAACAATGTGTCTGTCCCTAATTTTAAAATTTGTTCACCTTTTTCAACCTGGCATTTTGGTGCCCCTCCTGAACGTGGTGCCCTAAGCACGTGCTTGTTTTGCTTATTGGTTACAAAGTCTTTATTAATTCAACCATTAAAGTCGACGAGTACAAAAAACTTTAAGCTAGCTCTCAATTTAACATTTTTTTTTAATCATTATTTTTAATTTGACCTTACAATTACTCGTAAGTAGGTAAGACCGTTAAATATTTAAAATGATTATCTTATCAGAAAATTATCACCAATTACTCTAAGAAAACTACTACTCTAAGTAATCCGGCACTGTTAACAATGTATTTTTTATGTGAAACGTGAGTGAAATCTCTTTAAAAAATCCGTAGGGGCCGGATTAAAAACTGTAATTAAGTCCGACTCACGCTTGACTGTACATTTCTAATAGGTTTTCCTGTCATCTATAGGTATAGACCTATTTTATGTATTTTTTTCAAAATTTTAGACCTAGTAGTTTCGGAGATAAGGAGAGGGAATGGTCATTTTTTGCCTATTTTCTTGAATAACTTCTAAACTGTTGATTCGACAATTATAAAAAAAAAAATATTTGAAATCCTTACAATAAGCTCTTTCATTTGATATGTAACATAATATAGTTTGAAAAAAAATTTTTTTTTTCATTTTTTCATTTACCCCCCAAAAGTGGCCCCCGTGTTTAAAATTCATTTGTTTACGTTACATGTCCGTATTCGGGTCACAAACTTACATATGTGTACCAAATTTCAACTTGATTGGTCCAGTAGTTCCGGAGAAAATCGGCTGTGACAGACGGACAGACAGACAGACAGACAGACGCACGAGTGATCCTATAAGGGTTCCGTTTTTTCCTTTTGAGGTACGGAACCCTAAAAACAACTAATATAAAACCTTCTTTAGAAAAAGTGTAATAATTTTAGTGTCCTTTATTTCTAGACACTTTGTAATGTAGATATTCCACAAATTTACAAAATTTACCATAATCCTTTTATATTTATATTAAGGACAATCTGATCAATTGTATAAAATATTAGTTGGTATACTTATAACATAAAATTTATGGATTGCTAGAATATGATATTTACTAGGTACAGTCAGCAAAACTATATTAGCTAAACTACACGAGTATGTATGTTTTGTTGACTATACCTTTTCTTAAATTAGCATCATTAAATTTGTTCAATCATCTACGATTTAGCATTCCACATACATACCTTACTTATTAGTCATAGTAGAATCCGTTACTTGAATGCTAATGAAACCAGTATTTAATTTACTTATTAGAAATTAAAATTGATTAAAAAAGCTAAGGTCAAATTATTGCAAAACCAGACCGTTCAATAACAAATCGGGTCGTTGGGTTAATTTTTGCACTGCACGAGAAGGTTGTAAACGTTTTTGATAATTTGCATAAACATTAACCCCCTTATTCATAAACGCGCTACAAACCTCAATTAGCTAATAATCGTTTGTATTTATCTGTCATTTTGACTTATGTATTTTTAAGAAAGGGTTAAAACATAATTTAACTAAATCAGGCCCGTAAAGTTTTATGAATAAGTGGGTTAGACTTTTATCGGGTTGGCCGAGCCGAAGTAACGTCTTTTTCGCTCTTAGCCTAGACATAAAGCTTTTCTCCATCGGCTTTTGCCGATTCCGCGTCGATAGGAGTGGGGATACCCCTGGACACCATCGTCCATACTGTTAACTGACATTTCGTATAGGTACCTAAATGCAATCACATAAGGTTGCCGTGAAAAGTTGCACACGACATTATTTGTTTTTTTCAGTATTTTCCTTAAAGGGTATTTTAGTGTTCGTGTCATACAGATGACTTCATCAGTATGACCCAGTACACTAAACATTCCCCTTCAAGAATATTGCAATACAAGTTATTAAAACGTAATATCCGAAGGACATGTAGTATATATATACATATACTCGTATTATCAACAATTCACGTCGGAAAGGTTATCAGGTTAAAATATCAGAAAAAATATATCTTTAGTTATTAAGAATAAAGATAATAATATATAATTATAGGTACGTAAACTGCAATTTTCTGCTTATCGCTAATAGGGAGCTCAAACGGCAGAACATTATTTTAAACAGCGATTTACTTATATGTAGAAATAAGTAGTTCAAACACCGATGTGAAGTCATTTAAGGTTTTTTTTTGCACTCAAGTGCGACATAGGGTCAGCTACTGAAGCTCTAAGCTTCAGGGGAGACCGAACGCAGGGGGTATTTAGGTACATTATCCAAAGCGTAAGGGGATGAAATGGTTGTTCAAATTAAGAATAAGAGCACAAAGGTACAGTCAAAGAATTTAATTTCCTACCCATTGTGTACTTTGTCACAGTGACAATAATATGAGGTCTCTAGCGACTTTCATATTGATTGTCACTGTGACAAGGTACGAAATGGGTCGGATATTTAATTCTTTGACTGTACTAAGGGAGAAAGGTAACTTCGGACGAGGACACATGCAAAAGCTACTTAAAACTAGTACGAGTAATATACAACTAGTAACGCACCGTAGTTTTGGCTTGTGGCTTGCGTACGCGCAGCGACATGTATGCGCGATCCATAGCGGCGACTGCGCCGTTCGTCCCACACAACATGTTCAACATAAACCATACAACAAAGTTCAACACGAAACACTTGTGGTTAACATAAGGTACAACCAATAGTTCAATAATAGTTCACCGACATATAGTTCATTTTACACTATATCTACCATACTTTGATGGGAAACATATTCAAGAAATCATTGGTCTTATCGGCTGTGTTTTAACATTTACACACACATTAAAATAATGATCATCTAATTCAGCATATAAATGTCCAATCAAAACACTAGGGCTAACAAAAACTAAACTAATCCTAAGAAGAACCAACTTTCACGGCAGATTCGATAGTCAATCTCAAGATAAACCAATATCTAATGTAAACACAATCCAATTGTCAATGGACCATACAAACAATTCACACACAACGCATACCGCCCGAATTACGGTTCCTCAATGAATGACAACATTATAACTGTCAATAGTTCAATCACAGGGCACTCGAACGCGCACAATGCACACACGGTATACTACAAGAACGTGACACGAACGCAGTTGACAGCGCGCATGCGTCGGGAAGACTGCGCGCGCGATCCCCCCTACTACTATTTTCGGCATCCCCTCCATATATGCCGGTAATGTCGGTTTTTTTATTAGGGGTTAACGGACTTTATTGTCGTTTTATAATGTGTTGTTTTATTATAATGATCGAGATAATGATAAAGGGAGCGCTAGTTGTTTTAAAAACGCCGCGAGTTTGATAGGTGCGAAATACTTGTTTGTATGTACGTATTGTCGAATGAAAAACCAATACGTGCCAATACTATGTCACTGAAAATTTACATATTTTATTAGAAAATTATTTTTTAGGGCATGGGCAATCAAAATTTAAGCCAAACTTTTATTATACTCAGATGGCACATAGTTTTAGCGTTCGTTTTAAAAAAGTAATTAAATGCGTAATTAGGTAAATTGACTCATAAATTGCACTTTCCTTATTTTTAATTAGCAAGTACGTAGACCTTATGTCTTTTGTAATAAGATCCACCCATGTACAGTTAGGAGTGTTGCTAATGTACCATCTATTTAGGAGTAGGTCTTTCTCTATTAGTTATCCTATTATTTGACCAGTTTTGCTACAAACTATAAAATTAACTATAAGCACAGAATAAATAATAGTACTACCGTACAGAAAGGAAACTTCCTACAAAACCGAAGTTTGACAGCGGTTCAGGGTCGAATCATGCTATCCCTTTCTAATATATGGCACTATCCCTTTCGGCTATTTAGGGTTGTCAAAATTCAAGTGATTATCTTATCTGTGGTCGTGCACGCAGAAGGAAGTCAAGTGGTGCCAACCCTAATAATTGCTCGGAGCAATGCTGAGCCGAGCGGAGCCGAGTTTGACCGATCTCAGGAGTTTCGCACCCCTGCTATAAGCTATGTAGGCATTTCTAGAATATATTCTAATCGCTTACTACATCTTCCATTCCAACCGGTGTCAAATAACCAGATCCCAACTCGCTTGCCTTCCTAAGAAATCAGCACAGCAACATATAACTACCTAACCCAGTTTCCAGCTTTCTTACTACATAGGTAGTTGCGAGCTAGGTCACTGTATCTCACGTGTTTCCAGCATGCGTTATGTTTTCCGGTCTAAAGTGAGTATACAAACACATGATATGAACAAGACAGTACTACAATCTTTTCTTTGCGAATGACCACGTGAATTTGCACGAGACCGCGATACAATGCAATTTTGTTATTTTTGTTAACACCGTCCGTGTACTCTGCTGCAAATTGTGTCTGGTCTGCATAGGGTTGCCAGATGGTCGGAATTTGGCGGGATTCTCCCGATTTTTAGCATGTGTTCCCGATTCCCGACGAAGGGAAAATTGTCCCGAAAAATAGTTTCACGTTATAAAACAATAATTTAATGTTCCGAACTGTCGTCGAGCGAGCGAGCGACCCGCGTCGAGCGCGTAGCTAACTTACCTAGTGCCAATAATGTAAAATATAGTTGTTTTTAATACAATTACTTTAATTTGAATGTTTTTTTTCCCCGACTTAAGTCCTAAAATCCCAAAAAATATATATTTTTTCCCGATAATAGCGCCTTTTGATCTGGCAACCCTAGGTCTGCACCACAGGAGACATAGCCAAAATGTCTATCGTTGATAGAAAACGCCAATATGGAAAAAGCATCATGTTGGCTAGGCCCTCCAAATAAGTAGGTATGTAAATATACTTGGTCAAGCAGATCTTGTCAGTAGAAAAACGCGGCAAATTTGAAAAATGTAGGCGCGAAGGGATATCGTCCCATAGAAAATTTGAATTTCGCGCCTTTTTCTACTGACAAGATTTGCTTGACCATCTATAAATCTACACAATTTCCTTAACTTCACATCACACATTTAAGTCACAAGTGGTTTTCCCAAAATGACAAACACATAAACCACAGGGGCACAGGAAATTTCACTATCTGCCTTTTCTCGTCCAAATAAGTAAGAGCGATAGAGAGGCAAACAACGAAATTTCGATTTTGACATTCGCGACAGGTTCTCTGAAAGGGACTCCATAGACAAACGAGGACTTATAAGGCCCGAAGTCGAAGTACGGGCACAATTAGTAATAGTCGCAATAGTAGGAATCCATGAGTCATTACTTACGCATTGCATTCCTAAACGGTTGCCCTGTACAATTGTACATTGACAAGCAGCGTGATAGCTAAAGATACCATAGACTATTTAGACAACTTTTTAAATTACGAAAAAAAAAACTAGACGAAGTAAGAAAAGAACTAGATTTTTACAGATTTTTCTAGAAAGCTTTTTCCTTGTTTTCATTTTAATTACACCCATCAAAAACATTACATGTAAAAAGATGCAAGTCTCGCAATGCAATTCTTCAACTACAAAAAAGTTTTGAGATGAAGTGAAACCAAGTCGGTTAGTCAGTGCCAGGGGGTGTTAAACCGTATCAATAAGATATCTTTAATTTTTAATACGTATAATGACTTGGCCATCGCACGGCTGCATAATGACACAAGGATCATCGTCAACTAATAAAAATAATTAAACATAACGCTAACGCGCTAATCGCATGCATGTTGAGTATAAATACATATTTCCCCACCCCACAACCCACAACCCACCCACAACCCTGAGTACCCACAACACAAGCCTTCTTGAGCTTACCGTGGGGCTTAGTCAATTTGTGTAAGAATGTCCCTATAATATTTATTTATTTATTTATTATTTACGATTACGGTACGAGTAAAGCATTATGTGCGATTGCCAAGTCATTATATGTATTAAAAATTAAAGATATCTTATTGATACGGTTTAACACCCCCTGGCACTGACTAACCGACTTGGTTTGACATAACATCTCTGTACACGACGCGCGTTTAGATTAATAAGATGTAACTAGATAATAAAATAATTAAGATATAATTTAGATAAGCCAAAGTTTGTGAATAATAAAATATCCTCCTATTGTGTTTCATTACGTAACTCTGCATAACGGGAGGGGCAAAGTGTGGGTCGCCGGCGGTATCTTTAGCTATCACGCTGCTTGTCAATGTACAATTGTACAGGGCAACCGTTTAGGAATGCAATGCGTAAGTAATGACTCATGGATTCCTACTATTGCGACTATTACTAATTGTGCCCGTACTTCGACTTCGGGCCTTATAAGTCCTCGTTTGTCTATGGAGTCCCTTTCAGAGAACCTGTCGCGAATGTCAAAATCGAAATTTCGTTGTTTGCCTCTCTATCGCTCTTACTTATTTGGACGAGAAAAGGCAGATAGTGAAATTTCCTGTGCCCCTGTGGTTTATGTGTTTGTCATTTTGGGAAAACCACTTGTGACTTAAATGTGTGATGTGAAGTTAAGGAAATTGTGTAGATTTATAGATGGTCAAGCAAATCTTGTCAGTAGAAAAAGGCGCGAAATTCAAATTTTCTATGGGACGATATCCCTTCGCGCCTACATTTTTCAAATTTGCCGCGTTTTTCTACTGACAAGATCTGCTTGACCAAGTATATTTACATACCTACTTATTTGGAGGGCCTAGCCAACATGATGCTTTTTCCATATTGGCGTTTTCTATCAACGATAGACATTTTGGCTATGTCTCCTGTGGTGCAGACCTAGGGTTGCCAGATCAAAAGGCGCTATTATCGGGAAAAAATATATATTTTTTGGGATTTTAGGACTTAAGTCGGGGAAAAAAAACATTCAAATTAAAGTAATTGTATTAAAAACAACTATATTTTACATTATTGGCACTAGGTAAGTTAGCTACGCGCTCGACGCGGGTCGCTCGCTCGCTCGACGACAGTTCGGAACATTAAATTATTGTTTTATAACGTGAAACTATTTTTCGGGACAATTTTCCCTTCGTCGGGAATCGGGAACACATGCTAAAAATCGGGAGAATCCCGCCAAATTCCGACCATCTGGCAACCCTATGCAGACCAGACACAATTTGCAGCAGAGTACACGGACGGTGTTAACAAAAATAACAAAATTGCATTGTATCGCGGTCTCGTGCAAATTCACGTGGTCATTCGCAAAGAAAAGATTGTAGTACTGTCTTGTTCATATCATGTGTTTGTATACTCACTTTAGACCGGAAAACATAACGCATGCTGGAAACACGTGAGATACAGTGACCTAGCTCGCAACTACCTATGTAGTAAGAAAGCTGGAAACTGGGTTAGGTAGTTATATGTTGCTGTGCTGATTTCTTAGGAAGGCAAGCGAGTTGGGATCTGGTTATTTGACACCGGTTGGAATGGAAGATGTAGTAAGCGATTAGAATATATTCTAGAAATGCCTACATAGCTTATAGCAGGGGTGCGAAACTCCTGAGATCGGTCAAACTCGGCTCCGCTCGGCTCAGCATTGCTCCGAGCAATTATTAGGGTTGGCACCACTTGACTTCCTTCTGCGTGCACGACCACAGATAAGATAATCACTTGAATTTTGACAACCCTAAATAGCCGAAAGGGATAGTGCCATATATTAGAAAGGGATAGCATGATTCGACCCTGAACCGCTGTCAAACTTCGGTTTTGTAGGAAGTTTCCTTTCTGTACGGTAGTACTATTATTTATTCTGTGCTTATAGTGAATTTTATAGTTTGTAGCAAAACTGGTCAAATAATAGGATAACTAATAGAGAAAGACCTACTCCTAAATAGATGGTACATTAGCAACACTCCTAACTGTACATGGGTGGATCTTATTACAAAAGACATAAGGTCTACGTACTTGCTAATTAAAAATAAGGAAAGTGCAATTTATGAGTCAATTTACCTAATTACGCATTTAATTACTTTTTTAAAACGAACGCTAAAACTATGTGCCATCTGAGTATAATAAAAGTTTGGCTTAAATTTTGATTGCCCATGCCCTAAAAAATAATTTTCTAATAAAATATGTAAATTTTCAGTGACATAGTATTGGCACGTATTGGTTTTTCATTCGACAATACGTACATACAAACAAGTATTTCGCACCTATCAAACTCGCGGCGTTTTTAAAACAACTAGCGCTCCCTTTATCATTATCTCGATCATTATAATAAAACAACACATTATAAAACGACAATAAAGTCCGTTAACCCCTAATAAAAAAACCGACATTACCGGCATATATGGAGGGGATGCCGAAAATAGTAGTAGGGGGGATCGCGCGCGCAGTCTTCCCGACGCATGCGCGCTGTCAACTGCGTTCGTGTCACGTTCTTGTAGTATACCGTGTGTGCATTGTGCGCGTTCGAGTGCCCTGTGATTGAACTATTGACAGTTATAATGTTGTCATTCATTGAGGAACCGTAATTCGGGCGGTATGCGTTGTGTGTGAATTGTTTGTATGGTCCATTGACAATTGGATTGTGTTTACATTAGATATTGGTTTATCTTGAGATTGACTATCGAATCTGCCGTGAAAGTTGGTTCTTCTTAGGATTAGTTTAGTTTTTGTTAGCCCTAGTGTTTTGATTGGACATTTATATGCTGAATTAGATGATCATTATTTTAATGTGTGTGTAAATGTTAAAACACAGCCGATAAGACCAATGATTTCTTGAATATGTTTCCCATCAAAGTATGGTAGATATAGTGTAAAATGAACTATATGTCGGTGAACTATTATTGAACTATTGGTTGTACCTTATGTTAACCACAAGTGTTTCGTGTTGAACTTTGTTGTATGGTTTATGTTGAACATGTTGTGTGGGACGAACGGCGCAGTCGCCGCTATGGATCGCGCATACATGTCGCTGCGCGTACGCAAGCCACAAGCCAAAACTACGGTGCGTTACTAGTTGTATATTACTCGTACTAGTTTTAAGTAGCTTTTGCATGTGTCCTCGTCCGAAGTTACCTTTCTCCCTTAGTACAGTCAAAGAATTAAATATCCGACCCATTTCGTACCTTGTCACAGTGACAATCAATATGAAAGTCGCTAGAGACCTCATATTATTGTCACTGTGACAAAGTACACAATGGGTAGGAAATTAAATTCTTTGACTGTACCTTTGTGCTCTTATTCTTAATTTGAACAACCATTTCATCCCCTTACGCTTTGGATAATGTACCTAAATACCCCCTGCGTTCGGTCTCCCCTGAAGCTTAGAGCTTCAGTAGCTGACCCTATGTCGCACTTGAGTGCAAAAAAAAACCTTAAATGACTTCACATCGGTGTTTGAACTACTTATTTCTACATATAAGTAAATCGCTGTTTAAAATAATGTTCTGCCGTTTGAGCTCCCTATTAGCGATAAGCAGAAAATTGCAGTTTACGTACCTATAATTATATATTATTATCTTTATTCTTAATAACTAAAGATATATTTTTTCTGATATTTTAACCTGATAACCTTTCCGACGTGAATTGTTGATAATACGAGTATATGTATATATATACTACATGTCCTTCGGATATTACGTTTTAATAACTTGTATTGCAATATTCTTGAAGGGGAATGTTTAGTGTACTGGGTCATACTGATGAAGTCATCTGTATGACACGAACACTAAAATACCCTTTAAGGAAAATACTGAAAAAAACAAATAATGTCGTGTGCAACTTTTCACGGCAACCTTATGTGATTGCATTTAGGTACCTATACGAAATGTCAGTTAACAGTATGGACGATGGTGTCCAGGGGTATCCCCACTCCTATCGACGCGGAATCGGCAAAAGCCGATGGAGAAAAGCTTTATGTCTAGGCTAAGAGCGAAAAAGACGTTACTTCGGCTCGGCCAACCCGATAAAAGTCTAACCCACTTATTCATAAAACTTTACGGGCCTGATTTAGTTAAATTATGTTTTAACCCTTTCTTAAAAATACATAAGTCAAAATGACAGATAAATACAAACGATTATTAGCTAATTGAGGTTTGTAGCGCGTTTATGAATAAGGGGGTTAATGTTTATGCAAATTATCAAAAACGTTTATTGATACGGTTTAACACCCCCTGGCACTGACTAACCGACTTGGTTTGACATAACATCTCTGTACACGACGCGCGTTTAGATTAATAAGATGTAACTAGATAATAAAATAATTAAGATATAATTTAGATAAGCCAAAGTTTGTGAATAATAAAATATCCTCCTATTGTGTTTCATTACGTAACTCTGCATAACGGGAGGGGCAAAGTGTGGGTCGCCGGCGGCGACACACACTTTGCGCCTTTCAAATAAGAATGTGATAATAGGCTAATTAGGAAAAAAGTCTAATTAGAAAAATAAGTTAGGTAGAATAGCATAAGAAATAAAACTTGTAAATTAATAAATATTTAAATAAAGAAAGCATGAGGGCCGAGGAAAAGAGAGGTATCATATTAGAAAGAGAGGTATCATATTAGAAAGAGAGGTATCTTATTAGAAAGAGATAGGAAGTCTGCGCGCATGCGCCGATCTCTCTCGATCCGCGCATGCGCGCCACGCGGGTAGCGGGGGACGAGGTACATAAAATAGGCAGTAATAAAAGCCGGTACGTCGCCCCGCTCAGCGTCAGTCCAGAGCCAGCAGCCGACTAGGAAACAACTAAAAGGAAAAGAAGAAACCTCTCCAACCTCGACCCTCCTGCATCTGAAGAAGCCAGCTGCGTTGTTTTATTGCTCCATCCTCTGCCGCCTACGAGAATTTCTACAGTCCACTCTCCCCCCCCCTGCGCACCCCGCTGCGATGTATGAAGATAGGGCCTAACACTCACATTGTTTGGTCCTCGTCGAAGCCGGATCTCTGAAGCAAGAACACAGCAAGATGGTAGTAACAAGAAACAACCACAACAAGGAAGATGAAGAGTCGTCAGAAAATACCGCAAAATCTCCGAGCTCCGAGGAAACCGGCACCACGTCAGGCACCGGCACCACGTCGGGTACCGGCACCACGTCGGGCACCGGCACTACGTCGGGCACCGGCACTACGTCGGGCACAGGCACTACGTCGGGCACAGGCGCAACGTCGGACTCAGCGAAGACGTTGGACACAGCTGCATCGTCGGGTACGGGCGCCATCAGGAAGACGCGTCCCACACCAGAGGACCTACCCGGGCCGAGCAACGCCGTCCACCCCGCTGACACGTCGGGCATTAAGGCCACACCTGCGGCCAGCCTCGCCGCCACGATCGTCGAGCGCAACCCCGTCGAACTGATGCCGCCACCGAGACCGCCGACGAAGCCCGCTCGGTCACACCGATCCAAGGCCTCCAGCAAGAGACTCCTCGCGGAGTTGGAGGCCAAGGAGAGGTTAGCCGAGCTAGAACTGAAGCGCGTGCAAGCGGAAACCGAGCTAGCGAAAATACGTCAAGAAAGAATAGACCTGGCGTCATCAAGAGAGGAGTCAGAAGAGGAAGAGGACCTCGCTCCACAGCGCATCGCTGACTGGTTCAATCGCCGACCCGAACGAGCGACAACATTAGAAGAGGCCGCCCATATAGAAGAAACGCAAGAGCCCGCCGCGCGCACTACTAGACGACGCGCGCGACCGGAAACATACGAAGATGCTCGTGCGATGGACGTGTCGTCGCTAACCGCCGCCCTCACAGAAGCCATTCAAGCCAGCAAGTCTTACAAGAAGTACATACCTGACCTGCCGACGTTTAGTGGCCTGTGTACCGAGTGGCTACAATTTAAGGCCGCGTACAACGAGTCCGCGCCCAGTTTCTCCGCAAGTGAAAACGTCGCCCGTATAAGAAGAAGTCTAAAAGGTGTCGCCTGGGAGGCCGTCAGCGCCCTCCTCATCAGCCAGCCGCATCCAGAAGACGTCATCAAAGCACTAGAAAGAAGATACGGAAGGCCAGACGCACTACTTGTCAACGAACTGGAGAAGCTAAAGGGACTGCCGCGCCTCACCGACAACCCACGTGACCTGTGCATATTCGCCAGCCGGATCGCTAACACAGTGACGACTATCGAGATATTGAAGAAGCCGCAGTATCTCTACAACCCCGAGTTACTGCGGTCGATAGTTGACAAGTTATCGCCGATAATTCGCAACAAGTGGTACGACTACGCAGCTACAAGAGAAGAGACGCCCGAACTTAAGAAGATTGCCGACTTTTTGAATAATGAAGCCGACAAGTGCACGCCTTACGCTCCGCCTGAAAATACAACGGAACATAAAGAAGTAAGAAGTGCAAGAAAGAAGCCCGAGCGAACCTACGCCGCCGCAGTCGAAATCAATAAGAAGCCAAAAGAAGAGAAGCCGGCGTGCCCGTTATGTGAGCACGCTACGCACCAATTGCCGTCGTGCCCGCAGTTTATGAAGATCGACACGAACGAGCGCTGGGAAGTGGCCAAGAAGAACAACATTTGCTACCGATGCCTCGTCAGCAAGCATCGACGCTTCGCCTGCCGCGCCAAGCCTTGTGGCCAGCAGGGCTGCCCCATGAAACATCATCGCCTACTACACCACGAGAAGTCGCCACCCGCGGCCGCCGCTGCAGCCGCTGCCGAGCCACCCTCACCACGCAAGCCAGAAGAAGTCGTGGCCTCGGCAGTGAACCAGATCGCCTGCGCGACAGCACAAACAAGACGCGCCTACCTGAAGATAGTACCAGTCACACTACGCGGCCCGCGGGCGGAAGCAGACACTTTCGCTCTACTAGATGAAGGCAGCACCGTGACAATTATCGACTCGGCGCTGGCGGACACACTCGGGCTCAACGGCCCCACCGAACCAATGTGGGTGCAGGGCATAGGCGGGAAAGAGATGGAGCACAATCAGAGCAGGAGGGTCGAGGTCTACATACGCAACAAGTACGGCGGGCAGGAGCAGCGCATACCAAACGCGCACACCGTCGGCAGTCTGGGCTTCACCACACAATCCATAGGTGCGAGCGAGATAGATGGCTGCACACATCTCAGAGGACTCAAGCACAAGTTAACCTACCAAGGCGCAACCCCACAAATACTCATCGGTCAAGACAACTGGGAGCTAATCGTGTCGCGGGAAATAAGAAAAGGACGGCGCGATCAACTCGTCGCTTCAAGAACCCTACTAGGATGGGTACTTCACGGCTGCCGCACCACTAGAGCGGAGCCGATCGCGTACTGCTGTGCGCACCTCACGCGGGCCAAGTCGAACGAAAACATAGAAGAAACAATGAAGAAATATTTCGCTCTCGAGTCCCTATCAATCGAGCCGAGGCGACCGAGCAGCGATCCCGAACAACAAGCGCTTCGCATATTAGAAGAAAAGAGCCGCCGCTTACCCGACGGCAGGTTCGAGACGGGGCTACTGTGGCGCAACCAAGAAGAAAGAATACCCAACAATCGCAACGACGCACTGAAGCGGCTACACACGCTCGAGAGGAAGCTGGATCGAGACGCAAACCTGAAACAACAATACACCGAGCGCGTCAACAATCTACTCACCTCAAGCTACGCCGAGCGCGCGGCCACGCCACCAAGCGGCAGGACGTGGTACCTACCTCACTTCGCCGTCTGCAACCCAGAGAAGCCGAAGATAAGACTGGTCCATGATGCTGCGGCCACCTCACACGGCCGCAGCCTCAACGACATGCTGCACACGGGTCCAGATTTCCTGCAATCACTACCCGGCGTCATCATGAAGTTTCGTCAACACAGCATCGCAGTCTCAGCTGATCTGAAAGAGATGTTCATGCAGATCAAGATACGCGAAGAGGACAGGGACGCACTCCGCTTCCTATGGAGGGGCGATCGCCGCGAGGGAGAGCCAGAAGAATACCGCATGACTTCAGTTATATTCGGCGCGTCGTCATCGCCGTGCACCGCTCTATACATCAAAAATAGAAACGCACGAGAGCACGCGACACAGTACCCGGAGGCTGCGCGAGCAATAGAGCGCAACCACTACATGGACGACTATCTCCAGAGCTTCAACACAATAGAAGAGGCAAGACAAGTGACAAGAGACGTCGATCATGTACACCAACAAGCCAAGTTTCAGCTGCGTGGGTGGGCTACGAACGAATATGAAGCAATAAGAGACGTCGTCGGCAGCGAAGAGCGAGAGGGAAACACTGTCCCTATCGGCGGGAGCGAGATAGAAAAAACGCTCGGCCTGCTGTGGGACACAAACGAAGATAGCATCCGGTTTCGCCTCAACACTAGAAGAGCTCAGCCCGAGGTGGTCAATGACCTCCGGCCTCCGACGAAGAGAGAAGCCCTAAGCATCATAATGTCAATATTTGACCCGCTCGGCCTGATTTCACCTATCACTACGCCGGCCAAGCGAATAATGCAAGACACGTGGCAACATAACACGAGCTGGGACGAAGCTATACCCGAAAATCTGCGGGAGCGCTGGAGCGAGTGGCTACAACAACTGCGAGACCTAGGTACCCTAAAAATACCTAGATGCTACGACGCAACGCCTGCCGCCGTGCGCGAGCTACACACTTTCGTCGACGCTAGTGAAGAAGCATACGCCGCCGCCGTGTACTGGAGGATGACGCGAGCCGACGGGTCAGTCAAAATAGCCCTGGCCGCCGCCAAGAGTCGCGTCACACCTAGGAAGCCTATCTCCATACCTAGACTGGAGCTGCAGGCGGCCGTCCTAGGCGTACGGCTAGCAAGAACAGTGATAGAAGAGCACGACTTCGAGATCGCTTCAAAAATATACTGGAGCGACTCTCGCACGGCGCTAGCATGGATACGCGCCGAGCCCCGTACATTCAAGACGTTCGTGGCCCACAGACTCGCCGAGATAGAAGATCACACTAAGAAAAACGAGTGGAGATGGGTACCGACAGCACACAACGTAGCCGACGACGCGACCCGCGCCACACCAGCTGACTTCGATACGAGCCACAGATGGTTCGTTGGCCCGTCATTCCTGTACAATGAAGAATCGACTTGGCCCCGTGAGAATAAAGTCGAAGTTCCCGTGACCGGTGAAGAAAAAGAGACGTGTGCTGCGACAGCCGCCGTGCCTGAAAATAAACACGCGGCCATACCTAAGTTCGAGCGCTTCTCAAAGTGGACGCGACTACTACGTGCGACCGCACGTGTGCTACAGTTCATCGACCTCGTGCGCCCTCGACCCCGTGACCCCGCCCGGCCCGCGACACAACTTATCGCGGCGGCCAGGCGCAAACGAACGCGCGCAAACGAGACACAAGACGGCGCCTGGAACAAGCGTGCCACTCACACACGCACACCTGTCAAGATCGCCGCTACGCCGCCACAAGAAGATAAGAAGTACTTAGTGTTAGAAGCCAAATACCTAAGTGCCGCCGAGAAACTACTAGTACGCGCCTCACAAGAAGATAGCTACGAAAAAGAGAGAGGGCGCATAGCAAGCGGCCGCGCGCCAGACAAGGACGACCGACTGGCCAAGCTGAGTGTCTATATGGACGGCGACCACATTATACGTCTGCGGGGCAGAATAGCGGCCGGCGACTTACAAGAAGAGACAGTGCGACCTATAGTGCTACACGGGAAACATCACTATACAAAGTTATATGTTTCTCACGTTCACGAACAGTTACATCACGGCGGCACCGAAATAGTGGTTAACGATCTGCGACAGCGTGTGCATATAGTGAAAATAAGACCGACAGTGAAACAAGTGATCGCCCAGTGCCCAAAGTGTCGCCTGCGTCGCGCCAAGCCCGCGGCGCCATCTACGGGTGACCTGCCAGCGGCGCGCCTAGCACATCACGTTAGGCCCTTCACATACACGGGTCTGGACTACTACGGGCCGCAAGAAGTTACAGTGGGCCGTCATAGAGAGAAAAGGTACGTCGCACTGTTCACCTGTATGACGTCGAGGGCCGTACACCTGGAGATGGTTGCCTCACTGAGCACCGACTCCGCCATCAACGCACTGCGCCGCTTTATCGCTCGGCGCGGGTGCCCTACCGAACTGTGGAGTGACAACGGGACTGCCTTCAGAGGTGCACACCGAGAGCTGGCGGAAGCAATGAGAGACGCCGCCCACGCACGCCGCATCAATTGGCGTTTCCTTCCCCCCGCCGCCCCATTCATGGCGGGCGTGTGGGAACGTATGGTGCGCACCGTCAAAGAAGCAATGAAGGCTACGCTGCACGAGAAGTACCCGAGCGACGAGACCCTGCAGACCCTACTGGCGGAGGCGGAGGCAACCGTCAACTCAAGACCGCTGACCTACGTGGCCGTGAATCCAGAGGACCCGCCGGCCTTGACCCCGAACATGATCCTGCTGGGGCCGGACTGCTACTCACCTGCACCCGGCACCTTCGAGGAGAGCGACACCAACGCGCGACAACACTGGAAGCGCGCCCAGCAGCTCGCCGACACCTTCTGGCAGCGCTGGGTTCGCGAGTACGCGCCGCTACTCCAACACCGGCGGGAGCCCTACGACGGAGGAGTCGCCCCGGCCGTCGGAGACGTCGTCATCATCTGCGACTCCAACCTCCCCCGTAACACATGGCCACGGGGGATAGTGACGCAGACGTACCCGGGCAAGGATGGCGTGGTTCGAGTCGTGGACGTCTCTACGAGCAAGGGACACGTGCTGAGGAGGCCGACAAAGAAGATCGTCGTGCTACCAGTAGGTTCGCGAAGCGACGGCGGGAGAAATGTACACGACGCGCGTTTAGATTAATAAGATGTAACTAGATAATAAAATAATTAAGATATAATTTAGATAAGCCAAAGTTTGTTAATAATAAAATATCCTCCTATTGTGTTTCATTACGTAACTCTGCATAACGGGAGGGGCAAAGTGTGGGTCGCCGGCGGCGACACACACTTTGCGCCTTTCAAATAAGAATGTGATAATAGGCTAATTAGGAAAAAAGTCTAATTAGAAAAATAAGTTAGGTAGAATAGCATAAGAAATAAAACTTGTAAATTAATAAATATTTAAATAAAGAAAGCATGAGGGCCGAGGAAAAGAGAGGTATCATATTAGAAAGAGAGGTATCATATTAGAAAGAGAGGTATCTTATTAGAAAGAGATAGGAAGTCTGCGCGCATGCGCCGATCTCTCTCGATCCGCGCATGCGCGCCACGCGGGTAGCGGGGGACGAGGTACATAAAATAGGCAGTAATAAAAGCCGGTACGTCGCCCCGCTCAGCGTCAGTCCAGAGCCAGCAGCCGACTAGGAAACAACTAAAAGGAAAAGAAGAAACCTCTCCAACCTCGACCCTCCTGCATCTGAAGAAGCCAGCTGCGTTGTTTTATTGCTCCATCCTCTGCCGCCTACGAGAATTTCTACAGTCCACTCTCCCCCCCCCTGCGCACCCCGCTGCGATGTATGAAGATAGGGCCTAACACTCACAATCTCAAAACTTTTTTGTAGTTGAAGAATTGCATTGCGAGACTTGCATCTTTTTACATGTAATGTTTTTGATGGGATCTCATCTCTTTTTGTAGGTAGTCCTTCTTTTCGGGTACCACTTCTTGTACGTCAGCTACCACTTTTATCAAAGCTATACAATACTCATGGCCATACCAAACTATACTTGTACTCATCATACAATACTCAATACCCAAGTACCCATCCTACAATTCCCACACCATACCGCACTCATACCTATGCCATATTCATATCCTTACCATACTCATAGCCATACCATACCTACTCGTACTATACACATCTTCATACTCACATCGTACATCACAGACCTTTACTTTACCTACTATTTGTTGGTACTGCAACAGTAACTTTGTAATACCATATATTTATATGGGACTACAAACTTACTTATGCAGTTCTTAAATCTTTAAAACGTGAGTGATATTGCAACATTTTAAGGTTTTCTATGGCTTGATAAGCTGAAAACTACTTATGTTTAAAATTTGAAGCTTGTGGGTATACTCGAAGTACCTTAGAATTATGATGATCGTGAGTGAGTGAGTGAGTGTGTCAGTGTCGAAATTAAGTAACTTTGACGTACAATAATTCTTAAACTACAAGTTCAAATTGAATGTTTTTGAGAATATATCTAAAGCATGTTAAGTCCTATATATGTCACTGAAAATTCAGGGTTCTATCTTCAGCCAGCACAAAATCACAGGACGTCGAAAATCGCCTGAATCGCTTCGGGAAAAGGATGGTACGGCCGTGCCTCTTTATTTTGCTCGACTTGGCGGGGGCACTGCCGTGCCCCCAGATTCATTCATTTCATTCCTTAAAATGAAAAACGCAGTGTAAATATGTATTTATCAAGAATATTTCGACTATAACGAATTAAAGTTCATAATCATTAGTATTAATTCTAATTTACTTTATTTTAATAGTCCGGCAAACCGATTTGAAAAATACAATATTTATAAGAGAGAGAAAACCTTTGCGCCTAAATTTTTCGAATTTGCCGCCATTTCCTACTGACTTTAGTGTAGTAAAATAGTAAAAATAGGTACTACCCACAATATTCTAAATAGTACAAAACTATAATTAATTTAATTAGAAAGTCCTCAAGTTAATTAAACGGTTAATTTACTGAATGAGTTTGTGTCCATTCCAGCTTCCTTAATTAAAGCACTTACCCGCTAATAGGGCCTAAATGGCCTCTCATCAACAGAGAAATTGACCGTATGTTCCTGTCTCACTAGTTTTGGTTGCGTGTGAGAGGGATAAAGCAATGTTGCCAGTATACTATATATTTTTGAATTTTACATTTTTTAATTAAAATTGCCGGTGCAAGTTTGTAACAGCATCTCTTTGGTATTTAAGTATACAGAAACTCTTGCAAACAAATATAAACTAAATATTTTCGCTTAATGTAATGACTCTGTTTCCTCTATTGAAATGGGTTTATTATGGTGGTCCCACACTGGCTGTTATATAACATTGTGTGACAGAGACAACATGACAGTATTGATAATGTTTCATTGTGTGTCCCTGTCACACAATGTTATATATAAAATTTTATAACAACCACTGTGGGACCACCATTAGAAAATCGTTGTCTTTATTTTAGTTTCGTTAGTTTAGTTAGGTACCGGTTGCTAATGAAGTATCATTTCATTAAAAATCACGACAGTCAGTTGTTTAATCAAAGTATTCACGACCGAATGTCACGAACACTGTATAAAGCGCAATTCGACTGCTGGGTTGCTATTCCGATGGTTACCGAGCGAGCGCCATGCGTGGCCATACAACAGGTAAATCGGTTCAGATGTAAGTAGTGCATAATTGTTTTCCATCGTATTTTCTCGGAAACGTTCGTATTTGTCATGCTACTTCATTCAACCTCAGTACTATTACTTTTACAGTACGCTTCCGTGAAAATACGATGGAAAACAATTCTGCACTACCTACATCTGTAACCAGCTTAAATAACTCACGTCACGGTCCTGCAAAAGCAGGAGGATGTTACGCTAAAGTGAGAGTGAGAAAGTGATAGATGTACGGTAATATTGTGTATACCTACACCTCCGGTAAACCCGTATTTTCTACTTATCCAATAAGTAGCTGGACGCGGTAAAGGGAACCCAGACCTCTGGTTTACTTTTTTATTGTTACGCATCTCGAGGTCACGTTACCCTGGATTGACCAAGAATCTCAGTCGTTCAGCCAATAGGAACACACAACAGCATGGGTTGCATGTTAATTCGAGAGCATGCAGATGTGTCTGGCATCTATTTTCGATTAATCGAACGCTAATTGCGATTTCGCGTTGACATATTGTCACGCTGAAGTACCGGTCAGATGAAACACTTCCTTATACTTAATGAAATTAGGTTCATTTCAGTTTCTCAAGATTTTAAAAAGCGCATTACTGTATGCGCGTTATTGTTTATGGTACTTACTTGTAATCACGGGAAAAGTTTCATAACAACTTTTACTATGACTGCTTGTAACTACTTTGCTTGAAACATACATACCTGTAACAATAAAAAAGTTTGTTATTAATAGACAGTCGATTCGTGCCTAAGTATAGTTTGGCAAAGCCAATTCCGTCAGTAGAAAATGGCGGCAAAATTGAAAAATGTAGCCGCGAACAGTCGGTCTTCCACACAAAATTTTAATTTCGCGCTTTTTTATACTGACAAAGTGGGTTTGAAGGAGTGTAGGTAATACCAACTTAAAGAACTTCCGTGAGACACAGCCATATGAAATATATATTATAATGAACGGGTCACACACGTATTTTTAAGTCGAAAAACGCAAGCTCCTGATGATATTCCTCGGTACGGAGTGAAACATATGTCGAGCGTTTTTCGTCTTAAAATACGTGAGTGACCCGTTCTTAATATATTTAATACATTAATTAATAATTAATTATCCGTTATTTATATGCCATGATTTCCCAATGAGCAAATTTGCCCTCCAGGGCAAATATTTAGGTTTTGACGTTATAGTTTGGCCCAGGACTGTCTCAATTCAAACATAGACAGAGATAATCAATCATACTGTTTTTGTCTTACGCTAGTACTAGCACCCAAAAAAAGGGACGAGTATAGATTTACTGACGGACAAGTTGTGTTTGCCAGACTATAGCTTCAAAACAATTGTTATCTCAACAATATCCCAATCGCAAAATCAGCTGTTTTCCCCAAACCCACTGGCACAAAACAACGCCACAGTCAGAAAAAAAAAACAAATTAAATCGTTGACCGGAAGCCGCCGTTTGAGCATGGTGGCGTGACGAAACTCAATTGCTTGATTTGTGAGTCGGATCGCGTTGATGGCTGTTGGGAGACCGTGTTTAAGTCGAGTATAATTAATTTGTGGGGACTGTCGCGACAGTCATGAATAGGATTATATCAGCGTAAAAAAGTAAAGATAAAGAAATAACAAGAAAGTGCAGTCTGCTTTATCTCCATCTCGTACACATTGTAACATAACATCAGCAGATTGGCGATCAAATCGTTTCATCTCTAGAGCGCTTTACGTTGCAAGAACTGGCCCTTACCATGTAAAAGTCTGTAGCAACCGATCTAATCGGATCGTTCACATGTCTCTGGACCCAGTTCCCACGCCGTATCTATTACCAGAGACAAGTTAAAAAGAATGACTAACAATCTACATACAAAGATTACAAAGTCAAGTCATCGAAGTTGTAGATGGCGTGGCGTGGCGTAAGATATTAGTAGTTGAAATTTTCCGACATGATTTTTTCGACTCAAACGCAAAGGCATTGTCTTCTTTTATACACCGTGGTAGCTACCGAATTTATTATTATTGAGAAGGATCAAGCCAGTTTAAAAGGCAATTTTAGCGTACTAATGGGTCAAATTCATGTAACAGCTTTTTGGTTTCTCCATCTCCGAATATTCGGATCGATTGATCGTCCTACATTATTCAAACGTGTTATCTCCGAATACTGCGTCTAAAACCGGATCTTAACTAAAGCTGTGCCGTTCTCGAGAACGTTCTCCTTTTTGTATGGGAAATGTTCGCGCTATAATATTATTTCCCATAGTAAATAGAGAATTTTTTCGAGAACGGCACATCTATAATCTTAACGCTTCCCTCCCGAAGTGCTGCCGGATACAACATTGCAGTCTGTTATGGACTACAGTCGTCAAAAGTCTTTAAAGACTACAACCTACAGTCGGTATTATTTATTAGTCTGTTATGTACTCGTAAGTCGTATCTGAGCGGCAATTAAACAACCGTTTAGTAGCAGTAAACGTGTTATGTCGGTGATATACAGCAAATGAAGCATTGCCATATATTATTGGTGTTTGGTTGGTAAAGTCAAAATAATTCTCCTAATCGGTATCCCTACCTATGTTTTGACAACGTCTTATAACTTAAGCAAGTTAAAGGTACATAGATAGACAGTATCAATATATAAGTAAATAGTGGTGGATAGAACAACGCCCCAAAAGTATCTGCCAATTCTGCCACCCTGGAAATATTTTCCAAATAGAGATATATATCTACAGTTCGTGTTCTAGGTATCTTTCACAGTCTAATTGTTCTACATCGGTATAGAGACTCTCTTTTTGTTAAGCTATTAGAGAATGGTAGAGTTGGACCAAAATAAGTCTGCAACAATTTGATTTGACAATTTGAATTTGACAATTTGATTTGAAACTTCTGACGTAGAAATAACACTTACACTAGGTGTGCTATCAACATCGTTGCGGACTTATCGTGGTCTAACTCTAAATACTTTTGACGCGTAGTCGGATCCGTTACTTTTGATGCTGACTGTACCTACCTAGATCCCTGCCTATGCTCGTATATACCTACCATATACCGCACACAAGGCCATGGTCGTTCATATCCACATTTCTTCACTATTTCACATATGGGGAGACACCAACTTATAGAATGAAGGTTGAGATAATATCCCCTCTCTCCCTCTCACTCTTGCAACACCAGATCAGCCCATCCCACTTCCGCTTACCGTTGCGTTTTTTGCCCTGTGCGATACAGTGGTTACGGTATCACAGATAATAAATGTGAACCCGTTTGACAGTCGCCATTTTATTTTGCAATTTCAACGGGATTTCGTAAAAAAAATGTGCACGCGCCAATTCTTGGAACCAGGGAGCTAAGATAATGCTGATAAAGCTTATTATCATTAAATAATTGCAGGTCGACTATAAATAAACGCCCTTCCATTGATTGAATTTAGTTTTTTTTTTTCAGACTAATAAAGATACATAGCACTGGTAAGTGCTATCTTGATGGTAGGTTTTGGTTTGTGACCGTCTAGAGGGTAAGGCGTGAAAGAGCGTTTTTTTAAATTATTAATTAACAGAATGTAGGAATAAGTAAACAAATAAAACCACAAGACGTTATGTAGTTATTTTTAGACAAAGTAAAAATATTTATGTTACCTACTTTATGTAAATTGTTAGCATTCCGATAGCCTAGTTTCGGTGTACAAAATCAGTCCAAAAACTATTTAAATGTTATCTGACGAGATATTTTTTTTTTAATTACAATTTTATCTTGACAGTGACTTGTTTCATTGGCCATTTTGAGAAATACTAACTTTTTATCTAGGCCACATGCACAAATAAGTAGTACAAACGAAACTTGTGAACGTTGATGTTTTGTAACTTTAATAATACTTTTAGGGTTCAGTTCCCGAAGGGTGCCGAAGCAGCCGAAGTATTACTATCCTTCACTTGTGCGTCTTTCGGTCTGTCAACAGACTGTAACTGACGAACCCTAAAGATAGACAGTTGAAATTTAAGCATTTATGTGAGCCATAAAAAATTATAATAAAATGTAATTTAATATGAAAACAATCAACGTAATTTATTTCTTTGTTTACGAAGACACGAAACTCATTATATGCTGTCGTACACAACAAAATTTTGCATTTATTGCATATTGGAAATTGGAAAGGGAAGAAACATTAAATTACCAACCAGTTTGCTACAATTCTAACCTATCATGGTATAATAATATACTCCGCCTGGTACTCCATTCCGAGATTCGCGTATGACCTAACTGACACGCGCCTACGTCATCATGCTGTTTACAGGTTCTCAAACTTTGAAATGTGGGAGAATTTTAACCAACGGTGAAAATTATTTTAACGGCATTAATTTTAAGTTATTCATGTAGAAACATAGTAAAATAAAACAAATCTAATGTATTAAATTAAACTTTATTTATCTATACAAGACAAACGATTAAAAAACTAATTCACAGTTACACATTAATTACCAAGCTTACGACGTGAAAAGTTTGGAAAGCACTGCGACTGCTGACACTGAGCGAGAAGGAAATAACAATTAACACGCGTTCGACAAGGATGACGGTCAGGGCATGAAGTTATCTAGATCCGAATTGTCAAATGTGCACAGCGCTATCCTGTGTTGCCAGTAGTATAAACAGAATTACCCGAAAGTCTGAAATTTCTTTCGTGAATCTGAAGATATTGCTAACGAGTAATTAAAAATGACGTGTTATTGTAAAATTTAAGCTAAAATACATATAAATGAAAATTATAAAATTATAAAGAAATATTTTAACTTATTAACCATAGGTATAATGTACCCATGTAACATGTTATGTTGAAATAAAGTGGCAATGTTATTGTGACGTAGGCCCGTGTCACTCTGGGAATGGAAGACCATGTTTTATTAGACCATGAAACCTATTTAATTAAATAATTTTGCGTTTTATTTTGCGCTGAAACTTGCTGCAAATACAAGTTTCATTTCATTACAAAACAGTCTCATATCTACTCATAACTCTCATAAGTGACTTAGTTGTGGAATTCGCGCAAAAATATCGCCTCACTTTGTTTTTATTCAAATGAGACCGTTAAAATAATGTTAAAATTATACATCTTTAGCTACCTTTACCGATAAATTTAGTTTTTATTCAAATGTGATGCATAGAATGCTGGCTGAAAATAATGGTTGTTAAAAATAAACTGCAGTACAATAGTCTGACAGTTGGCTAACCCTTTTCTTTTTTAAACGCAATTGATGCCCAACGTGATTTAGAAAACAATAAAATGTGTGGAGTGAATTTTGTAGGTTGGTATTCTGGAAAAGATTGGTGTGAATGACCGGAGATCAGGACAACGAATGTAGTGCATCGCTGCAACAGATAAACGCAGATTAGACACACACGTAAAAGCAGTGGTTGGAATAATCCCACGATATACCTAGCTTATCTATGGTCGAAATTGATTGGTAAAAATAGTCTTTTGGGTTTAAATTCTTCATCGTACGTGACCGTTATAAACGTGCTTTTTTGCTTTGGAAAACGGGTTTGTGATAATGAAATAAATTGATAATTTTCATCATCATCATATCAGCCCTTTATCGCCCACTGCTGAGCATAGGCCTGGCCTCTTTTCTAGTAAGCCACTTGTCCCGGTCCTGAGCTAATCTCATCCACAGGTTGTTATTTTTACCATGATATATGTCATTTGAATTAAAATCAGTAATTATAAAAACCTTTTTAGTATTTTTAATTTTTTAGGCAACTTTGAACTCGAGGAATTATTGATATGGAGGGATCGTCAATCAGTTGTTTTGGTATTTGCAAGAAAATACTACCACGTCAGTCCCCCAATGATCTCTTTGTAGTTTGGTCACCATTATGATTATGAAAACAGACAAAATAAACATCAATAAGTCCGTAACGGGCCAATGTGCGTGGAAAATACTACGCAAAACCTGCAACTGAGGAATGCAAAGTATTTGAAGCAGTCATTTAGATCTGGTCTATTTCAATGCAATCTACAAGCTCTGGTAACTACGAGTAGCGGGTATTTTATCAGGTATTGGACATGATATCATTTACGAAGTAAAAACGGCAACAACACAAAACGCAAAATGCACGAAACACAAAATTGTAAAGATAAATAAAAATAAGTGCAACGTAAACAAAGTTTTTCACGAAACACTAATATTTACCTACAATTGACGATTTAATATTTAGTGGGTAGTGACCCTGCCTGTGAAGCCGATGGTCCTGGGTTCGAATCCTGGGAAGGGCATTTATTTGTGTGATTAACATAGATATTTGTTCCTGAGTCATGGGAGTTTTCTATGTATATAAGTATTTATAAATATGTATGTATCTACCTATTATATACAGTCTGTTACCGGCAAGTGAGCTTTTTTTTAAATAGGGTAAAGTAACATAGTTTTTTAACTTAACCACGACCTTAATTTAATTAATTAAGCTAAAATTCAGACTTTATTAACTTTCTAACAAAACTTTAATTGCCAGCAATGTACAGCACAGTAAATTGACAAGAAAGTGCTAATGACAGCTCTTCATAATATGTTTATGACGACGTTTATTTCAAGAGTTAGCTATACTTAGTCATGGTTGTTTTCTATGTGTATAAGTATTTACACTTATTCTTCTTCTTAGTCGGTACACTCTTGCCAGAGTGGTCGTGGTCATCATTGTGAATCTCGATGAGTGATGATCTTGCTAATACGGCGCCATTCGTCGCGGACTGCAGCTTTCCGGGTACATTCGTAAACCGAGCACTTAGTTGCGGCCTTGATCTGGTCTGTCCATCTCATTGGTGATCTACCACGTGGCCTGGTGCCTTCGACCTTTCCCTGCACTACGAGACGCTCTATGGAGTTATTACCACGACGAGAAACATGGCCGAAGAAGCATGGCATTTATACTTATATGTATTACATATATACATATATCGTTGTCTAAATACCCATAACACAAGCCTTATTGAGCTTACCGCGGGGCTTAGTCAATTTGTGTTATAATGTCCTATAATATTTATTATTTATTTATTTATTAAAATGAAGGAATTATAAATTACATAGGTAGGTAATATATGTATGTATATCGAAAAAGGTTTTGTAATCGAGATAAAAATGCTTATTTATTTACATTCAAGAACATTATATTATGTACTGTATTATGAATAAGACAATTATAAACAAATAAATCAAGTAATATTCTAATCTTCAATACAACACTTTACAGAGTTCAACCCTTTTCACAGTGAAAGTCAGTGATCTCACTTGCACAACGTTTCCGCGTTCACAACAATGCGTACATTCAGTCATTCATTCATCTTTAAATAGACCCGTTCATTCATGCCGTCTATTTCGGACCCGGATTATCGTATTTTCAGCCAGACGCTCCTTGACATACCATGTCGCGACGAAAGGTTAAAAAAATAAAAAGCATAGATTTACGTTCTATTATTTTGTTTTTAAAATATCGTTTATGATATTATGATGTTGGCTGTAATGTATCTGTCGTTAACATTTTATTTATCATTTTTCAGCTGTGTACCTGTGCATATATTGTATGTACTACTCTTTGACCTGTGCTACGATATAGTTTTCAAAACATAGCTTAGTTAGTGAAACGAAGCGTTGAGTGTTGACAAAACAGTAGACATCTGTGACGCGCATATAATGGTGGTCGGTGGCAGAGGGCTTTCTCAGTCACTCTAATTCCGCCTAAAATTGGAGTAAAATAGAAAAATGCCCGCAATTTGCGAACTTCGGTGTTCGCGGTAGGGGGTCATCCATTAATTACATCACACGTTTAGGGGGGCGAGGGGGTCAAGAAAATGTGACATGTTGTGACAAGGGGGAGAGGGGAGTCACAAACTTTGTGACGTCACTTTAACTTCATCAGTAAACAAAATTCTATTTTAATCATTTTATTTACTGTACAGTTCAAAAACAAGTTTTTGGAACGATAATCGTTTTTATTAGTTTAATTTTTTTTTCATAATCAGTTTTGGGTTATAAATTTACTAATATTTTGACAAAAAATTAATAATACTTAATTCGATTTGCCGATTTCGTTGAAAAAATGTGACGTCACATCAGGGGGGGGAGGGGTTTGTCAAATGTGACCAAGTGTGACAAGGAGGGGGGGAGGGGTCAAAAAACCTTGAAATTCGTGTGACGTAATTAATGGATGACCCCTAGGCCCTCAGATTGCCGCAACGACAATCACAATAATAACGTCTATTAGTTATATTATTGCACACTCTTTGTTGGTTAATTGCCGGATTCAATTAATTATAACACGGTATATTATCGATTAAAATGGCTGCTATTTAACTGATCACCAGATTTAGTAAAATTTAATACCAAAAAAATCTATTTTACCACCCTAAAATCATGAATGATCACCAAAATTATAACACCATTTTAATGTGAAATGATTACCAATTTTATTACATTTTACTATCCTTTTAAAGGAAATGACACCAAAATAATCATTATTAACCCAAAAATAGTCAATGATTACCAAATTTCAATCCCCATTTTAATGTGAAATGATAACCAAATTTTTACATCTTGCTATCCTATTAAAGAAAATGACACCAAAATAATCATTGTAAACCCAAAAATAGTAAATGACCGCCAAAATTAGAACTCCATTTTAATGTAAAATGATAACCAAATTTTTAAATCTTGCTATCCTATTAAAGCAAATGGCTCCAAAATAATCATTGTAAACGCAAAAATAGTAAATGATCACAAAATTGTAACCACATTTTAATTAAAAATGTGCAATCATTGAATATATCGTTATCCTATTAAATTAATTAATCCACTTCGTCATCTTTTTCTAGTAGCATTTTATTTCTGTAACAGTCGCAGTTCTAACCTAACCTAACCCACTTTTCTAGTAGCATTTTGTTTCTGTAAGGGTCGCAGTTCAAACCTAACCTAACCCACTTTTCTAGTAGCATTTCTTTTCTGCAAGGGTCGCAGTTCAAACCTAACCTAACCCACTTTTCTAGTAGCATTTCGTTTCTGTATGGGTCGCAGTTCAAACCTAACCTAACCCACTTTTCTAGTAGCATTTCTTTTCTGTAAGGGTCGCAGTTCAAACATAACCTAACCCACTTTTCTAGTAGCGTTTCGTATCTGTATGGGTAGCAGTTGAAACTTAACCTAACCTACTTTTCTAGTACCATTTCGTTTCTGTAAGGGTCGCAGTGCTAACCTAACCTAACCTACTTAACTGATAGCAGTTTAACTTACTTTTCTAGTAGCATAACGAAATGCTACTAGAAAAGTAGATTAGGTTAGTTAGGTATGCGGTGCGGGCTACGGGGGGTTGAGCGGGAGGGGCTAGTAATTTCGGCATCAGTTTACTTTATTCGGTAATATGTATAAATTTTTTGGTAATCATAGTGGTTTATTTATGTGAAAATATCGCATTAATTTGGTCTTCAAGATTTGGTGATCATTAATGATTTTTGGTGATCATTCAATATATTTGGTATTTGAATACAATTTGAAGTGCAGTCGTAATTAAAGTGGTGGTACTTTTGTATTTTTAGGCCTTATTTTTTTGGTGTTCACTAATTTTTTTTGGTAAGCATGATTTTTTTATTTAGGGTACCAAAGTATTTTTTGGTGGTCATTATATTTGTAGCCGATTAAAATTGGCTCGACTATATTTTTTAGATTTTAAAATACTTTACTACATGCTATAATATGCAAATCAAGTTATGCCATGAATACTTCGTAAGATTAACGATATAGGTAAGTTTGAAAAAATGCGATTATTGCGAATTGCGAATATTATTTTAAATACTTAAGGGAGGTGAATCCCTGATGTTGGACAGATAACAGACAGACAATATAACGTATCTATGGATAAAATTGGATCAAAACATGAGTCGCTTAATTGGATGTGTCATCAGTGTCGTGTTCCCATGGACCATGCGGGTAAAATGATGTCAAGGAATTACTCATACGGAGAGGCGATGAAAACAATTGTCTAGGACAGTTTCCAACGTTTTTTGAACATTATTAAATAGCGAACCCTGGAAAATTCATATAAAATGTAGGAAGTAAAAACTTTTTTATTAATTATTTAGTTGCCGGACTGCATCCGACATAGATAATAATAAATAAATAAAATTGATGAAACGAGAAGGAAAATACATTTTAAGACATTTTTTTTTCGTGTCCGTATCGAAAGTACTGGCGATTGTGACTAAGAGATACCGAAAAATAATTACAAAAATAAAATAAAAAATATAAGCGCTCATATCTAACACCCGACCCAAAAACTAAGCATAAAATATGTAAAAGCAAGTGCAAATGCACTGGCCAAAGAACGCGTTTTCGCCACAATTTCCTTCATAAACAAGCAGTTATTAAATTAATTTTATTATTCAGCTGAACAGAAAACAATAGAGGAAACAGGAAATGCTTGCAATAACTGAAAAATTACCGACACTGCTTGAGAGTAGCTAAGCTATAGGTAAACGTTTTCCTCAACACGCCTTTTGCTTGCAAGGATCAAAGAAACATAAGAAGTTAATTAATTAATTAGAATATGTATTGTATAGCAACAGGCATAATAGTTATTTTTACCTTCAAAGCTTTAAACCACAAACGATTGGTTAGATTCAAAAATAGAACGCAGACTTGCTGCTAAGTAAACATGTCAGCTTTTTTTTTAACCTATCATATTGAGCTGTGATCTGTTTTTACAGACTTTTGAGACTTTAGAAATTAAACCACGTCGTGCCTACCTACCGCATCTAAAGTTGCTTTATTAACCCTTTACCAGGCTAAGGGACATATATTTCCCACATACGGCACTGCAAACATGTGTTCTATTTTCGATCAGTAAGACTGACATTCGATAGTCATTTTTGAAGTGTCAGCCTGGTAAAGGGTTAATACCTATTATATATGTTTTTATTAGGTATAAAAAAAAGAAGTCTAGAAAGAACCTACTTACTGACCATTGAATTACGATACGAAATTCTAGTATAGTTTGTCAAAGGACTGTCTCATTTTCAATCATCATAGACGCTTTGTCTTTGTCTTACACTAGTACTAGCACCCAAAAGAAAAGGATGAGTATAGTTTTCCTGGTTCTTACTGACTGACAAATTGGTTTGACCAACTATAGGTGCCTGCTATTAACATGGCAAATAATTCTATAGAGTGTACAGTAACGCATGACTCAAAGTCTATGGTCTTATACACTTGTGGTTATTCATTTATTTACCTCGTCGTTCCAGAGGCCCTACCGCGAAAACTAAAGTCGTTTTCTTTATTTCGATTTTCGTTTTTCGCGGCAGGTCGCGACGGAACGCAAGGACTTTCGACAAGACCTATATTATTTTTCAGTTACAGCCACTTTTCTTCTTAATAAATAGGTACCTACTTAAGTTTGAAACTCACCAGCAGATTATCGACGGAGTTGTACCCACAAATCACGTATCCCATGACTCTGTTGGCCATTTCTAGTTGATCACCGAAAACAAAAACACTAAACAAAACACCACATCTGTTTATATTTTCCCGCCTGACAACCCCCACATTCCAAATTTAAATTCAGAACTAATGAAACACGTGCTTGCACAAATACACCTTAACTCAACGACGCACAGTTGATTTTGAATCGTAGCGTTAGATAGTTAAGAATCCAAATGGCGTAACAAGTTACGAAACGGTTAATTATCACATGGTTTTCAGCGTAATTGAAGCGAACTTCACGTCAGTCATGAACGGACGCCGGAGAGAGACTGATTACGTCTTATTCCCACCGCTCATACGGGAATGTCAATATAAAACTATATTGCACCGGTCTTGAAACAATGCCATGCGCCTATAGGAAGGTACTTACGCCATTATGACGTACCCACAAATTGGGAATATGTTGAGATAGTACCTATAATGAAGATTCTTGAATACACTGTTATGATTTTCTAACGTCGAACGTCGAACATGATGTGTAATTAATTAGTGAGCTACTGTATAAATAACCTATTTAAAATAACAATGTTATTTGAAGAAAGTTAACATTCTAGGATAAGTATCTAACATAAAAGGTACCTATACCTTTCATGTCGGCTGGTTTTACAAGTTTAGCTACGTGGTAGGTCATTCATGCATATACCTTCTTTGAAAGTTATGAAACATAACTACGCACAATATTAAACTATCCTTCAGAAGTCGCAATAACACCTAATAATGAAATCATCTTGTAACAAAAATCAGAAAAGGATTATTAAAAAGGTCACCTAAAATAAACCCGATAACCGCCAACAGAGGAGTCATTCATTGCGATAACCAAACACGACCTCGCCGTAAAGAGGTTAACATCCCGATGCGTATAGCATTCGGACGCGGAAATACGCCTCATTGGTGTTCCAAATTTGAATTACGAAGATCGACCTGGTTATCGTCACTTGTCTGCAGTTGGACCAAGGATTTAGCCGTCTGCAATGTCTTAATCAAGTGTTGAAGAGGTTAACGCGAATCTCAGGTAGCGTTGAAGTGAGTTCAAATTCCAGGCTTCTAATTATAGGTACCTTTTTTGTTTACGGCCTTAACAAATTGAAGATAACGGAAAAGATAACCATATACAACAGACTACCTACAACCTATCCTATGAAGCGCCTTCCGGAGTGAGCAAATTATACCGATTTCGCTACGTGTCAATAAGTATTATAATAATGCCGACAGTTCACCATACATTATAATTATTTTGTTAAAGTCTTTTCTATTTCTTTCGTTTTCGGTCCCGTACCAAAAAGGTAAAAAAGAAACCCTTACAGTGCGACTCTGTTTCTGTTTTGGCAAATCTGTTGCGGAAAGTTTCCAAAAAGTTCCCAAAATTTCCGGAAATGTTAGGGAAAATTTACAGGTAACCATGCAAGGAAACTTTAACTAATGAAATGGAATTTAGATTCCCATACAAAAGTATGAGAAGTTCCCACACGGCACGGCACATCAGTAACTTGAACACGGTAATTTTAAAACAAAACCCTTTCTTTTTGCCGCAATCGGCTAAAAAACGAGGAAGTTCCAATTTTCCAAACCATCCACTCATCGCCAAACAAGCAGTGGGTGGACTCCTAAATTGGTCCGACCTTCACGCGACCCGGCTGATGACCAGTGACCACTGATGACCATTATCTCCGGTACTTTGCTGTGTGGCTAATATGTTTCTGAGTTGCCATTGCCATCCAATGTGCTTTAGTTCATACTTTATGACATTTTATACATTTAGGTACGTCCCGTGCACGTCCACAATAATGTATTTGTATAATGCGCACATAGCTCTTCAACATGATTAATAAGTTCACTTTGCCCACTTTGCTTAAAAAAAAAACAACGGGTTGCACTCCGAGAGTGCCGACAGAAGTCAAAACTCAATAACTATGTTTGCAGCACTATGTATAATTGACCCATCCTCCTTTCTATTGAAAAACTTTAGTTCCGAAATTGCTGGCCAGTGAACTTAAATTTGTAGCGTTAATTGTTTAAAATTCGAATAGAAATTGTAAAGTTACCTTGCAGACCTCGCATCTAAATATATTTGGTCATGATATTTTGAGTTTTATTCACCAGTACTAGAGTTCACTTTTATTAGCGATTTCATCAAGATGAGACTTTATTGAAATTATTGAATTATATTGAAGTGATATAAAGTTAGAATGTAACTGTGAGAGCCTCGTATTTCAGCCCGTACAAGATTAGAACATTGAGCTTTATTGCTTAATATAAAAGTCCAGTTTTAAATAATTGACCTGATTATGATACGTTATGACTAAAGTTCTTTGGTGAATAACATTGTCCGTCACACATGACATAAGTCACGCAAGCGCCCTGCGCCGCCTACATGAAACAGCCGGCTCAGTAGAAAGAGAGGAGAGACGCCTTCGCGTTACGCGTTACGCTGTCCCGAGTTTATCATTTTTTCCCCACCTCAAAAAGTGCTCAGCGCCGCTAAAGAAGTTTTCACTTCAAAAAACATTTCAGAATTTGTAGGCACAGTCAAAGTTATAAATGTGTGAAAAAAAAAGTAATTATAGGCGCATATTCATTAAATAATAGGTAAATAAAAACATCTGAATCTTCAGTTCCTTTGTCCCTCCCGAGATTCTGTCAATTTTGAAGTTGAATGATATATTGTCCAAATAACAAGATGTGTTTACTTAGGTTCACTGATAGATTACTAATGGACGGTTCAGTGATTCAGTGCTGAATAAATACTAACAAATCATCTGCTTCAAATATTGAATACACACAATTGAAAAGATAAAGGACGGCATTAAGTTTCAAAGAAATAAAGTTTAACAAAAGAACACGTTATTACGTTATCTTTTCGCGGATTAGCAAAGTAATATTTTGGTTTTAATTAATATGGAGTTCCGCAAAGTAACGCCTGATTCTATTCACTATGTTATCATTTTTTGGTTTTCATCAGCACTGTTTCACTTCAACAAATTCACAACAACAACAAAATGTAAAACTATATGTTTAATTTAGGCTTGTGTCGGTCATGAACTAAGAACTTTTAAGAATGAAATCCCGTCAAGGACCGAAAGGAACTAAATCTTTTTGCACGCTCTTAATCGGTCTTTAGGTCCTTTAGTTCAGTGGGATTGATGAGCGCTTGACATGAGTGAAACAGAAAATAGACTGAAATAAATGGTTCACAATGACGTTGGCACGAGTGCGAACGAGATAAAAGAGTGACAAACAGTCCTAAACCTCAAGAATATGAAAAAATATCAAATATTTTTTCTATATTTTTTATTTTATTTTATTGTGTCTAGCTTTTTGATGTTTAACCGTCATATAGTATCGTACAACTTGAATCGTAATTCAGTTGCCAAAAATTTAGAAAAAAAAGTAAGGTAAAATCGATTCATACATTCCCAGCTCTCAGACCGAACTGAACTAAAGGAACTAAAAGACCGAACTAGTTCGTTTGACCGATTGACCGAGAGCGGAGCGCTCTCTGTAGTGACCGAGCAGGCACAAGCCTAGTTTAATTGTTAAAGCCAATGCATGAGTTCCCTATGATCCTGACATGGCTTCGAGAAATCGGGAAATACACAAAGTTCCCACTTCCCAACGTATCAAACAGGAACCTCCTCCTTTTTGAAGTCGGTTAATAAATGTAAGTCTAAAATGATTGATAGATAAACTGTAAAGTCGAGTAAGTAATACGAGTTATAGGAGCGAGGCCGCACTGACCCGATTGCCGCGGAAATAGAACCAGAGATGGCATCCGATATCATTGCACCAGTTCATTGAAATTGGGACACGTATAAAAGAACTTCTACATTTTTATTTATTAAAAATTATCGGGAATCGTGGAGATAGCGGGGATACTTGTAACATCAAAAAGTTAATAATAGCTAGTCTGTAAGCTATACTAGTTTTAGTATAAAATAACTTGTGATATAGACGAGGGACGTGACGAGCAAAATTTTAAACACTAGGTATACATACATACATCACTGGCTCAGTGACCCAAAGAGGATCTTGGCCTCTGACACAAGAGAGCGCCACTCTGCCCTATTCTGCGCCACTTCGCGCCAGTTGGGTATTCCGAGGGCGGACAGGTCTTTTTGGGCTTCGTCACTCCAGCGGTATCTGGGACGCCCAGACGGACGTCCGAAAATTGCTTATGTATGATGGGGGTGTAGAGTTGAACGGCAGACATAAGATCATTGGCTATGCTGATGACCTGGGACTATTGGCTCAAAACAAAAGGGACCTGGAGGCCATGGCTAGAATTGTGGAGCAGGAAGGGGAGAAGATAGGTCTCAGAATCAACCACCAGAAAACAGAATATCTCCAAATGAAAAGGTACAAGAAGACCAGAGTGAAAAGAGAAGACCTAGTAGTCGGAGCAACCACCTACAAAGGTGTCGATCATTTTAGGTACCTTGGTTGCACAGTAACTGATACCAACCGAAGGGAGGAAGAGATAGATATTCGAATCCAAAACGCCCTACTCCATTTCCATTCATATATCCATCCATTCTTCCATTTCATTTCCATTTGGTTCTTGCCATTTTGTGGCACTTTAATCTTATTTTATGTTTTCTTTTATATAATGTAATGTATTGTACCGATTGTTTGTGCTTACGAATAAATCAATTCTATTCTATTCTATTCTATTCTATTCCCTAAGATGCTCGGCAGCGCTCCATCGAGTCTTAAGTGTCCAAGCTGATCAGTAGACAAACCAAGATTCGAGTCTACAAGACTGTAATTAGACCAATTTTGATGTATGGGAGTGAAGCTTGGACGCTGACTCAGAAAGAAGAGAGCAAGCTCTTAGTGGCGGAGAGGAAAATCTGGCGGAAGATTCTGGGGCCTATCAGAGAGGAAGATGGAACTTGGAGGCGAAGGAAAAATAGGGAGCTAGAGGAGCTGGTTGCGATGCCCAATATAATTGGCGAGATCAAAGCCACACGACTCCGCTGGCTTGGTCACCTGGATAGGATGGGGGAGGATCGTGCTGTGAGAAGAGCGTATGTGGGGCACCCGGGCGGAAACACTAGGTATATAAGTTAAAACCTGCGCGATGGTCGTATCTTCCGTCGCAAGTTTCGTATATCTAGCCATTTTTTATTCCCTTCCTATTTCCTGGCATTACGCCCCCTCTTAAAGTACAGCGCCATATTTCTCTAGATCCTTCTAACGCCATACGTCTACGTTAATTTCTACCAGTCTAACTACGCAAACAACTAACAAGGAATCCTAATCAAATCGAAATAATCAAAACCTCTTTGTCATAGACAATATTTCTCTGAACCAAATCACAGATAAACAAACTTTTATAAACACACGTCCTTCTGGTGACTAAGGGAATCTATTTTTAGTGCCCTCTTACCTGAGCATTGTTGGAATTAACTGATAACGATACAGACAGTACAAAAATAGAATAGTGTTGCAATTGTAGAGATAAAAGGTTTCTTGCACTGAAATATGAGTTATCATGGCAAACAATCGAGATTTATCTTAAATTTGTGGAGCAGTGACTATTTAATACATTTACACGTCTCAGTTTTCGTAACATTTCAAGTAGTTTCATCAGTCGCGTTACTCGCGTTATATTGACAAACAACGCAGAACCGAACTCGTTGATAGTAGGATACTACTCGTTATCGAGCTTAAAGCCTGACCAGTAATATATGATTATAATCACGCGCCATGTTGCGGAATTTCGCTGATCTAATTTTTTCATCAGAACTGTCACCCCTTACATGAGAATCAGCCCTTTCTTGACAATGATCATTTATTACTGGTCAGGCTTTAACTATAGCCTGTATCTTTACGTATTTAACCCTTTACCAGGCTGACATTTCAAAAATGACAATCGAATGTCAGTCTTACTCATCAAAAATAGAACACATGTTTGAAGTGCCGTATGTGGGAAATATATATCCCTCAGCCTGGTAAAGGGTTAAATAAAAGTAAACAAATAATTTGTACATTTTCCAGTAGTTATAACATTTATTGGTTAACCGACCAATTAGGTACAAAATCGCCTGTATCACTGAACAGTCACTGAACGACCTGACTTTAACCTACAATATTTGATCGTGTAATGTTTTCATCTACCCTCAACTGGCTTTAATGAGTCATTTGAGAGTAGAATTTGTTTACTTTTATTTAAATACCTAAAGATACAGAGTATAAGAAATGATGTAATGAGACCCATCCACTTATTTAATACACGGACGATTCGCGATCGAAGGCTAGTTAGTCAGTAAAGAAATACTTTGAATACAGTGAAGTCAGTGAACTACCAAATTTCATCTAAAATCCGATATATAAGAGCGCTGGTGGCCTAGCGGTAAGAGCGTGCGACTTTCAATCTGGAGGTCGCGGGTTCAAACCCCGACTCGTACCAATGAGTTTTTCGGAACTTATGAACGAAATATCATTTGATATTTACCAGTCGCTTTTCGGTGAGCGAAAACATCGTAAGGAAACCGGACTAATCCCAATAAGGCCTAGTTTACCCTGTGGGTTGGAAGGTCAGATGGCAGTCGCTTTCATAATAACTAGTGCCTACGCCAATTCTTGGGATTAGTTGTCCCACCGAGGGTTCCGTACTTTTTAGTATTAGGGGCTATTCATAAATTACGTCATTTCAAATTAGGGGAGGGGGGGTCTGGACATCCGATGATGGTAGCATGACGTAGGAGGAAACGGGGTCATTCGAAGCATGATTTTTGGACGATTTGAAGGGGGGGGGGGGGGGGGGGGGAAATCGATGACGTAATTTATGGACAGCCCCTTTTGTTGTTATAGCGGCAACAGAAATACATAATCTATGAAAATTTCAACTGTCTAGCTATCACGGTCCATGAGAAGCCTAGTGACAGACAGACGGACAGTGGAGTCTTAGTAATAGGGTCCCGTTTTTACCCTTTGGGTATGGAACCCTAAAAACTCACATATCACTGTTTTAATAAGATTGGTATTGATACTTAAAATTACGCAATGAACTTGTGGATCAATAGTTTTAATACTGGACTCGTTCGGTGGTTTTACGGTGGTCCATCAAGTTATTTCTTAAAAGATTATCAGATGTACCTAACTAAAGGAAATGACGCATTTTCCGGCGACGTGCGAGTTTAGCCGCAGTTCCTCATCGAGTATTCAAGCAAAGTAGATATTAGACCATTAATAATAGGCAGGATATTACTCCGGGAACTTTTTATAATTAGGTATTGTTTAATTCTATTATACCTCAGTATTTCGTTTTTTTTTTTTAAAGATTTCGTGCGATATCCGTCGAGCAGTTTCTAGAAAAACGATTTTAAAACTGGCTCTTCTTTGTTAATTAATAATTAAAAAGTAGTTATTTACGATACAAGTGCGGAAAAGAGGAAATTCGAAACGAGTGGCGAATTACTTATTCGCACGTGTATCGTACAACGTTTTACAGTACATAAGTATGGCCCTTTAAACTTTTAACATATGCATTATGCACGGAAAGTAGGACCAATATGTACCTACTGTAAAAAACAGTTCAATATTTCCTTGAGACGTGGGCAAATTTTCCAAACAAAACGAAGTCGGTATCTATGACATGGGTCTCAAAACTTTTTGACACCAAGTAAGCAACTATTAGTAGTAAGCACTAGAGCGGGTTGCAAGTGCGTTGCCGGAAATTTAAGATGGGAGTGCGCTCTTTTCAGGAAGGTGTAAGGCTGTATCGGTCCGAAATAACGCGGGCGGCAGTTCATTCCACAGTTTAGCTGTGCGAGGCAGGACGTTTCTGGAGAAAAGCACAGTTGAGGACTGCCAGCCATCAAAGTGGTGACGAGGGAAATGTAAAATTACACGCGGCAACATTTCCATCTTCATCTTCTTCTTGGCGAAAAGTAGCTGCAGTTTCAGAGCAAGTAAGCTCTAAGGATATATCATTTTATCTCATGTTTATTTAAAAACTGGTTACAACTTGTGGTAAAAGAAACTAAATACAAAAGTATACAACAAAAACGTAACCTTTAATTTTAACATAATGGCGTCACAGATTATACACGTGCCGGCCGATCGTGACTGCGCCATCAGCGGATAAAAGTAAAATTAACACTTAATTACGTCGTCCCCGCCATATTTATTATCTATGGTCGTAACATAACCATAAAGAATATTAATAACTGTTACCGGAGACAGTTTTATGCTATATTTTACGTGCATCAAAGTAACGTTACCTCGACATATTTCCAAAGTAGGTTATCTGGCTTATCCCTATTGAATTCAATATACAATCACAAGCTGACCTTACTATTAAGCCTACTAAGTCCTAATGTTCAATTAGGGTGATTTTATGTCGATCGCGATCGTAACACCAAACTTTGATCGATCTAGTAGCGCAGTAACACTAATAATGTTAAAAAAAGTAACCCGAATATTGTCTTCGTTTACCGTGATAGTTATTCATGAAATAAAACAACTTTACCGGAATTTAAACTGTAAAAGAAAGTTCCCCGGCTGATTTATCCACTTCACTTAATGTAATGCGACTATAGGACCCCGACACGGTTAACCTTTTGGACGCCATTATGACCGATATATCCGCACCGCAAGTTCAACGCCAAAGACCGATTAATCGGTCACAGACCACAGAGCAACATAGACCTACGTGCATATGCATAAGGTTCATTTCAGTTTTGACACCTCGGTGACGTGGCGTCCGCGTGACAGCTTTGGTGTTTGACACGGCGTCGAAAAGGTTAATGGGAGGTAAAACACGATATAAAACTGACAGACAGACTAACATAATAGAATGTGTTTAAAAAACAACAATTTCAATTTTCCCACAATCTATATTTAACCTAGGAAGTGACAGTTTCTGTTTCGCTAAACTGATCAGAACTATCCGACCCAAATTAAATTTAACAATCCTAATTAACTTTATTGTGTGTTTCCTCATTCGTTTTTAGATAATTTAATTAGCGGATCAGATATAAAACGAGACATGTAATGACACTGATGACAGACTAATATACCGAGATATCGTCAACAGGGGTGAATTCAATAGGGATGGCTGGGGTGAATGGGGACAAAATTTAAAATGTGATTTACCTAATAACTAAGTACTCAGTCAAATTGAATCATACAAATCTACTATTATTTTATATCGAATGATACAATTTGTGTAAGTATTTTTTTAAGAAATTGTTGTCAATGTTTCATGTACCTATACACGGTTTGTCTATGGTACGGTACTCGGTACTCGCCCAGTTTATAAGAGGTGCGCTACTCTAAAGTGTAATTCTATGGACCTTGCTAACTATGTAAACAAAAGTCACTAGTAAAATTCATCATTCGGAGAAAATTTCAATATGGCGGTTTGTTTACATAGTTACCGAGTTCCATAGAATGACACTTTAAGACCGGCCCTACATGAGACCAGGGGCCTAGCCAAGATGACAATCGTTTGCAGAAAGCGAAACGAAACGTAAATAATGTATGGAACTGATAACGTTTCTTTTCGTTTTCTGCAAACGATTGTCACTTTGGCTAGGCCCCCAGCGAAACTAACCTCTCTATGAAATCCAATTATTCACATTGGTTCTCGTGTGCAGTAAGAGTATAGATGATCAAGCAGATCTTGTCAGTAGAAAAAGGCGCGAAATTCAAATTTCCTATGGGACGATATCCTTTCGCGCCTACATTTTTCAAATTTGCCGCCTTTTTCTACTGACAAGATCTCCTTGACCCAGTATAAGTAATACACACACTTTATTGCACAAAACAAGTATGTTTGTTGTTTGTCTATGGTACGGTAGTGGGCACCGCCCGCGCGAGACTGGGAGCGCCCGCGCCGGTATCAATCGACGGGATCACTGTAGTGCACGCCGCTAACATTGGCTCGTGGACCAGCTGTTTTTAGCCTATTGTTTTGTGACATGACATACGAGAAGCTGATGATGTCTTTACGAGACTTGACTTAGGAGAAAATTGCTACACAACAAAAGGGACCGTGGCTGCGGGAAGGGGCCTAAATATATTAGGAATTAACATTTTTATTAAAATGAACTTCCATCCAGAGTGAGTCGTGAGAGTCCAGCTGGTTTATGATTAGTACAATTTGCTTGGCAAGTGGCAAAAATGTATACTCTCGTGCCCAAATTTCATAGTATTTGGCAGATGTCAACTCAGCTTAACATGCTCACGTTTGGACTTAAAGTCTGTAGTGGCTGTTATAACATTATTAACAATGAAAAGATGAGAGAGATCGAAAAAAAGAGAAGCCTGTCATTAAAACATCTTAGATCGCTTTTTAGCGATAAGACCGCCAGTTGTTTACCTCTGCATCTGCTTGTGTTGCTATATTTTCTTTTGTATTTTTCTTCTATTAAATTGTGCAATAGAGTATTTGTATTACATTGTATTAAAACAAAGCGCAACGAACATTGACTGACATGAACATATGTATTTACTAACTTTTTTTTACCACGAGCCAATCCTCATCGTCGCTACTTGCGCAGACGCCGCTCAATTAGAGGTAAATTATTGGTGCGGGCGCGATGACCGCTCGCCGCTCAATGTGAGCTTTTCTTGCACCAAAGTTGGAACTGCTTTCCTATTGAACTAGCATTTTCCCGTGACTTCGTCCGCGTTCCTAAGTTACTATTTTAGGAGTTCGTCGGTACCAAATATCATCAAAATCCCTTCCGGTAAGACGTTTTTAAGTGAGGGAGGAACAAACAACGTTGTAATTGACGTGTAAAAGTGCCCTTGTGGCTTATTTGCTGAATAAATGTTGATGTTTGACAACCAAACAAAAATGTTCACATTAATTTACAAAATTTGTAAGACTACCTTCGAAGGCCTCGAGATTGGGCTCATATGATTAGTTTTAACGGAGTGAAATTCTTTGAGGGCATTTCGTAGGTACAGTCGGCAATCATTTAGTGTGCGTTTTTTTGCCAGAAACCTAATTACTCCATCCATAATTATGTATGCAACATGGAAGTCAGATTAGCTTTCCGTATTTGTCTTTTACATATGTATGTGTATTTAGGGCAAAAATAAGACAAAAAATTCTTCCTCGATCATAAAATCATGACAAACTTTGATAAAATCAATCGGAATAAATTATACAAGTTATCAAGAATCAAGACCCATTAATGGTCCTTCGAGCCGGATACATTCAGAGCCTATTAACGGATAATAAACTACAATGAATACCGTCATTATTTCAACGAGTCTTGATTGGCAAAGGGGGTCGGCGCACCCTCGACTGACGTTGTTACAATCTTTGATTTGATATTTGATTTGAACCATGTTTTTTATGATTTTTAAGCCCGCTCACGACTGAAGGGGCTCATTTGCACTGAATAAAGATATCTGACAGAATAGTTTACCTGATACATATGTCACCTCTAATCAATATAATCGAGAAAAGACAAAATAGCTAATGCGAATGGGTTAATGTACAAAAACTTGTGTAAAAATATTCTCCATAATGTCAATATCCTGGGAGGAAAATGGGGACTGTTTGTATGGAGAGGCGGTCGTCCACTATACTCTTAATAAACACAAAATATATATGAACTATATTTACTTTATTTGAACGGTCAGAATACCAATTGGATAAATCAAATTAATGTGTTATTTACAGCATCAATTTTCCTTTAGTATATGACATCTATTTCAGTTAATAATTGATTAGAAACCCTACGTAATACTTCTATTATTAGTATTCTACTAGCCTAGTTAATGTGTTCAAAGGACATTAGTTAGTACACTATTAATAGTAACATGATTATTGATTACATTAGCCTTGCTAGTTGATGAGACATGCAATTGACAATTACTCATCGGTCACTTCCAACTGTCATACTCCTACTAGTAGGACGCAATGTTTACTTATGACGAGTCACAACTTAAGGCCGGATGCACCAAACCGTGTGTCAGTCATAGCATTTCGTTAAGAGGAAAAAGAAACCGAGCCCATTACCAGAATTGAGAATATTAAATGAATATTTCAATCGAAACGCAGTTAAGCTGAATGAAAAGGAGATATATATTGCGACGCCATTGCGACTTCAGAAATCGCAATATTCATTCTTCTTCTACTCGTTCTTGGAGTCCTGTGAACCTGGGGCTCGCTTAGCAACTGATCCCAAGAATTGGAGCAGGCACCAGTTTTTACGAAAGCCATCTAATAATTATCCAAACCAACACGAGGCCCGAGGCCTTATTGGGATTAATCCGATTTTCTCGCGATTTTTTCCTTCACTAAATCAAATCACAATATTCACTATCAAAAGAAATGGCCAAGTATGAAAAGTTGTCAGTGTAAAAAAAAAATATTCGTTAATAATTTGAACCCAAATGAACCCGAAATGGCAAATAAATTCATAACCTTACTCACAATGCAATGGCAAAGTTTTAGGGGACAATCTTACACAAATTTACTAAGTCATACAACATTTATAATAGCTTTTAGCTACTATTTAGCTTGTGTATACTATGCAAGTATGCACAATACACACTTTAGACGATGTCTAGACTATTAATAGCTATACTAATACAAAGAATACAAACATACAGTCGCTCTACATCGTACGTATTTGTGTCCTTTATCTATAACTATATATCATATAGCTCTTATGTAATTGAAATAAAGACGTTCATTTGTGTTAAAGTCTCATACTTGTGTAGGACTGTAAGTTTAGTGTACATTGTTTAAGTAATGGAGTGTTTACAAAATTCATCATTCTTTAGTTTATTAAAAATGGAGCTTAAATTCCTGAAATACCGACTGTAAGGGTAGACTGACCCGATTGCGCGTCAGAAATATGTTTAAGAAATAAGAAATGTAAATATCAGGCATACGTGGACTTATACGTTTGGTTAGAGAAACCTTGCTCATACCAAAGATACATTGAGTAAGATGCGTATAAATCTAAGACAATTTCGTGCTTCAAAATTGACAGGTAAACGAGATGACGCTGTACAGCTGCATACATTTTGCGGTAACTCTGATTGTCACAGGGTTGGGCAGTATTTCAATTACATGTATTTGAAATACGTATTTGAAATACATTTTAGTATTTTGTATTTGTATTTCAAATACTACCTGGAAAAGTATTTTGTATTTGGTATTTCAAATACTGCACTCACATGTATTTTGTATTTTGTATTTCAAATACTTCAAGCTTCAAAATACATTTCTACAAAATACATTTTATTAAATTCTATGATCCTAAAATGGAACATTTTTTTAAATATAATGTACGACTTGTACGAGCGCAAATAGGTACATTGCGCGAGCTATTCTGCGCAGAACTTTTCGTCAACAGCCAGGGGATAGAGTCATTGTAGTAGTTTCCGTCCATGCTCTAGTTTTCGACCACATGACAGATTAGCATATAATATATTTCATTTTTAATTTACTATTTGCGAAATATATGTTTTATATGTAGACAGATATATTGTTTAGCTAAGGATTGAAATCAGTCCAAATTTGTGTAGCAATGTAGGTTTATATTCAAATTTCGTCAAGTGGACGAAAACTAGAGAAGAACGAAAACAAGCGCAATGACCCTATAAGTTTTTAGGAAAGGATATTCGTTAAAAAAAACTAAACGATTAAACAAAAAAAAGAAAAGTATTTTGTATTTTGTATTTGAAATACATTATTTTAAACACTGTAATTTGTATTTTGTATTTCAAATACCAGTCACCAAAGTAGTTGGTATTTGGTATTTCAAATACTTTTAAAAATGTATTTTGTAATTTGTATTTGAAATACGTGGAAGCCAGTATTTTGCCCAACCCTGGATTGTCAAAAGTTGGCGTTTGACAATTCAGTGACCGCAAAACAGATGGCGCAGCACAGCACCATCTGTTTAGGACGTCAAACTAAGCGGCACGTTTTTTTTCTTAGACTACCTCTCTATAACAATCAATTCCTTTTGCTCATACACTTGTACGTGGCGGCAGGGCTACCACGAGCCCTAAATCCACTGATCTAGAGAGCAAACTATAGCCGGAAGCCGGTTTTTCTGATGACGAGACTTTTTCTACTTTCAGCTCAGCACTACGCAGTCGGGAAAGGAACGGGACTTCTACAATGAGGAAATAATTCCTTGGAAAGGAAAGGAAATCTGAAAACAGGACAGGTAGGATTAACAAAACAGGTATTTCAAAGCTAGTTTATAAACAGGTCTAACATCCGATGCCGATATAGTCGAAATACTTGTAGTACTAGTACGTCGTATCTAGTTTTTTCGTTGTATGTAATAATGACTTAATGTCATATTTGCGCTGTTTTTTTTAAATTAAATCATGAGGTAAAATCAAAGATGGAAGCCATGATCTACGATGTGAAATATTTCATGGTAGTTATTTTCTAGGGTTATTTCTACAACTATGGTGGGCACTGACCTGTCTCAAGTCGGGCTCGCTAGCGGCGCCCGGCAGCTCGTGCGGCGCGGCGCCCGGAGCGGCAACGTCGCCCGCACTCGCGCTGAGCGCGCGTGCTCTTTCTCTGTCCAGTTTTTTGTCTCGTTCTCGCCCAGTGAGGATGTGCTTCGTTTTTGAGAGTAGGTTCAGGGGTTTTATTTTGCGGACCTGGAAGAAAAAGTTTGTTGTTACAAATTGTTACACATGTCCCGTTAACCAGGGGACAACAGTAACAAAGTTTTTTGAAGGAATGTTGTATCCCATACTACTATAGCAATAACAATAACACTTTAAAAAAAAAATCTGCATTGACCGCCGGCGTCATGGGCGGGACAGCTATATAAATATGCGCGTGCGATAGAGATAGGAACAGGCGGGTCAATGTACGATTCTTCGTGCTAAGCGTCCGTACTTTAGCTGACCATTGATAAATCTTATCGAATTAAAATTATATTTACAAATGGTTAACTACTTCTACAATATACATACCTTGCTTTTCACAGTCGCTGGATGCACAAAATGATCATCATCATTCTTAGGCGGGCGGCCTAGTACAAGTATATCATCCAACGATGCCTGTCTCCTCCCCATCGGTCTCGCCTCCGACATGGACATGCTATCCATGCTAGCCTTGTCGGAAACTGACTTCTCATATATCTCAACTGAATTAAAAGTATTCCCAGAATGTTTCTCTTCATATGTTTCAACAGAATAGAAAGGTTTGTCGGAGACATTCTCTTCATATATTTCAACAGAGTTGAAAGCAGGCTTGTCTTTTTCTTCGTATATTTCGACAGAGTTGAAAGCTTCGGCTACGCGAACTAGTTGGATGTCTGGGAGCTCGTAGTGGTGTGTTTCTGGTTCTGTGTACACCTGTGGAGAAATAGTTTTTTTTTAATTTTGGTTGAAAACATTGAAGTTACAGATTGGCAAACCTATTTGTGATTTACCGACTATTTCTATTGACAAAATTGTTTTGCAAGACCCATATGAGTCGCTTAACTTCAAATTCGGGTAAATCCTTCAGTCAGGTTATGCGATTTTGGTATTAAGAAAAGGTAATAGGGTAGATATTTGTTGAGAGGGTCGAATGGATGTACCCGAGTTTGAAGTTAAGCAACACATATGTTACTCATAACCGCCAGTCATTACACGAAAAACGCGAGACATGATTACTACTTTAATTAATGATGCAAATTTAAGCGTCAAATATATCTAGGGATAAGATTTAACACTTATTTAGAGATACATTAAAACTTAAATTAGGATGAAACATGAAGAGAAGGAACATGCAATTAAATTATGAGTATTATGACTTGCGTTACTATTATCGAGAAATTATTCATTGTCTGATCAGATCTGGATCTTCCATACAATTTGTAACCAAATTGCAAACCTTGATCGCAAACAATATGGAAACCCTGAGGAATTAAGAAATCATAGTGACAAGGTTAGGTATATCTCTTTAGTCTTTTGAGCAATTCAGAGTTAAACTAAACATACCTGATCATACACTACTCCATTCTGGAAACTCCTAGAGCCCGAAGTTGAAGCAACACCATACGCATTGTAGTTGTAATTATCCTCCTCACTTCTAGGGCTCACGTGTCTCGCTTGGAGATCAGAGTTAAGCACATCATCCGAGTTCAACGGCCTGCCTTGTCCGGCAAAGCCATCTACTACAGGAGTTGTGTTAGACAGGAAGGAACCATCTTCGAAACTACAGCCAACCAGCCCTAAAGGACGCCTGGGCATCTCCTGTCTAAACCTGTTCACCGGAGGTTGTGGCCCAGCGAAATCAACTACCAATATCCGGTCAGCAATATTCCTACAGTCATTATGAAAGCCTATACCAGAATCACTGTTAGAAGACGTAGTCGTTATCTCGCTATGATTACTTGGCTGTGGAGAGTTAGCGATGAATTCTTGACCTTCAAGCCTTTCTAGTCTATCATCGTGCCTACACGGCCGTCTTTCTCTGGGCACTCTAAAAACGGCTCTATTGCATCTAGAGAAGTTACCAAACGCGGGACTATCGCCTTTAATAGCTAGCTTAGATATCTGCGCGAGATTTGGGCTGTTATCATCAGCCGGTAAGGAGTACATTCCTTTGACAACTCCAACTACATACTCCGCTGACGGTGGGAACTCTAAACACCTCTCAGCTACCGCATCTCTAGTACAAGTTAGTTGGAACTCTCTAGCTCGAGGTATATGCGCTTCATGCTCAGCCATTCTAGGGTCTACAGCAAAAACATGGCAGCTATGTGACGCTTCGAGGTTTTCTTCGGTTTCCGCTGCCGTTACAAGTCCAAAATATCTTCTGTCAGCGTCTGAGCCGCATCCAGCGTAGAGTATTCTTTCTCTTTGATATTGGGCAAGGATCTGTCCGCCTGGGCGTCTAAGATTCAACGCGTTAGGTAACACAGATAATAACACAGGTGTGGCTGGTCGTCGTTCCTGTCTGAGCTTGCGTACAGCGGAGCGGACGTTGCCAGGGGCAGTGCTGGCGGCGGCGCTGGGGGTTTCGATGGTGCCGAGGTAGCCGACGACGGCGCGGCACTCGAGGCGCGCGGCCTGGGCCGGCGTGAGGTGCGCGCGGCTGAGTTGAAGGATGTCGTTGGATGTGCTTGGAGCGTGGCATGCTGGAAAATTATAATGGATAATTAGGGACTATTGTGGAACATGTAATATTGCAATACGTAAGATAGCATATTATTACGGGGGTGACATCGTCACTGTGTGACGAATCCCCATTCTTAAAAAAAATGATTTAAAAAAAGATAGCATATTAGAGATATGTTAAACAATGGAAGAGTACATAAATCACACTGATATTTGTAGTGTTATTGAATTGATTAGAGAACAAGTGCATGTTAAAAAAGCAGGACTTATTATTGGTTACATAACATACATTAGTAGCATTTTAATAGAATGTTCCAGATAGATTTTATAAGGATGACTATAGAAAGACAACCTGAAGAAGTGCGGGCCCCACAGCAACTTCATGTGTGAAAAGATTTTTTATTACATAATTATATTACAGACAGTCTGAGTCTAGCAAAGTCTAGCATTACACCTGAGCTTCAAACAGTCCATCTATGGTGAGATTGGCAATAAATACTAGCAAAAATTAAGTAATATAAGGTTTTATGGATACAATGATTAATATTAAATGTGCACTGTGGGTTAAGTAAGTTCAACATGCATATGACTTAATTATTAACTTTAAAAATTAGGAACCAAGGCATTTTAACTTCTGGGTTAGTTGTTTTACGTAAAAATTGTAAATAAAATTAAACTATTTTAACGGGTTATTTAAAAAACCGCTTAATCATCTAAAGTGACTTATAGATGAATAACATTTATACTACACACCAAATAAACAGGAAAAGGACCACATGAATACAATATTTGTGAGACCTTAAACAGTGTTTTATTTTATCAATTAAAAAATTATCCTTGTTACAAAAATAACAAACATAAAACAATGACAACACATGTAAGATGAATACAAAATTAGTGCAAACACAACACATATAAGTGCAAGAATATTTCACAGCACTTACTCGTCATTCATTAACCAATTAAGGAGCTTGACTAGCCATCTGCAAAAGGAATAAAGACACAACCATTATTGTTTTATGCTGTCCTATTCACAGTTGCCATCTAATATATCGGAGCTTCCAAGGCACTCAGAAATATTTGAACACGCTTCTATTGTCAAGGTGTTCGAGCGCGTGTTCAGATATTGTAGACACCTTGGCTGCTCCGATATATCTGATGACAACTGCACAAGAGGTCTACTGCAATCTTATTCTTTTGTCTTTTCTGCCATTGTGTAAAAATTCAGGAACTTAGGAGGTTTTTCTCATCTTGCGGTTCTATATCTACCAGCCATTCTAACTAACAAGGAAATGGTAAACCAATGATTACTTGATTTGTAAGTTCAAGACTTAGGTTGATAAATATATTGCAAAAATTAAGGTTTTAAGATGCTAGGCACTTTATATTTTAATAACAAAAATAAATTTTAACTGAAAATTGGTTGTCAATAAAGATTAGGCTATTTTATACATTATTGCAAAGCAAGACCACCACCGTAGAGAAAGTAAATGTAAAAGAAATTGGAAACCACAATCAGTATTTAGAAATTTAAAATATTAAAGACTATACTTACAGAAGCAAGAGGGCAAAAGTAGGAAAACCCGTCTTGATTCTAATGTATTTAGGACTAATGCAAACAAAACAATATATGAATATTCTTGTTAAACAGATATAAACAATATATCTGTTTAACAACAAAACAAATTCACTTTATCATAAACACAACGCAATACATGTTAAATCATTTTGGAAGTCAATTAAACGATCCTATGGGGACCTTCCTGATGAACTGACCTGGGTGGTGTAGCATAGTAGGCTGCGGGCGGCGCCTTGGCGGTGGGTGCCGCCGCCTAGTCCGCGCCCGCTCATCTGGCTCAGTATCCTCCGTGTCCGTCGGCGGAGCCTCCCGCGGCGCCACGCTCAAAGCGATCGCCCCCGGCGCTGCTGCCACCAGCCGAGCCACAGAGGCATGAGGAGCTCGCGCTACGTTCGCCCCGTCCACAGCAATCAAAGCGTCCCCTGCGCGCAGACCAGCCCGCTCCGCCGGCCCTCCAGCCGCTACGGCAGACACTACACAAGGCCGCTGCCCCGCTATAGTAAACCCAAACCCTCCAGGGCCTCTCGCGACCACAACACGACGCTCCGAAGTTCGAACCAAAGCGGCCCTTCTCCTCCTTCTTCTTTGCTGTTGGGGCACCATTTTCACTGACACTGGCTTTGTTAAATACTCATCGTAAGTTGTAAAAGAATTAGAACGCGCGCCGGATATGGGATCTAATTAATAGCCCCAGGCGAAACTTCATAGAAGAAAACTAGAAAAACTAGAAAGTTTCGAGGTCTTGCCGTAACTGACATTTAGAAAGTTTGAGTGCGTTCGCTTTTTTTAAATACTGTAACCGACTTGCAACTGCAACAAAACTGCAACTTCTTTAAAGTTAATCTGACGTCTGAATATAACCCAAGTAGTTCGTAAATATTTTTTTACTATATTTCTCTCATTGTATTGTGAGTATATTATACTACTGCTTTAAAATATTATTTTTTATATTTATATCAATTCATCGCAAATATGAACGCACCCAAAAACAAAGGCGTATTTTAATTTGAAGTTACTTTATTTAATTTGAAATAAAAAATGGCGTTGTTAAGAATAATAAATAAGTCAAATAATTTAACTAGCCCCAAAATATAATACACTCAACAACACTCAATAGCAACTAAGGTAAAATTTATTTGATTTAAAGCATATTTTGTGTTGATGGTTAAACAGCAAATATACTTCTCTGATCCGTCATCTCATCTCTCAAAATTATTTACCGTGCTTCGTTTGTCAAATCCACGTTGTTTTAATTTCCTCAAAATAAATTACGGAAGCTTTATAAATCAGTACTAATTACTTTAAATATACACCATGGCTGTAAGTATAAAACTAAACGTAAAACTTACGCTGTTGAAATAGTTTCTAACCAAACAAAAATTATACTTTGCTTTTCAGAAAAAAGGCAAAATAAAAGTAAGTAAGGTGAAGCGAAACAACCAGACCACGAACAGAATGAAGAAGCAGGGCACGATGAAGCTGCAGCGGCACCGCGCGAAGCTCCAGAAGCAGAACCAGCCGCCGCCGAAGCCCGAGATCGAATACAGCAGTGAGAGCGAGGAGTCGGCCGACGAGTGGGGCGATATGTTGGATGACGAGGAGAAAACGTACATTATGAAGAGGCTGGCGAAGAACCCGAGGTTCCTGGCTGATGTGCCGGAACAAGAGGATGAGAACAAGTGAGTGAAGAAATTTTTACATAGTTGGGGCTGGACACATTGTGTGTGCTGTAATTATAATTGATTTCATACTTTAAACTTCCATGAGCCTGTAATACAAGTCTATTGACAAATTAACACTTTAATAGACCCACAATTAAACATTGTAATCACCTAGAAGTCCATAGTCCAAATAAGTCTGGATAAGAAACTTATACAGATTTAGTACATATTCTTTTACCATCGTATTTTCACGGAAACGCGTGAACAGGTTATGCTATTTCAGTCAGTCTGAGTACAAAAAGTACTGAGGTTGACTGAAGGATTCTTGTATTTATCATGCTAAATACGAATGTTTCCAAAAAAATATTATGGCAAAGGATTATGCACTACATCTATACTGTACATCATCTTTTTGTATTTTTACAAAAATATGATGTTATTATGTTTGTTATTTTTGCTATATAATATTATAGACTGTGATATGTAAAGGTTTAAATAGTTACTGAAAAAGATACCCTACCCTAAAATTAACTTAGACATTCAGATTGTCTGACTGTGACTAATCCTAATTTCAACTGCCATTAGATCAAACAGAAAACGCAGGAAAATTGACAAAGAGAAAGTTCCAAAGAAAAGGCCCCAAGTAGGAAGTGACAGTGGTGCGGAGAGTGAATCCGCATCTGAGAGCGACTTTGAGGAAAAGTATGAGCAGGAGATGGCAGAGAGACCGGCAAAAAGGATGCGGGCACTGCTGCCTATCAAGACCAAACAGGGGCTTATGGAGAGGACTGAGGAGTATGCAGGTATTGTAGCAGTTTGCATGTACAATTAGCAGCAGAAGTAGCTAAGTGGATGAGGTGTTAAAAGAATCTGAAGACAACTTAATTCTTGACCATTTTGAACAGCTCACTTGCTAAGCTTACTTCTACTGTTTCTGAATTTTAGTTTAACAAAACACTATGGTCAGTAAATCTTTGCCTAAACACCAAAATAATAATCAATTCGAGGCCTTATTTAAAACACAATCCAATACAATCCACCATTTTTGACTTTACATTCAAACTGTATAAATTCAATGGTAGATATTAATAGAGGATTAGTTGGTGTCTTTCCAAAAAATTACATCTAATAATTATCAGTTTTACCCCCAGTAAAAGTAATCTCTAAATTACCAGATCCATTATTATTCATAATTACAGACACAGAATCAGAAAGAGAGGATGACCCAGAACCTCAAAAAGAAGTACAAACAAAAGAAGAAGAACCCCAGGGCTCAGACTCCGACTCGGGCATGGAAGGAACGGGTGAAGAAGAAACTGAGACCCCTGAGGGTGGGGTGGTCAGTACCGTGGAGCTGATGGCTGCTAGGAGAGACCGGCTGAATCATGAGAAGCTGCGGATTGGAGCTCTGTGCTCTTCTCTGCTTGAGGAACCGGAAAAAAAGGTCTGTTATTTATTTTTGTAAAGAGCAATAATCAATAAAAATCGGATAAAAAAATTGGCAATAAGTATACGCGACTTTTTTAGGGTTCCGTACCTCAAAAGGAAAAAACGGAACCCTTATACTATAAGGCTTATAGGATCACTCATGTGTCTGTCTGTCCATCTGTCACAGCCACAGCCTATTTTCTCCGTAACTACTGAACCAATTAAGTTGAAATATGGTACACATAGGTAAGTCTGTGACCCAAAGACGGACATGTAACGTAATTAAATGAATTTTAAATATAGGTGGCACTTTTGGGGGGTAAATGAGACAGTTAAAAAACAAAGTTTTGCAAATTATATCAAAATCAAAAGAGCTCATTGTGAGAATCTGAAATATATTTTTTAAACATAATTTTAAGATATAGAGATTAGAAGTTATTATTCAAGAAAATAGGCAAAAAATTACCTTTCCGCCCCCTTTATCTCCGAAACTACTGGGTCTATAATTTTGAAAAAAATACACAAAATAGGTATTTACCTATAGATTACAGGAAAACCTATTAGAAATGTGTAGTCAAGTGTGAGTCGGACTTCATTACTTAGTTTTTGATCTGACCCTTACGGGTTTTTTAAAGACATTTCATTCACGTTTCACATAAAAAAATACATTGTTAAAAATAGTGTAATGTACGGAACCCTTAGAACGCGAGTCCGACTCGCATTTGGCCGGTTTTTCTTTATGGAATGAAAAATTTATCTGAGTCATTTTTAACATCAAGCTGATTTTGACAACTTCAACTTCAATTATGAAAATGAAAATGAAAATGAAAAATTGTTTATTAAGGGTTACAATTTCCATTACAATAGTAATAAGGTTGGAACCTTCTTTTAAGTATAAAATATACTTGTGGCAGAAGGCCCCGCTCTTCCATAATTTGAGAGGGTACAATCCATAATATAATTTAGTATGTTACAACAAAGTATGTTACTTATAATTACTATAAGACATGCTATAAAATTATTTCGAACTTAATATACTTAATAATATTACATATTTAACTAACTTAACCTAATTTATAGCTAGCGCGCGCGTGTATGTATGCGTGTGTGTGTGTGTGTGTGTGTGTGTGTGTGTGTGTGTGTGTGTGTGTGTGTGTGTGTGTATGTGTGTTTGTGTGTATATATTTATATTCTCTATTTATCATACGATGGCTTCCAATTCGTTATAGTGTAGGGTTTTTAACCATTCTATGACCTTTATCTTACATTCATGCATTTGTAGAGGATATATATCTAGTCGTTCGTTAATAGAATTATATAATTTAGGTGATTGATAGTGAAACTGTCTTTTTGCGAATTTTGAGTTTAATGCTGGCACTAGTGCAGCTTTAGGTTTTCGCCTTCTAATCCTAGACGTAGTTATGTACTTAATTGACACATGCAGTTTTGTAATACATCTCAATACATATAGTTTCCTTATAGATAGTAAGTTACATTCTTTATATAAGTCATCAGTAGGGTATCTATAGGGCTTAGAAAACATAACTTTTAGCAAACACCTTTGTGCTCTTTCAACTTCCAGAAACTTGGTTTTATTGGCTCCGCCCCAAATTGGAATACAGTATGTCATGATGGACTGGGCAAGTGCCGTGTATATCTGAGTGAGAAGTTCTGTAGTAGCGGCATGCTTTAGAGTTTTGAATAACCATATGAGCTTTCGGACTCGACCATTTAGATAATCTATGTGTCTGTGCCATGAGAGACGCTGGTCTAGAATAACCCCCAGATACTTGCCCAATGGAACCTTTTCAATAGTTTGGCAGTGGCAGATGCGTGTGTCGACTAGGTCACATACATGTGTTTTTATTGTAAGGTCATGTGCCTTAAAGCCCCTTTACACTACATCTTTAATTTGGCACTGAGGACTGGGTCGTACCCTCTTCGCTGGAAACTATCGAGGGTGAGACCTATACCAAAGGCAAATGACGCTACAATCGTGGAAAACTATAGGCCCATTGCCGTCCTTTCCACTCTGGCCAAGCTCTTTGAGTCAATAGTCCACCGAACTCTATGTGCACAGGTAAAACCGTTTTTATGTGACGCACAACACGGATTCAGACATAGTCGCTCGGTTAACACCAACCTATTAATTTTGGCTGATAGCATATCTGAGCACCTAGATAGAGGTATCCAAGTCGATGTCCTTTATTTTGATTTCAGTAAGGCTTTCGATCGCGTGGATAACGATGTGTTGTTGGCGAAACTAGATCGGATTGGTTTTTCTCCCGCATTGTTGTCTTTCTTCGCTAGTTATCTACGCGATCGGCAGCAGTACGTCAAGCATGGATGTTTTGTCTCGGCCCCATACCATACCCGGTCTGGGGTTAGTCAAGGCTCCATATTAGGTCCTTTCTTGTTCGGCATCATGATAAACGACCTCAGTTCAGTCCTTCAATCGGCTCAGTGTCTTCTATATGCAGATGACCTTAAGTTGGTGTATGGAGTGGAGCAAAGTACTGACTGTGAGTCGTTACTCGCCGCGGCGGTGGTGCCTGCATATATGTCAAGCCTAACATAGTCACCATGGAGCGAACCGAATTTAAAAGACTATCGGTGGAGATGCACTTTGAATCCTGCGCCGTGGAATGTATCGGACTGGACCTTGTAATTGTGTGTGTTTATAGACCCCCCAGTGGCGATATATCACTGTTTTTCTCAAAGATGAACGAAATGTTAAGTTTACAAGCTAATAAAAACTACAATGTCGTATTAGTCGGTGATATTAATATAGATTTACTATCAAAATGTAACAACACTACGTACTTATTAAATTTGCTTAGACAAAATGGTTTTAAAGCTGTAAACAAATCCGCAACTAGAATTACAAACTCAACAAAAACTTGCATCGACCATGTTTACACTAATTTACCAACTCATAACATAAAAAATGTATCCTGTCTTGATCTTCATATTTCCGACCACTTATGTGTGAGCACTACAATACTGATACAAAGAAATCAATCTTCAACCACACATGTCCTAAAGCGTGTATTTACTAATAACAACAAGCTAAGTTTCACTCAAAGTCTGGAATTTCATGATTGGGATAATTTACTACATAAAAATAAGTGCCCCAATAAAACCTTTGAATCAGTTTTGTATGTGATTAAACACTATTTTGATGTACATTTTCCTGTGAAAAAGCAACCATTAAAAACAAATGCGAGTTCGTGGCTAAATGAAAGTGTTAAAATATTACGAAACAGCATAAGAACTATTAAAAGTAAGCTATCACTAAATCCAGATGATACTGAGTTACGTTCGGAACTTCTAAAACTCGAGCCCTTATACTGGACAAAACTAGCAGATACGCGCAGCCACTACGTAAACAAAGCGATTGAAAATTGTAATGATAACATGTGCCGAAGTGTATGGCGCGTAATATCATCCGAGACGTGCAGTGATAATAAAAATAAAAACAGAGCGCTCGACATACTCGCTAGCAACACGTCTGGTAACTGCGATGCTACTCGCGCCGCGGCCGCCGCTACACTCCTAAACCACTACTACATAGACATAAATAATAACAATAGGCCACCGTGCTGCCGTACCGCCCTACAATATCTTGATAAATATTTGCTACAGGAGCCGCCTATATTCCATTATGAACAGTTTACCTTATGTGAAATGGTGAAAGCATGTAAAAATATCAAACGTAAAGATTCGCAGGATATTAACGATATGTCAACGCGTATATTAGATTATCTACCACCGACACTAATATCGCTATTGCTTATGTTATTCAATCGTTGTGTCGACGCGGGAATTTATCCGGACATATTAAAATTAGTTAAAATACAACCACTATACAAAGGCAAAGGCGAAATGAATGAGCCCAAAAACTTTCGTCCAATATCTCTGATCCCAATAATATCGAAGATTTTTGAACACATGCTGAGTTCTAAAATAATGAGACATATTACCTGTAATAACCTGCTTAACGAACAACAATACGCGTACCAACCTAGCCGATCTACTACTGCCGCAGCTCGTGATGTGATCTCGCGTGTACTGACGCACCTCGAGGGCGGGCGGCAAGTTGCAGCCATCTTTTGTGACTTGTCCCGCGCCTTCGAAATGATAGATCACTCCCTCTTAATGAAAAAGCTAGCGAGATATGGCTTTGAAGGCAAATTTTACAGCACCATTGTCTCATTCCTAAAAAACCGAAAACAAACTACCTGCGTCCTCAATGCTAGATCTGATCTAGAATCTATAGGAGACTGTGCCGTACCACAGGGATCGAGCATGGGAAATAACCTCTTTCTCATGCTCGTAAATGACGTAACTGCGGCATCCCCTGAATTAGAATACGTAATTTATGCTGATGATACTTGCATAATAGTAGTAGCTGAAAATTATAATTGCCTTGAATCTAAAGTTAATATAGCAATGGTCGAAATCAACAAATGGTTTTTGGCAAATGGAATGCTTTTAAATTTAGAAAAAACTAACATTATTCACTTTCAGTTACGTAACATCAAAAAAACCCCCCTAAATATTAAAGTAAATAATATTCTAGTTCCACAAGTGGATCAAACTAAGTACTTGGGATATGTCATTGACTCAGGGTTAACGTGGTCCTCACACATAGACCATGTTTGTGACTCACTCTCGTCAGCATGTTTCGCCCTGTCAAGACTCGCTCCAAGCCTATCTACAAGTAACCTGAAAAAGGCCTATTACGGATACTTCCACTCCATCCTTATCCGAGGCGTTGATATGTGGGGTCTGGCTGCAAACCGCGACAAGGTTTTCAAAATACAGAAACGAGCTCTGCGCATAATTTCCAACAAACCGTTTGATCACCCTGCCAAAGAACTATTTAAGACCCATAAAATACTAACACTACCAGCCGTTTATATATTAGAAGCATGTAGATACGTTAGGGCAAACCTTGAAACATACACAAAAACCTGTACCCGCGACGCAAACAGCCGCAGATTGCCCATGCTAGTCGCTCCTACGCAACGACTCGCGAAGGCCCGAAAGTCTCTCAGTATTATCGGGCCTAAAATATATAACAAAATTCCTAATGACATTAAATTTACAGATAGCGACTCAATATTCAATAAAAAACTCAAATGTTTACTTCTAGACCAAGCATGTTATTCTGTTGATGACTTTATGAAATAAATTATTATAAAATTTACTATATTAACAATTATTGCACGATCATTATTATCATATTTAGAGATTTGTAAACTTTGACTGATGTAGTATTTTTTATCTAGAATTATAATAATTATCTTATTCTCTTATTATCTTATTTCAAATGTACCTGTGTGACCTGTAAAATATTTTTACCAATAAAGTAACTGAACTGAACTGAACTGAACAAAGGGACATCGACTCGGTTTTTCTCTGGAGCACCGAAAACAAGCTGCTGTTCAACCCGGCTAAGTGTTGCGTCTGCACTTTCAGCCGTGCTCATATGCCGTTGCATGCACAATATGTGCTGGGGTCCGAGCCTATAAACCGCGTGTGTTCTATTAAAGATCTGGGTGTGGTCTTCGATACGCGGCTCACTTATCATGAGCATATCTCGACGCTTGCTGCCAACTGCTTTCGAAGACTGGGCTTCGTTACACGCAACCTTCGTCAGTTTAACGATCCTGTTGCTATCAGGCTTGTCTATAATGCACTTGTAAGAAGCAAGCTTGAGACATCATCGATCGTTTGGCATCCCTACGAATCTACCTACAGTTTGCTTCTTGAAAAGGTACAAAAAGCCTTTTTAAGGTTTTTATACAAAAAAATGTTTGGATATTACCCGTTTCTTTATCCGACAAAGTATCTCCTTGGGGCCTTAGGTTACAACTCTTTGGAGGTGAGACGTAACCTAAGCTTATTGACGTTGGCGTGTCGGACTCTGCGCGGTGATTCGGACTGTCCAGAATTGGTGAGTCGACTTGTGCGACTACATGTGCCAGACATCCCCAGGATAGCCCTCAGACCGCGGCGACGCGATCTGTTGGCTTTGCCAGCGGGACGCACCGTGTCACGACTGAACTCTCCGCTGCTCCGTGCCCTCACACAGTTGAATGCACTCTTGGCATCAGTACCCGAGTGCGACCTGTTTGCGTGGCGTTGGGTGTCTGTGAGAAATGAATGCATGAGATTCTGTGAGGTGATGGATGCGAGGCCTACATCCGTTAAGGTATAATTGTGGATGTGATAAGGACCTAGTGATTTGTAAGTGTTTGTTTGTACCTGATTGTTATATGTACCTTTGGTATATGTTAATGTTAAGTTTCATGGCGCATTGGATCTGTCTGTAAGGTCATGTAAACATTTTTCAAATAAAATAAAAAATATAATAAAATGTGGTGGTTGCGTGTTCTCGTACTTCGAAAAACATATATAGTTAGTCTTAGTGCTATTGAGTGTCAGCAGATTACAATTCAGCCATGAAGCTATTCTGTGCAGTCCGTTATTAGCTTTTTCATACACATCGTCCCATGAGCTCCCGTTGAAAACTACCACTGTGTCATCGGCGTACGAGAACACGCATCCGCCGTCAACCTTGAGGTTTGTGAGGTCATTAATATATGTAAGGAAGAGTGTGGGGCCTAGGACGCTTCCCTGGGGGACGCCATAGGCAATGTGGCTCTCCTCACTCAAAAACGTACCAATTTTTACCCTTTGGGAACGGCCTTGTACATAACTTTTGAATAGATCTAGCGGCTTTCCCCGAATACCTATTTTTTCCAGTTTATTTACGAGTAAGGGAAGAGAGACGGTGTCAAAAGCTTTCCGTAGGTCAATGAATACTTTGTCTATGTGTCGTGTTATTTCAGTTGTAAGAGCCAAGACAGCATCTTCTGTGGATTTTCCTTTTCTAAATCCAAACTGAGACTCTGAAAGAATATTGAATTTGTGAAGATAATTAGTAAGCCTGTTATTTATCAGTTTTTCTATTATTTTGGAGATAGAGGGTAGCACAGATATAGGTCGGTAGTTATTAACATTGTCTGTCTCCCCAGACTTATAAACAGGTGTTACAATAGCCTGTTTTAAAGGTTCTGGAAATGTTCCTGTAGCAAAACACAGATTGGCCAGTCGAGCTACGATTGGGACAATAACTGTTCTAGCAAGCTTCAGAAACTTTGTGGGGATTCCATCCCATCCCGGAGCACTATCGTTTTTCAGGTTCATAAGAATGGTATCCACTTCCGCGGCGTCTGTATCCAATAGAACGAAAGAAGAGGGGTTTGATGCAATTGTCACGACATCCGTGTTTTTGTCAGTTGTATGGCTTTTTAAGATTGCTTCAGCCAGGTCTTTCCCTACGTTTGCAAAGAAATGGTTGATATGGTTCGCAGCTTCAGGGGGAGACGGTTTAGTATTGAGTAGTTCCAGACTATTGTTGTTATCTTTGGCTTTGTAGTGGGTGATCTTTTTAATAGTTTTCCATAAGGCCTTGGGGTTTTTAGCTACTGCTTCAAGTTGATCCCTGTCATATTTCCGTTTTATTTTTTTAATTAAATTATTACAATAATTGCGGTATCTTTTGTATGTGACCTTCAGAATCTCATTGCCAAGATCCGATTTAGCTTTCCGTTGTAACTCATTCCTATTTCTGATACATCTAAGGATCCCTGGTGTAATCCAAGGTTTAATTGCACGTAGATTTCTTGGGATATTTTTATTTGTTTTACCGATCTCCAAGGATTCCGTAAGTTTATTAATTAAGTGTACAGCTATGTATAGTGGATCCGTATGTGACATTATATTATCAAAGTTTATTTCACTAAGGTAATCGAGTGAATTAGTTTGATTTCATTGTCAATGTTGGTGTAGGTATGCGAAATCCCCTCCACGAGTAGGTTGGATATCAGGAATTTCAGGAACTGGTTTAATTCCTGCTCGAAAGATGTCTTCTAAAGAAACTAACAAATATTGGCAGTTTATCAATATACTTATCAATTACAATTTGATAACTATTCCTTTCAGCTAAAAAATCTGTACCCAATCCTGTACCTAATGGAGGAGCGTCTAAAGGACGAAACCTTGAACCTCCACTCAGTACGCAAGATCGCCACCCTGTCAGCTTATGAGGTGTTCAAGGACATACTGCCAGAGTACCAGATCAGACACCAAGACTACTCGAACATTAAATGTAAGTTACCAATTACCATTACCAACTAACGCCCTTATTCATAAACGTTTACTAAAGTTGACAAGCCGATAATAATCGTTTGTCCCTTTCCGACGTATGATGGAAAGGGACAAACGATTATTATCGGCTTGTTAACTTTAGTAAATGTTTATGAATAAGGGGGTTAATCTTTATTGCACATAAGAAAATACACTGTACAAAAGGCGAACTTAATGCCATAAGGCATTCTCTACCAGTCAACCTTTAGGCAAAGCAGATAAGTTGTAGGCGGCGCTTATAAGGTGTTCAAGGAAGGACATACTGCCTGAGTACCAGATCAGACATCAAAACTATTCCAATGTTAAATGTATGTTATTTTTGCCAGTCCTACCAAATATAATTCGAAAAATAACATAATATTTTATAGTTCGTTTTTTTAGCATTAGAAAGAACTTGAAAGAAGGTAAGCGATCTTAACATGTATTTAAATTGAAAACGCTTTTTAAAAATCAGTAACTATTACTTATGAAAGCAGAAGAATATAAATTATCGTATTAGACTCATACCGTTTACCTTATTTCTAATGCTAAAAAAAACGAACTATATAGATATAACGGAAGCTAAACAATTCTTGTCTTATTTCTGTATTTGACGAATCAGGACTTATTTACCAAACCATATATGTGTCGCTTAACTTCTAACTCGGGTAAATCCATTCGACCCTTTCAGCAAATATCTACCCTATTACCTTTTCTTAATACCAAAATTGTATAATCTGACAGATGGATTTACCCGAGTTTGAAGTTAAGCGACTCATATAATAGGGATTTATTCTTAATTAAACTATTTTTAATTTGAACCTTGTTCTTGTACTATAGTAAATTGGGGTGAATTTCGTTTGTTTGAGAAAACCATGAGACAAAAGAAATGCTACTTTATTTGGTTTATGAAAGGTTCTAATTAGATTGAAACGGAGTGTACATTGTAATGCACATTGGGCCTTACGAGGATATACTAATGTTTTGTTTTATTCATTTGTATTACAGTAAAGAAAGACACGTTATCTCTATACAAATACGAAAAGGAGTTACTAGAATTCTACAAAAGATATCTACAGAGGCTTGAAAAAGCTTGTACAGTTCTAAGACCCAAAAAAGGAGATACAAGGTGAGTTATTACAATATCATAAGGAAACAAGAATTTGTTATGCTTAACCTGACACACCGAGAAAACAAATAAAAACAAATACAAGATGGAGAGATGAGCTAAGAAATTTCGACAGATACTGGTGGAGAATAGCACAGAATAAGAAAAACTGGGGGAGGCCTTCTCCGCATTCGCGACATGCAAATAAATGTAATAAATTGTAATCCAATGAAATTGTGAAAAAAATACATAAAATAAAGGCTTTTACTACTACTATGTTTAACCCTTAATGCCTTATTGAGCTTTTTGTGGGTCTAAGTCGATCTGTGTCAAAAATTGTGCTATAATATTTATTTATTTAAATTTGCTTAAAGTATTTTTCCGGCTAATTTTAATTAGGGTTCCGTACCCAAAGGGTAAAACGGGAGCCTATTACTAAGACTCCGCTGTCCGTCCGTCCGTCTGTCACCAGGCTGTATCTCACGAACCGTGATAGCTAGTAGCTAGTAACAGTTGAAATTTTCACAGATGATGTATTTCTGTTGCCGCTATAACAACAAATACTAAAAAGTACGGAACCCTCGGTGGGCGAGTCCGACTCGCACTTGTCCGGTTTTTATCCACGAGATACCTTAATCTCTGTATCTATTCACTTGTTTCTGATAGCTGTACTTACTTAATACAGATGTAGTGCATAATTATTTTCCATCGTTTTTTCACGGAAACGTACGAACGTGTCTCGCTATTTCAGTCAGTCTCGGTACAAAAAGTACTGAGGTTGACTGAAGTACCATGACAATTTTTTTATGTACAGAAAACCAGACCAAGCAGCCGTCAGTCTAGCCCTAGTGTCCCTCCGGTGCCTCTGCGGCCTGCTAGTGGCCCGTCCACAGTTCAACTACGCCACGAACATCGCGCAGACCACCGTGCCTTTCATGGACTGCGGCAACGCGGACGCCGCCGACATCGCCACGGAGTGCGCACAGACCGTGTTCCAGGAGGATAATAAGGGGGAAATTACTTTAACGGTGAGTTTCCTCAATCGTCCGCTAGATGGTGCTGTGCCCGGCGCTGCATTACGCTATCAACATTTTTCTGTAGGTTCTATAAAGGTCGCACACTGAGATGGCCGATATTGTCAAGCAGTGCGCACACACCGTGTTCGGAAATTCTAAAATAGAAATCACTCTAACGGTAGGTTTGCTCAATTTTATACTAGATGGCGCTGCTCCTTGCGCTGCATCGCGATATCAACATTTTTCTGTAGGTTGTATAAAGGTCGCACACTAAGATGGCCGATATTGTCAAGCAGTGCGCACACACCGTGTTCGGAAATTCTAAAGGAGAAATCACTCTAACGGTAGGTTTGTTCAATTTCATGCTAGATGGCGCTGTGCCCGGCGGTGCATTGCGCTATCAACATTTTTCTGTAGGTTGTATAAAGGTCACACACTAAGATGGCCGATATTGTCAAGCAGTGCGCACACACCGTGTTCGGAAATTCTAAAGGAGAAATCACTCTAACGGTAGGTTTGTTCAATTTCATGCTAGATGGCGCTGTGCCCGGCGGTGCATTGCGCTATCAACATTTTTCTGTAGGTTGTATAAAGGTCACACACTAAGATGGCCGATATTGTCAAGCAGTGCGCACACACCGTGTTCGGAAATTCTAAAGGAGAAATCACTCTAACGGTAGGTTTGTTCAATTTCATGCTAGATGGCGCTGTGCCCGGCGGTGCATTGCGCTATCAACATTTTTCTGTAGGTTGTATAAAGGTCACACACTAAGATGGCCGATATTGTCAAGCAGTGCGCACACACCGTGTTCGGAAATTCTAAAGGAGAAATCACTCTAACGGTAGGTTTGTTCAATTTCATGCTAGATGGCGCTGTGCCCGGCGGTGCATTGCGCTATCAACATTTTTCTGTAGGTTGTATAAAGGTCACACACTAAGATGGCCGATATTATCAAGCAGTGCGCATACACCGTGTTCCGAAATTCTAAAGGAGAAATCACTCTAACGGTAGATTTATTCAATTTCATGCTAGATGGCGCTGTTCCTTGCGCTGCATCGCGCTATCAACATTTTTCCGTAGCTTGTAGCTTTCAGGGGGCACAGACCGTGTTCCAGGAGGATAATAAGGGGGAAATTACTTTAACGGTGAGTTTCCTCAATCGTCCGCTAGATGGTGCTGTGCCCGGCGCTGCATTACGCTATCAACATTTTTCTGTAGGTTCTATAAAGGTCGCACACTGAGATGGCCGATATTGTCAAGCAGTGCGCACACACCGTGTTCCGAAATTCTAAAATAGAAATCACTCTAACGGTAGGTTTGCTCAATTTTATGCTAGATGGCGCTGCTCCTTGCGCTGCATCGCGATATCAACATTTTTCTGTAGGTTGTATAAAGGTCGCACACTAAGATGGCCGATATTATCAAGCACGCACACACCGTGTTCCGAAATTCTAAAGGAGAAATCACTCTAACGGTAGATTTATTCAATTTCATGCTAGATGGCGCTGTTCCTTGCGCTGCATCGCGCTATCAACATTTTACCGTAGCTTGTAACTTCCAGGGGTCGAAAATTGCCTGCGAGGTGCGAGGAGTTTACATTGAAATTATCTTTTCACATCACTTATTCGGAAAAGGGCTTTTTCTTCCCTGCTAGGAGGGATCAAAGTGGCACTTTTCTTCCCTGCTAGGGGGGATCAAAGTGGCACTTTTCTTCCCTGCTAGGAGGGATCAAAGTAACACTTTTCTTTTCTAGCACACTATAATTTCATTTTTTTGCTTATTATTTTTTTAGCTTAAATAATCTGTTTAAGCATCAGATTGTGTCAACACTAAGATTTTTTTATTTTCCTCATAGTTGATGTGAAAAGCAGTATGTGTCACACGGTATCAAAATTATTTCGTCTTGGGCGTTAACACTTGAATCTCTCATTACGCTCAGGATTCAATGTACGCCCTTGACGGAAATAGATCATTTTGGTCCCTTGTAACACAAACTACTATTTTTCTCAGATTGTCCGACTAATCAACCAGTTAGTAAAGCGACGTGGGGAACGCCTGAAGCCCACCGCTTTGCGCTGCCTCCTGAGCCTCAAGATAAGGGACGTCGACCTCGACGCGGAGGCCGATGTCAAACACAAGAAGAAAATGGAAGAGAAACACAAGAAGAGGATCGTTAACTTGTCTAAGAAGGAGAAGAAGGTATGGTCTGTCCTTAATACCTATTTACCTACAGTCAGAAACAGAAGTAGTTCAGTGCCCATACAACCATTTCCAGTCGCCGTTACGACGCGGTGTTGACACATCTTGTGTCGACACCGTCTGTTTCGGTCACAATTCCAGTCGCAGAGTCGTCGCCGTGTCGACACAGTTACCAGAAATGGGGAAGGGTCGACACATGACACAAAGTGACATAAAGTGTGGTCGCCGTGTGCACACATTGTTTCGGGTTTGCGACTACTTTATGCCAAAATCATTCGTTCATTTTGTTCCTGTCAAATGGAAACTGTCAGATGGAAAAATACTTAAATAAAAATAAGTGACATTAATACGCCATCTCTAAAACGGATTAGAAGACGTAATTATATATTGTTTGCATTTATATTACAATATGACTTAAATTATTATGGGGAATTAAACTGCTCGAGTGATTTGATAAACTAAGTGTAATATAATCAACGCGCCACCACATTGTTTTAGTTTAGCCGGAAATGAAATTGTTTACTTCTCAGTGCCTGTGTTCATAACTATATTATTTGAAGCATTTTTAGTACTTCGATGCGTATACTATACTTAAATAACAGAAATAACGCTTTACATACTACGAAACTTGTTAATTATGATGTATAAATATGGTTCAAGGCTGAGAAATATTGCAGTCACAAAGTAGTTGCAATGTTTCGACTTTGTGTCGACTCTGTGTTGACACATGACACGCGCTGTCAAAAGTAATAACAAAGTTACTGGTATGTTACTGGATTTGCAAAATGGCTCCTTGTGTTGATTTGTTTTCAGATATTCTCAAAGTGTAAAAATGCCGTGGTCAGAGATGGGCATTAATCGATTAACTGTTTATTCGACTAATTAATGGAATAAAAAAAGTTAATTCTCAAATTTTAATCGCGATTAGTTTAGTCGACCTAACATAGATTGAAATTGAATTAATCTGAATATTAATCGAATAAATTATCGATTAAATCTCGATTGAAAGTTGACAGGGGGCCATTTTTGTACGTAAAAATAATAGAAATGTCTTGCATGCAGATGGTAGCAAAACACTTTGTCATAAAAGTCGAGATGGGTGTCGATATATAGGTTTTAGGGAGTGCCGATTTCGAAAATAATGACCATTTTGGAATCCGAAATGGCGGCCATGCACTGTGTCATAAAAGTCGTCATGGATGTCGTTTTATACGTTTTAGGGGGCCCCAATTTTGAAAATGATGACCATTTTGGAATCCAAAATGGCGGCCATGCACTAAGCCATAAAAGTCGTCATGGGTGTCGTTTTATAGGTTTAAGGGGGCGCAGATTTCGAAAATGATAACCATTTTGGATTCCAAGATGGCGGCCATGCACTATGTCATAAAAGTCGTCATGGATGTCGTTTTATAGGTTTTAGGGGGCCCCGATTTAGAAAATGATGACCATTTTGAAATCCAAAATGGCGGCCATGCACTATGTCATAAAAGTCGTCATGGGTGTCGTTTTATAGGTTTTGGGGGGCGCAGATTTAGAAAATGATAACCATTTTGGATTCCAAAATGGCGGCCATGCACTATGTCATAAAAGTCGTCATGGGTGTCGTTTTATAGGTTTTAGGGGGCGCAGATTTCGAAAATGATGACCATTTTGGATTCCAAGATGGCGGCCATGCACTATGTCATAAAAGTCGTCATGTATGTCGTTTTATAGGTTTTAGGGGGCCCCGCTTTCGAAAATGATGACCATTTTGGAATCCAAAATGGCGGCCATGCACTATGTCATAAAAGTCGTCATGGGTGTCGTTTTATAGGTTTTGGGGGGCGCAGATTTCGAAAATGATAACATTTTCAATTTAAAAATGGCGGCAATGCACTATGTCATAAAAGTCGTCATGGATATCGTTTTATAGGTTTTAGGGGGCGCAGATTTCGAAAATGATGACTATTTTGGATTCCAAGATGGCGGCCATGCACTATGTCATAAAAGTCGTCATGGATGTCGTTTTATAGGTTTTAGGGGGCGCAGATTTCGAAAATGATGACTATTTTGGATTCCACTTTTATGACAAAATACGTAGCCGCCATCTTGGATTATAAAATGATCATCGTTTTCGAATTCTGCACTCCCTAAAACCTATAAATCGACATCCGTGACGACGCAAGTTATCTTTATTTTCAGATCTAACAAATTGCTACAGAATACAAAGGACAAAAAAGAAGCGAGGAGGTAATGAAACAAGCAACAAAAATACAGATGATTCCTCGACGCAATTGGGTGATTCTTAAATTGTGCCCAGATTTTTTTTGTCATAAAAGTTTATATTTTTCACATATTACTAAATCTATGGCAAAAGTTATAATATTGCAATGGATTCCATCGCATGTAGGTATAAGTGGCAATGAGACAGCTGATGCATTAGCAAAACAGGCATGCAGCGATGGCATTGAATTTCACTTGAAACATTATATGGGGGCAATAATGACTGTTTACATTTAGTCAAATTAAAGTGTCGCGAATTGTGGAAGGAATATTTCGACGAGAGATCTAGGGACAAAGGTATTTGGTATAAGACAATACAGCCACAACCCTTTAATTCTCCTTGGATTGATAATAGTGTGTTGTGTAGGCAGGATCTAGTTTTATTATTGAGATTGCGCTCTGGACACATTCCATTGAATAAGTTCGCCTACCTCATGCGTAAAGTGAATTCGGAATTATGCACCTTATGTAATCGCGTCGAGGATGTGTATCATATTTTAATGGAGTGTGTCCGAAATGAGCGACTTAGAAGACAGATATTTCATGACAATGACAGTTCCATTGGGTTATGTAATACCTACCTTTCGAACCCCATGTCTGAGGTTGTTGAAAAGGTACTAAATATTGTTAAGTGCGGTCTGAGGGACAGAAATGTGGGATGTAATTAAACTAGATGTAGCTATTTACTTTCTTTTAACTTTGTTAATTAAGTCTGTTTTTTATGGTGTGACATATTCGTTCAATCGAAAAAGCCCCTTAATAAAGGAAAAAAAAAAAAAGTTCCGTGACATTTCGACCTTGTAATTTTTTAAGTAAATGTTTTTGTTTATCTATGAGGATCTCACTAGAATAGTATAATCAAGGTATGTTTATATTTGATGAATGAAATAGTAACGCAAAAAAAAATATATTTGTGTCTTATATTCCTGCCGAAGACTTTTATTTTACCTTTTCCTTCTACACAAGTTTGGCCAAGTAATAAGAATTTAGGGCACTCAATTTTATTTTGACTTCTACAACAGTAAAGCTACGAGGCCATGTTTTGGTATCGTTTTCGTATAAATTCGCAGTACCAAATTTAGTTAAGGTATCACATTGACACCATTCCGAAGTAAAAACATATAAACTTATTAAAATACTTTCTTTTAAACTCCTCTTCACGCTTAAACTGCTGAACAGTTTTAATTTAAATTTGGTACACATATATTTTGAGTCCCGAGACAGGATATAATAAGTTATCTCAAAAATCACCCTTTAAAGGTGTGAAATGAGGTGTAGGGGGGAATTCAGAATTGACTTCTTGAAGTTAATACTGTTTAAGTTTAGGTTTGAAGTCATGTTTTTTCATCATTTTTAACTAAATCAAAGATGTAGACCATCCCAAATTTCATATAAATCGGTTCAGCGGTTATTGATTTCCCGTACAAATTTCCACGCCACTTTTCACACCTTCAAAAGATGATTTTGGTTATAAGATCTATCCTATGTCCTGTTCCGGGACGCAAACTATTTCTATACCAAATTTCAACGAAATCGGTTCAGCGGTTAAGCGTCAAGAAGAGTTTCAAAAAAACCGGCCAAGTGCGAGCCGGACTCGCGTATTAAGGGTTCCGTACATTAAGTCCGACTCGCGCTTGACTGCACATTTCTAATAGGTTTTCCTGTCATCTATAGGTAAAGAACTATTTTGTGTATTCAGACGGACATACATACAGACGCACGAGTGATCCTATAAGGGTTTCGTTTTTTCCTTTTGAGGTACGGAACCCTAAAAAGATTTATTTTTATTTTGTGGAATGGTGTCAATGTGATATCTTAAATGGATTCAGCACCCCAGATTTATACGAAAACGATACCAAACACGGCCTAGCACCTTCACTGATATAGATATATCAAGATAAAATTGAGAGCCCTAAATAAACTTTCAAGAGCGGATATCTCAAAAACTATTCAACATATCGAAAAAATTGACGGAATAAACTTGTAACAAATTAAATTAACTTTCATTTTGTATAAGTGGCCATGTCGCTGAGATGCATAGTTTCCGAGATATAATCGAAAAACGGGAAAATGGGACCTTCAAAGCCCCCTCTCTCCCCCCCCGCTCAAGGGCTACGGCCGGGGACTTTTGATATGTTCACCTCCTAACTTGTCAAACCGAGTTACGGAGTCAAAAATTGTGTTCCGAGCATTTCCCTCTACAACTTTTGGAGCATTCGTTGCCTGAGCTAAGTAGCTTATTGAATTTCTTTAAAAACTTTTCTGTAAAAGGTTGACGGGTGTTGGGTGTTTATATGGTTTCGGTCGATTATTATCATTTGCATTGCCCATGATGACTTACTAGAATTACGAGCACACGAGACACTAATAGTAGTTTGACAAACCTTGGTTTTCAAGAGGTATTTTATATTGACATTTGCTGTCACAAATTTGCTGTCAGATTTAGTCGCAAACCGCACGCAAAGTGCACACAAATGTGTCGACACCTTGTTACGGAAAAGTGTAGACACGGCGACGACACTTTGTTTCGAAACAATTCTAGACACATTGTGTGGACTCTGTTACGACACATCTGACATTTAGTTACCACTTTGTGATTCTGCGACTGGAATGGTTATATGGGTGGTTCTGGTGTTTAAAATTATCTGAACACAAGTTCGATCATTTCAAAACACCTGGCTTGCTTAGCTATTTTCTATGCTGACTGTACAGAAAATTTCAGTATGCAGAAAATTTCAAAAAAGGTCGAAAAGTTTTTGTAAATTTCTGAGTTATTTATGTGGAAAATTTTGGCCTAATCTCATCTCTAGATTAAGGCTGCGTTTCCACCAAAGATGCGCTAGGATGCGTAGCGAGGGATGTGTCTGTTACTTTGTTGAGAACCAATAGAACCACTTCATTAGCCTACACTCGCTTAGCGCAGGTCTAGTCGGAATTTGTTTATTGGTTCACGGTACAGGCAACATTCCTATTATTTACTTACTATATCTTGTTTATTATAGCGAGCGAAAAAGCTCAAAGAAGTAGAACGAGAACTTCTAGAGACAGAAGCTCAAGAGAGCGAAGTCTCCCGCCGGAAACAGCTGACGGAAGTCACCAAGACCGTGTTCCACATTTACTTCCGGTTGCTGAAGACGGCGCCGAGATCTAAGCTGCTGTGTGCGGCGCTGGACGGACTAGCCAAGTGAGTAGTAATCTTAGTTTTTATATCCCAGATACTGAAATGACTAAACTTCATTTACTACACCACAGTGGCGTGCACTTCATAAAGGCAAAAAGGCACTGCCTACCCTACTATAATTCCGATGTCTATCCTCTTAAACTACTTAATTTAATTTATACCTGATCGTACTATCAGTAATCGATATAACTTAAAACATTCTAAAAATTAATAAGCGCTCCATCTACCGGTTAAGCTTTGTCATCAAGTCATCATCTATAATAATTCTACGCGACGAAGTTTACACCACGCGGCACTAGCGCCGCTACGTGCCTTGCACGGCAAAGACAGAAAACATTTCCGTCTAAATCTTTCTATGTGTGCCTCCCCGTGAGTCGTCGTTACGCGGTTACAGTGTAGTGGACCTTCCTATAAGTACGAGCACACAATTATACAAGTAACGCACACATTTAGACGCAATAGGCAGTGTCTTTCGTACCAAACATAAACGAATGACGCCCGAAAGTTTCCGAATAGTTCCGATGTTTACGTGACTATTTTAAAAAGTAGCATTTGCTATGGTAATTTAGTGCAAAAACGAGACTATTTTTTTATTCGTTTACAGTATTTGGTTAAGTTTATTTACATTTTTTATTCGGTCGCCATTGTTTGTTTGTTTTGGTGAGTTTATGAGATAACAGTTAACAGTTGCCGGAAATTATAAAGTGCGATTAGTGAAAAAATGGATAATTTTATCTGTGAAAGTTGTGGGTGTGGGTGTGTGTGTGTGCAAACTATTAAAAATGATGCGTTTTCGAAGCTTTCGTTTAGCCAAAAAAAGAAGTAATTGAAAAGACTTGACAACAAAATGAAAACCATCACGCAATTTTTTTGGTGAGTTAGTAGCTCTCATTTTTTAAGGTTCCGTACCCAAAGGGTAAAACGGGACTCTATTACTAAGACTCTGCTGTCCTTCCGTCCGTCCGTCTGTCATCAGGCTGTATCTCACGAACCGTGATAGCTAGACAGTTGAAATTTTCACAGATGTATTTCTGTTGCCGCTATAACAACAAACACTAAAAACAGAATAAAATAAAGATTTAAGTGGGGCTCCCATACAACAAACGTGATTTTTGACCGAAGTTAAGCAACGTAGGGCGGGGTCAGTACTTGGATGGGTGACCGTTTTTTTTTTTGCCTTTTTTTGCATTATGGTACGGAACCCTTCGTGCGCGAGTCCGACTCGCACTTGCCCGGTTTTCTGATATAATTTTGCCTAGCCAGTCCCAAATCTCTGTGCACGCTACTGCTACACCATAGAAGACGAAGTGACAAATTTACAAATAATTAGGTTCCATGACAAAATAAAAATATACAATAATCTAAACTTAAATTCCTTACGAACAAATTAAAATCTAACCTAACCTAACCTAACCCTGAAATGATAGTTTGATTGCCTACTATTTCAATATGTATGATTTTGTATTTAACGACAATCCAACTGGATTGGGCAAACAGTTACCGCTAGGTGGCGCTGCTTTTCAGAATCGCGCTATCAAAGTAAAAATATATCTAAGGTGGTTGGGACAAACATTTTGTACGATCTGAGTGTATATTTTTATATTTCCAGATTCACCCACGTAATCAACCTCGAATACTACTCCGATCTCGTCGCCATCTTGGCCCGGCTGACCCAGGACGAGCTGATCGGGTCCCGCGAGCGCCTGCTGTGTGTGCGCTGCGTGCTCGCCATCCTGGCGGGCTCGGGCGACGCCATCAACGTGGACCCGGGCAGGTTCCACACGGCGCTGTACGCCGCCATGCTCACCGTACATGCTGGTATGTTAATGACCGAGCGAGCGCGAAGCGTCTATTTCTGCTTCATGGGCTAAAATGCTTTCATATTTAAGTCCGTTTAAAAATTTAGAAAACTTATTAAATGGAAGCTTTCTTGCACCAATTTTCATGTTTCTATTTGACTTAGGGCTGATACAGACGGACTGCAACCCGACTGCAGTTTGTATAGGAGCTGCACGCCGACTGCACGCTTACTGCAACGTCGACGTGCAGTTCCCATACAAGTTGCAGTCGGGTTGCAGTTTGCAGTCCGTCTGTATCGGTCCTTAATGGCTTTGACTGGCAGAGAATGCATTTGTTTATTTGTGCAATATAATTTTAAATAAATAGACAAATAAACCAATTCCAGGGAAAACGCACGACGACGCAAAGATCGTGCTAGAATCCGTGGCGCAGATCTGCGCGCGGGCGCGGCGCGTGTCGGCCGACGAGCTGGCCGCCTTCGCCAAGCGCCTGGCCACTCTCGCGTTACAACTGCAACATAATGGAGCTTTGGCCTGTTTGACGCTGTTACATCAATTGGCTCAGGTAGATGAAAATTATATGTACTTAATTATTAGCTTAATAGGGGCCGTGCATGAACTGTAGGAGGCAGCACAGGAGCCCTGTTTATTGGCGCGAAGTGTAAATGTCAAGTCTAAGCTTCCAAATCTTCCAATGTAGCCCACAAGATGGCAGAACCTACAATGCACAAGAAAACGTATACGTGACCTGTAGAGGGCCAAACTTGCATTGACGTTGTCAATGTTTAGTTTATGTTTCCGATTCGAGCCACAAGATGGCAAACCCTCCAGCGCGCACGGTCCCTATGGCGGATTTTACAACTCGACTACACTTGGAAAAAATAATAGTAATTCCCAAATATGAATGTCCTTAATTTTTAGGGTTCCGTACCCAAAGGGTAAAACGGGACCCTATTACTAAGACTCCGCCGTCCGTCCGTCCGTCCGTCCGTCCGTCCGTCCGTCCGTCCGTCCGTCCGTCCGTCCGTCTGTCACCAGGCTGTATCTCGTGATCTGTGATAGCTAGACAGCTGAAATTTTCACAGATGATGTATTTCTATTGCCGCTATAACAACAAATACTAAAACCAGAATAAAATACAGATTTAAGTGGGGCTCCCATACAACAAACGTGATTTTTGACCGAAGTTAAGCAACGTCGGGTGGGGTCAGTACTTGGATGGGTGACCGTTTTTATAGATAAAGATAATGGTACGGAACCCAACCCTTCGTGTGCGAGTCCGACTCGCACTTGGCCGGTTTTTTTTTTATTTACAGCAAAGCAAAGCCGTGGAATCACTGTTCGAGCCCGACCCAGAATCCGGCGCGGGGCACTTCGACCCGACCCTCGAGTCCCCGGCGCACTGCCACGCGCGCTCCGCCGTGCTCACCGAGCTGTGTGTGCTGCAGCACCACTACCATCCCGCCGTGCAGCAGGCCGTCACCAAGAGTGATAGTAAACTGTAAGTTTGTAAACCTTCTTGCAGGTTTTTCTTTGTTAGGGGTCTCTAAACTACGACCCGCGGTCCAAATTAGCTTACTTTTGGCCCGCGGGAAGGAACCGCGAGAGACAGGCCATTGTTGCGAAAAACCGCTTCACATCGACGCTATACGGCAACAACAAATAAACTAAAATTTCAAATAAAAAAAGGAATAAAAAAAAATTAAAGTTCGCCTTTGTACTTCAATTTCTAAAAAAAAAATCTGAATCTGTCAACCGTGGTTTGAACTCACAATTTTTGACCACCACACATATGAAAGGCTAATACCAAAATAACATCCATACAAAAGTCCATACCAAACCGTTTCTATGATTACAGCTCGGCTGTCCACATCTTCGAACAGTACGACGGGTCCCAAATGGCGTTTAAACCGTCCATCCCCCCTCCCAAGCCCAGAAATAAAGCTAAAGTGCCCCCCACTCACGTGTGGGCTCAGCACGACTTCAAACAGCTGTGTGAAGATGTTGAGAACAAAGTGAATTTGAATGAGGTTGACTTTGCATTGCTCAAGAAGAAAAGGTGATTGTGGACGTTTAGTGAATAAATGTGAATGTTAGTTATTTTACTTTTTTTTTTCTAAATACTATATATACTATTCTTCTATTTGCCGCTTAACATTCCTACTCCGTCTCTCTATCTGGTACCACTTCACACTTAAACCGCTGAACTGATTAAAACGAAATTTGCTATGGATAGTGATTGAGGCCTGGGGAAGGACAATCACCATCATCATACGCGCACATAGCCCATAGCACACCCATAGTAAAATTGTAGGTTATTTTATGCCGAAGAAATGGGAGTGGGTAGAAAAGGAAAATATAGACGTCTTACTAACGCATTAGAGTAGGAAGAAATTTTAGTATTTGATAAACGAAAGATATTTTTCAGATATCGAATAAAATAACTCTTAAATTCACAAATCTATTCCTAAATAAAAATACAATACAAGTACACATAACTAAGGCATATACATAGGTTATTCGGCGAGGCCGGCGGTGTTTTTCCACTGTGCGAGGCTCTCGGCCACCAGCTCGGCCCTCGCTTTGTAGGCCTCCTGAAGCACTGTGGGCAGGGTCTCCTTTAGTGAGCGGATGTATTCGTGCATGGCCGACAACTTCGCCTTCCAACTGGGAAATAAATTATATCTTCTAAATAAAAGTATTAGGAGGGCTAATGGGCGTCGCCAGAGGGCAGCTGCCCCTCCCCTCCGCCATCGGCCATAGCAACTTATTCCGTCGTATTTTGACGGAAACTTACGTGTCTTGCTATTTCAGTCTGTCTCGGTACAAAAAGTACTGACTTTGACTGAACTATCATAGCATGACAAATACGATCGTTTCCGAGAAAACAATTATGCACTATGGAAAACACGATGGAAAACAATTATGCACTACATCTGTAACTATGACACTTACAATTTTAAAACTGAAACGAGACATAACTGCGTGCAACTTACCCATGCACCTTCCTGAATTCCTCATATTTTTCTCTGTAGGCCTGTAATTTGACAGTGGCTTCGGCCTCGTATTGCGTCGCGGCGGCTTCTCCAGCGGCCTCGGTCATCTTTGTCTTATAATTGTACTTTATTCTATACTTACGCTTCATCCTGTTTCTTCCAGAACACCATCTCCTCATGCACCTTCCTGAACTCCTCGTCCTTTTCCTTATAGGCCTGTAGCTTAGCGGTGGCTTCGGCCTCACATTGCGCCGCGGCGGCCTCTTCAGCGGCCTCGGCGGTGGTGTCGGCCTCGCGAGCTTGTTCCGCTGCGAGGATTTTTGTTTTTAAGTCTGCTATTGCAACTCGGGCTTCTTCCTGTAAGGTTAAATATTTATGGAGTTGATGTTAATGATTTCGAATAAAGACCCTATCAAAAATATCAATTTACAATATCATAATCTGCAAATCAAACCAAATTATAATAGATTACAAGTAAATAATAAATATGTTTAAATTTAAATAACTGTATTACAAGCTAAATTTTCAATCTGCACAGAATGTTACTTCATGAAGATGCTATGAAAAATAGATTTCCATGGTAACTTAAATAGACAAAAAGTTACAACAACAACTTACAAGTTGTAGTTAATATATACTTATCACAACATTATCCAAAATCTCCTAATACAAAAACGTAATCATACTTACCGGCAATATAATAAAATGCTTGTGTAATTTTAAATGAAAAATGTTATTTTAATCAATGTCTGTCGCTCCTTTTGTGACATAATATGTAAATAAAATGTATATATTTAAGTTCTCATTTTAAGTGAATTGTACAAATTCTTATGAGAATAAAGAATCTTTAAACCGAACATTTCTGATAAATTTTACGAGAACTAGGTCAAGATATTTGGAACATTCAAATATTCACTTTTAAGAGACACTTGACTCCAAGACTTTTCCTTTGCTGGGGCCTATTGCATAATAAAATACAAGCTAATACTATTAGTGATTTTACATACAAAATAATATTAGCTTGTACTTTTATAATGCAATCCAGCCGTATTACGGTTGAAAATTGAGTCGCTTAACTTCAAACTCGGGTAAATCCATCTGTCAGATTATGCGGTTTTGGTATTCAGAAAAGACACTTCAACATACCAGTTTAGCCTGCCGTTGCATGGCGAGGTTGGAGCGAGTCCTGGCGAGCTGGGCTCGGCGTTGTGTGAGTTGGCTAGACAGCTGTTTCAGGGCTTCTAGCGCTGAACTGGCCGCTGATAAACTGGACGGATCCATCAGCTTGCTGTAAATAGAAACACCCGCTTTAAAATGCTTATCTACGACAGTTACAAACTCATCTGGAGTTTGCGCGTAGAACAAGGTTTTAAAACATAGTCACCTATATTTTATGACGATTGTTACGCGTTGTGAAGTATATACATAAATACATCATGAAACCGTCTCTTAGTAAATCCAATCATTCATTTTATTTTAAAGTATTTCCATTTTTTTACTCCTGTATTAATATTCGTTTCAATCGTCTTTCTATTTTCTAAAGTATTTTTTTTTGAAAAGGGTTCTATATCAAGATTATCAAGATCTATTTACTCACGTTCGTTTACGATCTATTTTTATTTTTTTACTCACGTTTCGTCGACGGCCATCGCGGCTACCTGCGGGAACTGCGCGCTGAGATGGATGAGCCCCTGCTTGTATTCCACACAACTGTCCAGAGTTTTCTTCTGCCACAGAGCCAGCTCCGTTTCTCTGCTATGCACCATCTGTGAACATATTAATCTTTATTTAATATGCATTGTTTTAACATGCAGCCAAACTATAATTTAAAAAAATTATCCATTACATTTTCCTAATGAGAATACGACACCAAATAAGCCCTTAACCCATTCAGGGCCAGCGACTCAGCGTATGGGTCATGCTCAAACAGTTCCGCAGGGCCAGTGACTCACATGTGAGTCCTGAATAAATTCTGATTTAAACTTAAACGAAACGTAATTTGATGTAATAACGTAAGTATCATATAAGCTAACAACCATTTCTATAAGGCATATTAGGATAAAAAATTATAAACACGTTTTTTTAAATGAAAACAGGGTCTCGAATATTCAAGTTTGATTTACTATCAGTGCAATATAGTAAATATACTGAAATTCTAGATACATAATGCGATGCAAGAAAACAGAAAGATCTATATTTATGTTTCCGTAGCAGGCTAAAATAAACTTTATTGGCTGGTTTTAAAGCTTATTTCATGTTGAAGCTGTTTGATATTGTACCATTTTACAACTGATTACTGTTTGGATGATGGTAAGCAACAATTTGTAGGAACCAAGCCGTAGTATAATAATATTTTGTTTTGTATGAGGGGTAAGGCAACGAGGATTTTCTCCCACTGTACTTTTATGTCATAATATTTGGTGATCGTTGTATTGTATCTTAGGCAATTACCTACTAACAATGATGTTAAGGTTAATTTTTTTTCGTTTCAATATAGAACAAGGCGGTTGTAACAGTCACCACTAACTAATATGTATTGTAAAATATCATCTTCTAGTAAGAAATTGCTTATATGCGGCGACTTTAATGTAAATATTATGGAAAATTCAACAATGTCTTGTAGATTATTGAATCTTTTTAAATCTTGTAATCTCAACCACATGTTTATGGAGCCCACTAGAGTGACTGCTACTAGTGCAACCTGTATAGATAATATTTTCACAGATATTTTTCCTATTGCTAAAAAAGTTATCAGCAATTTAGAATCAGACCACTTAGGTCAATTAATGGTATTTGAGGCATTAAGGAAAAATACCATGAGAAAACAAATAACTTTTGTACCAGTAACCTCGGACCGCGTGGAAAGAATGAAGCTAAGTTTAGTTCAGGCGCTACCCTTTTTGTCTTCCGATATGAGTCCTAATAGTATGTATAATTCATTCTTTCACACTTTTATGGATCATTATAATGCGATATTCACCTCAAAATCGGTCGTAGTTAGTGGTGCATCAGTTTTTAGTGAGTGGGCTACTGCGGACTTACATCAAAGAAGACGTGAACTGTATGCCTTATATGAGGAACGGCGGTTTAATCAGAGTGATGAATTTAAAGAACATGTGAAGGAGTATTCGAAGAAGTTTAAAGTAGATTGTCATATAGCTAAGCGAAATTATCTAAGTCAGAAAATAAAAAGTAGTTCCGACATTGTTAAAGCAACCTGGAAAGTTATAAATGTGGAGACTGGTCGCTCTAAACACACAATTAAAGAGCTTAAACTAAACATTGATAACAAAATTATAGATTCCAATTTAGAAGTAGCTACAGAATTTGAAAAATTTTTCACCGAGGTACCATTATCCACAACTAAGGATTTAAATTCATCACCCTCATCTGCTGTTACATTATTAAAACATAACGCTCCAGAGTGTTGTGGAGACCTTCATTTTGAACATGTTTGTACCTCAGATGTAATAAAGGCGTTTAAATCAATTAATGTCAAAAAAACTAATGACCTCTGGGGAGTCTCTGTCCATGCTGTCAAATCCTTAGTAGAAATTGTAGCGCCTGACTTGGTAGTTATATTTAACAACAGTGTTGATTGCGGCGAGTTTCCTGATCTAATGAAATATAGTAAAGTAATTCCTTTATTTAAATCTGGTAGCAGCTCTGACCCCACTAACTTTAGACCGATATCTGTGCTACCAACATTTAGCAAGATTTTTGAAAAATTAGTTCTTTCTCAATTAGTACGACATTTTAACGTTAATAATTTGATGCATAATAAGCAGTTTGGTTTTACACGGGGTCGCTCAACAACCGATGCCGGTGTTGAGCTAATTAAGCATATTTTCGATGCCTGGGAGGAGTCACGAGATGCTTTAGGTGTCTTCTGTGATTTATCTAAGGCCTTCGACTGTGTTTGTCATGAAACATTAATCAGGAAACTTCATTATTACGGAGTTAGAGGATCGGCACTGAATTTACTTAAGTCCTACTTAAATGGTAGAATACAAAGGGTCGATGTGAATGGACAGCGATCACCTGGGTCATTGGTCTCTATGGGTGTACCACAGGGGTCAATATTGGGGCCTTTCCTGTTCCTTATCTACATAAATGACTTGCCATTCCTTGTTAAGACCCACCATGATATAGTATTGTTTGCAGACGACACCTCACTTATTTTCAAAGTCAAACGACAGCAACAAGCTTACAATGATGTAAACAATGCCATTTCAAAAGTAGTAAATTGGTTCAATGTTAATAATTTATTGTTAAATGAGAAAAAGACTAAATGTATTAAGTTTGTCACTAGTAGTAACGTAAGGCATGTGCAAACAAGTGTCATTGTGAAGGATGAGGAATTGGAATTAGTTGATAGTACAGTTTTTCTTGGTATAACTTTAGATTCTAAACTCCAGTGGGGTCCCCATATTGCTACTCTTTCGAATAGACTGAGCTCTGCAGCTTTTGCAGTGAGCAAAATCCGTCAGTTAACTGACGTGAAAACAGCTCGATTAGTATATTTTAGTTACTTCCATAGCATTATGGCATATGGTATTTTACTGTGGGGCGGTGCTTCAGAGATAAATACCATTTTTGTTCTGCAGAAGAGGGCTATTCGAGCAATATACAAAATGAACCATAGAGACTCACTTAGAGATAAATTTAAGGAAATTGACATAATGACAGTGCACTGTCAATACATTTATGAGAATATTCTGTATGTACATAAAAATATTGTAAATTTTAGGAAAAATTGTGAAATTCATAATATTAATACTAGAAATAAACATAAGCTCGCAGTGCCCTTCACTCGGCTCCATAAAATTAAAAAATCATTCATGGGTAATTGTGTAAGATTTTATAATAAACTTCCAAACCATATTACTGAATTATCTATTAATAAATTTAAGAATTATGTAAAGCGTAAACTTATTTCTAAAGCTTATTATACCACACAAGACTACATGAATGATATTACAACGTGGGATTAATTGTTATTCGAAATGATTATTTATTTATTAGGCATATTTGATTAATGATGAGGAAATGGATATTCCGATGTAATACTATCTACTTCTTTTGTTACTTATGCTTTTTTTTTGACATTTAGATTTTATTCTAGAAATTCTAGACTAGTATTTTTTTATACAATCTTTTTAATGTTTGACGATCCTTTTGTGAAATTTTTAGTGTTAAATTTGATATGTATAATAATCCAATTTTATTATGGAATAATATTAACATCAATAAATTGCTCTGATAATTAGATTAAGATTAATTACGATTCATAAGAGCTTGTTGCTAGGCCTACATGAATAAAGTATATTTTGATTGATTGATTGATTGATTATTACAAATAGTTTGTGACAAATATTTACAAGTTTTTTCAAACATCGTGGTTTCTACGGCAGATTAGAAAGTAAGTACTATAATACATTTTAAGTAGTGATGTACCGACTATTGATTTGGCCGACTAGCCGACTAATCGGCGCTCGAATTGCCGATTAGTCGGCCGACTAGTCGGCTAGTCGGCCAGATCATTAGTTTCGTATAATTTCGAGTGAAAAACAATAGTTTTGCTCCTTTGGTTGCGCTATTCATTATAATTTAGCTTGGCTAAAATGTGTTATATACCGCAAGAATCCTCGTTCAATTTCTGTCTTCAGTTCTTTTATTTTTCGATCCCGAGCAGACCGTCAGTACAGCTTGTAGGAGGTATTTCCAAGGCTCTATTTCCCGTACGTAGTCTGTGGCCAGCGTCTTTACGAGCAACGTGGCCTGACTAAGTCTCTAAATTTTGCAATAACATTAATAGTTCCTCATAGCTCCACCATTAAAAAAAAACAAAAACTGAATAATAATAAAAAAATAACTATCGAACTTGGCCATGAAATTACACGAGAATCAGTTGAGATCGACCTATAGAGGAAAACACCAGCCCACCAACATACGATAACGACCAAACGGTCAATTAAGTAGAGGTATATGAACAAAAGTTTTCGTATACACCCTGAATAGGTATTTTAGTAAAATAAACATAAACATATGGTAAATATTGACTGTTGATTTCTTTTTTTTCTGTTTTTCTTTCACCAATAAAATGCCGACTAATTAGGGTTCCGTACCCAAAGGGTAAAACGGGACCCTATTACTAAGACTTCGCTGTCCGTCCGTCCGTCCGTCCGTCCGTCCGTCCGTCCGTCCGTCCGTCCGTCTGTCACCAGGCTGTATCTCACGAACCGTGATAGCTAGACAGTTGAAATTTTCACAGATGATGTATTTCTGTTGCCGCTATAACAACAAATACTAAAAACAGAATAAAATAAAGATTTAAATGGGGCTCCCATACAACAAACGTGATTTTTGACCAAAGTTAAGCAACGTCGGGAGTGGTCAGTATTTGGATGGGTGACCGTTTTTTTTTTTGCTTTTTTTTGTTTTTTTTTTTGCATTATGGTACGGAACCCTTCGTGCGCGAGTCCGACTCGCACTTGCCCGGTTTTTCGGCCATTTTTGCCGACTAGTCGCCGACTAATCGCCGACTACAAATGTGGCCGGATAGTCGGCTTTCCCGACTAGTCGGCGACTAGTCGGTACATCCCTAATTTTAAGTTGTCTATTATTACTAATATAATGGCGTTTACCAAAACAAAGATACATGACCAACCAGGTGTAAGCTTATCGGACACACTTGGACAATAAACAAGGAATGCATCCGAGCGGCGGCGGCGGTATTATCTTTCATGTGGTATTTGTCACAAGAGTTCAAGATGTGATTCATCCCATCCCCCATTAGAGATGTATTTTGGAGTAACATGGAAAATATTATTTAGTCACGATTTATTCGTTGGCGACTTCATACTCCTCCTGTGCTGTTTAGTGATTTCGTATTTTGTGACCATGGCTATGGATTACCGGAATTTGAACCCGCCTAACCTGACCGACTGTGCTATGAACTGGATCGGGATATCGGGAAACGGGTCTAATTTAACTTCCAAGATTTGCCCCAAAAAACAACAACAAAAAACACGGCAAGTTAAATAGAATCAGACCAAGCTAAGTTGGCAGCGATTTTGATAGCACAGGCTGAGTACCTAAGTGTAATTTAAATGTCAAACTTATATGAAATTATGACGTTTAACTTAACACTTGCACAGGCTGAGCTATAAAAATTGCTGCCAACTTAGCTTGGTCAGACATTAAAAGCTTGTAGAAAGTAAAAATATTCACTCCTACAAACTGCAATAATTAGTTTCTTTTTTGATAGGCACAGAAAATCGGTGGTTAGTAAAAATTTTGCATAATGCTGTCCAACTGGCCGGCTTCATAAGCGGCGATTTATTTACCGTTCGCGCCAGGCTCGAGACCCATAAGCTGAGTCATACGTTTTAGCTAAAAACGGTTTGTATGGTGGCCTGGCGTATTGTGTACGCTCGGCGGTTCGTGGCCATGAATGGGTTAAAGGGAGCCCCACTATTTTTGTTACATGTAAATATTAGCCAATAGGGGATATTACTGCAATGTTCTGACGCCAGAGTGCAGCACTACCGACTCCAGTAAATTCATAGACTAACTTTATACATACTGTGCCTTAAACTGATTTTTGACAATTTTTCACAGACAATAAAATATGACATTGATGCATCAATGCGGTTTGTTAACAAGGGCCTACCGGTAAACACGAAAATCGAAATTTAGTTATCTGCCTCTTTATCGCTCGAATATGCGAGAGTGATAGAGAGGTTAGATCTACCGCGATACAAGAATGTTTCGCGGTAGACCCCCAGATTGTGACAGACAGTGGTGGTGGCGCTACCTACGCAGAGTTTCGCGTAATATTCCCTATTAGAACGGTACCATGTCCCACACTTTTAACAGACAGTTCGTAAACCTTATTACAAAAGGCATAATGTCCACCGATTGACAGTTAAGAGTGTTGCAGTTTGTATCTTACCTTAGCAATTTGTTCGGCCAGAACTCTTTTGGACTCGTACACACGCGCCGCGTAGTCCACCTCGTCCAACAGACGGCTTCGCTCCTCCACCGACATGCTCTGCGACTCCAACTCTTTTCTCAGTTGCGCCGTTTCAGCGCTGAAAATGACACGAGTTGCCTTTAAAAAAAGTACTGTAGATCTTCGCTGGCCCAATATTACAGGGGCCGTTGGCCCAATATAACCATTTTTCCATAGAAACAATTATCGGTATTAAAAAAAAACGCAATTATGTAGTATGCCAAAAAATCACAAATAATTCGTAGTATCTATCAATAATATCCATTGCGGTTTTTGAAATAAATAGATTTTCTTTGCCTGCTCCATATATTTTTTTTGAAAAAAAAAAGACATAAGTGGACACTCTTTATGCCAAATCGTCCCAAATTCAAAAGTTACCCATAATAATGCTGGGCAAAACCTATTTCAATCAAATAATATTAAAAATAACAACTTTGGTTTCTATGTCAATGAGCGCCGAATTTCAGCCCAGTGGGTCAGCGACTTCCCTTAGACATTTTACTAAGAATTAGGCTGTTCTAAAAAATCTGAACGAATAAATTTTGAAGAAATTTTTTTTTTCTTTATTAAGGGGCTTTTTCGATTGAACGAATATCGCCTGGTTTGTTACTGCACACCGTTGTATGGGGACCTTGCACTTTGAGACTATGCGCTGAAACTTGGCACAGTTGATTGTTAGCTGGTCTTGAGCAGATACAGACCGGGAGCCGTCGAGAGCCACCTCTCATTTAGTGGGGGGGGGAGGGGGAAAGTTCGACGCTGCCGCGCTTCACTTGGAGCAACATTTCTCTAAAACTATACCTATTAGGGCATGTAATATATCATTTTCGGATAAATTAAGGATGAGGAATCTAGTTTTGGAACAAAAACAATGAACTTGCTAACAAAAAAAAAGCATAAAGTAGAAAAGACTAAAAAACGTATTTTTGATTTATTCATAATTACCAATTTTTTTTTTAAGTGTAGCAGGAATCTGAAAACAAAAATTACAGTCGTAAAGCTACACTTATTACGTTTAAGAAAATATATAGTTTAATATACAAAACTGTTGATAAATGGGAGATAAAAAATAATATTAAGCGTGGGTCAGAGTGATCTCAATACAAAATATTATGAATGTGGGAAAGTTACTTATAATTTGTTCTACAATCGTTTATTTTTCTTGTTTTTCGTAAATAACTCGTAAACGGTAGCCCACAGCAAAAAATTATCTTTTACGTAAATAATCTGTTTCAGATTTCTTATAAAATAAGTACTACTGTTTTTCGCTACCATCAATATTCAAAAAAATATTGAAGGGAGAAAATAAATACTTAGGTCCCCTTTTTTAATCATTCGTAAATAACTCGTAAACGATGGCCAATAGCAAAAAATTTTTAAGAACATGAATCATTTACATAAAATTTCCTACAAAAAAGGTCATTCAAACTTTTTCGCTAGGATCAATATTAAAGAGAGAAAATAAATTCTAAGGTCCCCTTTTTAAATATTGATCCTAGCGAAAAAGTTTGAATAACCTTTTTTGTAGGAAATTTTATGCTAATTATTCATGTGTTAAAATATTTTTTGCTATTGGCCATCCTTTACGAGTTATTTACAAATGATTAAAAAAGGGGACCTAAGTATTTATTTTCTCCCTTCAATATTTTTTTTAATATTGATGGTAGCGAAAAACAGTAGTACTTATTTTATAAGAAATCTGAAACAGATTATTTACGTACAAGATATTTTTTTGCTGTGGGCTACCGTTTACGAGCTATTTACGAAAAACTAAAAAAATAAACGATTGTAGAACAAATTATAAGTAACTTTCCCACATTAATAATATTTTGTATTGAGATCACTCTGGCCCACGCTTAATATTATTTTTTATCTCCCATGTAACAACAGTTTTGTATAATAAACTATATATTTTCATAAACGTAATAAAGTGTAGCTTTACAACTATATTTTTTGTTTTCAGATTCCTACTACACTTTAAAAAAAATTGGGAATTATGAAAAAATCCAAGATACGTTTTTTTGTCTTTTCTACTTTATGTTTTTTTTTTGTTAGAAAGTGCATTGTTTTGGTTCCAAAAAAAAATTCCTCATCCTTAATTTATCCGAAAATGATATATCACATGCCCTAATAGGTACAGTTTTAGAGAAATGTTGCTCCAAGTGAAGCGCGGCGGCGTCGAACTTCCCCCCCTCCCCTCCCACTAAATGAGACGTGGCTCTCGAGGTCTCCCGGTCTGTGTCTGCTCATGACCAGCTAAGAATCAACTGTGCCAAGTTTCAGCGCATAGTCACAAATTGCAAGGTGTCGCGCACTAACAAACTAGCTATATGTCGCCCCATAAAAACAGACATAATTAACAAAGTTAAAAGAAAGTAAACAGCCAAATCTAGTTTAAGTACATTACACATTTCTGTCCCTCAGACCGTACTTAACAACATTTAATATACCTTTTCTCAAAAATGGACGGCAAAGTCGACTTTGCCGTTTAAAAAGTAGGTCGCGAAGCGCGTAGTTTATGGTCAGTCAAAAATTAAAAAGTTAAAAACATTGCAGTCTCGATTTTGGGACTGCAATGTTGCATACAAATTCCATTATTTGTCGAGTTCCAAACTTTTTAAAAGTTAAAATGGCCATATCAAATGAAGGCACAGGCCCATTAAACAGCCAAACAGATGATTAGTACCGCGACTATTTAGCTGTCTCAAATAGGTTGGCGTATTTTCGGCAGAAAAATACACTTCTATTTTTTTATTAAAAAAATAAAAAGGCGGCATAGCTAATTTTTTCAATTGTTTCTACTTTTTTCTGTGAAAATATATACGTAAGAACGTTGCTTTTGTAAAATATTTCTATGATATTTATATTTCTTGCACCATTTTTGAGAAAAGCACTATATATGACTCGGCTGGAAGGCTACTTGCTGGCTTCGGATTCAATTAAACGGACTCCCAAGGTCGTCCGTTTAAAACGAATCCTCAGCCTGCAAGTAGCTACTTCCGAGCCTCGACAATAATGTACTATTTCTCAAAAATGGACGGCAAAGTCGACTTTGCTGTTTAAAAAATAGGTCGCGCAGCGCGTAGTTGATGGTCAGTCAAAAATTAAAAAGTTAAAAACATTGCAGTCTCGATTTTGGGACTGCAATGTTGCATACAAATTCCATTATTTGTCGAGTTCCAAACTTTTTAAAAGTTGAAATGGCCATATCAAATGAAGGCACAGGCCCATTAAACAGCCAAACAGATGATTAGTACCGCGACTATTTAGCTGTCTCAAATAGGTTGACGTATTTTCGGCAGAAAAATACACTTCTATTTTTTTATTAAAAAAATAAAAAGGCGGCAAAGCTAATTTTTTCAATTGTTTCTACTTTTTTCTGTGAAAATATATACGTAAGAACGTTGCTTTTGTAAAATATTTCTATGATATTTATATTTCTTGCACCATTTTTGAGAAAAGCACTATATATGACTCGGCTGGAAGGCTACTTGCTGGCTTCGGATTCAATTAAACGGACTCCCAAGGTCGTCCGTTTAAAACGAATCCTCGACAATAATGTACTATTTCAACTACATCAGACATGGAGTTCGAAAGGTAGGTATTACATAGCCCAATGGAACTGTCATTGTCATGAAATAGCTGTCTTCAGTCGCTCATTTCGGACACACTTCATTAAAAAGACAATTCATGATTTTAACATGGAAAAAGTGTTTTTGCTTACGTAGCACGAGCAATTTCGACGTCCACAGCCTTAATCTCATTGGCCTTGTCCCTGGCCTCAGCTCGGGCCGCTTCCAGCATAGCTCGGCCGTTCTGTATGTTCATGCGCGCGCCGCGCAGCGCCGCCGCCCGCGCGTCGCGGCGCGCCGCGCGGCTGGCCTCGCTGGCGCGGGCGCACGCTGACGACTCCATCTCTTCGGATAGGGCTTGCTCTTGTTCTGTTCAATAAAATAGCACATTACTGCAGAGGCCGTGAAGTAAGGGATTGCAGGACGAGATTGCGGTAGACGGCCGAGTCGTTCCCTGTTCCGGCCAAGGCTTGTATAGTGTTTTTCTCAAACATTGTAAGAAAATATTATAATTAAAATAAATACTAAGTAATCATTTAATCAAGTAATAATAATACTTTAAACTAGTGGAATCATATAGGTAAACTAACCAAAGTATACAGCTAAGATACGCGACCAGCCGCAATACCTTCATACTGGCACGCGTCCCGGCCGCCGCGCCCGGCGCATTGGTCAACGACACCTTCTCGTAACTCATGAGGCCCTGGTACTTGCTCCGCGCTAAATTCAATTTTTAAACAGTTTTTTTCTCGATTTTAGCCACCGTAACCTATGGAGACTAACAAGTAACGCTAAGCGGTTTTTTAGTCTATGGATGTTCCTATATTATGGGTGTCACATGCGCGTTTCTGACTTATGAAGCAATTGTGCCTACAATACAACCTAAAATAAAAATGTTTTTTTTTTGTCGCAACAGAGAGAGTGGTCGTTGGCTGTATGTAATATTTCCTTCGTCAGTCTAATCTTAGTGAGCAAATTTAAAAAGTTAGAGCAGCGGACAATACGTACGTTTCATACTAACTCCCTACATTACTTCTTGGCCGAGGCCATAAATGAGCAACTTCGTGTCTTCATTTCGTGACATTAACGCATACATTTTGGAGTATGTTTGAGAAATAGTAGATTGTACAACAAGGGCATAAAGTGAACTATTTTTACCCGAGGCAATTTTTTGGTCTGAGCGAAGCGAAGACCAAAATAGTAGACGAGGGTAAAAATGGACATTTATGCCCTTGTTGTACACTCTGCTTTTCACTTCGATTGCGAGGAAAATATACAAAATATCAAATATTTTAAGGTTATTTTAACGTATTTTCTCAAAAATGGACGGCAAAGTCGACTTTGCCGTTTAAAAAATAGGTTGCGAAGCGCGTAGTTTATGGTCAGTCAAAAATTAAAAAGTTAAAAACATTGCAGTCTCGATTTTGGGACTGCAATGTTGCATACAAATTCCATTATTTGTCGAGTTCCAAACTTTTTAAAAGTTGAAATGGCCATATCAAATGAAGGCACAGGCCCATTAAACAGCCAAACAGATGATTAGTACCGCGACTATTTAGCTGTCAATACAAATACAAATACAAATATCTTTATTTCGCTTTAAAATGTGGTACAAAAAGATGTTATAAAAGTATATCGTGGTCACACACATTCCACCAAAAGCTGGCATGCAAAACTATTCTAGAAAATACCTAAATATAAAAAGAAGCATGCAACGGTACGTACTTAGAGTACTTAAATCTAACAATCTAGTGCACTTATATCTAGCGTATTATTAAAATGTCAAAATTACAATTAAATTACTAATGTCATAACTACAATACAGATTCAATAACTAATTTCTTATATCATAAAATGTCAAGTTTGATGTCTAAAGTAATCAAAATATTCTTCAACAGAGTAAAAACATTCTTGAATGAGCCAGTTCTTAAGTTTACGATTAAATAAACTGATAGGCAAATCTTTAATGTCATCATGTAGGCAATTTAATATGTCAATGGACTTACAGTATGCGTTATTGCTGTACAATTGTGTCTTACGGCCAGGACCAGCCAGACGATTTGGGTACCTTGTAGGAAAGTTGCATATATCTTTGAAAGTTTTGAAGAGTTCTGGGTGGGCCTTAACGAATAAACAAACTTCATAGATATAGATACATGGCACAGTCAATAAATTCAGGTCTATAAATAGCGGCCTACAAGATGTTAAGACGTCTACGTCACAGATCGCCCTGATGCACTGTTTTTGTGCTAAAAGTGCGCGTCTTGCATGGGTTGAATTTCCCCAGAGGAGAACGCCGTATCTGAGGAGTGAGCAAACATAGCCGTGATAGGCCTGTATTGCGGTCTGCTTGGTGCTAATTTTAGCCAATTTCCAAAGCGCATAAGCAAACGTGTTAATTTTACTGCACAATTTATTAATATGCTCACCCCAAGAACATCTGTCATCTAAACAAATGCCTAAAAACATTGTCTGACTTGATTCCGTTATTACCTGATCTGCGAAAGTTACAGTCAGTTGTTGCTTTTTGCCATTTCTATTTATAAACTGGACAAATGTGGTTTTTGATATATTTACTTGAAGATTGTTCCTATGCAACCAGTTTATTACATCAGCGATTGTTTTGTTTATGTCACTATTATACGTTTTGTCATCACTACATGGTATGACGACCGATAGGTCATACGCGAAGAGTATACAGTCAAAATTTATCGCATTCGGTAGGTCGTTAATGTACAGTAAAAAAAGCAGAGGACCCAGGATACTCCCCTGCGGTACGCCGACCTTGTTCACTCTCGTGTCTCAAATAGGTTGGCGTATTTTCGGCAGAAAAATACACTTCTATTTTTATTAAAAAAATAAAAAGGCGTCAAAGCTAATTTTTTCAATTGTTTCTACTTTTTTCTGTGAAAATATATACGTAAGAAAGTTGCTTTTGTAAAATATTTCTATGATATTTATATTTCTTGCACCATTTTTGAGAAAAGCACTATATATGACTCGGCTGGAAGGCTACTTGCTGGCTTCGGATTCAATTAAACGGACTCCCAAGGTCGTCCGTTTAAAACGAATCCTCAGCCTGCAAGTAGCTACTTCCGAGCCTCGACAATAATGTACTATTTCTCAAAAATGGACGGCAAAGTCGACGTTGCCGTATAAAAATTTGGTCGCGAAGTGCGAAGTTTATGGTCAGTCAAAAATTAAAAAGTTAAAAACATTGCAGTCTCGATTTTGGGACTGCAATGTTGCATACAAATTCCATTATTTGTCGAGTTCCAAACTTTTTAAAAGTTTAAATGGCCATAACAAATGAAGGCACAGGCCCATTAAACAGCCAAACAGATGATTAGTAATAATTATTATAATGTTGGTATCGCGACTATTTAGCTGCCTCAAATAGCTTGGCGTATTTTCGGCAGAAAAATACACTTCTATTTTAAAATATAAAAAATAAAAAGGCAGCAAAGCAAACGTTTTCAATTGTTTCTACTTTTTTCTGTGAAAATATATATGTAAAAACGTTGCTTCTGTAAAATATTCCTATTATATTTATATTTGTTGCACCATTTTTGAGAAAAGCACTATATATGACTCGGCTGGAAGGCTACTTGCTGGCTTCGGATTCAATTAAATGGACTCCCAAGGTCGTCCGTTTAAAACGAATCCTCAGCCTGCAAGTAGCTACTTCCGAGCCTCGACAATAATGTACTATTTCTCAAAAATGTACGGCAAAGTCGACTTTGCCGTTTAAAAAATAGGTCGCGAAGCGCGTAGTTTATGGTCAGTCAAAAATTAAAAAGTTAAAAACATTGCAGTCTCGATTTTGGGACTGCAATGTTGCATACAAATTCCATTATTTGTCGAGTTCCAAACTTTTTAAAAGTTGAAATGGTCATATCAAATGAAGGCACAGGCCCATTAAACATCCAAACAGATGATTAGTACCGCGACTATTTAGCTGTCTCAAATAGGTTGACGTATTTTCGGCAGAAAAATACACTTCTTTTTTTTTTTATTTAAAAAAATAAAAAGGCGGCAAAGCTAATTTTTTCAATTGTTTCTACTTTTTTCTGTGAAAATATATACGTAAGAACGTTGCTTTTGTAAAATATTTCTATGATATTTATATTTCTTGCACCATTTTTGAGAAAAGCACTATATATGACTCGGCTGGAAGGCTACTTGCTGGCTTCGGATTCAATTAAACGGACTCCCAAGGTCGTCCGTTTAAAACGAATCCTCAGCCTGCAAGTAGCTACTTCCGAGCCTCGACAATAATGTACTATTATTCAAGACTAAAGAAAATTGTTCTTAGGCCGGTCGGAGGCGCGGGGCGCGCCGATCGGGAGAGCGCCGGTCGGGGGCGCGCCGGCAGGGCTGGCAGTTTGTATGGCAGAATTTGGACTTTATTGCTAAGTCAATAAGGGTCGTAATAGATGATTTTACTTTATGCTCTAGAGCATAAAATGCGATTTTATGTCGTCTACGCACGACATAAAGGTGCACTTTTTGAGCATGAGAAGTGAAAATTAATATTTAAGACTGATGTTAATGGTGAAACAAACTATTGACCAATCCCAATTAACTTAATATACTCAAAAACTAGTGTAATCCTTGACCTAGATTTTATTTACATATACAAATTTATATCCTATGCATATAGGCGAGTGAGGCGAGTGGTGCATCGCGGGGCGGAGGGGTCGCGGTTGCTGTGCGCTCAGAGTACCAGCCACTGCGCCGCGACTGGCCTGTTCCATCGCTCGCCCATTGTGAATGTTTATGGGTTTCACTTCCCATTGCACGTAATAAACACGACATGACATCTTCGTTCCCTTATCATAATGAAAAACAATCTTATCTTAACATAGCCTGTATTTATATTCCTAATGGACCCAATTACCGAGATGCACTGACCACATTCGTTGACCTTGCTAGTCAAATAATTGTCGATCGGCCGGATGACCTGTTTTTAATTTCTGGTGATTTCAATATACCTGAGGCGAACTGGGCTATGAATTCAACATCTGGGATGGATCTGACGGTGTGTTGTGGTTTTGGTACTCAATTAATATATGAATTTTTATCATATACGGGAACTAAACAGTATAACTCCGTAACTAATATCAATGGCCGAATATTAGATTTAATTTTTTCTAACACTGACTGCCGCTTATCAGCTTGCGATTCACCACTCACGCCGGAAGATGCACACCACAGAGCTATTTGTTTAGACTTAAAATTTAATACTTCATCTCACTTAAAGCCGGCGCCTCACTTCGTTTATAACTTTCATGCTGGTAATTTTGAAATAATTAATGCTGAACTTTCGGTTATTAATTGGTTTAATTTCTTTAAAAACATGAATATAGATGACTGTCTAACTAAATTTAATAACTTGATTAAAACTTTAATTTCCAAGTATATTCCACAACGAATTGTTCGTCAGCCTACTTGTTCCGCCCCTGTTTGGCATAGCTCACCCCTACGTAAGATATTAAGAGAAAAACGAAAATATCATAAACGTTGGAAATTATACGGCAACCCCTTAGACTATCAGACTTTTAGTACTCTGCGCAAACGAGCCAACAAATTAGAGCTGGAATGTTATAATAATTATATATCTTATTCAGAAAGTAAAATCAAAAGTCATCCTAATTTTTTCTGGTCTTACGTAAAGTCTATATTCTCTAAAAATAAACCACCTCAATCAATGCACTATAAAGGCATAACTAGTTCTGACGGCGAACAGATATGTAATTTTTTCAATTGTCATTTTCAATCAGTTTTTGAAAAACCTATTAATCTAGACCTGGGTGACATAATAAATAGTCCAGCGCCTGATTCTATTATCGATCTAGGTACCATAGAGATAAATTACAACACAGTTTTACAATATTTAAAAACAGTTAATGTCCATAAAGGTGCTGGACCCGATGGCATTCATCCGCTTCTAATCAAATCTTGCAGTTCTACCCTTGCAACTCCTATCACCTTACTATATACTAAGTCAATTAAAGACGGCGTTGTGCCCAAAACTTGGAAACAAGCATGGGTCACTCCTATTCCCATTTCTAAATTATGTATTCTTGGTAAGTTACTTGAAAAAATTGTTACTGACCAATTATTTAATGTTGTACGTCGCCATATAGTTCCAAATCAGCATGGTTTTTATAAGGGTAGATCTGTTGACAGTAATTTACTAACCTTTACTGATGAAATTTATAGTGCAATGGATGATGGTTATAGTGTGGACGCTATTTATACTGATTTTTCCAAGGCATTCGACAAAATTTGTCACTATACGCTATTGTCTAAGCTTTGGAGGCTTGGTATACATGGCGACCTCTTTCGCTGGATCAAATCCTACGTTGAAAACAGGAGTCAGGCGGTTGTCTTGTTGGGCTATCAATCTCAATGGATGTCTGTCAGTTCTGGAGTGCCTCAGGGCTCTCACTTAGGTCGTTTGCTTTTTACTCTTTATGTGAATGACATGACTAATCACATCCAGAACTCTAAAGTATTACTTTACGCAGATGACACAAAGATTTTTAGGATAGTTAAAAATATTAGCGATTGCGAAAAATTGCAAGATGATTTAAACAACTTAGTTAGCTACTGTGAAATAAATAACCTGTTTCTTAACTTAGATAAATGCAATGTCATCACTTTCTCAAAAAAGAAAAATGTAATTAATTATTCCTACACTCTATCCGGTAAAACCTTAAACAGAGTAACCGAAATCAGAGATCTCGGTGTGATTATGGATAGCAAACTCACTTTTATCCCACACATTGACAAAATGCTAGCAAAATCATACAAACAGTTAGGATTCATTATGCGTGTTGGCAAACCATTTAAAAGCCGCCTAACATATAAAATTCTTTACAATAGTTTTGTTCGAAGTCACCTTGAATTTTGTAGCTCAGTATGGAAACCTTTTTACAAAGTACACATTGACAGAATTGAGCGACTCCAGAAAAGATTTATTAAATCACTGGCCTTCAGGACTGGACTAACCTATACCGCTGACTATACTGATACTTGTAAACGTCTAAATATACAAACTCTTAGTGACCGTCGTGATGCTAATGATTCCGTTTTGCTCTTCAAAATTTTCCGTTCACAATTAGATGCCCCTATTCTTTTACATAAAATCTGTTTTAGAGTTCCGCGAAGACGAGAGCGCCGTTGTCGTAAAAGAAACTTATTTTCTATACCATTCTGCAGGACTGGCTACGGTAGAAACGTATTCATTAAACGCGCATGTAAACTATTTAATGAAAACCTTAAACTTAATGATGTAGACTTCTTTCACTGTACACTAACACAACTTAAGAATGCATTTAAATATTGAATTTAACTAAATTTATAACTTGCTTAACGCACTTAAAATGTATTTTTGACAAAGTATCAAATCATAGATTTACAAATTTCTAGTATATAGTAATTGCAATAATACAAATTAAGTCTTTCTCTTATATAGTTAATAGCCACGGACCTATTTATATGTTTTTCTGTTATGAAACTATAGGTCTATTCTTATTGTCTTTAAAATATGTTCATAATCCATGTATGACTGTTTGTTTCTGAATAAATAATAAAAAAAAAAAAAAAAAAAATATAAGTATGTATATCTTCGCCTATAGCACCCATAGTACAAGCTTTGCTTAGTTTGGGGCTAGGTTAATCTGTGTAAGATGTCCCCTAATATTTATTTATTTAGATTAGGAGAGGAGGTTGTGAGATTAGGGTTGCAAATAGAAAAAAAAACCAAATGTTTTTTTTTCAAATTTATGAAAAAAAACCTGGCACCATGGTTTTTTTTCTAAATTAGGTTTTTTTTCAGATAAACAAAAATATGCCACAATAACGGTCTTTCGTGATTTATTTATATAAGAAACTTAAAACTAAGTAATTTTTGGGGAATCCCTGAATTCCCCCCATATAACCATTCCAGTCGCAGAATCACAAAGTGGTAACTAAATGTCAGATGTGTCGTAACAGAGTCCACACAATGTGTCTAGAATTGTTTCGAAACAAAGTGTCTACACTTTTCCGTAACAAGGTGTCGACACATTTGTGTGCACTTTGCGTGCGGTTTGCGACTAAATCTGACAGCAAATTTGTGACAGCAAATGTCAATATAAAATACCTCTTGAAAACCAAGGTTTGTCAAACTACTATTAGTGTCTCGTGTGCTCGTAATTCTAGTAAGTCATCATGGGCAATGCAAATGATAATAATCGACCGAAACCATATAAACACCCAACACCCGTCAACCTTTTACAGAAAAGTTTTTAAAGAAATTCAATAAGCTACTTAGGTCAGGCAACGAATGCTCCAAAAGTTGTAGAGGGAAATGCTCGGAACACAATTTTTGACTCCGTAACTCGGTTTGACAAGTTAGGAGGTGAACATATCAAAAGTCCCCGGCCGTAGCCCTTGAGCGGGGGGGGAGAGAGGGGGCTTTGAAGGTCCCATTTTCCCGTTTTTCGATTATATCTCGGAAACTATGCATCTCAGCGACATGGCCACTTATACAAAATGAAAGTTAATTTAATTTGTTACAAGTTTATTCAGTAAAGTTTTTCGATATGTTGAATAGTTTTTGAGATATCCGCTCTTGAAAGTTTATTTAGGGCTCTCAATTTTATCTTGATATATCTATATCAGTGAAGGTGCTAGGCCGTGTTTGGTATCGTTTTCGTATAAATCTGGGGTGCTGAATCCATTTAAGATATCACATTGACACCATTCCACAAAATAAAAATAAATCTTTTTAGGGTTCCGTTCCTCAAAAGGAAAAAACGGAACCCTTATAGGATCACTCGTGCGTCTGTATGTATGTCCGTCTGAATACACAAAATAGTTCTTTACCTATAGATGACAGGAAAACCTATTAGAAATGTGCAGTCAAGCGCGAGTCGGACTTAATGTACGGAACCCTTAATACGCGAGTCCGACTCGCACTTGGCCGGTTTTTTTGAAACTCTTCTTGACGCTTAACCGCTGAACCGATTTATATGAAATTTGGGATGGTCTACATCTTTGATTTAGTTAAAAATGATGAAAAAACATGACTTCAAACCTAAACTTAAACAGTATTAACTTCAAGAAGTCAATTCTGAATTCCCCCCTACACCTCATTTCACACCTTTAAAGTATGATTTTTGAGATAACTTATTATATCCTGTCTCGGGACTCAAAATATATGTGTACCAAATTTAAATTAAAACTGTTCAGCAGTTTAAGCGTAAAGAGGAGTTTAAAAGAAAGTATTTTAATAAGTTTATATGTTTTTACTTCGGAATGGTGTCAATGTGATACCTTAACTAAATTTGGTACTGCGAATTTATACGAAAACGATACCAAACATGGCCTCGTAGCTTTACTGTTGTAGAAGTCAAAATAAAATTGAGAGCCCTAAATTCTTATTACTTGGCCAAACTTGTGTAGTAGGAAAAGGTAAAATAAAAGTCTTCGGCAGGAATATAAGACACAAATATATTTTTTTTTTGCGTTACTATTTCATTCATCAAATATAAACATACCTTGATTATACTATTCTAGTGAGATCCTCATAGATAAACAAAAACATTTACTTAAAAAATTACAAGGTCGAAATGTCACGGAACTTGTGAGAGTAATATGTGAAAAATAAAAACTTTTATGACAAAAAAAATCTGGACACAATTTAAGAATCACCCAATTGCGTCGAGGAATCATCTGTATTTTTGCTTGTTTCATTACCTCCTCGCTTCTTTTTTGTCCTTTGTATTCTGTAGCAATTTGTTAGATCTGAAAATAAAGATAACTTGCGTCGTCACGGATGTCGATTTATAGGTTTTAGGGAGTGCAGAATTCGAAAACGATGATCATTTTATAATCCAAGATGGCGGCTACGTATTTTGTCATAAAAGTGGAATCCAAAATAGTCATCATTTTCGAAATCTGCGCCCCCTAAAACCTATAAAACGATATCCATGACGACTTTTATGACATAGTGCATTGCCGCCATTTTGAAATTGAAAATGTTATCATTTTCGACATCTGCGCCCCCTAAAACCTATAAAACGACATCCATGACGACTTTTATGACATAGTGCATGGCCGCCATCTTGGAATCCAAATTGGTCATCATTTTCGAAATCTGCGCCCCCTAAAACCTATAAAACGACACCCATGACGACTTTTATGACATAGTGCATGGCCGCCATTTTGGAATCCAAAATGGTTATCATTTTCTAAATCTGCGCCCCCCAAAACCTATAAAACGACACCCATGACGACTTTTATGACATAGTGCATGGCCGCCATTTTGAATTTCAAAATGGTCATCATTTTCTAAATCGGGGCCCTCTAAAACCTATAAAACGACATCCATGACGACTTTTATGACATAGTGCATGGCCGCCATCTTGGAATCCAAAATGGTCATCATTTTCGAAATCTGCGCCCCCTAAAACCTATAAAACGACACCCATGACGACTTTTATGGCATAGTGCATGGCCGCCATTTTGGATTCCAAAATGGTCATCATTTTCAAAATTGGGGCCCCCTAAAACGTATAAAACGACACCCATGACGACTTTTATGACACAGTGCATGGCCGCCATTTCGGATTCCAAAATGGTCATTATTTTCGAAATCGGCACTCCCTAAAACCTATATATCGACACCCATCTCGACTTTTATGACAAAGTGTTTTGCTACCATCTGCATGCAAGACATTTCTATTATTTTTACGTACAAAAATGGCCCCCTGTCAACTTTCAATCGAGATTTAATCGATAATTTATTCGATTAATATTCAGATTAATTCAATTTCAATCTATGTTAGGTCGACTAAACTAATCGCGATTAAAATTTGAGAATTAACTTTTTTTATTCCATTAATTAGTCGAATAAACAGTTAATCGATTAATGCCCATCTCTGACCACGGCATTTTTACACTTTGAGAATATCTGAAAACAAATCAACACAAGGAGCCATTTTGCAAATCCAGTAACATACCAGTAACTTTGTTATTACTTTTGACAGCGCGTGTCATGTGTCAACACAGAGTCGACACAAAGTCGAAACATTGCAACTACTTTGTGACTGCAATATTTCTCAGCCTTAAACCATATTTATACATCATAATTAACAAGTTTCGTAGTATGTAAAGCGTTATTTCTGTTATTTAAGTATAGTATACGCATCGAAGTACTAAAAATGCTTCAAATAATATAGTTATGAACACAGGCACTGAGAAGTAAACAATTTCATTTCCGGCTAAACTAAAACAATGTGGTGGCGCGTTGATTATATTACACTTAGTTTATCAAATCACTCGAGCAGTTTAATTCCCCATAATAATTTAAGTCCTATTGTAATATAAATGCAAACAATATATAATTACGTCTTGTAATCCGTTTTAGAGATGGCGTATTAATGTCACTTATTTTTATTTAAGTATTTTTCCATCTGACAGTTTCCATTTGACAGGAACAAAATGAACGAATGAACGAATGATTTTGGCATAAAGTAGTCGCAAACCCGAAACAATGTGTGCACACGGCGACCACACTTTATGTCATGTGTCGACCCTTCCCCATTTCTGGTAACTGTGTCGACACGGCGACGACTCTGCGACTGGAATTGTGACCGAAACAGACGGTGTCGACACAAGATGTGTCAACACCGCGTCGTAACGGCGACTGGAAATGGTTGTATGGGCCCGATGCGGCGACGAGAGGCGTTGGTGTTGCCAACAGTAAATTGCGATAACTACCACTACAGATTTCATTTATGTTGTTATTAATCAAAGTTGTTAAATTAAATTGGTTTAATGGTTAACATAAAGTCTAAAACAAGTAAAACAACCGTATAAAAGTATTAACTGCCTTGCAAATTTTGAGTATTCATACTTTTGAAAAAAAACGTACTCCAGAAAAAAAAACGGTTTTTTTTTCAAGTTAGAAAAAAAACCGTTTTTTTACAACCCTATGTGAGATACTCACGTTTGATAGCTTCTTCGAGTTCTCGTATTTTCTCATCATCGGTGCCGAGCAGCTGTTTCAGTTGCTGGAGGTACTCCTCTGTTAAATCTTCGTATTCAGCATCCGGCATTTGGAACCTGTGTCATAAATATTACGTGACAAAAAGTGAAAGTAATTGTTTTTTTTTTAAATAAAGTTATCAAAAAATAAATATAGAGTAAACAACTAGAAGCAGAGTATGGCTGGTGAATAAAATTTCACCCTGTATAATATACGAACCTGATGAAGCATTTGCGGAGGTACTCGCGCCTCAGTTGGCTCAGATCGTCGGTGTCCCCGTACAGCCACTCGTCGCTCACTGGCGCTTCCTGCGGTCAACCGAGGGACACTTTAATATTGATAATATTGATATTGATACTTGGTAACATTAATTTACATAAGCGGTTCACCACAAAGCTTGTTCGACCCCGGTGAACCTTTTGTCACTTCCTACTATTCATATAATTTTATACTCTAAAAGTTTTTGGAAAAAAAATCATATTAATGCTGCTGTAGGTACTTTTGATTCCACATGCAACTAATACTCATAGAGACAATTCTAACAACTCCAAACACAATTATTTTGCGTTGCTTCATTACAGAGTTTCCATGGCCACCTCCTGTCTTCATCAGCAGACCATATATGTATGCAAAATTTCAGATCAATCGGAAATCGGAAAGTGGTTTTTAGCTTATAAGATTTGACCCACACTAACATACCAACAGGGCAAGTGAAATAAAATCACTGCTTAGTATACGTACAATCCGCCGTAGAAGATCCAACAGGTAAGCGATGAGCGCCAACGCCTGCGGGAAGGCGTGCAGTGTGTTGACGGCCTTCAGCCAGGATTTGGACACCGTGCCCGGGTACAGCAGGCGCTTGCACATGTGCGGCAGCTGTAAGAAAAAAGCAGTTTCAAAATATGATGAATTTTTATGTAGCCTGTCCGATTTCAAAGATCAAGTTCGCCATAGATTTACCATGGCGCACTTGATCTTAGAAAAGCGGACAGACTATCATATATATAAAATCGAAAAACCAGAACGGGATAAAAAACGAGGGAAGAAGAGAGATGACGCCTAACAAATTTCTAAAAAAGTTTTTGACACGTTTCACGAATAAGACGCACGTATGATAAGAAAAAACTGTTCTAATCTATTATCTACATATGAGAATAGAACTAGAGCATAATAACTATCGCTTTTGATTTAATTTACAATAAGCAAAATAAATTTTCATAACATTCTTCATTTTACGACTATCGGCTATTTTCGGAAACTCTCGGTTGGTTTCGTTTCGAACTTCAAATAACCAAAATTATGTTTTCACCTCAGCAGCTCGAACAAGGGTACTTTGCTTCTTAAAAACAGTGAGCAAAATGCGATTTTGCTCACTGAGTCATTTTGTCTCACTCAGTGAGCAAAATCGCATTTTGCTCACTGAGTTGTCTCATTCAGTGAGCAAAATGCGATTTTGCTCACTGAGTGAGACAAAATGACATTCAAGTGACCTTTATAGTCAAATGTCATTTCAACATGCGGGGTCTAATACAAGTTCGATACTTGGGTTCTATTATCTCTGTCCCTCTAGGTATGTTCTCACTGCTTAGGGTGAAAAATTTTGTGTACTACACGAGATCAAAGTTATTTACATCTCGTGCGCTTTTGAATCCCTTACTACGCTCAAGATTCTAAATTAGATTCACTCGCTACGCTCGTGAATCTATTATAGAATCTTTCGCTTGCACGGGACTCAAAATAAGCACTCGAAGAAATATCAAACTTTGATCTCTTGTTGTACAAATAACTATTGTTATGTTGGTATGCAGTGATTTCGGCTTTTTTTACTCGAAGTAAAATAAAAAGTGCTGTCAATGTCAACCTTGGTATATGTATGCCCCCATACGAGTGACTTCTGTCATATTTATGACATCATATTTGTATTAATATATTACTAATAATTTGCATTTCGTTGTTTTAAATTTCTTTTCGAGTTATATTATTCAGATATTTACATACAATATATATACAGTGGTACTACTAAACGAAATTAATAACTAGCTTAAATCTAAAATAGGCCCTTGAGGCATTGTAAGCATCCTTGGTACAGTCACCTGCAATAATATTTTACTCTTCGAAGGGCGTAAAAATATGTGACACGCTCTTATGGCTCTACAAATAAGATCGTATCAGATATTTTTGCGGCCTTCGTTGTGTAACATATTATTGCAGGTGACTGTACCAAGGATGCTGGCGGCATTTCCTCGCTGTATCGCAATGCTGATACGTTGTGCGAGGTAGCCGCCAGCTCTTCGGTCACCAGTTACGTCAACCAGACGCTTCGCGATTTCTGCGAACAACTTATGCGCGCTGGGACCCCATGGACCTAGAGTTTCAACTCCAAATGGTACAAAATGGTACTCTCTACCGAGGCTCTTATATTTGTTACGTTTTAGAATTTCGGCGCTTTCCGCCGCTCCGCCCGCTTTTACAGTAGTCCGTTGGAGGTGGGACGGTGCCAGTGTGTCTACGCAGGTAGCATCCCACACTAACATACTTATACTTATTCAGATTGACTTTTACGGCTTCGGCAACCATTGCCATTCGTCCGGGGAACGGGCTGCCGAGAAAGCCCAAAAAATAAAAAGTTGATACGTTAATATGAAGTCCATCAGTTCAAGGGATGACTTTAGAGATATAATCAATTCGGGAACTGTTTTCTCGCGTAATACGATACGACTCGACCAGGTAAGATTTTTCTTCTTGCTGAAAGTCACCATCAGATATATCGGAGCGGATGAGGTATTCACAAATATCTGAACCATGTAAATTATGTATAATGTAATTAAAGTGCATGTTCAGATATTTTTGAGCGACCTTGGTGGCTACGATATATATCTAATGGCGACTACACATTCATAAAGCAAATGTACAGTCAGTATGAAATAGATAGTGACGGCTAAAGTAGCCAAATATATCGTAATATAACTTTGTTGCCATAGAAATAAGGATGTGTTCCGATATATTTGGCGATATATTTGGGTATTGGAGAGACCAAAGCGGCTGAGCTTCCGTGGCTCGGACACAGAGAGAATGGGAGAGGATCGTGCCGTGAAGAGAGCGTAATTGGGACAACGAAATGAGAGACACCCGATTGGACGTCCTAGGTACCGCAGAAATGACGTCGTTACTCAAGACCTGCTCAACCTCGGCCATAGCGACTGGCGAGAGCTATTGCAAGACCGAGAAACATGGCGTGATCTGGTGTCAGAGGCCAGGACTCTTTTTGGGTCGTTGCGTCACCGTAGTAAGTATTATTAATATCCGGAATGGTAAATGGGGACTACCTACGTTTGCATGAAAAGGCGATTTATGGGCGGTGGTCGTCCACATTCATCTTAAGGCGGAAATTAATCTAATGAACGTTTTTGGTGACTGGACTGATATGAGCTTATAAAAATAAATAATAATTTAAAAAAATACAATCTTGCCTTTTTTCAAATGACATTATTTATTGAGAAATATGCGAACTAAGTTATCCAAATAACGGTTACAAATAAGAAGTCCCTTTCACAGAGTTATGAACCCTGGCAGGGTTGAATACATAATATTTAATGTCGATATTTAAATAAACATAAGACAAACTCTTTATTTCATTTACGCGAGCGGAGCCGCGGGCCCGCCTAGTAACTATATACATATTCTAGATGGTATAATTTTGAGTTCATCCGTCTAGATTTTAGATAACTTTGTAACAAGCCGTGAATTCAGATAAAAAACTTTTTCTTTTTAATACCTTAAAAGTTAAATGCTTTTCAAAACTACTTATTTATTTATTAGAGCTTATAATGTCTCATTTGTAGTAGGTCGTGTACCACCTCATCAGAGATGACAGGAAGTTAATACATTGTTCTGCCTCTTTTTTTTTAAATGAGGAACTGAACCGACTTTGATCGAATGAGGGTTAGTCGTTTACCTTCGTGACATAGTTGTCGTTGTTGAGCTTGTCGTCGCCGGTGATGGCGGTGAGCAGCGCGCCGGCGACGTCCACGAAGCGCGCGATGGTGAGCGGCCGCACGAGCGCCGCGCCCGCCTCGCCGCGCGCCGCCAGCGCCTCCTGCACGCGGAGGAGCTCCGCGCGCTGCCACGCTATGTTTGCGATTGGTCTGTTAAATGATCACTGATTAGTTGTTTGACTGTCAGTTTTTAGGGTTCCGTACCCGACGGGTAAAAACGAGACCCTAATACTAAGACTCCACTGTCCGTCCGTCTGTCCGTACGTCTGTCTGTCTGTCACCAGGCTGTATCTCATGAATCGTAATTAGCTAGATAGTTACAATTATCACAAATTTCTGTTGCCGCTATAAAAACAAATACTAAAAACAGAATAAAATAAATATTTAAGTGGGACTCCCATACAACAAACGTGATTTTTTTGCCTCTTTTTGCGTAATGGTACGGAACCCTTCGTACGCGAGTCCGACTCGCACTTGGCCGGTTTTTCTTATATACATAGTGGGTTGCTAGAGGTTACAATAGAATAAAATTAAAGAGCATCATAACAAAGTTGGTCTAAGCCAGAGTAATGTAAGTAGACCTAATAATACAAAGCTGTTTTGATTCTTATCTTACTTACTCTTATTTGAAAAATGATAATTCTTACCTTTGATCCTTAACAGTTACACAAGCAAGAGCCCTGTCAAGAGATGCTTCCCAGCCACGGGATCTGTCTCCTGATGGAGTGCGCTGTAAATGAAGATAACAAAATCGTGTGATGAGAAGCGCATTTTAGTGAAGTGTTCTGAGGTAACAGTTTTGAATGATTCACGGTTAGTTTCATTAAAAAAGGTAATCACTGTCCATATCCCAGTCAGTGGGGAGACACTCCTGACTTCAGGCTAGCTTGCCTCTGTTCAGCTCAGCCTTGCTCCAAGCAATTATTAGGGTTGACTCAACTTGACGTCTCTTTGCTGCACGACCACAGATAAAATAATTACTTGAATTTTGACATCCCTAAATAGATGGATCTTTGATCTGCAATAAATGATTTTTATTTTATTTTATTTAATAGTCAAAAGGGATAGTGCCATAAGTTAGAAAAGGATATCATGATTCAACCCCGAATCGCTGTCATACTTCTGTTTTGTAGGAAGTGTCATTTCTGCATGGTAGTACTATTAGTTATGCTGTGTCCCAGTCTATATAAGTCTAGTGTTCTAAGGTATTTGTATGATGGGGGTTTGAGATTTTTACAGTTTGTCAGATGACATACAAAACTAATTACTACTTCAGAGCCATATTGATCTTATGGAAATACAAAAATAAGGTTGATTTTTGTTTAATAATTTTTTTTTGCAATTGATTTTGATTGTCACTTAACGATTTACTTAAATATGGTTTAATGGTTTGCAGAAATATGTTGAATAGTTGACTGACTTAGGTGACAGTCTTATACTCATCTCTTGATTATGATCACAATGTAAAGATTATAAATAGCATGTTCAAAGCATAGATGTTAAAATAGTATGTGTTACAGTCATACCACAGGTGTAGTAGTAGGCCTCAAGTATTGATTGTTTCTGAGTGGGGTAGTAGTAGGCTGGCCATAGCGGGAGTCTCCTTGCTGGGAGCGGGACCGCTGGAAAATGTTAATATCATAGCAACATCAACATTCAATATTTAGGTTGCGGTTACATCAAGCAATTAAGCTATTTGAAAAACATTGCCAAGGAGGAAACATGAATTTAGCATGATGAGAAAAAGAATGGGAGAATTTGATCAAGTACTTAATGAACAGGACTATCCAACTTTGTTTTTCTTTGCACTGCAGTATATTAATCTAACTGCAGTATATTAATCATTAAAAAAAAACCTGCAGTGCTTTTTTTTTACTTACCCTATTGACAGGCAGCTTGGTAGCCGAAGCCTCGCGACTCAGCCGGCTGACGGCCACCGAGGCGCGCCCCGGCTCGGCGCTGCTGGACCGCGGCCCCGTGCCGCTCGGCCGCCGCGAGTCCGACAGACGGTCGGTAGAACCAAGGCGACGGGGCAAGAACGATTGTCTGCCTTCCATTCTGTATTATCGAACATTTTTTCACATATTTTTTGCTTAATCAGTTTATTAAATATAAAGAAAACTGGTGTTAATTACTGTGAATCTCGAGATATATTTGTATGGAACGTTTTGAGTAAGCTTACCTTGATTTTCGGGGAGCCTGCCCCGGGACAAATCTTGTAGGGATCATAATAAATTATTGTTCACTTAGATATTATAATAATTGTAACTAATTCGACAATAAAACAATAATCACAAATCACTTTATATCGCCAACGGCAGTTACAAATTTCAAGCTTTGTTTTGTTGTTTGACAGTTTACAGCCAGAACTTTAATGATGCGTTCATAAATACAAATAATTTAACAAAATCATCAAAACTATAATCTAAAAACTTTTAAATTTTCTTTAATTCTTCTATAATTTTCTGCGTTTCATTAATTATTAAAGGCATTTTTGGGTCCAAGAGACATAGCTTTACGAAGCTATTGAAATCTGTAGGTAAGTCGAGAGTGCCGGTTTTACCTGCGTGTGAAAGAAATGGGTTGGTTATTATTATTATTACAACGCTGTTCAAACAATAAACAAATGAACTTATCAATCTTATCATACCTATGGCTTCAACAGCATTCTTCATCACCTCTTCTATATTCCGATACTGAGATTCAAATACCTTTTCATTTGTCGTTGAACTGTGACTAATAATTGGAAAATGTTGTCCAAGTTTCTTCAGACTTTCAGCAACGTCGCTTTTGATTTGAAACTTAATCTTTCTTACCTTTATTTTATTAATTAAAACATATATTTAACATATTGACAATTATTATATAATATACTTTTAATAAACTTAATACCTACCTAAGTACTAGTATAGTAATATTATTATAATGTAGTAATATTTATTTTAATAAAGCACTTACCTCTTGAGCTGGATTGCTTACAATTAGTATCAAGACGTCGCCTTTATAAAACCCTTTAATTTTATTGTATAGGCTTAGTGTTTCATATACTTTTGTATTTGATGCAATTATAAGAACATCGTAGACCATTCTCAGTGTCCACTTCGTAATTTTAGAATCGTATTTATTCCAACTACCTGCCCGCCATACCATCAACTTTTCAATCGATGTAGACCACGAATCTGAAAAATATAAAATTTTGTTATAAGGATTTAATTGAGACTTGACATATTAATTTATAAAGCATTTTCTACTTACTTTCCATTATTTTACGGAAGTTCTGCAGTTTTAAGTACGCAGTAGTTCAATGTTACGATTGTTACAAGTTTTGTTTCATTTTTGTTTTATAAAACTTTTTCTACTTTTTTCCCGCCCAAAAGTTATTTAATTTTTTTATATGAGTATGAACGCCATAGGTAAAACGATACAATTCATAAAATTATTAATGTAGTGAGGTTGACTGCGAAATTTTCCAAATTTCCCAATTCAAATCTGATTGTTCCGCTCAGGATACCAGCCATATACCAGCCCATTTGGGCTGTCATCAGATTCAGCCAGGAACCAATCCATTAAAACAGCTGTTCAGGTCTCGTTCAGGTAATTCAAATAAGTCACTGAGCGATTGAGTTATGTATAGTTGGTCAAACAAATTTGTCAGTCAGTAACAACCAGGAAAACTATAATATACTCATGCTTTTCTTTTGGGTGCTAGTACTAGTTTAAGACAAAGATAGTATACGTCTACTTCTATAGTATACTTCTTTCATTCTGTCTATAATTAAAATGAGACTGTCCTTTGACAAACTATAATTGTTTAAATTGAACGCTACTATAGTCGTGTCAACCATGTCTTGACAAGTTGACAGCTCTTGCAAGTGTCAAGTCTGTTCTAAAACTAAATGCGTATCTACTACATTTTATAATTAATTTTCATTATGATGCTTACTTCAGCATAAACAGTGTAGTAAAACATTATTTTTTATTAAATTTACTAAAATTTCTAACAAGAAGTTCTATTTGTATTACAATCTTACAATTATGTGAATGTAGGTTTTTACTGTTTCCATAAATATGGTTAGTATGGTTACCGAATGTTTGTTACATTTGTGTCAGTCGAGTCTCATCATTCTGTAGGCGTAAATATTTAGATTTCTCGTTTATTGAGCCATAAATCTCACTTCTATTTTGTTAACAAAACAAGTCTTCCACCCGAAATGGCGGGGACGTACTATTTTGTAATTGTAGGTCATTCGGACAATCCTATTTTTGAGAAAGATTTCATCCCTGTTCCAAAGGAGGTTAAGGTACTTTTTAATTTTTCTGTTGAAATACTGCTTCTAAGCAGTCTAAAGTCTTTACTATAAATAGTCACTCATCTCAATGGTTATTACATAAAAATATATAACACCGATTTAGTGAAGTATTTTTCATACTGCCAATATTTCTTCCAGAAAGAGGACAACAGGCACTTGAACCAGTTTATTGCTCACGCAGCGCTAGATCTCGTAGATGAGCATATGTGGAAGGTCACTAACACTTACCTGAAGTCTGTGGACAAGTTCAACCAGTGGTTTGTGTCTGCTTTTGTCACCGCTAGTCAGGTAAACCCTTTCTTTTGATATAGGCTCATCTGGTCTTTGTTAATAATACCTAATTTAATAACAAAAATGTCTTATTCAACAGATGCGCTTCATAATGGTCCATGATGCGCGAAATGAAGATGGTATCAAGAATTTCTTCACAGATGTGTATGAAGCGTACATCAAGCTGATGCTGAATCCATTCTATAAAGAGGACACGCCCATCACACTCCCTGCATTTGACAAGAAGGTCCAGTTCTTAGGGAAGAAGTATCTAACATAGTCCATAAGTGTTGATATTATTAGTTAATTTATTGTTGAAAGGCTATGCTGCAAGGCAAATGCTAAGCAATATTTATATGAAGGTTTTCAGTTCACACTAGATATCTCGGAGCTTGATTTTTTTATGCAATCGACCAATATTCCATAGCTAACACCAGAAACATCTTTGTAAGGCTAACTCTCTACTGAGCAAGGTGTAAATGGTTCTGCTGTTGAAATGATAATCATTGTTTACCTTCATAAATAAATCAAGGAAATAGTAATTGGGTCAAGCCCAATATGAGGGTTTGTATCTATTTCTCTCCAGAGGAACTATCACTACTTTCAATATAAACTGAACATAAACCACTTATCATGTTCATTATGTAAAATGCTTGTGCAAAATGTAAATATGTTTGCCCCTGCACACAAGCAACTTCAGTTAATATAACCTATATAGATTATTAATATTATAAAATGTATACTCTTTTTAAGTCTGTAAATAAAAATGTATGTACATTAAAATTAAAGACATTTCTTAATTACAAATTACTTTCATTTCAAAGAATTAGTAATAAATATCACAAGTCATTAGAAAACACTTAAATATACTATTATATTCATCCAAGCTAAGCTAGAAAAATACATGCACAATACATCTAGTTCTATATTAATTTCCTTAAAACAATTATATTCTAAACTGCAACAATGCATGACATAAAATGTGTTTGATGGAGAACCATTAATTTTTGCATATCAGTATCATTTCTATATACTAACTACTTTCAAGTTTACAATTGTAAGTATTTTATAGAAAATAGGAATATGAATAGAAATTAAATCAAATGAAATTAATTAAAAATATGCAACAATACGATAAGAAAGATTTACATTTTACAATCTCCCATTGGAATACTACAAGACTTAGGAAATCTTGTACTGGTTAAATAATAGTACATTATTGTCGAGGCTCGGAAGTAGCTACTTGCAGGCTGAGGATTCGTTTTAAACGGACGACCTTGGGAGTCCGTTTAATTGAATCCGAAGCCAGCAAGTAGCCTTCCAGCCGAGTCATATATAGTGCTTTTCTCAAAAATGGTGCAAGAAATATAAATATCATAGAAATATTTTACAAAAGCAACTTTCTTACGTATATATTTTCACAGAAAAAAGTAGAAACAATTGAAAAAATTAGCTTTGCCGCCTTTTTATTTTTTTAATAATACAATAGAAGTGTATTTTTCTGCCGAAAATACGCCAACCTATTTGAGACAGCTAAATAGTCGCGGTACTAATCATCTGTTTGGCTGTTTAATGGGCCTGTGCCTTCATTTGATATGGCCATTTCAACTTTTAAAAAGTTTGGAACTCGACAAATAATGGAATTTGTATGCAACATTGCAGTCCCAAAATCGAGACTGCAATGTTTTTAACTTTTTAATTTTTGACTGACCATAAACTACGCGCTTCGCAACCTATTTTTTAAACGGCAAAGTCGACTTTGCCGTCCATTTTTGAGAAAATTATACTGTGTATTGTGTAATATTATAAACCAATCTTATTATATAGGTAAAAATTATTCAGTCAGGCAAGAAATTATTAAATTGCAATCTTGAAATTAATTAGTATAGAAAGTCCACAACTTATTACTTTATGTCTAAACTTGTTTAATACTGTGTCCAAAATGTAAACAATACTTATTAAAACTATACATTACACACTAAGACAATAAATCAACTCAATAAATGTCCGGCAAGCCCAGGTCACTGTCATTTGGATCTGGGATACTCACATTTGAGAAATCATCTGTAACAAAAAGAAGTTCTAATGAAGAAAAAATTAAATTAACTTAGTAATACACACATTTTTGTTCTCCTGCTTTTGTATGCAATCCAATTTTTAATGTTTTATTTTTAATAAGTTGCTGGTAACATTTATTGACTAGTGGAGCATTGTAAACTTTTGTAATGCAAAGAGCTGTTTTATAAGGACCTGTAATTTGTATACCGGAAGCAATTATGCATCGCTCCCATACATAATCCAAAATTTTTTTATTAAGCTATGAGCTTCATCACATACTGTGACATACTGTGGAAGAAGCTGGAAAATACCAGTTTACCGCAGGAAACCATTCGAATATTTAAGTATTGGTATGGAAACCAGGTCAACAGCGTTAGATGGTCAGACGTGCTATCTGATGAGTACAGGTTGGAGTGCGGGGTGAGACAGGGGGGGTTGACCTCACCTACGCTCTTTAACCTGTATGTTAACGGACTAATCGAGGCGCTCAGTAGAACCCATGTCGGCTGTCATGTGGATGGAGTTTGTGTCAACAACATAAGTTATGCAGACGACATGGTGCTGCTGAGCGCGTCGGTGTGTGGGCTGCGCAAGTTGTTAAAAATCTGCGAAACGTATGTCTCAGATCATGGACTTAAATATAACGCAACCAAGAGCCAGTTCATGGTGTTTGAGTGCGGTCGCAAGAAGACAATGGAAGTTCCTGCCATTTGCCTCAATGGTACCCCTATAGATAGAGTGGACCATTTTAAGTACTTAGGCCATGTGATCGCGACCGACCTCAAAGACGACCTGGACATGGAAAGGGAACGAAGGGCCCTATCGGTCAGGGCGAATATGATCGCCCGCAGATTTGCAAGGTGCTCTAAAGAGGTGAAGGTCACTTTGTTTAAGGCGTTTTGCACTTCCCTCTACACCTGCAATCTGTGGGCGGAGTATACGCAACGGGCATATGGGGCCCTTAGGGTCCAGTACAATAATGCGTTCCGGGTGTTGATGGGACTGCCTCGTTTCTGTAGCGCATCAGGGATGTTCGCGGCGGCGCGCGTGGATTGTTTCTATACTACCATGCGTGCACGCGCAGCATCCCTGGTGCGCCGTGTGCTTGGCAGTCCCAACAGCCTCCTTCGCATGATAGCGGATAGGGTTGACTGTCCCTACTTGTTACACTGTGAGGGATTGCATTCGCCCATCAGTGTTGTTTTGTTTTAAAAAATAACCCTGTACCTACTAACCCCTTAGTTTGTAAGCATTACTAATAAAAATTGTGTCCATGTGTTACACGTAATAAATAAAAATAATAATAATAAATAATATGTTCCTTGAGTAATTCTAAGCATTATAAGTCTGGGAGGCAATAAGAAATGTGCGTCTAGTCGGGGTGGGCGGGGTACAAAGATGGCCGCTACCCGTCATCTTTAAAAAAAATCTACACTCATGCTGGTGGCTAATAGGGCAAGTTTGGTATCATTTTCGTATAAATCGAAGACGTAGAATTCGTTGCTGATATCAGTTTTTTTCAATTTCATAGTTATTTTACAAGAAAAACGTCAAAAGGTGAAAAATATGGTTGGAGATTTTTGCTTTGAGAGCTAATAACTTTTCTATAGTGACCAAAGATATCATACAAAAAATACTGTAATAAAGGGCAATTCATGCAGATTCTAAAACTATACACGTCTAATAATATCCTGATGCAAAAAGATGGTGACAAAATATATTAAATGACCGCAGCGCGGGTAGTTGGACTCACGCTAGGCGGCGTTTATCTTACAAAATGGTCGAGTACGAGTATCTGCTTATGTTTACTTTGTTAAATTTTATGGTTTCAAATAAAATACTTTCTATATTTTTTTTAAAACAATTTAATGACCGCAATATCCGGTACACAGACACAATTCTGTGTACGTCCATGTCTGGGGACAAGCCTTAGTGCCTCCACAAAAGCTTCAGAGTCCTTCTTCTTGAGGCTGGAGAATGGAAGACAGTGAATGGACTCCTGTTTGGTCAGATTTACCCGATGTCGCAAGTGTGTGCCTGGAACTCACTTGTTGCAGCTGCAAGACAGGTTGCAAAAATCGTTGCAACTGCATTAAAAGAAAATTATTGTGTGAAATTGTTTTATACAAATACAGCAGAGCCTCTTTAATCCGTACCCACGCTAATACGAACACCTCTATAATCCGAACGACCCCCCTCTCCACCCGCGCAACCGCCATTTCGCTCAGGTTCTGACTTGCAGTAGGCTTGTGCCTGCTCGGTCACTACAGAGAGCGCTCCGCTCTCGGTCAATCGAACTAGTTCGGTCTTTTAGTTCCTTTAGTTCAATTCGGTCGTTGAGAGCCGGGAATGAATAGGAGTCGATTTTTCATTGGTTTCTTTCCAATCTTTGGTAACTGAATCCAATTCAACTTGTACGATACGATGTGTCGGTATTAAACATTAACACACCTTAACATAATTAATAAAATATCAAATATGTCGAAATATATTTGATTTTCCTTCATATTTTACGGGCTTAGGAGTGTCACGTCGTTCTTTCATCTCGTTCACACTCGTGCCAGCGACATTGACAACCGTTTCGTTCCGTCCATTTTACGTTTCACTGAGTCAAGCGCTCTCGAATCCTACTGAACTAAAGGACCTAAAGTCCGATTAAGAGCGTGCAAAAAGATTTAGTTCCTTTCGGTCCTTGATGGGATTTCATTCTTAATAGTTCTTAGTTCAGGACCCACTCAAGCCTAACTTGCAGTGCCACGAAGTGCGTTTTAGGTGTTACACGTATTGTTTTATCGTCCGCAACGCGTCCGTTAGGCATTTTGTTATCGAATTACATAGTTATTTTCATCATGGCTTCGACGTCGAGAAAAAGAAACATGTGACGCTAACACTTGAACAAAAATTACTATGAAAATTTCTGCATACTATAATCCGAACGCTCCGTGAGTCCGAACAGGGTAAAAATTTTGGGTGTTCGCATTAAAGAGGCCCTGCTGTATATAGAAAGTATTTTAATTGAAACCATAAAATTTAACAAAGTAAATATAAGCAGATACTCATTTTGTAAGATAAACGCCGCCTAGCGCGAGTCCAGCTTCCCGCACTGTGGCCATTTAATATAATTTTTCACCATCTTTTTGGATTAGGATATTATTAGACGTGTATAGTTTTAGAATCTGCATGAATTGCGCTTTATTATAGTATTTTTTGTATGATATTTTTGGTCACTATACAAAAGTTATTAGCTCTCAAAGCAAAAATCTCCAACCAATATTTTCACCTTTTGATGTTTTTCTTGTAAAATTACTATGAAACCGAAAAAAACTAATATCGGCAATGAATTCTACGTCTCCGGTTTATACGAAAATGATACCAAACTTGCCCTAGTGGTCACCAGGACCAGAATAGATTTTTTTTAAAGATGACGGGTGGCGGCCATCTTTGTACCCCGCCCTCCCCGACTAGACGCACATTTCTTATTGCCTCCCAGACTTGAAATGCTTATAATTTACTCAAGGAACATATGTGATGAAACTCATAGCTTAATAAAAAAAATTTGGGTTAACTTCATAACTGCTTCCACTAAATAAATTTTTTTTTGTCAATCCAGTTTTTGGAAATTCTCTAAAATGGAGGAGTCGTGATACCTCGTGCTTAAACAAATAGTCGTATCTATATCATAAGAGTATTTTCTTTTTGAGACATATTTACATAGTAAATGGCAAAAAATGCAGAAAAATTGTATTGCTGGTTTAGGCGGTATTTAGATATTTAGTTTTTACTCGAGAATGAGTAGCCGAATTTCATCAGCTTAGCTAAGAACTATCATGGTGCATTTTGCAAACATTCGCTTTTTTTCTTTGCACACAGAAAGTATGATCCCCAGTAAGACATAACTTTTTGTATTTTTTTTTTCACTTAATCTTCGTATTTTTTTTAATAAATTAAAAATTTTGTATTGTCGATTGATCAAACCGTCGATTGGTCCCAATAAGCTATGCTCGCGAGGTCTACAGCTCACAGAGCCACTAGTATCTTTTTAATTCAGTTGTAATAACATACCTGTGAAGAATTCATCCTGATAGGAGCAGTCAAAGTCTAGGCTGGTGCGGCGCGTGTCGGGCGCCGGCGTGCGCGGCGGCGTCAGCGACAGCCGCTTCAGCTCGGGCTCTGGCAAGGGTAGGTAGTCAAGCCAGTCTTTAGTGTAATTGTCTGAAATATGCAAATAATACCTCCTACATTGTGAGTTTTAGTGAGACAGATGACAAGAAAGATGTTTAGTGAATAATAGCGACCATGTATGCTACGTCTCCACAGTGTGCGATCATAGGCCATATGGGTCACACGTGTTTAAGATACAGGATTCATTACTATCACTTTTAAGGTTTTTCAGCCAAAAAATTCATCCTATGCTGCTAATTATGCTTAGTATAACCTGCCTTTAAGGTCAATAAAATCTAACATCTGAATCTGCTATCATGGTTCAGATTTGTTTGCATTAAAATGAAAATGGTTTTCCTTACCATATTTGTAAACAGGTTTAGTGAACTCCAACTCTTCAAAGTTTACAGCATTGTCAGACTTGGCGTCAGCGTCCTTGTAGATTAGGGCTCCGACGTTGACCGCCCGTGGCGTGAATGCCTGCCGCATAGGCGTGCTTTGTAGGGCTTTCCCCTTGTTACAAAGGAAAGTCTTCTTCGGTTCGGCGCCCTTTTTCAACGGCTCGTTGGGCTTGATTGGGCCCGTTGAAACGGATTTGCCCATATTCTCTGTAAAAACACATTACATTCAGAGGGAATTCGAGCGTTGACAACATACATTATTAAATAAAATATTAACAATATAAAAATGATAACATACCGATGTTGAATAGCGGTTGGCGCGCGACATTTTTCGTTGGCTGGCGCGTCAGGCTGTCTCCAAAGATGTTGAATAACTCAGACATGATGAATTTTGTCAAAAATAACGATTTAATCGAAATGGAAACTGGAAAATTGTAATAGATTGCTTTAACGCTCACTAGTAGTTTGCTTTGCTTGTGCCGTTGATTTAATTCAAAATTCAACTTCAAAATTTGTCAGTTTGATTTCCATAGACTAATAGATTTTTTGTTTTTAAAGCCATAACACACTACCGCACCGCACCAAGGTCGCGGTGTAGTGCGGTAGTGTGTTATGGCTTTTAAACAAGTTTCCGCTTTTTTCCATAGTATAGATATTGAGATAAAGTATATTTTAAACAACAGTTAATTTCGTTTAATCTAATTGCGAATTAAAGGCTTATTTTAACAAAGTCTCAGGCTAAGTATAAAAATCATAGAAGGTAGGATCCTATAGAAGTGGTATACGCGTGCCTCCGTGAGGAACAAAACATAGGCAATGCGACACTATGATTGGTCGAATTTATTTGTTGCCCACCATAACCCATACTAATGTATGGTGGGGAATAAAAAAAAAGTGAGACTGTGACAAGGACAAACAATAATAGTGCTTTCGCTGCAACTCCTACTGAAAGATACATAAGACTAGAGATGCACCGGTGCATCTCTAATAGAGATGAAACAGGGGAGGGGCCAAATGACTAAATGAGATGCACTTATGGAACTTTCAGTAGCAGTAGCAGAGAAAGCGGTAATATAAAGCAATAGCTTGTCCTTGTCACAGTCTCACGTTTTGTTTGTTCCCCACCATAAATTTAGTATGGTTTATGGTGGGCAACAAATAACCCGCCCGAATTACGTAGATTGTTTTTGGTATATTGTCAGGAATGTTAAAACGTGTTTTTAATATTGTCGCATTGCGTATGTTTTGTCCCTCACGGAGGCACGCGTATACCACTTCTATAGGATGCTACCTTCTATGCGGTACACGGTACACTTGACAGTGACAGCTACATACATTTTCTAAACATTAGTGCATGCTGGATTCAAAAATATTTAGTTTTAATTTATTTAATTACAAAAATGTCTAATGACGGAGAAAAGTCTTCAACATCAAACGGCTTAGCTCCAGATCCGCAGCAGAGGCTGGCGTCGTTAAAACCAACCCGAGACCTTACCTTGGGCGGAGTAAAACCTAACAAAAAAGTGTTCACACCGAATTTAAACGTGGCTAGGAACAAAAACAAGGGGTAAGTGGTTAATACTTTAATAAAATAACACGTGTTCAAGAGTCCATAACGTACAGACTTGTGTATATGTTCGTAATAAGTAGGTACTGTGCGTGTACATGAACATTTTATTGTGAACCAAATGTTTGTGTGTGATTAAATGTTTCGAATGTTTACAGACCGAACTTAAACGCAGCTAGAGACCACAAAAGAGACGACAAAGGCAAGAGGGACCGTAAAAACGATAAAAACAGGAACATTAAAAATGGACCAAATGTTATCAAATCTTCTGGGGTCTTCTCTGAAGGTATTACTATTACTATTATTATTACCCTTATTTACCTAGATGTAGCATGTAAAGGAACAGGTAGTATGTCTGATTACCGCACACACAACGTGTGTGTGCGGAAAGGGTTATTAAGAGCATATAATTCTTCAATTCTGTTTCAATTCCATATGTTAGCATAATATAAACTTTTTTTTTTACAGTTAAATGATCACGTTGTTGAATATATTTAAACAAAATTTGTTTTAAATCTAATCAGGACTGGGGGCAGTGGAGAGGCAGCCCGGACGCTTCGGGTCTTATGGCAACCGGGATGGTGGAGGCACACCCGCTGCTACTCTTCAGAAACCTACCATTAGAGTCAGAGACTTTGTCAAAGTATGTATCATTGCTAGCTTTAGTACTTTATTATGAATTAATCATATTTATTTATTCATACTTTAAGTAGAATATTAAAAAAAAATAACAACAACTTTATTAGGAAACATATCAAATTATTTTATGAAAATACTTTGATGTGTGTTCTTTTAAGTATAAACACTACTATATAAATTATAAACTGAAATAGATATCATATATGAAAGAAAAGTGACCAAGGCCTCCAATCTTGCCGCAAATGCAGAAGATTCCAAGCCCTAGGCACTAGAGGCCTTGCTCTCTTTTTCTTTATTAGAACAATTTTATTATCAAATAGTATAGTAAAAAGTAAAAATTCTATATATCTCTTAACCAATGTAAGCCTTCAGGTTGACAAAGACCTGGAAGACCAGAAAATAAGAAGAGTCATGGGCCATGACAGCCCCGAGGATGAGGAATACGAGGACTTCAAACTGGTTTCTGAAAAAGATGGTCCCATCAAGCTGCCCATGGATACCGGAGGTAAGAATAAAAAAAATTATCAATCAATCAATCATTTATTTATTTCTTTGAATGTGGTACATTAAAGATGTAATAACAGAATTTTGTTCAGCACATCCTGCCTGAATTATCAATGCTAGGTGTTGTACTTAATCAGATTTTATAATTAAACTTCTATGTGTTTATTTCATTAGTTTCATAGTTCAACCCCTAGGTTTTTAAGATAACATTATGTAAGCTATTATAGTAATCATTTGAAATTGGTTGGGTTAAAAAGGTTATTTCTGTGTTATCTAAAATATCTGTTTATTCGGATATTTTGAGTTTTATAATTCGAAAATTATTATTTGCGGATATTCGAATATTATTTATTGGCGGATATTCGAATATTTTTAATATCGGAATATTCGGATTGCAAACCCTCGCCTAGGCATATCTAAACCTAACCGTGAATATTTATAGCATTGGACCGCCCAAAGCCGGTGCAGGTAAAACAGGAGGTGGTCGTGAAGGCGGAGCCTGGCGAGGACGCGGAGAGCACCAGTAAGAACCCTATTTAGGCCGCCGGACTGAGGTTTCTTAGGGTAAATGCGTATACCAGGGCGAGGAAAAGTACAACTAATATTTTTTTTATTAATTAGATGTAATTAAATGATCAAACTCGGCCATGGCGACTGGCGAGAACTATCGCAAGATCGAGAGGCATGGTGGCGTAATGTGGTGTTGGAGACCAGTACCCTGTTTATCAAAAGCTTGTAACTTGTAATACAAGTGGAAGTCCCTTTTTGACAGCTTTTGTTAGAAAGGGACTTCCGCTTGTATTACAAGTTACAAGCTTTTGATAAACAGGGCACAGGACTCACTTTGGGTCGTTGCGTCACCGTTAGTAAGTAAGTAAGTTATTAATTAACCAAGCGAGTTCTGTAAAATCGTTATTTTTTTCGTGATGAGAATAATTTGGTTCTTGTATCAACCCTACCCAGTTTGCGCATTTGCCTACTTCTCAGTTAAACGGTAGGTCGTAACGTTGCAGTTCCTAGGAGGGCCGGATCCAACATGGCGTCGGCTGACAGGAACGGCTATAACAGATGCAGAATAAAATAACATATAGGAATAGAGGGGGCCTTCGATGCATTACATTGTGTATTCGGAACCTGGTTTTATAAGTTGCTTACTTTCATGTATTACATTTACCACTGCGCGGGAATCTACCTCAAATACCTATTATGGTGGTTCTTTTACAAATTTAGATTAAACGTACCGTAAAATTGCTCAATATTAGCTACCATTTCAAACTAAGGTTGTTCAAACTAAGATATTTAACTTTAAACATTCTTCATTCGTTCTTGACACGCAGTTCGATGCAACGGTAATTGTAATAGACGCGTTCCTTAGTTATAATTTGTGGCTAGCCATTCGAAAAGGGACCTTATGCTTCATGTCCATAAGGGTGGTATTCCATCTTTATAATGTGTATTTGCGTCTCACATTTTGGTCAGAGAGTGAGTCGAAATGCACATTGGACCAAGAAATTGGAGAGCTGGAATACCAACCAAAGGTTCTATCTTTCTATCTATCAGAAAAGGTCCTTATAGTCCATGTGGATAAGCCCTTTCTGATGGAAATGTCTTTATGCACATGAGGCCTAAGGAGACGGCTCTGAAGGAAAGCTACATTTTTATTATTAACGTAGCGAATAAAGGGGGCTTCTAATTATTAGAACCTAGTTTCTCATTCCTAGTTCGAGTTTCATAAGAATAACGTATTTTCAGTAGCGACGGTGCCCGCCCCGATCGTGGTCAACCTGCTCAAGAATGACCAACCGACGCTCATATTGTTGCAGGTATTTAGCTTTGACCTTTTATTTTTAATATGAAAATGAGATGTGTATTGTATAATCCCGACTTTTTGGGGAAATTGGCCGGCGATTGGTGGTGATCCTCGCTCTGGATTGTCTTAATAAATTCAACAGGTCTCCATAGCAGCTCAGCGGGGGAATGCTGCAGGCATTATGGGGACCTTTTAGCCAGGTACGATGCAGGGTTGGTTAGGCTTAGTGTAGGTTACGTTTTATTTGGATTAATTGTAGACATATTTTATTAATGTATAATTTAAGGTTTTGTTTTGATTAATTTGGTAACATTCGATTTACATTTGATTTGATTTGAAATAAATATTTGTTCCTCTAATTCTATAACCTCCAAGCCTATCGTTCTCATGACCTATTCCAACTTAAATTTGTATTTATCTGAACTACATATCCTCCTGTACAATTTCATGCATATTGGATAACTAAATAGAGTTAGACCAAGCTAAGTTGGCAGCGATTTTGATAGCCCAGACTGTGCAACTGTTATTTAAACGTCATAATTTCATAGAGGTCACGCTTAAAATAACACTTGCACAGTCTGGGCTACCAAAATCACTGCCAACTTAGCTTGGTCTAACTGTAATAGCCAAGATATCGTTTAAATGTTAGTTAACAGCGCACCGTGGACTGCCGCTCGGCGCGCAGTTCGCTATATGCTCGTAGCGTAGGGATCCAACCCACCTAGTTAGGCTATCTTTGCTTAGAACCAAGACTCCGAAACAAGTTGCGCGAAGTGACTTAAAACTAAAAGAATAACCCCCTTATTCATAAAACTTTACGGGCCTGATTTAGTTAAATTATGTCTCCCTTTCTTACAAATACATAACTCAAAATTACAGATAAAGACAAACGATTTATAGGTAATTCAGGCCAGTAACGCGTTTATGAATGAAGCCATATCTTTCCCTCAGTTACCCGACTCTCTGCCGGGGCGCGGCAGCGGCGGCGGCGAGCCGGAGCCCTCCACCTCGGGCTCCGCGGGGGACAACAAGGAAGAAGGGCCGGTGAGCTCGTTTACCGTCTCTATTCTTTCACGCGGTTATTCATGATGAACACTATGCTCTGCCACACCCAAAGAGTAGAAACTACAGACAAAGTTGTAGAAAAAGGCGCGAAATTCAAATCAACCCTCGACGCCTAATTTTTTTTTAAATGCCGCCCATTCTACTGACAAAGTGGGTGTGCCAGAGTATACGTGTATTATTTTTACCATAAACTCAACTCGTAGATTTTGTGTAAAGCGGTCGTTGCCTGTAAAGTCTTCGTCACACTGACTTGCGGGCACAGATGAATGGTCAAGCCTCTACTAGCATGCACTTATGTTTACCTGTGAAGGGGTAATTTAATATATCTTGTTATTGTAGCCGACCGAGGGCAGGTGTCGCCTGAGTGACCTGGAGGAGGGCCGCATCGGCAAGCTACGAGTGCACGCGTCCGGCCGCGTCACGCTCGCTCTCGGGGACACCATTTTTGAGGTTAGTTACAAGTTATTGTATACCTACCTATAGTTTCATTCCCATTTGTTCCCACAGTCACAGTTGGAATTTAAGTATTCCCATCTATCTCTGTATGTCATGTTTGTCTGTATGTGTCTATTCTGTTCCCATCTATGCGTGAGTTAAGGAATCATTCCCATCTCTCTTCACCTTACTTCTCTCTTACGCTTCAACTCACAAATTTCCTATACTGGGAATTTAACTATTAACATCTATCTGTGTATGTCATGTTTGTCTGTATGTGTCTATTCTGTTCCCATCTATGCGTGAGTTAAGGAATCATTCCCATCTCTCTTCACCTTACTTCTCTCTTACGCTTCGACTCACAAATTTCCTATACTGTTGCCTCTGCTTGCAGCATTTAGCTCATTTAATATAATTTGCAGGTCAGCACCGGTACAAAGGCAGCCTTCTACCAAGAAGCAGTGTCCGTGGCCGCAGACGACTCCTCGCGCTCCGCGAACATGATCTCTTTGGGACCCCTACAACACAAACTCAATCTCACGCCGGATTGGGAAGCCATGTTCCAAGATATGCCTGTCTAGTGTTCAAATACAATTATACCATAAATAGTGTTACATATAAGGTGGCTAAAAAAACATACATTGGCCTTAAAGTCTATTACAGACTATATAAACTGTGTCAGGTAGGGCGACAACGTTTTTGATGGCTGTGTAAGCCAATACGGGAACGGCACACCCGTCCACAGGCCTGGCAGGTGTAATGTGCCCGTGGCGAACAGATGTCGCTCTGATGATGATGAATCTATATAAATTAAATGGAATGACTTAATTGGCAATCACATACAGTTTACCTTACTTATAGATATATTTACCTATATGTATGTGTATCGAGTGTGTTGCGAGACTTGCATTTTTTTACATGTAATGTAAATGGAATAGCTATTTTACATTGACTATTTAAAGAAAGCAAGACAAATTTTTGACAAATTGTCACTAAACTTGTGAGTCCATTTTATGGGAAAAAAGAAATTCTGTAAATATAAATGTTAAACAGCATGTTTATCTATGTAAATATAATTAAGTGTTGTTGTAAGTGATACTTTTGTATGAATAATAAAACAAATGTTAAGTTATTATTTACATATTTTATTAACTCCTTTAACCTAATGTTTGTAACCAGTTAACTATTTTATGTCAGATTAGTTTCAAAATATATTTGGAATACATGTAGAAAAGGGGTTTCAAAGCAGAAGGTACTTTCATTACATTAACACATTCATTGCCACTAAGTGCTACGGGTTACGCTCGTAGCCACGTCTTCGCTGTATGGAGCGCGTAGTCGCTACAAACAGTGTCAGGTTCTTGGTGCTGAATGTGTTAATGTTGGAGCATTGTTGATAATATAGGAAATACTTGCCAACCTAAGGGTGCGTCCAGGGCCAAGCATGTTTGCTTCCGATTTCTAACGCCACTCTGGCAAGACTTGCATAATCTACAGCAAACATGCATGCACACTTGTCCATTTACTAGATCTGGATGCACTTCAAGAATTTTTTCACAGAATTTAAATGCTCATTGTCACAGTGTTTCAACTGCTTTCCACAACACATTCAGGTTGTTGAAGTCTTTAGTGTATGTGAGAATGACCTCAATGTATCTCATAAAATTCATCCATTACATTACATTACTTGCAAAAGATAAAATAATGCATTTTGAACTTGTCTCCACTAAAATAGTACTGTTTTAACTTTGCAATATAAATAGGTATTTGAAGAATTAATGAACACAAGATCATTATTATGATGTACTAGCAGCTTTTGCTTTTTCCTTGGTAGGCACTGGTGTTTCTCTGCCGGGTATCTGGTTGCCCTGCGGGTCGATGGCAAAGTTGTAGTCAATAGGGTTGGCCAGGGCTCTCTCGATGGCCTCGTCCAGGGTCTCTGGGGTGATGAATGTGGCACTTAGTTCCTGGAAAAGATGTATGTTGATTAGAATTTGTGTTTGTTACACTTATTTAATTCAACATTGATATTTAAAAATGAAAAGTTCAAATCCTGGCTCGTCTGAGTTTTTGGAAACTTATGTACGAAATATCATTTGATATTTACCACTAGCTTTTTGGTGAAGGAAAACATCGTGAGGAAACCTGCAAACATCTGCGAAGAAATTCAAAGGTGTATGTGAAGTCCCCAATCCGCATTGGGCTAGCGTGGGGACTATAGCCCAAGCCCTCTCGCACGTGAGAGGAGGCCTGTGCAGGCCTGTGCCCAGCAGTGGGACGTATATAGGCTGAAATGATGATGATGATGATGAAAAGTTTGACTCATAAATAAATAATATGGTCATCTTCTTAATCTATTGTTCACCTAAATGGATGAGGAGTCATGCCCAATGCACCAAAGCTAATGTGGTTTGGGCATACACTGTCTAATCATAGTTTATATCGACTTACTTTCACCTAAGAGTCAATATTGGGAAAGAATGTATAACTTTTCTGTTAAAGTTAGTATTTAATATATCCTGAATGATTACCTTCTGTTTTCTAATCTCCTGCGACGCCTTTTCAATGCGTTGCCTCATCAACTCGTCTTTTTTCTGCATTCGGGACAGGATGTACTCTTCCCGCTCCGCCAGCTGCTGCTTGCGGCGCTCCTCGCGCTCCGCGGCTACCTTCGCGTTCCACTCCTCGTTCACCTTGATGCACCGCTCCCATTCCTCAGCCTCCACTTTGATAGACATCTCTGAACTAGCACTCTCTAATGTGGACTTCTCTTTAATCATTTCTTCATGATAAAAACGCCGTATAGCCCGCATTTGTGTGTGATAATTGTTGTTGATTCGTAGCAACTCTATACGTTCCTCCTCTGATAATTCTGGGTGCTTTGGGATTCGGTAAATTTTGCTTTTTGCGACAGGAAGCCAGCGGGGTTTTCGGTGAGCACCTGCGCATTGAACCACTACAGGAAGTGTACGTTTTAAAAGAGAATTGTGGGGAAGCATTTTAAATCTGTTGGTTTCCAAAGGTATACTTTATTCTTCTTTTCTATTTCACTACAACAATCTCATAACATAACCTAACTTCCTCTACAGAATCGAATCTACATTTGACACTTTTGACAGTTCATGGGGGATACACAGATAAGCTAACTTAACCCTGTTCTGTTGACGGAACCCTCTTGAAACGTTATACAATTTACGGAACCTCCTAAAAAATAAATCAAGTTTGTGAAGCTTGTTCACTTGTTTAAAGCGTATCCAGGCTAGTAATTTTTTTATCAAACTGCACTCGGGACTTAATCGCGTATTTAAGTTTTAAAATTTACCTCCGACGTTTCGAGGACGGCGTTGTCCTCGTGGTCTCGGAGAAGACTGGCTCAAGTTGACATCAACATCTTCTAGCCGCGCGAGTTTGATAATGTTTAATAATCGTGAAAGTTTAAATCAGTGTTTAGTGAATGATGTGTGAGTTTGATAATGTTTAATAATCGTGAAAGTTTAAATCAGTGTTTAGTAAATTTTTTGCCAATCTGATTAAATTGCTCGATCGAATTAGGACGTGCGGACGCAAACGCCAATTTGGCTCGCCGAATTCAACCGCCGATAATGACCGATATTACCGATAAAATGAGGTGCGGACGCAACAGTACCAATTTGTGACGCCAGTATTTTCGTTCTGGGGCATTTTTTCAATTTAGAGGGCTCTAATATCACCATAAATCTAAAATTGGTGATTAAATTGGAGATTGACGCCAATTTCATTTCTGATAAAATCGGTCGATTTGATCATCCCGTCTGGATACCGCTTAAGGCCAAAAAAGTTGTGAAAACTATTACAATATCAGCAAGGATTTCTCTGTGACATTAATAAAAAGAATTGGTGTTTTAAAAGCATTTAGAAGTTAGACCAAGAAAAGTCTGCAGAGATTTTGATAGCCCACGCAGTGCAAGTGTTATTTTAAACGTCAAACTTCTATAAAATTAAGACGTATAAATAACACTGACACTGCGTGGGCTATCAAAATTGCTGCAGACTTTTCTTGGTCTAACTCCAATCTTTCTATATGTATTGTATTCGAACGCACTCAAAAAAGTTCGTCTTGTCAGTCAGCTGTCACATCACTTCCATAAAAAAATACGAGGAAAGCGTTTCTTCTTTGCTTCTCTTGTTGGCCGTTAAAATATAAATATTGACTGTCTTCACTAGTTTTAAGACAAATATTTAACATAAAAATGTTTTCCACGAGTTCCCAAAGGAAATTTTGGACGTTCAACGATGAGAACGAGCTTGCACAATTGCGGGAGAAGCACAATTTGGAGTTCATCGCAAAGCACGGGGCCCATGTAGACGAATACCAGCGGTACAACGTGTTCCTGTCCCCAGAAGAAGAAAGACTGCTTCTTAGGCAGTATGAGTTGCACCTGAAAGAGTTCTGCAAAAGATTCAGCCCGCCAATGCCCAAAGGCGTTGTCGGCACTGCATTCCACTACTTCAAACGTTTCTACCTCTACAATTCCGCGATGGACTACCACCCTAAGGAAATCCTGGCCACTTGCGTGTATTTATCGTGCAAAGTTGAAGAATTCAATGTTTCTATCGGACAATTTGTGGCTAATATTAAAGGAGATAGGGATAAAGCATCAGACATTATCTTAAACAATGAACTGTTATTGATGCAGCAGTTAAACTATCATTTAACCATACACAATCCGTTCAGACCAGTGGAAGGGTTCTTGATTGACATTAAAACAAGGTGCAGCCTTGCTAATCCAGAGCGCCTTCGCAGCGGTATTGATGAATTTTTAGAAAAAGTGTTTTTGACTGACGCTTGTTTATTATATGCACCGTCTCAGATAGCATTAGCAGCAGTACTCCACGCAGCCTCTAAGGAGCAAGAAAACTTGGACAGTTACGTTACAGACATGCTTTTCCGAGATGCTGGTCCAGATAAGTTGGCTATCCTGATTGAAGCTGTACGTAAAATAAGGTCTATGGTGAAAATGGTGGAAAGTCCAGCTCGGGAGCGCGTGCGAATCATTGACAAGAAGCTGGACAGGTGTCGGAATGAAGAGAACAATCCGGACAGTGAGATATACAAGAGACGGATGCGGGAGGCGCTGGATGAAGATGATTTGGTGTACACCGGACACACGAGGATGTCCCTAGATACAAGTGGAGTGACACAAGTCCTTTCACCCTCCGCTTCTTAGATTATAGAATTTTATTTTGGTATGCTGTTGTATAATACAGAACAAAAATCTTTAACCTTTTGAACGCCACGCCTACCGTGTGCGGCGCGTCATCATGAGCCTTGTCGGAATGCACGAACGTTGATATTGGGCTGTAGCCACGCCTGTCAGTTGACGTCTTTGGCGGTCGAAAGGTTAAAGGTCTTAAGAATAAAAATCTAAGTTATAAATGACAAAGCAGGTTTATTTGTCAGCTGTATGTTGCCACTGTAATATTCAACGGCATAGAAATATGTTCATTCATGATGGTCAGCCTAATTCTTAAGCATAATTCTGTAGACCTACTGAAAAAGGATACAAGGCTCACACAGCTTAGGTGTAAAAGGGCTTAAGTGTTACGTGGAACTTACACCCTTTTACACCTACGCTGCTGAGACTTGATCCTTATTCACTAGGGGCACAGAATTGTTTGTATTGTCCTAATATAAACGTAGGTTGAAGTAGGTGAACCTTCATGAATTACTATATTTACTAGAGTTAGATATACCTAAATAGAATTGACTTATTCTTTTATATTTTATTTTCGGTATGTAACATGACAGAAGAAAAATGGTTTTATCAATAAAACACTTAAAACCAAGTTTGTTTTCTTTAATTAGAATTACCAACTAAAAAAAACTATACAATCATTCCGATCTCTCCCCGCCTCGTGAATGGTACGGTCTCAAAGGGCGGGGAAAATGGGAGTACTTACACCAATATGAGTTATGTCGAAATAAAACCAAAATGTGTTGAGAATTTGAGTAGGCTTTTGGTCTTTATATGGTTAGTGCGTTAAATAAACTTCCTTATTAGGATTCATTTTGATTCCTGTCTGAAGCACGAAGTGAACGATGTTTCGCACTAGGGGTTAAATTTAATGGCAATTGCTTTCAATCCCCGCTGTGGCTAAGTGACTATGTACCTGCAATAATATGTTGACATAAAAGCTGTAAGTGACATTGAAAAAGTTCGAACTTTTTGTGCGAGATACCTAACGGTAAACAATTGAATGGGTTTTCGATCGTCACTTTCAGTTAAGGGGTTGTGTACAAATCACGCGAGACCCCCTCTCCCCCTTGGTGATATTTGGTGAGGTTTTTGGCTAGGTACCCCCCTCCCCAACATAACCTCACGTGTATTTTTTTTCACGCGCTCCAAAATTTCGTAAAATAGACTCGCTATTTTGAAATTTGAAGTGTGGAGTGAAGATTTATGTTTATCGAAACCGACAAAAAGTATCTACTCATGTGGTAGATATTTTTTCTTAGTTTCTTTCACTGTAGAAAAATACACGTGAAACGTGATCTGTCGTGATTTTTTCGTGACCCCAACCCCCCCTATCGAATTTCGCGTGATTTGTGCACAAGCCCTAAGTATATATGGTCGTTACATTTGTGGCTGGCCCCGAACGGCTAATCCTTTGTCTTTTTTTTGCAAAAAAAGGATTGTATAAATGCTAATTGGCACCTGAGGGCGGGCTAGTCCAATGCCTAAAAAAAACAAGTGTAGGTGCGCTCTCCGATAACGCGCCTTATTTTAGCGCTCGACTCGCCGGCACTCAGTAACCGTAGAGAGACCACACAAGAAGTGGCAAATTATATGTTCATTTTGAATCTTATTGCAATTTAGGAAGTAGCTGTCACGTAATATGTTTTTCACCTCAGCAGCTCGAACAAGGGTACTTTGCTTCTTAAAAACAGTGAGCAAAATGCGATTTTGCTCACTGAGTCATTTTGTATCACCCAGTGAGCAAAATCGCATTTTGCTCACTGAGTGAGACAAAATTTCATTTCATTTATTTCCTTGCTTTGTGTGTACAGTAGGTCTTATTAATAAATTATGTCTCAACACAACCCTGAGAGGGCACTGCAATTCACTTACAGATAAAATATATATAGATATGAATAATGATATAGTACAGTCGCCATCAATTTATCATGCATTAACAAAATATATATGTCACTTATTAACTAGTTGTTTCGTTACAATATTATAATTTTTATTATATGTCAATTTACATTAATTTACATTTACAGAATAGGAGTAGGAACGAAAGATAGAGAGATGCCTGTATTTCTCCGGAATATTATTTGTGTAATTAGTTATTATTATTCTGTAGGTATTCGTCGACCGAGTAATAGGCTCTTTCTACTAGATATTGTTTCAACACTTTTTGAAATTTATTTTGATTTTGCTCGTTTTTTATGTGATCCGGCAGGTTATTAAAAATCCTTATTGACGAGGGATAAGGTCCGTTTTTATCTATTGCTAGCTTTGATGTTATTTGTATAAGATTATTTTTTTGGCGGGATTCAAATCGACGGGGCACATCTCCGATTCTAGTATACAATTCAGGATGATTTTTAATAAATTTACACGACTCTAGGATATAGATGCAAGGCAAGGTAAGGATACCAAGGTTTCTAAAGTGCATTTGGCAGCTCGCTGGACGTCTGATGTTTGACAGTATCCGGACACAATCCTTCTGCAGGATAAATAGCTCAGATACATCTGTGCTATTCCCCCATAGGGTCACACCGTAGCTAAGCCATGCGTGTGCAAATGCGTAATACGCCGATAATGCGGTTTGTAGGTTGGTAGTTTTTTTCAGTTGTCTGAAGGCAAAAATAAATTGGCTAAGTTTTGTTTTTATTTTTTGTACATGGTCTTTCCAATTTATATGGGTATCAATAGTTATGCCAAGGAGTGAAAAAGATGAAACGCATTCTAATTTAATTCCATTGTAAGAAAAGTTTATGTCAAGTTCTATTTTTTGGTGAGGCCTAAATTGCATTAATTTAGTCTTAGTGAAATTAATTTCTAAATTGTGATCGTTTAACCAGTCTATAATTTTTTTAATAATTAGATACATTTTTTCGTCTAGGTTTGTAATATTTTCACACGACAGTAGAATGGAGAAGTCGTCCGCGAACATGACGCATTTCTCGTTTATAGATATAGGGAGGTCATTGATGTAAATTATAAATAGTAAGCATCCGATGACACTTCCCTGGGGGATTGAGTCTACAACAGGTTGAACATCTGATCTGATAGTCGTCATTTCTCTTGAATTTTCACTTGCATACACAATGTCTACGTATTGTTTTCTATTGCTTAAATAAGACTGGAACCATTTGTAACTTATTCCGCGCACCCCGATACCATATAATTTTTCAAGTAGGATGTTATATTTTACCTTTTCATACGCTTTTGTCATGTCGAACAAAATTCCGATTGCATACTCTTTATTATTTAAGATATCCAAAATGTCATTTATGTATTTATAGGCTGCTAGCGTTGTAGACCGTTTTTTCCGGAAACCATTTTGTGAATCCGTAAAGATGTTGTATTTTTCACAAAACGAGTACAGCCGGTTGCACATTGCCTTTTCAAAAACTTTAGATATCGCGGGCAACAGGGCGATCGGGCGGTAGTTGTTTGGGTCAGTTTTTATATTCTTTTTGTGAATGGGTTTTATTACCGCTTGTTTTAGCGAATCAGGGAACACACCCTCGGAGAAAGATTGGTTTATGATATACGTGAGCGGTGAAGTTAGTTCCAATGCACAAGCCCTTACTAATATCGGTGGTAGCTCGTCAATACCGCAGCTCGATTTGGCCTTTAAACTTCGTATTAGGCAGTAAATTTCGCGTTGTTCCACCGGCCGCAGGAACATTGTATTTACCGAAGGTTGCATTACGGGCCGGCCGCGCGGTGCATCCCGGGCGTCCGCCGCTGACGGCGACCGCCCGGCAATAGCAAACAAGTTATTGAATTCATTCGAGACCAGTATAGGATCGGACGTCAATTTGTTGTCGATAAGTAATTGTATAGTTTCCTTATTTTGTGTAGCTTTTTTAGTCAGATTTTGATTTATTATTTGCCACATGCATTTTATTTTGTTTGATGATTTTTGCATTTTTGTAATGAATTGTAATTTTTTCGATTTTTGGATAATCTTTTTTAACATTTTTTCATACGTTTTGTAATGTTTTGCTAATGTTTGATCTCTGGACGAGATAACATGGATCCGTAAGAATCGTTTGTGTAAACAAGATGTTTTTATGCCTCGCGTTAGCCAAAGATTTGTCTTCGGAGGTTTTATTTTAAGGCGTTGTTTAGGTATAGATTTATTTAAAATTTCTCCTAGCTTTTTATTTAGTAAATTATAATTTTCGTTTACGGATTTGTTTGAGGAAATGTAGTTATTCCAGTCTACCATCGCCAATTCTGTTCTAAATGATTCTATATTTTTTTCGTTGTATACACGCTTTGTTTGGTACCAAAACTTTTTGCACATGTTACTTGTGTTTTTGTTTTCTAAAGTGATAGTAGTGCAGCTATGATCAGAAAATCCCAGTTCTGTTATCGAAATTTCGAAATTTTCTGTAAAGTTTGTAAAGATTAAATCTAGGCAACTTGAAGTATTCTTATTTATTCGCGTGGGTTCAGTAATATATTGTTTAAAATTATATTGTAACATTAAATCTAATAAGTTAGTTGTTTGCCTCGATTTTTCTAAAACGTTAATATTTAAATCACCGCCAATAATAATTTTTTTGTTATAGTATTTTGATTGTAAGTATTCCAACATTGATTTAAATTGGGCATAAAAAATGTCATTCTCTCTATTGTTCCAATATAATACAATTAATATAAGATTTAAATCAAGAAGTTCTATCGCGCAAATTTCTATTACGTATTCTACGGACATGGACATTATTTCCTTTCGCTCGATGTAGTTTACGTTATCGCGTAGTAATATGCAAACGCCTCCTCCATTGTGAGTCTCTCGGTGGAATGATGCTGCTATGTGGTAGTTATCGAAGTGAATGAGTTCAGCTTTCGCCTGGGTGAGCCAGGTCTCCGAAACACAGAAGGCTAGTAGGGGCTCGCGTAGATCTTCTAGAAATGCCTGTAAAATGTCCCGTTTGTTAAAAATACTTGGCATATTTTGGAAAATAATCATGTCTTTGTTAACGAAATGTCCGGTCTGAGTTTTCAATGGGCGAGTTTCGGTGGCTAGGGCTGGGGCTTAAACCAGCAGTCGCAGTAATAGGGGGTAATTCATTTTCCTCTCGACATGCGGACGTGGTAGGAGTATTGACAAAGGCTGGTGGAGCGCTAGACTTTTCTAGTGAGGATTTTCTTGCTTTGCCTTCGTTTTTGTATTCCAAACCGTTTATGTAAAGCTTATTATTCCTGATCACCGCGTACTTCCCATCTTTTCGTGCACTAGTTAGCATTTCCCTGAGGTGTTTTCGTTTTTCTAACGCGGCCCTATCAAGGACATCCGTCCATCCAAGGAGTGAGACAAAATGACATTCAAGTGACCTTTATAGTCAAATGTCATTTCAACATGCGGGGTCTAATACAAGTTCGAATTACTTGGGTTCTATTATCTCTGTCCCTCTAGGTATGTTCTCACTGCTTAGGGTGAAAAATTTTGTGTACTACACGAGATCAAAGTTATTTACATCTCGTGCGCTTTTGAATCCCTTACTACGCTCAAGATTCTAAATTAGATTCACTCGCTACGCTCGTGAATCTATTATAGAATCTTTCGCTTGCACGGGACTCAAAATAAGCACTCGAAAAAATATCAAACTTTGATCTCTTGTTGTACAAATAACTATAGTAGACATTTTTGGAAGATTAGCACATTCATTTATTTTTAAACTGTTACTGTTATACTTATAATTAAGTAAAATTAAATTACGATTGGTAAAAACATATTTAAGTAATATTCTTATTTTTTTTAAATTAAGCTCAACCAGAAGAGACTTGAAGAAACTGTCATAGGCCATCATTCTACACGGTAGGTAACTATAGTTGGTCAAGCAGATCTTGTCAGTAGAAAAAGGCGACAAATTTGAAAAATGTAGGCGCGAAGGGATATCGTGTCATAGAACATTTGAATTTCGCGCCTTTTTCTACTGACAAGATTTGCTTGACCATCTATAGTTAGTATGCGTTGTGAAGCAGAAATGACGTAGGTACGCGATAAGTGTCATTTTGTATGGGATTTTTAGTTTCCAAAACGTAGCTTAGCGCGCTGTATAAAATCCCATACACAAATTTATTATTTATTTATCGTGTACCTACCTATTATTGTTTGAAAGAAGCGCTTCGTGTACGGAGTTTTTTTCACATTTGATTTGGTCGCATTGACCTTTTTGGGATGTAACAGTTTTGAACAACACAACCCGATGTAACTGCGTCGAAATATCGGGAGCTCTAAAACAATACAAAAGGTAATTACGGTTCATATCTCGTTCGATATTATTTGGATGTGTCAATGTTTGACCTATACTAACTGTATCATGGGATTTATGGGTTTCCAAATAACATACACAACGAAAACTACATTATATATTTATAAACGTGATATAAAATAACATGCGTAAGGAACACAGTTTGGCTCTAACTGCTCGTATAAACACTTAACTAGATACTGGTTTAAAGTAGGTTTAAGTTGGCGGTCCTTGTTAGATGTGTGTTCAGGGCTTCTGACAGAGGAGTAGTCTTTCTGCTTCCGCCTGAAAAAAAAAAAACAAATTTTAATTCAAAAACATAATTCTCTCGTTTCCGCAGTAGGGTAAAATCCCCGAACAAACCGTCGTCTCGTGAAAGTTCTATATAGATATTTAACGAATCAAAATTAACCCATTCAGCGCTAATCACGACACGTTGCCGTTTTGCCTCTACGAAGCATTTTCGCTACAATACGGGAAACCCATGTTATCGGCTGCGACGTCGTAGACCGTAGCTCAGCGGTGAATGTGTTAAAGATACGTAGCGGGAAAATGTCTCTACGGCCTACGTCGTAGCACTCGAGTGTTGCGTTGTGTTATTTTAAATCGTGCTTTTATTTAATTTAGAATTTAATTTAATTGTATTGTTGTATCACAATTGTAAAGATATTTTTGAAAAAATATATATCTAAAATTAGTCCTTAATGTTATTATTATAATGTTTTAGATAAATTTGCTGATCACGAACTATGTAAGGCTTTCTATTTACTAGTTAGGGGAAACTGTTGTACCTTGGACATGGTTTTACCTCGAACAAATGGCAATATTTCCACATTGCCACGGTTATTGAAATATTTCATTTATATTATTTGAAACGTTATTATTATATAAGTATAAAAAACAAGCTATCAACCAAACTTGAGAGCGGCCGGTAACTGGAGAAAAAAATTAAAATATAAACTGTGTTATGAAAAGTCAGTATTTCGAACTTTACGTCAAGGATGATTATTTCATATTTTGCTAATAGATAATAAAACGTAATACAATAAGTTAAAGTTAAGTTAATTAGCTACTTGATGGTAGGATCATTTCAGCCTAATCTCAATTGAAAGTGTTATTACGAAGCTTACATGTCCAAAAAGTTGCTTTGTTGTACCTCGGACACCGAAAATATGTTGTACCTTGGTCCGTACTTGCTACTACTGTAAATATTTTTTTTATACTTAATGTTTCATATTTGCGGTATTTCTAATTATTAGTTATCTGCGTTATAAGTTATCAAGCAATCGATCTTAGAAATAATGCCTAAAATGTTTTAGGCAAAAATAAAAAATGACCATTGCAAAGTATATTTTTCTAAGGAAATTGTACTAGAAAAATATATTCAATGGCGTAAATATGCTAAAAATATCTGTGATTTCATATATAAATATTATTTCTATGATTATATTATAAATTTATTAATTAAAATTATCATGTCCGAGGTCCAACGGGAAATGACCAAGGTACATCAGGAGTGTTGTTCCTTGGACACTTTTCCCTTTTTTTTTCGTCAACGTATCTCATCAAAATAAATAAACTAATCTTTAAATTTTATATAGTATTAGATAGTTTATTAATGTATCTTATAATATCGGATAAACAATAATTCTGCAGCCTTTAGTTTTTTTTCTAAAATTCACAAAAGAAAAATCTGTCCGAGGTAGAACAGCTACTTTATATCGCTTATCGGAGAAAATTTAGATAAATAATTTAAACAATATTTTATTCGTGCCCATACATTCTGCAAGTCCCACTTTCATGACCTAAAATATTTTTCTTACTAAGTAGGTACCTATTTAGTGAATAAAAATTAGAAATACCTACGACGTAATTAAGATAATATGCTTTAACAATGGTTTATCGTGTAATATTTAGGGTCGGTTGCACCAAACTGTTCGTATCGTTAAAGAGTTCGCTAAAATTTTATGTATGGAAAGTTTCATAATAAAGCGCCGGGGCGCGCCGGCTGATGTTGATCAGTCTGTCAAATGTGGTTGGTGCAACTGGCACTTAGTCGGCTAATATTGAAACAAACTATTAGGTACTTATTAACTGGATAAGCTTTATTGAATGTAGTTACTAGTGCATACAAACATAATTATTATGTTTATCTTATTAACTTATATTACCATTAGGCTGTTTTTGTATTCAAAGTGAAAAACAAACAATTCTAAGTATCTAAATAACTATTAAGGTCAAAATTATATTATTATAGAAATATATTGGATGATCCATAACATACATTTTCAGCCGACTCAGGCTAACAACTTATGTGCGCTTGCAAATAATTTTTACATTATATTATGTACACGATTAACATGATCCGCATATTAATCTACTCACAGCGAGGAAATGCCGCCAGCATCCTTGGTACAATGCCTCAGCGGCCTATTTTAGATTTAAGCTAGTTATTAATTTCGTTTAGTAGTACCACTGTATATATATATATATTGTACGTAAATAAATGATTTGAGTCTACTCACATACTTATAAGAACAACCTCGGGCATAAAACTATTATTGTTACCTGTATCATTCTATAAATCTGACCAACAGCATCATCACTCCTGCAAGGGTTCGGCGCGGAGGATCTCTTCCCGCCTCCCCAGCTCGACGTGAACGTTAGCTGCGCCTCCGTGAGCACCAGGGCGCACGCCACCAACACCAGCAGTAGACAAAACTTGTACATTTTTCGAGATGGCGCACGACCGCGGCACGGGAGCGATGGGGTGACTGTGATGGAGTGACGACGGGAGATACGGGTTATATACGCGGCTGTGACGCATGGTCAAGCCATACATTGTGGCCAATTAATGATGGGAGAAATGAGATTGAAGCAATGGTCCGATGTAGGTTTTTAGGTAAGTAAAGCTATGTGATTTTCCGCGTGGAAATTTTTGTAAGTACCTAAATTAACAGGTACTTACATTACTTACTGCATTTCTTTTCCTTGTAAAGAACAGAACATTTTGCAGGTATAATTTTATGCTTGAACTACATATAGTCATATAGGTTCACCGTATAAAGAGCATGGTACATTCCTTGTGTTTTATAGAGCTAACCACGAGTTCTACATTTAAAACTGATATTAGTGATATTCATACGTTCGATTTGAAGCACGGAGGTCTCGGGACCAAACCGAAAGCAATGTTACAAAGTTCTCTTCGTCGCCCAAACAAAATTCATCGAATGGGTCACTCATGCTTTGGTTAAAGGATCCGACATGTAATTTTCTATGACGGCTGATCGGTATTCACGTGGTGCTTTCCATAGAATATGAAGCGCCTGAAGCTACGGCCCCGGCCCGGCCCGGTCTAGCGTGAGTCTTCCTTAATCAGTAGCTGTCAGGGAGTTAGTGCAGGATAATAATGATAATGATAACATATCAGCGTGATTAGCTGTCACGGGATAAAATTAACGCATATAATATTCGCGTAACTTTAATTTACTCGTATCATACTTGTACCTACACCCTACGACCAAGAAACAAGAGGCGATGCGTGTATAAAATGAAACCCAGTCGAAAACAGCTTCTTAAAAAATCCTCGACACAAGATGAGCTGAAATAAATTCTGTTTACCTTTCTTTGGCTCTATTTTAACAGCCATTCGTACCTAAGTTAATTTTAATCACGGCACGTTGTCGCTTTGCCTCTACGAAGCATTTACGCTACATACCTGGAAATCCATGTTATCGGCTACGACGTAGCGCTACTATGTAATGGAATCTAAGGTAACTAATTTAACCATCTTCCGAGGATCGTAGCGTCATGAAAATTGGCAGCTGTATGTACTTAGTTCTGATGACAATACAATAATATGGTACTGTCGAACTGATCTGATGATGGAGACAGGAGGTGGCCATAGGAACTCTCGACCTGTATGTAACTAACTATGTAATGGAATCTACGGTAACTAATTTAACCATCTTCCAAGGATCGTAGCGTCATGAAAATTGGCAGCTGTATGTAGTTCTGATGACAATACAATAATATGGTACTGTCTAACTGATCTGATGATGGAGACAGGAGGTGGCCATAGGAACTCTGTGATGAAACAACGCAACCTAATTGTGTTAGGGGTTTTTAGAATTGTCTCGATGAGTATTAGTTGTCTGTCGTAAGAAAAGTACAGTCAGCGATAAAAGCTTGTACCAAAAATGAAATTTTTGCCAAAAACTTATTTTGATACAGTAGTCTTCCATAGTTACCTAAGTATATTATAAATATAACTTAAACAATGGAAAACTAAGTTCTCCTTAGGCATCATCATTATTATTATTTATTTCTTAGATAGCAACAGTTATATTATATGTAGAGAGCTTAGAATTATAGAGTCGGTCTGTAAAAATAATAGGTATTTAGTTCCTTTAGATGACGGTCTTAAAGTTGCCCTTTAGAGCTTACATTTTTTAGGGTTCCGTTACTCAAAAGGAAAAAACGGAACACTTATAGTATAGGATCACTCGTGCGTCTGTCTGTCCGTCTGTCACAGCCTATTTGCTCCAAAACTACTGGACCAATTAAGTTGAAATTTGGTACACATATGGAAGTCTGTGACCCAAAGACGGACATGTAATAAAAACAAATGAATTTTAAGCATAGGGGGCTCTTTTTTTTGGAAAATTAAAAAACAAAGTTTTGCAAACCATATCGTGTTACATATTAAATGAAAGGGCTTATTTTGAGGATCTCAAATATATTTTCTTTATAATTTTATATGAAATAGTTTTGAAGTTATTTAAGAAAATAGGCAAAACATGACCATTATCTGCAATTAAGCGTGAGCCGGATTTAAGAATAAGAATTGCGGATAAGCTCTATCAGGGCCACAACCGCAATTGATTTACGTGAAACGTGGTGTGGACAGGTAGTGCGAAGGTCGAAGGCCGAGCCCTGCGTTGGGCCGAAGGCCTGAAGCATCCAAGAGAGGTGCGCCTCCACGCACGGTCGAAGGATGAGTTTTAGGAAGTTAGTGCTCAAACAGAACAAATAATTGGTTTAAGTACGAGTTGCTAAATGAGAAGGCTGAACTGCCGTATATCAGAAGGTTTACCGCGAACACCGAAGTTCGCAAATTGCGGGGATTTCTCTTTTACTCCAATGAAACCGTAATTAGAGTGACAGAGTGAGATGTCAGCAATTTGCGAACTTCGAACAAAATTAAAGATATTATAGCCAGCCGTGTGTGGAAAAATTGAATGAACAGTTGAATGTACTTATGAACTTCGCTCGTTCGAATTGTGCAGTACGGAACCCTTGGGACGCGAGTTCGTCTCGCACTTGACCGGTTTTTTTCTCATTCTATTTCCCGAAACTGACCTTGACAATTACCTAACTTGATAACAGCAAAAATTAGGGGGTACACTAGTTTATCGACCTGATTAGATGTAATGGCTAATATCAGTATGTTACGCATGTCAAATTATCGGTGATTATTTTTTATGAAGCTTCCTCGACGAAATCCTGGTTCTTAATTAATTAGATACCGAAAAGAAAATATCTGATAAATCAAATACGCCAGGTCGAGAAAATTGGTACTGGGAAGTATAATACTTTATGAAGAAAGGTTCATCCCACTCATATAAAATATGTTTTCATTACAAAGCTACTTTAATAAAACTAATGTGTTGGATATTTGGATTCTGGAATTGTAAATATAATATTTATAGAGATGAAAGGATAACAACAGACGAAATATTATTGTAGTATATCTAATCTACAGTAAATTCAAAAAATATGTGTCTCAATGTTAACCTCGTCGATATTTTTAGCCTTTTGTGTACGTATTGTAGATGCTTAAAGCACTGAAATGCAAAATATAAATTATTAAAACACAAGGATCGAGTCGTTATATAGGTACGGTCATCAAAGTGGTCAAAGTAGTCAAAGTGGTCGACCACTTTTTTCGACTATCAATCAGATGATAGAGTCGAAAAGTGGTAGACCACTTTCTTGGCTGACTGTACTACTCAAAAGAAAATAGGTGCCACTAAGAATTTTGATCATTACAGGAAAACGAATTGTTTTGATTTTTTTTACCTACCAAAATTTGTAGAGGTATGATTATTTATCACATCCAGTCTTCAACCGCTGAAGACTTAAATAAGAAATCTAATTACGACAACGTACTGCCCACGATATTGCATCCCAATTAAAACTTGGACATAGGCTTCACTTGATTTGCGAAGCCGGATAAAAACTTCATGATCACTTCGGCATATAAAAACCCGCGTGTGGCTGAAAGCGCTCATTCCGAAGTCTGGACTAGCGGTGAAAAGTTCTCTAGTCTGTAAGCGCGCGGGAAACTTGTCATTGTCTCTGGTAGAATGCGCGGAGTGTTTCTATTGGTGCTGGCGGCCATGTTGGCCATGACGCAGGCGCAGTTGACGTTCACGCCCAACTGGGGAAAGAGGGCCGTTGGAAGAGACGACGGATGTAAACCTGGGGAGACGTTACTGGCCATCTATAAGCTGATTGAGGTAGGTTTATGATCGTCTTTTTTGAATTGTGAATGTGCTATGTGCAACGCCTAAAAAAGCATGAAAAGTCCGGGTCGGTGTCGAAGCGTCCGCCAGCGTTTTCTATTACGGGTGATTGCTAAAGTAAAAAAAAAATAGAAAAATTTAAAATTTATACTATTGCATACAAATAAATCTTACATGCTAGTTACAGTGCTTAGCTGAATCTTTTAAGTCTAAGATTGTATTACAAAGCTACTAAATATAGATGTGAAAGAAAAATAATTTATTTATACAAAAGGTTAATGGTATATAAAAAATCATACAAAAATAACTTAAATATAGGTATCTAAATATTGAAAGTAATTAGTAATATTGTAGGTATCTCCTTGGATTTCACGGGCCTATAAATCCCGGTCTTTTGATAGGCTTGCGTGGGGATATAGATCCAACACGTAGAGGCCCCTTGGAGAGCTTTAATGTCATGTAGAATAATTATTATTAAATCAGAATAATAATAGGTACTTACATTAGGTACAAATGTCAATTCTAAACGAAACAATTTAGTACAGTAAAAGATATGACATTAATTTAATCATTAAAATCACATAATTTGCTACTAAATTAATATTAGTTTTGCTATATTTAAGTGATCATGTGATGCTCTCTATAGAAAACGAAGAGTCGGACGCGTCGAAACGGACCCGGACCCGGACCGTTCTAGCGCGAGTCATGCTTAACGCTAATTATATATGTAGCTTTTCGATGATTTTTATGTAAGGAAATATATGTGCAATCAATAATACTTTACTTTTTACCATTAACGCTTTACTTTTTACCAGATTAGCACGGCCTAACTCAAATATGAAAATGATACACTCTGGTCCATTTGCCATGTCAGTTAGTATATACAATAAAATTCCAAAGTCGATACAGGTAGAAACCAACGTCCTTAGATTTAAAACACAACTAAAACAATATTTAATCAGCAAATCCTACTATAGCATACAAGAATTCTTAAGCGAGTAATAGATTATTCAGTTGTATAAGTCGATAGTCGCTATAATTATTGTGAAAATTATTGTTATTATTAAGATTTGAATTAGTTGATATTGTCTATTCATATTTTTAATGTTGCTATACCCTCTCAGGGTTCATGTTGAGACTGTACTTAGCTTTAAGCTATTTTTAAATAAGCATCAAATGTACACATGAAATGCAATAAAATATTTGATTTTGAAAAAAAAAAAAAAAAAAACGCTTAAAAATGCGCTACTAGGGCAAATTCAATAATTACCTTGTGGGTGTACTCGTATTAGGGCTATTTGTTAATGGTTTGAGTTGATTCGGTCCTAAATCTGTCAGAAAACGTAGCATGAAAGAGATTTTTTTTTAAACTACTAGCAAATACAAAACTACGACGAAATGCCGCCAGCATCCTTGGTACAATGCCTCAAATATTGGCCCCTATTTTAGATTTAAGCTAGTTATTAATTTAGTAGTACCACTGTATAGGGTCATTGCGCTAGTTTCCGTCCATGCTCTAGTTTTCGTCAGCCTGACGGATTAGCAAAAAATATTTTACATTTTTAATTTGCTACTTCCGAAATATCATTTTTATGTAGATAGATATTTATTATTTTATGTTTATAGATTATATTGTTTACACATTAAGTTTGGCATATGTCCAAACTTGTGCAGCAATGTAGTTTTATATTCAAATTTCGTCAAGTGGACGAAAACTAGAGCTGGACGAAAACTAGCGCAATTACCCTATATCTTTTAAGTAAATAAATGCATGATGGACAACTTAAAAAATAAATAAAACGGTACTAAATTTATTTAGAAACATCCGCGACACTAGTGACTCTTTTAAAACAGCAGTTTCATAAGTCACTCTTCCAAGTCTTCCCTTATGTTATATTATATTATAACTTGTACAATTTGTGAACATTGAGCATTGTACTTTTGGATATTGATCCGGTTCGAAGGACCAAAAATGGATGACAATTATGACAATAGAATCGGCCCTTTGTATAGCTTACTTCAGCTGTGCCCTGTTAGGTATGGCTAAAATAAATCAAATTGTGTAAAAATATCTTTCATTATGTCAATATCCATAGAGGAACATGGAGTTACGTTTGTATAGAGAAGCCGTCGTCTATTATTCTCTTAATTTAGATTGAATCCTATTTTGACGTCACTTACACAATTCGCTCGTACATTTATATATATATATTGATGAAATTGTGGCACCTTTTCTACTGCAACCTTCAAAGTTATACCTAGCTATAGATGCAAGGGCCATGCATATTACCTAGTAGTAGCCTAGCTGTCCATCTGATAACTGCATATTATGAGCGCATCACATCAATTCACACGGTGCATACATATAATGTTTGCAGACATCCGCCACTAACCGTCGTGTTAGAAGTAGGCCAAATATGATCACATGATTTCTGGACGAACCCATAGCTCACTAAACTAAGAAATTAGCACTTGATTATTTCTTCTGCTCTTATCTCGGAATGAAATTACCGAGGGACCCCATGACGTAACGTAGGTGTTGGTGTTTCATATGATAATTTATTAAATTGTACTTTTTTATCTTTTTCAGAGTGAAGCAGAGAGGATGCTAACTTGTCAAAAATAACTCTTCGACCACGCCCCGCAAAAACACGACGACCCACGCTGTTATTTATATAGTTCTAGAAGTAGTTTATCAAGTAGAAGTAAAACACACTTTAGATGGGTATACATTTATTAAAAATCACTTTTTGAAATTCGCATTTCATTATGCCGTCCTTTTTAACTTAAAGGGTTCTAAACGGCTAAAGTAATAATTAATTTTGAATATTATCCATTGGATCTGTTGTCATATCTTTCTCGCACATATCTATAACTCTCTTTATAAACAGAGCAAGGGATTCTGCGCTTTGTCTTTTCAATTAATTTTTTTTACATATACTTTTTAATATTTCTAAAACCTATGTCTTCCATTATTTATTACTTACCACAGATACAAGGATAATATACCATTATTTATGGTCATCAAAGTGACGTGAATTGAGGTGCTAGTCATTGGACGATCATGATTGGTCAACGATATTTTTACGGTCGCTGATTGGTCGAATCGTATGACTTAACGGATATTGGCTGGATATTTGTTGCACTTCATTTTACATCATTTGACATTTTATTTAAAATTTACTAAAAACTCATTTGTTCTAAAATTCTGTGAATAGTCTGGTTCTCTGAATTTTAAGGTAAATAAAAGAATATATTGTATATTTTGTATCTATAAGTAATATTTATACTAGATACTTTTTTTATGTATTAGGTATGTATAATATGACCACGTTGCATTATGTAGCAGTTCAAGTTTATATTTTGCTGATTATACATATTTTTTAAGTGGGCCGTTTTTCATTATCTTTATTATTTCATCATCATCATCTTCCTAGCGTTGTCTCAGTTGCAAACTCATATTTTTCATCACTAAACATTGTTTATTAGGTATTGATTAAAACTTAAAATTCAAAGAACACAGACTTTATAAATTACTACAGAAACTAAAGTTTTGTAAATTTATTTGTTTCCTGGCATTTGTTTGTGATGATCATTTAAAGTATTCGCCCATTAAATATTAACTAACGTTCCGGTATTTCATTCATAATTATTATCCTGTACATTTAATATTTGGTTACAGCTTGGCAAAAAAGAGTAGAAATTAAAAAGTGGCAACACTGTAGTGTCGTCCCGTTTTCTTATATAAATTGGTATGAAAGGGACGACACTACAATGTTGCCACTTTTTAATTTCTACTCTTTTTTTGCCAAGCTGTAGATTTATTTTTGCCTTTTTCCTTTGTAGTATCGATATGTAGATGTGTTTTCGAAAACTTTAATTGACTTAACGGATAAATTCAAATTGGTATCAAAACTTGTGTTGCCAGGCCATAAAAATCATAAGTTTTTTATTAGGCAAGTATATCGAAACTTTTAAGGTTGCCATCACAGCCAAGAATATCTAATAAGGGACATATCTAAGTAAATAAGAATACATGCTAGATTATCAGTATTCACTACTTATATCAACTAGTATAACCATGTTACAACCCAAACTTCAAGACCCATGGAAATAAAAAGGGACGGAAATAGAAAGATGAGCAAATAGTATATTTATTCTGTAATTCGATTTATGTAAATGGAACATAAGCGACTGAATCGCGGAAGCAAACGATGGTGCATCAAAATGGCGTCGACGCCGACATCGAACGAACACAGCTTTAGTGATACTTTCACAATATATTGTAAGTGAGAATGTGTGTTTATATTTTAAACGTGAAGAAGTGTATTTAATTAAAACATCGATACGTAGGAAACATTGAGTAGAGTCGCTAACGTAGTCTAAATTATTTACAGTGACACGAAGTATAGATGATTATAAATTAATATCGAAATACCTTAACATATTTTACGAGTATTTTAGTAATTTAATAAACATCTTAGATAACAGAGTTCTGTACACTGAGCGACACAGGTGTAGAAATTTGTAGGCCCAACTATTTACACCATACCTCTTGCATTTCTTACTAAAAAATAAAATGGCATCTTCAGATGATATTCATTTTAACGATGGTCCTTCGAGCCGGATTTAGGTTTTAATAAGAAATGCATGACCCTTATTTATCTAGGCTCTATATATTATAGGTAATGATTAAATTGTTTTATAAATTCCTTTTGTCTTATAGACGAGAACTTAGTATAGATTATGAATGAAACCTACCGTTACTAGGCCTTCTTATAATAATATGTTTTCCGACTACTCCCAAGAGATGGATATTTGACTCTATGTTAGAAGAGATAGAGTCGAGTTCATACTGTAGTTTAATGGGTATCAATAAGTTAATATACTGACCCTTAATATACTCCTACATTCACACATTCATGCACGCTTTTATAGGGCGGTTACCGTATGTCACACGATTTTGAACGGTATTTCAAATGGGATACGGATTCAAATCTCGTGTGTATCTGGCAAACCGAATCATATATCCTACTTACGTCTGTAAGTCTCCGTTCATGGAGTTTTGGTAAAATTATCGAAAACTTTTCTGAAACGAAAATGTTTTGTACCTATACCTAATTCAGATGTCACTCATTCCGCCGCCGTCGAAGGGAACATACCCTTCCCTTTACTTTGATTAATCTATAATTCTATCTACATATTATTATCTTATTTATACATATTGTAAATGTATAAGTGACCTAACGCTAACGTAGTGAACCAAAATCGTAAACGTGAGGTTATGTTTAGGCTATATTATCCCGCGCCTGACGCCTGCCTTAGTTTTAAGCTTGTCATATTTCATATTTACATCCAATTTCAGAATGGCTTTTCAGACTCAAAATGAAGACAAAGATTTATTTGCATCGATTTATGCCGTGGAAAGTTCACACGAATATTCAAGTGTGAAACTTGTTTGATTCTTGAATAACAGAACGAATAATGTTGGTGTTATTGGTACTATTATCACAACAAATATTTCATATCGTCTAGTTTATGACTTGCTTAGGTTACTCGTAATTATCATGATTTTATTATCATATCAACCTGGAAACTTCTCAACATAGGATTTTGAATATTTCTTTCCCACCTAACAACTAATGGTAGCCTCTTGTTAGTCCCACTGTCCCTAACCTAACCTAACTAATCTTGTGTCCCTCAATCTCAATTAATTCGTACCTATGCTCTTGCTACGAAGTACTGAGTCGTAGATACTGGACTGATATATTAGAATAGTTAAACCTATTGGCACAGCTCCAGTTAAACAAGAAAAGCTCAAAAGTCTGTGATTATGACTTTTTCGCTCGCTCATACGACTATAATCATTTTACTAGTAGGTGCAAATAATCAGAACAGAAAGGTAGCTGTAGTAAGATCATGAGAACTTTAATTTGACCTTGTAAAAATTTCTTATTTCCCAGCAAGTCACAAACTACAAGCCTTTCACGAGTCTAATAACGTTAGGACCTGCGCCCTCATGCCGCGCTTCTTCAGTGAGCAACTAAACATGGCACTGGAGCCCGGAGACAACCGCCGTTGACTTCGCCAATCTGGGCAACCAGGGCGGTGGTTCAGCAAGTCATAAACTACAGTCCTTAAGGCTTAAGACCTGCGCCCTCGCTCATCGTTCTCCATCCTAACAGTGAGCATAATACTGGAGCCCGGAGAGGACCCCCGCTTGCTCCGCCAATCCGTACAAGTACCAGGGCAGTAGCAGGGACAGAACGTTTCGGAGAGAGGCCGTTGGCGGAGGAAGAGCGCGTAGGCGAGCGCGAAGAGCGCGTAGGGCGCGAGCACGGCGACGGCGAGCCGCCCGTGCTGCGGGGCCGCGGCGGCGTCGCGCGCGAATCAGTTCTCTTCGTCCTCGTCGCGGAATAAGTAAGTTGACCTGAGGAAATACATTCAATTACAAAAAGTTAAAGCAGGTACTGGACTGCTGGGTGCTACATATAAATGAATCAACTTTAGCCTTGGAAAGAATTACACCACTGCTACTACTTCTACTCTTTGTTAGGAGTAATCTAAACTAAATAACTTTACTAACGGTTGCAAATAGTTAATAATTTTGCTATATTATAGCATTGGCACTGACCTTCACACTTTTGGTGCACTATAATTTTGTCTTATAAGTAAAATAGTGACATCGAACTATTGGAGAATCAATATAACCTGTACAAGAGATTGTAACAATACCGACCGACGACATTGGTTTTGGTGTAGGCGCAGCTGTAGCAAGGATCTGATAGCTAGTGTGAAAACTGTGAAAGGACTTACCAGTAGGCCAGGTTGAAGAGGGCGAAGACCAGCGGGAAGGTGATCCTTGAGATGACGTCTATCCTCTTAGAGCGGGTGGGGAACTTGGACATCCACAGGCGACAGCAGTTCTTGCGCGCGGGGTTCATGTGGACCTCGCACTGCCGCATCTTCGGTTCGCCGCCGCGCAGCGGTTTCTGCAGTTGCAGACCAGTCAGGGAGGACGGACAGGGTGCATTTGGTACCGGTATGTTAGGAACTACTTATGACATTAAGGGTCAGTTGCACCATACCGTTCGTCACAGTTAAATGTTCGCAAAATTTTATTGTATAGGAAGGTAATAGATGACTGCAGATTGGCGTCAAGGTTCATCAATTGTGTTTGATGCAACTAGCCCAACAGTTTGCTTGGGGTAAATGGCAATAAATTTTTAGTTTTTGGATGCCAATCAAAAATGGTTTCATCGCTGATTAAGCATACAAGTATTAGAGATCATAATGAGGCATAACCTTTCTAAGTTTTCTCGTCTAATAATCCATCAGTAATAAGTAATTGGCATCTTTATAATGGCGGAGAGGCAAAAACAAAATTATGATTTCGAAAGAGTGTTTTCTACTTATTTAATGATTGTAGGGTTTTGTATATAAACATTACAAGGTAGTAGTAGTTTTGGATCTATTGCGCAATGTTAGTCATGTAGTATTATAATTTCTGAGAAATATAACAAAATGTGATATTTAAGTATTTAGAAAAAAAACTAACCAGTAGGCATAGGTATCATCCATTAATTACGTCACACGAATTTCTAGGTTTTTTGACCCCTCCCCCCTCCTTGTCACACTTGGTCACATTTTGCAAATCCCTCCCCACCTGGTGTGACGTCACATTTTAGGCAATTTTGTTTTCAACGAAATCGGTAATAGTAACTCGGCATTATTTTTTTTAATGAAAAAATATTTTTGGTAAAAGGTAATTTTATAACACAAAACCAATTAGGAACGAAAATTACTTCCAAAAACTCATTATTTAACTGTACAGCGAATAAAAAAATATAAATTAATTTTCGGTTACTGATGAAGTTAAAGTGACGTCACAATGTTTGTGACTCCCCCCTCCCCCATGTCACAACATGTCACATTTTCTTGACCCCTCCCTCCCCCTAAACGTGTGACGTAATTAATGGATGACCCCATATGTGGAAAGTAAATACGTAGCTAAATGAGATGTAACATGTCTCTAGTTATGTCGATAACTAATTTGTATATGTATAGACTTAGATATATTATACTATAAAATAAACTGGTCTGAGAGTCAGAATGCGCCAAAGTAAAGATAAAGCTGTTTGAAGAATAAGCACATTGAACTTGATGTTATGCCTTTGAACGGCATAAGCATTTCCATAAACTAACCGCTCTGACTCTCAGTAGATATTAATTATGTATCCAAATCAAATGCGATCTCACCATCGCGAAGGTGGCGTTGCTGTCTGTGTCCAGCAGGTCCGAGGCGGCGTCCAGGTTCGCTGTGGCCGCCTCCATCTCCCTGCGCGTCTTCTTCAGGTTCTCTCTGCACATAGTTAGTCAAACGTACTACGGGACCATAGGTCCTATGATTGCAGCTAGCTAAGTAGTTCAAGGGCAGATAAAGATAAGCATGCACTCTTTGAAAACTAGGGCGTAAGTTAAAAAAAAAACTTCTAATCTCAACTGTTTAGGACACGAGAGCCTGAATGATTGGCTCTGAACTTTAAAAATTTAAATCTAAATATATATTAATCAAGATATTAATTTAGTTTGTACCGGAATTGCGGGTATATTAAATGTTCCTCATGTCCTAACAATTAAAAATAGATAAAGTAGAACCTTAAATATGTGTATGAACCACTAAAATTTCTAGAGGAAAAATTCTGAACTATCTTATACATAATGTTGCTAGTTTAAATTCTATCTGTGACCTGATTTTTAGTTGCTTCGAAATAGCTTACGAAGGATTTTGAAGGAACTTTGCAAAACTTTTAGCAAAATTTCACTATTCCGGACTTTTCTTGAATTTGGTCGTCTGTTTACCAAATTTCTGGTGATTGGTGGAGGTGGTTGGTGGTAAACAGACTACCAAATTCAGGAATAGTCCTGAAAAGTAAAATTTTATCTCACATTGTGCTTATGGCGTAAACATTTTCGGCAAAGAAGTTGTTAAGGTTAGATGGGGTAAAACATTCGGGCAAGAGAAACACATTGTAGGGGATCCTGACTAAAGATGCACTGGATATTCGGTTACTGTCCGGTATCCGGCCTATCTGACCATTATTTTAATATCCGGCCGGATACCGGATTGTGACCTACTATCCGGCCGGATACCGGATAGTAACATTGCTTGATTTCGAAGTAAATAAATTGGATCTAAGAAACAGTCACGGTCATAATCGTACTCGTTTATTATTTTAAACATTCCACTGACTTGCACGCGCACTCATTTCGAACCGAGAAATGAGTCCACGCCAACGTTCACTAGGAAACAGCTCAAAACCTGCACAATGCGCACCTGAAAAACCGAAATGTAGGTATAGTTCCGAATATTCGGCCGATGATCAGGCCGAATATCCGGTATCCGTTGCATCTCTAATCCTGACACTGTTCCTCTTGCCCCGAGCAAAATAAACTATGTTTCTCCTACCCCACATGACCTTAGGGTAATTGTCATAGAGCTCGATGGCACCGAAAATAGCTACTTAACACATTCACTGCCAACGTTTTCGTAGTGCTACGCTCGTGCCCGATCACAGCGTTTTCCCGCTTTGTAGAGGGAAGACCTATATAGAACCTAAGCGAGTTTCCGGCACTCAATGTGTTAATTCATCTACATTATAAAGCACTTTAATTGTATGTTTGTAACTATTCTCTTAGGCCTAATAAGAAAAAACAACGTTATTATCTACATATATACGTTTTTATCTACATATATACATACGATACGTTTTGAATTTACAAGCCTGCTGTTTGATCTACGGATGGCATTACTATTCATGAACACTCAATTTTATTCTCATGAAAGGTGAGGCTCCATGGCCTTATTTCAATTGTTCATTAATTATTTCTCTTAGAACTTCAATGACTTCTAGAAATACTCGTCTCTGAGTATGAAATCGATTTTTAGAGACGTCTGCGAACGCCACTTGGAAACTTTTAAGTTAGGGTACAAGTAGAAAAAGTCACGTACAAAACTAGATTCGGACCAATAAGCTAACTATGCATGGCATTCGCAATGAAAAAGTGGCAGTGTCATCGTTAGTGTCAGATTATACAAAATATGTCATTTATTATGCACCGATGTGAATGAAACTCCCTCACTTTGTTTTATTCAAATCGGTGCGAAGATCGAAGATAGAGTTAGAGCAAGAAAAGTCTGCAGCGATAGCCCAGATTTGATAGCCCATGCAGTGCAAGTGTTATTTATACGTAATAATTTCATAGAAGTCTGACGTTTATAATAACACTTGCATTGCATGGGCTATCAAAATCTCTGCAGACTTTTCTTGGTCTAACTCTAGCTTAGACAGAATGTATTTTATTTTTATCATACAGCTTTGAAAATACGATTTAACTAAAAGGAATGAACTTACCTGTGAACTTAACTATACAACGAAGCTTTCCAGCATCGTTTTTAAATGCGTATGAGTTTTGGTTACCATACCTTCAATATTTTGACAATATTTTTTTATCATTAGACTGAACGCAAATTTCTAAAACGAATGTTTGATGGATTTTTATCATCTTCCTCGCGTTATCCTGGCATTCTGCCACGGCGCATGGGAGCCTGGGGTCCGCTTGGCAACTAATCCCGAGAATTGGCGTAGGCACTAGTTTTTACGGAAGCGACTGCCATCTGACCATCCAACCCAGTGGGTAAACTAGACCTTATTGGTCCGGTTTCCTCACGATGTTTTCCTTCACCGAAAAGCGACCAGTAAATATCAAATGATATTTCGTACATAAGTTCCGAAAAACTCATTGGTACGAGCCGGGGTTTGAACCCGCGACCTCCGGATTGAAAGTCGCACGCTCTTACCGCTAGGCGGTGGCCTTATGGATTTTT